>NC_088797.1:116243607-116852179 GCF_011386835.1 Chrysemys picta bellii | reverse complement strand
ATTGGAACAGTAGGAGCCACTCTTGTGTGTTACTTTACCCTTGACAGGGACAGTTATTTTACACTGGGATTCTACTCCAGTTGTTGAGCCAAATTCTAACTAAAGCAAGAAGAGTGAGGAAAAGCCCTGCTCAGTCAGGCACATACCGATGTGCACTTGTATTTAGAGCTGTTCAATGTTTTTTTCATTGAAAAATGCTGGATTCGACCAAACCAAAACTTTGTGGAAATGTATCCCTTTCGACAAAACCTTTGTCAGGAAGGTTTCGCAGATCCAGGGTGGAGCAACAGACGGTGCTATGTCCCAGAATTGCCCAATGATTAGGGCCCTCACCTCCGATGTGGTAAACCCAGGTTCAAATCCCTGATCTGAATCAAGCAGACAGGGAGACCATTGCTTGGACCATAATCAGACAACCCACAGTCCATTCTCCCCAACTCCATGACAAAGATGGCCAAATTAGAAGAGACGACTGCTGTGTGCTTCTGTTGCTGAAGGTTTCCCAGAAGCCTGTCTCTCTTATTCAGTATGCTCACAAAGCCCCATTTACTAGAATAGTAATAAACCAAATTGCAGACAAGGTAAATCACAGAATTAACCCAACATGCTATCTTCCATCACTCATTCACACTGATCTTTGCTTGCGGTCTGAATGAACATACAAATCCAGAGAAAAGAAGCAACAATCTGGATCAGGGACTGTCTCTTTTCACACGCCTGCAAAGCACCCATCATATTTTTGGTGATATGGAAATTAAATAGCAATAGATTCTCTCACAATTTTCATTTTTTTATAAACCCAGAATACCTTTAGAAATCAACAGAGGCAACACTTTAAAACTCTTCATATTCTCAATCTTTCTTTTGCAACAACAAAATGCTTTGTATTCAAAAGCTGGATTTTTTTTCATTTTAAAGCAAGACAAGCCTTGACTTGTCTTATTACTACAATTACATCGACAGCCCAGAAAGCGATGCGCTTTCTGATATCAAATGGATGACTGCCATGAAAACAGCTCATCTAAACAGCACATGCAAATGAAAGAAAAACAATGCACGAGTGATTTTTTTAAAGTTCCTGAATAGCATTCTCCATTGTTTTAACAGGATCTACCTAATCAAAAACCCAAGCACTTATTTGTATTTACTAGGAAATGCCCATCTAGTGCAAAATTTTCAAAAGTGCTTAAGTGACTTAGGAGCCTAACTCCCATTTTTAAAAGTGACTGAGGCACTTAGTCTTGTTAAAAGTTGAGGCACTTAAGTAGGCAGATTACTTTACACATGAGATTAGTCCCATTTAAATGTTTGCAGATTCATGGCTTTAAATTTTATATTTCTTAAAACGTGTCTTATTCTACTACCTCAGTCACACCTTATATAAATACCAAGTATTTTATTAGTATTATTTATTTGTTAACTGAAGCAAACAATGCTCTTCAGAGGATTCTGTCTGAAACTCATCTAAGAGGTTCTCCCAAGTTCATGAAATCAATGACCCTAGTTCAGTCAGCATATGGAACCAAATACTTGGTTACATAAATAAGACTCAACAGAAAATTATTGGAATCAATGACAGCACATGCTTCTGTACCAGTGCGGAGGAGGGAGAAGAGGGAAGGAACACTTTGGAGGAAACTTGTGGGCACCTCTTGCTTGTGAAGAGCTATTCCTTAGTATCATATTCTTCTCTTCAACAAGGACAATAAAAATTCTCTACAGAACTATAGCAGGCATTTCTCTTTACATTTCCAGCATCAGTGCATCTCTAAGCTGGTGTCTAGGTATTTCTAGGTGTAGCATAGATGATGGATTCCTGAACACCAACTCTTAAAATAAGAGCATATTTCTGTATGTGCTGTGCTTCTTGTTAAAATCAGGGGAGGCTCAGCATAACTGCCACATGGACCGTAGTTGATAAGAACTTGGCCTTTCAAGCTCAAGTTAGATGAGTCTATTGGTTCCTTGGCATTTCTCTCTTCAGGTTCACCTGTTAAGGTGGCATTGTGCCATAACTTACAAGGTGGTGAACCAGTTTCAACAGCTCATAGGAGACAAGCAAATATAGATATAAGAAAAGAATAGTCTTCAGAACACATGATGTGATACTTCCAGTGTCAAACAATGACCAAATGGGAAGAGTTGCTTCACCAATAGGGACTAGAGCAAAGGTGGGCAAACTATGGCCCACGGACCGCATCCGGCCCACGGGACCCTCCTGCCCGGCCCCTGAGCTCCTGTCCCTGGAGGGTAGCCCCCGCTGCTCCCCCTCCCCCGCTGCTTTAGCTCACTGCGCTGCCGGCACAATGCTCTGGGCGGTGGGGCTCTTGCAGAGCTGCGGCCTGTCCTGGTGCTCTGGGTGGCGCGGCTATAGCGCCACCAGCCACCGGTGCTCCAGGCAGTGCGGAAAGGGGGCAGGGAGCGGGGGGGGGCGCTGGATAGAGGGAAAAGGAGTTCGGGGTGGTGGTCAGGGCGTGGGGGTGGTCGGGGTGGTCAGAGGGCAGGGAACAGGGGAGTTGAATGGGGGCAGGGGTCCTGGGGGAGCAGTCAGGAAGCGGGGTGGTTAGATGGGGCGGTGGGAGGCAGCCAGGGGCAGGGGTTCTGGGGGCAGTCGGGGACAGGGAGAAGGGTGGTTGGATGAGGCAGGGGTCCCAGGGGGGCAGTCAGGAATGAGAGGAGGGATTGGATTGGGCGGTGGGGGGTAGGCAGGGGTTCCGGGGGTGGTCAGGGGACAAGGAGGGGTGAATGGGGCAGGAGTCCTGGGGGGGCCGTCAAGGGACGAGAAGCAGGGGGGAGTCGGATAGAGGGTGGGGGCTGGGCCACGCCTGGCTGTTTGGGGAGGCATAGCCTCCCCTAACCGGCCCTCCATACAATTTCAGAAACCCGATGTGGCCCTCAGGCCAAAAAGTTTGCCTGCCCCTGGACTAGAGCCATACCCAGTTTTAGCTAGGAGAGATCACATGCCTGCTTTTTCTTTGAGACAGTGAATATTAAGCAAGCTCTGTTATAGAAATAAATGGATAGAGAAACCAGATGGTTCAGGGATTTGTTAGTACACATGGAGCCTTTGATTTTTAGATCACCAGTTCAAATCCTGCTTGTAACAGTAGTGCCAGCACAGCAGTAGACTAGGAGTCAGAAGACACGGGTCTCACTACCAGTTCTGCTGTGTGACCTCAGGCAAGTCACTTCACTTGTGTGTTGCTCAGTTTCCCTCTCTGAAGAACTGAGATAATTACACTTACAGACTTTGTCAAAGGTTTTTTCCATGTCTGGATGAAATACATGCACATGGGCCCAATTGACCTTAATGGGCTTTGAGAGCTAAGTATTATTATAGGTGGTAGGTTATGCAAAATGAATTGGGCCACAATCTTGCAAATATCTAAGCGCGTGTTTACTTTTACTCGTGTGAGTAGAGTTACACAAATGCCTAGGAGTTTGCAGGATAAGATCAAGATGTCAATCTTTCACTGGCTAAGCTTTAAAACACTAACATTAAGAAAACTTTCAATTTAGTGGAAAGTCTATATTCTTTTAAGGATCAATCCAAATTCCTTTCATACCATTATATCCTGATAAGGAAAGTTTTTCATTGGTGCCAACAGGAAACGAGCGATTTCCCCAAAATAATGGTTCCTTTCTGATAGCAAAACCTGTGGAGGAACACTGACCTCTGTTGCCTTGACTACAACTCCACACATCCTTAATGTACAATACAATTGATGACTTCTTGTACATGCATTAGATTTCTCTCTTATTGGATATTTATCATTTTCAATGTATTTATTGTGCAGGTTTCAGCTACCTGCTATTGGTCATAAGCAGTAAAGCTCAGAAGTATAAGCAAAATCTCTCTAGCGCAAACCCATTACTTTTTTCCCACCTCGCTCTTTTTCAGTGGATTTAGTGATTCAGATGGATAGCCTGGAAAAATGGGGTCCTTCATTTAACTACAGAATCAGGACACCAGCAGCTAGGGTGACCAGATGTCCCGATTTTATAGGGACAGTCCTGATTTGGGGGTCTTTTTCTTATATAGGCTCCTATAACCCCCCCACCCCTGTCCCGATTTTTCACACTTGCTGTCTGGTCACCCTCCCAGCAGCTGCATCACTGCCTCCAACAATACACCTCAATATTGACTTAAGAGATCAGCTGCAGGGGAAGGCTGGATATATTCAATCTCCCTCATCCATTCAGTACTTGGTCTCTCCACAGAAAATGCCAAAGGTGCCTGTTAGTATGATTGGGGGTGCTGCTTTCTGAAATGTGGTACAAAAGACTCCTTTAATTTTGGGTGTCTCCATTTTTGAGTGCCAGATTTAAGACAGCTAGGGCCTGATTTTCAGAGGTGTCGAGTACCCATAAGTCTGACAGAAATCAGTGGGGGCTGCGGGTCCTAGACGTTTCTAAGCAGGCACTCAAAATGGGCGGGCGCTTTTAAAAATGTAGGCCCTTGTCACTCATGCCATCAAACTTGTTTAACAAAATGAGTTTTTATGCCATCCTTTTGTGCTCTTCCCATTTTACCATAACCAGCTGTGAAGGAACACAGTTTCACTTTATCAAGTGAAACAGGAATTGGCAAAAAATAATGAGCTTTCCAAAGGGACAGCATACTGCCTATTGCTGCCTACTGATTCATGTGTGTGTGATGGATGGTGGGTGACATTTCTCCTCTGCCTTTGCTACTTGCATCTTCAGTGGGATGAAATATTACATTCCTCTAAGATCACAGTATAATACACATCCTCCTTTTAAGAAATAAACTGAAAACTCTGGGGATTAATTAATCCACTTTTTGTTTTTAAATGCAAAAGACAAAATACTAGGTGCCTTTTCCCATTGGACAGATCTGGCTAGCCTGTGATGTCACAACCTTCAGTCTAACTGCTCATGCAAATGTGATGCTTTATGGAAAGAACAAGATTTGTATCCAGTCTGTGTCACAGGAAGCAGGAGATAACTCAACTGACTTCGCTCACTTGAAAAAACCTCTAGGTCTTGCTTTTGCTGGGGGGAAAAAAATGCTGCTAAAGAAAACAGGGAAAATACTAATCTCTATTTGAAAAGGCTAAATCTAAATTAAACTATTAGATAGGATCTAGTGAGTAATTCACCCTCACTAGATGAGGGAGGAGTCAACTGCCCCTCTGCACCAGGTCTACAATATTCTACAAACCCTGGCACAAGGCTGCTTTAAGTTGCACTGACTGGAACAGCATCCTTTAATAGGCACCAGCTTTAAAACCAACCAAAGGAAGTATTTTTTCACACAATGCACAGTCAAGGAACTCCTTGCCAGAGGATGTTGTGAAGGCCAAGACTATAACAAGGTTCAAAAAAGAACTAGGTAAGGTCATGGAGGATAGGTCCATCAATGGCTATTAGCCAAGATGGGTAGGGATGGTGTCCCTAGGCTCTGTTTGCCAGAAGCTGGGAATGGGTGATGGGATAGATCACTTGATTGCCTATTCTGTTCATTCCCTCTGGGGCACCTGCCAGTGGCCTCTGTTGGCCGACAGAATCCTGGGCTAAATGGACCTTTGGTCTGACCCAGTATGGCTGTTCTTATGTTCTAGGAACCATTCTGCCAACTAGGGATTGTTGCTTTGGTCCCAGTCCCTGCTCACAACTTTTCTGTGTCCCCAAACACTATCTCCCTGCCTGTAACCAGCCACGATATGCCCGATGCAGGCGGAGTAGGGGGGTGGAGGGAAGAGGAGAAGACAGGGACACAGAGCTGGGTGAGAAAAAGCTATGCCAGGTTTATGTCAGCCAATGTTTCCGATAGGCTAGGAGAATTCTTATCAGCCCCCCCAGTCCCTCCCGAACTGATTTAAGAGCATCATCCCCTTTAGAACAATGCTTTTCTAGCAGTGCAAAAGGACCTTAGCAGCAGCCAGGAATTTAGCCCAATGTTTCTGTTCAGCATCACTAATTAGTGTATCTAAACTGGTCAATCACTCCATTTGAGTGCCGTTGGTTGATGGAGAGTGTTTTAATGCCTCTCCGTTTCTACAATGAGATTTGAAGAACTTTATTTGTGGATTAACCAGGTTAATAAAATATACTGTAATGTGTTTAAGCCAATCTCCTAATTGCAGACTGTGTATATGCCTCATTTGGCAAGATATTACTACTTATTAAGTGAAGGTCTCCAGTTAGTCTCTCAGTCTACTCCTTACTGACAGCAACCAGACATTAAAACTGATTGGGAAGGAGGTACAGCATACTTGTGGTTTGACTTTCATGGACTATACAGGATTTTGAAAAATATTCGTTGCATACCAGGGGCTGCAGCTGCCCCCTGCTGTATTGCTACTAGTTATGCTACTGATTTATTAGCACTGGGTCAATGTCTGCATCTATGTTCAAGCAAAACTTCCACAGAATTACCAGAAACAACATGGTAAAGGTGAAAAGTACACCTCTACCCCGATATAACACGACCCGATATAACACGAATTCGGATATAACGCAGTAAAGCAGCGCTCTGGGGGGGAGGGGTCGCGTGCTCCGGCGGATCAGCGGGTCAGGCTCCGACACGCTGCTCTGAGTGGCGTGTTAGGGGTGGGAGGCGGGCAGGAGGCGGGTGGGCAAGCGGGGTGAGGAGGCGAATGGGGAGGTGAGCGGCAGGCAGGAGGGGGCTGAGGAGGCAGGCGAGCGGGAAGATGGCAAGCAGGAGAGCGGTGGTTGGGCGGACGGGGGGAGGCGTGCCAGACAGATGGTGAGGAGACTAGCGGGGAGGCGAGCGGTGGGTGGGTAGGTGCGGTGAGGAGGCAAATGGGGAGGTGAACGGCAGGCAGGAGGGGGCTGAGGAGGCAGGCGAGCGGGAAGATGGCAAGCAGGAGAGCGGTGGTTGGGTGGATGGGGGAAGATGTGCCGGACAGATGGTGAGGAGACTAGCGGGGAGGCGAGCAGCGGGCAGGTAGGTGCGGTGAGGAAGTGAGCGGCGGGCGGGAGCGCTAGGCGGACGGTGAGGAGACTAGCAGGGAGGCTGATTTGTCCCGGGCCCCGCACCCCTCTAGGGATGGCTCCGACACGCTGCTCTGAGCGGCGTGTTAAGGGTGCCGGGCCGGGGCCGAGGGGTTGGTTAAGGGGCAGAAGGTCTCAGGGGGACGGTCAGGGTACAAGGAGCCTTCCCTACCCGATATAAAACGCGGTTTCACCTATAACGTGGTAAGATTTTTGGCTCCAGAGGACCGCGTTATATCGGGGTAAAGGTGTATTCAAAAGATAGAGGAAAAGATACACAAAATCCCAACTTGAGTACATATGCTTAATGCTCTCATATATTCAAAAAGGTCCCTCAAATGGCTCTATATTTTTGCAAGGCTTTATGACTACTTAAGGCTTAGGCTCAATGAAAAACTCTAACAGTACTTTGTCACACATTGAGCTCTAGAAAATGAAACATGGTTTGGTCGCCCCAGCTCAACTTCCTCTTTGATTCCTGTTTCAGTTGAATGTTATTTCCTATTTTCAATAATAAACATGCAGCCAAAGTCACCATGAGAGAAACCAACCTCAGGAACAAAATTTGCATGGCCTTAGTGCTCTCCATCCTCCACAGCCAGACTCCAACAGAGCGAAAGCCAGGACTTCAACTTGCCCAGGTGAGGTCTGGATGGACAGTTGAGGCCTGGCTGTGTTGAGCTTCTTAGCCACCATTTTCAAAGGAATTCATTCATTTAAGGCACAGTCTAGCTCAAGCTACTCTAAGGTTCCTTCAGAAAGGCAGGTTTCTTCTGAAGGATGCTGCATTTTCAAGCCAAGATGATCTGAGCTCAAACTTCCCTTATGCACAGTCATCGCAGTAAAGGCAGCCTGTTTTGAACAATACAGAAGAAAGGTAGCTCATTCTTACAAACTAGTCAGCCTCCAGCAGCCTCCCCTATATTACTTTGGTCACAGTGCCACTGAGCAAATTCAGCAGTTGTACACGGTTTGTGTGTATCCCTTATACAGTAACAGCAAGGAAGCTATCCAAGGGTTTTTTAATTTATAAAGTTCCAGATCTCACAGTTTTCTCCTGTTAGCATTTCTCAATCCAACACTTCCTTTATCAGCGCATATTTAAATGAGAGGGCCCTTCTCCCTGCTCAAGTGCGGCCATATTCTCTTCTCACTAATTATCCAGGTGGGTCTCCAAAAGGATCATGCACATATTAGAAGGGAGGGAGACAAAGAGTCTGACTAATTGAATAAAGAAAAGATTTCATTTTAACTGAAGCATTGACAAGTGCCTGGGGTGTCTAAGCGTCTTCTGGCTCCCTTATGCGATGGCAGCCATCTTGGCCAACGCACCAGGGATTGAATCAGAGACCTCCAGTGCTAAAAGCTTGAGCCGTGCTTCAATTAGAGCTGTAACAGACTCAACCTCTGCAGATCGGGGAAGACATATAACACCCCCTCAACAGTGGGTTACAACTCACTGCATTCATCTCTATGGCTGTAATGACGACACTATGAACTAGGGGTGCGGGTCCCTTGCTTGAGTACACATATTCATGCTAGCTCTTCTCAAGCTAACATGAGTATAAACAGAAGTGTAGCTGTCGTGGCACAGACAATGGCAGTGGAGACATGGCTGACCCAGTTCAGGTGGGTTTGTACTCAGTATGGCTCAGTTGTGCCTCTGCTGCTGCTACCCATGCTACTGTGGCTACACTGCTATTTATACCAGCTCATAATGTGGATGTAGTCTAAAGGGCAGACATTTTGTTACTCATAGGAACTGTATGACCAGGTCCTCATGTACACTTCTAACCAGTGGTGTGTTTTCGGAATTCTTTGCCCTCTTTCTTTCACCAACTAACTTTGCAAAGTAAAAATCAAGCACATTTTCGGGTAACATTAAATATTAAGCGATACTGAAGCTAAAGATGAACCCAAGCCATGTACTTCAGATCAAGAACTGAACCCTAATCTGAACCAGTTCTTTCTTTACACGGAATCTATTTTCCTAAATGGATCCATGGAGTCAGGAATCAATTTTGCCTCTCATATCTAAACAGTAGTGTGTCCTGCCCTGGAGAGGGTCCTCTGAATTTTTGGCAGAGTTCCATCACCAAGTATCTCTACAATTATATGGAGAGCTCCGTGCCAAAGTATAAGGATCACAACTCTAAGGGCTACCATCATTGCCAATGAGAGACTAAGAACACTTCTAGCAGCAAGGGGATGCGTCTCTAACAAGAGTCACCCAGATCTGGTTGAGGAGCATGCTGAGGACATACTCCCCTTCATATAGTCGTGACTCAGGAGAAGGGATAGTTTGGGTGGAAATCCTGGCTTCTGTTTGTGCCTTCTCGTACCTAAATTATTTAACTTCCTCTCAAGAATATTCCTCCCTTTCATGTTCTCAATATCATGCCTATCACCTTATCTCAATCTCCTCTCTTCCAAAAAATAGAAACCTAGTGTTCCTACCGCTCTTCACAGCTGTCAACTAGAGAACATTTATTATCCCCATATGCGTCTCCTTCAGTACTTTTTCTAATCCTCACCCCAGCTACCAAGGATGCTCCAGACATAGACTCACCACCCACTTTGTGCAGTACCATACAAAAAAATCATCTCACTGACATCTTCACAGAAACCAGGGCAATCAGTTCTCACCTACACATTTTTCCCCCCCGGGGAGCTGGAATTTTTCCAAAGCACTTAGCAACAGGCTAACTCTGCAGTCAATGGCAAAAATCCCACAGAACAAATTCTTTGTATACCCTGCAGTCTGGTGGGTAAACCCAGCTATTAAGCAATAGATTATATATTACTTACCTCTAGGACCTTCCCGGTGATGAACTGGTGACATGCTTCACATTTGACCCCAAAGAGAACCTGGTAGTCCTTTTCACAATAAGGGGCACCATCCCTGAAATAAAATATCCAGACGATACAAGTTACAACGCGGCTTGTATTCTTCCCTTGTCCCTAGTGGAAATGCCCATTGACAGCAAGAGGTGAATGGGGCAGAAACCAAAGTAGCTATTTTGCAGCTCAAATGAAAAGGCATTTCAGTTAGCACCATTTGGATCAACATTTAAATTGCCACAGAGAATAAAGAAGAGACGTTCAAGCACAAATCCTCTGCTGGTGTCAATGGGTGTAAAATCAACTGAGCTATGCCCCTTTACAGAAGATGACGATCCAACCCTTTGTCAATAATCTATCATACGCATGTATGAGCCTGCTGCACCTCTATCCATTTCAGTAAATAAATCCTTGGTAATCTTAATAGCGTATAAATACAGACACATCTGAGCATCAGTAGCATCATGACTGAGGAATGAATTAGAAACACCTTAGCCAGTTTAAAGAATTTATATGGTATCAGGCACCATCTTACAAGTTCCTTTGTTTAATTAGTCATAGATGCCAGCCTGTTTATATTTGTGCCCACTAAAACGAGCGATGAAAGGTTTGCATCAGTCACAAACGTAGTGTCCCTATATTTTTTCTCCCCCGCTAGATATTTGAAAGGGGTCTGGCTAGACTCCCTCCATCTTGCGGCTAAAGCACTCTCTCTTGGATTTTTCTCCCTTGCTTTGGTATGCTCCTAACTTTCTTCTTCATTAGTTCCTAATCTGGGGAAGGTAAACACAGTGTCAGGTCAATCACATCAATGTGTCTGGTCTCTGTTCTAGCAAAGTGAGAGATGTGCAGTTTCTTCCTTTCTTCTCAAGTTCACAACTTGAAAATAACTGGACAAAATGGTGAAAAAGCTGTGCCTTGGAAACACAACGGGGGTGTTCACACACCCCTCTCTTTGACCAGAAAGAGACATGCAACCCTCCTGCTCATAGTATTTATTTTACCAACTACTGTTAAATCACTGTTTTTCGTTACTTGCTCCAGCCAGCTTACAGGGAAAAATTCCCCTCGGGTCCCAATTCCAATATTCTGCTCCTACTATGAGTGAGGATTTCAGTGCACATGGTGATGGGCAACAGGGCACAGAATTTTTTTTTATTGAGGGGTCGAGAATTTAAAAAAATAATAGCTGTTCAACAACTAAATTTGTCCACGTTTAATAAAGTGAGAAAAGCGCCACGTGTTCCAAACTCGTTGTCTCCTTTATTTATTATTGAGATTCTTAAAATTTTGGGGGTGGGGTCTATAGCTCGCTCCCCACCCCACGTCCTCCATTGTCTACCCCATGAATGATCAGCATGTGTCGACAGAGCAGGTTTTTGGAAGTGTGATATGCCCAGCAGATTAGAAAAGGAGAATTTTTCTGCATTGTACTTTTGGAAAGTAAGGATGGATTTCATGCCAGGCAACAGAAAAGACATAGGAGGCTGCTTACTTGCTGATGTATTCCCCAGTCAGGACCTTGCCACATGCCTTGCACTTAAAGCATCCCAGGTGCCACTGCTTATCCAGTGCTAGTAGCGCTTGGCCATTTTTTATATCTCTTCCACAGCCAGCACAATCTGCAAATAAATATGTACATTCATTGTCAGTGAGTTGCTTTATTAATCTTCATTAACCTACCTAACGAACACCACTCCTAGGTTAGCCAGAAGGGGTCATTACAAGCAATGCGAGACACCTACATTCCCATAGGGGTCAGCATGCCCCTCCTCCCCCAAGGTCCCAGCCCGGGAACAAGGAACCACAGATGCATTCTGCTCCATAACAAGCATACCTAAGAATAGTACAGAAGGCACTGTCACACCTTTGATGACGATTTGCAGCCAGTCCAGTCAGCCTGCAGATTTTATTACAAATTAACAAAATATGCTTTCACTCACAAGAATGTCTTCAAGAGGAGCCACCGTTTATTTGTTTTTTTTGCCATCAGCAAAGTCTCTGTTGCTTAAAGAAATCTATATATAGTAGGCATGGACTGGCTGCTTCTAATCTAAAATTAAACACTCCTCAGTAGTCGTCCTTCTCAGGCATTACTTTCCCCCCTCCAGATGGCAGCAAAGCACTAAACGTTAAATGGGTTCTTGGTAGGCAGCAAAACTTTCAAAGATTCAGGAGTGGTAAAAGACAAAAATTTTACAGCTAGATAACATAACAAAGGCTTTGGCAATAATTGCAGTATAATAGGGCGTATCCTCCTCTGTACATAAGGAAAGGAACAACTCCCATAGGCATTCCTTATGCACAAAAAAGGACATTTACATGAGAACTTCGGTTCTATGTTTGGAGTCAACACTGAGCACTGATATAGTGAGATCCTTTGATGGCAGGAATCAAGCAAAGAGAGCCCCAGGCAATGGCACTGAATGCCCTCTATCTCAGAGATGCCATGGTGTTTCGCATCATGTTGTAGATCTCTGGCTCAGGGTTGCCATTCCATTCAAATCCAAAACAGTCAAAGCTTTCCCTATAAGGGGCACCCCAGTGGGCACTGAGATTTGAATAAAATGATATGCTGGGGCCCAGTGAAGAGTTGCAGACTTCCCCCCCGGCGCAATTTTGGTGGAGGAAGGGCTAGAAGGCTCATAAAAGTAAGAATGAGAGAGAAACCTGATGGACACAGGGAAAGCTGCAGGGAAGGAAAGAGGCTGGAAATTGTATTGGAGGGTGCTGGGTTCTAACTTGATACCTTAACACCCTGAGCTGAATATCACATCCTCACAATGACATCGAGCAGTTGAACATGAGTGTCATTAACAGAATAATGAAAACAGTTCAGCCCAATCACTGAAGCTGAAGGAATATCTACCCAATCCGTTAAACTCTTGATCTCTAGGCATCTCAAAAAGGTCATTGATCTTCAGTGTGCAAGCTCAATAGATAGAGGATGCCTGAGAAGTCCCAACCAACTCTGACAATGGTAGTTTTACCCCAGTGTAAATCCAGGCCTGCAATGAGGTTACTCCAGAGTTATGCTGGCGAAAGTGAGAGGAGAATCAGGCCCCATGTCACTGAAATGGACTATTAACTTTCTGGATAATAGTCCAAGCAAAGGAAAGCACCAAACAGATGCTATACACTGTTACCATCCAGAAAGTGAGTGAGAGACACGGGGGCGGGGGGAGTTTGGGACCAGTGTAAGATGCTTACATGGTAACACATGTCTGAGCCTCCTGACATTGTGTAGCAAAGACATGCAACATCAAGATGACTTTGCCCCACAGGACAAAGTGTAAGGAGTGGAACCGGGAAAAGACACCATGGGAATGACAAACTGATGGCCAGTAACTGTTCCCTCCAATTCTCTATGCCATTTAACACGCCACCCCATAAACCTGAATCCGTTTTTTTGAGCTTTAATGTACAAATGCCACTCACTTATCACCTCTTATTTTTAACCAGCAGTTCTAGCTTTTTCATCCTTCCGGAGGCTGGATAAGGCAAAACTCTCAGACTGTTCTGTTCCTATCCTAGCACTGCACTAGACTTGCAGTAAGTTTTTATTATTATTATTATCATTATCAGAAGAAGAAGAAAATCCATTCTGCCCAATTAAGCAAAACGCCAAGATGTGCTGACCACAATGAAGACAATATGCATTACAGGTGCTTGGCCGTGCTCAGGATCAGGCCCCTTCAGATTACGGAAACATTTGAAATCTAATGTTGTCAGTATAAAAGAACAAATGCATTTCATACTTATCTGGGACTTTCCCTCTGCAGATCGCAAAGTGCTTTATAAAGGTGAGTGAGCATCATTAGCTCCATTCATCTGATGCCATAGAGCTGTTGAGTAAGGTCACAGTGAGCTAACAGCCTACTAGACTATAGTTGCCCTGTTAACAGAAACGTTTATCTCCTCTGGTGAAACAGCTGGTCGTAAATATAGAAAGCTGGCAATTCTCAGATAGTACTTGAATAGAAAGGAGATAAATACAGACTAGGTTAAGGGCAGGAAACCATTTGTTCACGAAAATTCTACAAACAAGCGTCACTCACTCCTAGTGCCTGTGTAACGTATGGCAACGAATTTGGGTGAAATACAGAACAGCGTGGGGGGTTCACGCAAGGGCTCCGCAGCCACACGGGGGCATGATCGGCCACAGCCTAGGCTATACACTGGTCCCAAATAGGCCAGCATGTAATAGAGCTACAGTGGCATTGAGGCTGCAGGGTCCATGATTATGTGGATTCAGTGGCACCAACACCCAGTAGTGGCTGTGGAAAGGTTACACTGCAGCCCCACAGGGTTGAGGAGTTGCAATTCCATTCCCCTTAACCCCCTCTTAGCACCCCACACAAGTCCAATTACTCAGGCTTTGGGCAGGAGTGATCAGTGTCACCCTCTCTCTGCACAACACAAGCTAAACACATCACTTCATTCTCAGCGTGGCTTGCCAGATGTTTGCATCTTCTGCACAGTGGTATAAAATGCAGGGGTTTCCGAAAGCTCCCATACACTGCACCTCCTAACAAAGGGGTCCTATTCCAACACACCTCGTCTCTTTCATGCGCTCTGACTAGGCCAGCTCAGTCTAAAGATACGCCCCTACATATTTACTCTCCATAATATTTATAGTCCATAACAATACCGCATCTGAAGTGTCCAGAGAGCTAAAGCAAGTATGAGAAAAAGGGCTGTTGAAACATACCATGAATGTCTGCCTGAATGAGGGCAGTGGGGGGGAGGGATTACATTTTAAAGTGACACATCGTTAAGATCTTCATTCCCCAAGCACCGTGTACAGCCTCATTAGAGAGCCCTATGAAGCTGTACGTTGGGCTAGTAATGACAGATGAGCTGCCATCCACGATGCTCCGCTTGTGAAGATCTGGACAGAAAATACATTTGCCTTTGCAGCTTCTGCATCACTCCCCACATCTGACAAAGAGTGAGGCATCCTGCACAGCAACTCATTTGTCACTGTCTAAATTAAGCAGTGGGTTTTTCCTCTTTTCCCCTCCCCTTGACCAATGGCAGCATAGCTTTCCCACAGCTTGCTCACATCACATGCAGCACTCCAGCGTGATGGGCTCTGAGCTGATACTGCTGCATTAATCCTGAGCATGCTGCATACAAACTTCACCCAAGGCTGTTTGGATTGCCTTCCCAGAAATCTGCCAGTGAGTATACCCATATCTCCCGTAGACCTCACAAAGAGGTCACCCAGTTCTGCTCTGGCTTCTGCCACCATACCAACTGGCAGAGGCCTCGTGGGGGGGGGAAAGCACCCCTGAATGTACTACTCACCTCGCCCCCGGGGAGTCTGCACAAGAGATTATGAGAGTATGACTGCTCAGAGCTCCAGTATAAAACTGCAGAAAAACCTGAGGGTCTCTGGATTAAGTTTAGAAGTGTGAGCAACAAGGGTGATGTCGTGGTGGGAGTCTGATATAGACCACCAGATCAGGGGGACGAGGCTTTCTTCTGGCAACTAACAGAAGTTACTAGATCACAGGCCCTGGTTCTCATGGGGGACTTCAATCCCCCTGATATCTGCTGGGAGAGCAATACAGCAGTGCACAGACAATCCAGGAAGTTTTTGGAAAGTGTAGGGGACAATTTCCTGGTGCAAGTGCTGCAGGAACCAACAAGGGGGGAGGGATAGCTCAGTGGTTTGAGCATTGGCCTGCTAAACCCAGGGCTAGGAACTCAATCCTTGAGGGGGCCACTTAGGAATCTGGGGCAAAATCAGTACTTGGTCCTGCTAGTGAAGGCAGGGGGCTGGACTCAATGACCTTTCAGGGTCCCTTCCAGTTCTAGGAGATAGGATATCTCCATTAATCTTATTTTAATTTTTTAGGAGCAGAGCTCTTCTTGACCTGATGCTCACAAACAGGAAAGAATTAGTAGGGGAAGCAAAAGTGGATGGGAACCTGGGAGGCAGTGACCATGAGATGGTCGAGTTCAGAATCCTGACACAAGGAAGAAAGGAGAACAGCAGAATATGGACCCTGGACTTCAGAAAAGCAGATTTGACTCCCTCAGGGAACTGATGGGCAGGATCCCCTGGGAGAATAACATGAAGGGGAAAGGAGTCCAGGAGAGCTGGCTGTATTTTAAAGAATCCTTATTGAGGTTGCAGGAACAAACCATCCCGATGTGCAGAAAGAATAGTAAATATGGCAGACGACCAGCTTGGCTTAAGAGTGAAATCCTTGCTGATCTTAAAAACAAAAAAGAAGCTTACAAGAAGTTGAAGATTGGACAAATGACCAGGGAGGAGTATAAAAATATTGCTCAGGCATGCTGGAACGAAATCAGGAAGGCCAAATCACACTTGGAGTTGCAGCTAGCAAGGGATGTTAAGAGTAACAAGAAGGGTCAAGGAAAGTGTGGGCCCCTTAGTGAATGAGGGAGGCAACCTAGCGACAGAGGATGTGGAAAAAGCTATTGTACTCAATGCTTTTTTTGCCTCTGTCTTCACGAACAAGGTCAGCTCCCAGGCTACTGCACTGGGCAGCCCAGTATGGGGAGGAGGTGACCAGCTCTCTGTGGAGAAAGAAGTGGTTCAGGACTATTTACAAAAGCTGGACGAGCATAAGTCCATGGGGCTGGATGCACTGCATCTGAGGGTGCTAAAGGAGTTGGCTGATGTGATTGCAGAGCCATTGGCCATTATCTTTGAAAACTCATGGCGATCGGGGGGAGGTCCCGGATGACTGGAAAAAGGTTAATGTAGTGCTCATCTTTAAAAAAGGGAAGGAGGAGGATTCGGGGAACTACAGGCCAGTCAGCCTCACCTCAGTCCCTGGAAAAATCATGGAGCAGGTCCTCAAGGAATCAATTCTGAAGCACTTAAAGGAGACGAAAGTGATCAGGAACAGTCAGCATGGATTCACCAAGGGCAAGTCATGCCTGACTAACCTAACTGCGGTCTATGATGAGATAACGGCTCTGTGGATGAGGGGAAAGCAGTGGACGTGTTATTCCTTGACTTTAGCAAAGCTTCTGATACAGTCTCCTTGCCAGCAAGTTAAAGAAGTATGGGCTGGATGAATGGACGATGGTTCCATGACTAGTTGGCAGCCGGTATCAAGCGGAGTGCCCCAAGGGTTGGAGTTTGAAGCTCCCCTACTGTGGAGATCCCAAGGGAATCCATGCCCCGGTCAGGTGCCAAGGCATCAGCTGGTAGAGAGACATGCAACTGACACCCTTCTGCACCAGCATGGGGGAACATAAATCAGAGTGTGCATTTTTACTTTAAAAAAAATTAAATAAAGGAAGCAAACAGTCTTCATTGGAATCTTCACTCGCTGTTTAAAATTACATGTGCTTAAAGATTATGCTGAATCAGGGCTAAGATGAGTAGCAGTAAATAGCAGCACTGAAATCATATTGCAGAGCTGACTATTTTCACATGGCTCTCATACACCCAGGTAAAGTACTGATACAGTAACTCCTCACTTAAAGTCGTCCCGGTTAACGTTGTTTCGTTGCTGATCAATTAGGGAACATGCTTGTTTAAAGTTCTGCAATGCTCCCTTATAACGTTGTTTGGCAGCCGCCTGCTTTGACCACTGCTTGCAGGAAGAGCAGTCCATTGGAGCTAGCTGGTAGGGGCTAGGAAACAGGGTGGACCAGCAGCCCCCCATCAGCTCCCCGCTCCCCTAAGTTCCCTGTGCAGCAGCTGCCCGGCAGGCTACCAACTGCCCACAGTTCAGCTGTCCCTCCCTCCACTGCCTTGTGCTGATCCTGCCCTCTGTCTTGGAGCTGCTCCCTGGAGCCTCCTGCTTGCTGTGCAGGGGAGGGGGGAAACTAACATCAGGGTGTCCCCCTCCCCTCTACTCCTGCCCCCCGCTTACCCCTTCTCCATATAGAGCGGGGGGAGACAACAGGGCTCAGGACGGAGAAAGCTGGCCGCTGCTGCTGTCTCAACTTCCTGATCTTTTTAAAGGCCATGTACTTAGAATATAGTGTCAGCGTATTTAAAGGGGCAATGCACATATCTCTCTCTCTCTCTCTCCCACACACAGGGTGTGTCTCTCGGTCTCTAATGCTGTCTCCCCTCCCTCCATTCGTGCTGCCTTGTAGAGTGTGAGGCTACATTAACAATGTGTTAACCCCTGGGGGCTCAGCCGAATGCTAGTTCATCATTTAGCAGTAAGGCATTCCCTGGGCAATATCCCACCCTCTTCCACCCTCTAACTTCACTCCCTCAACCAAGCTTCACAATCATCATAGCTGTGTACAGTATTAAATTGTTTGTTTAAAACTTATACTCTGTGTGTGTGTGTGTGTGTGTGTGTGTGATATAGATATATTTTGTCTGGTGAAAAAAATTTCCCTGGAACCTAACCCCCACTATTTACATTAATTCTTATGGGGAAATTGGATTCGCTTAACATTGTTTTGCTTAAAGTCACATTTTTCAGGAACGTAACTACAACATTAAGCGAGGAGTTACTGTACTCCCAACAGGACTCCTGGGGCACTTGAAGGTTGATCACTTTTGCTTTCTTATTCCTGAAAGCTGGCAAAGCACCGTGATGGGAATCTTCCAGATAAACAATTAACCACAGAATAAGGCAATGCCTAACAACTTCTTCTGGTTTTAAAAATGCAAGAATTTCATTAGGACTTTGCATGTTTATTGAACTCACATGGGATACCATTGCGAAAGGTTGAAAATGTGACCAACCTCTACCCGTTTGCCAAGTACCAATTATTATTCATCTGTATGGTACTGACGCCTTTGGGCACTACCAGAATAATAAAACCGTTTGTTTATTTTTAAGAGAGGCTGAGTTGCAAAAGTTCAGAGCAGGATATGGATCTGACCCTTCCCACCAAAACGCAGGATTTTTTGATGTAGGATTTTGATTTGAGTCCAAGTTTAGTGTTGAAGACATTGATCTTGCAATCAGATCTGCCCACCCACGTCAGAACAAAAGGTGCCAGTTCCCTTTTCACTAAAAGCAAAACAAATCCATGCCAGCAGCCCTGCATTCCTGAGCAATCTTACAATAAAAAGCAGAGTGCACACAATGGAGGGAGCTGAATTTCCTGATGAAAACTGGGATCAACTTCAAAGAGAATTGTGAATGGCAAGGGGGGAAAAAAAGCAATTAAAAAAATTATGAAAAATACCTTGATAAGGTCCTTTTAACAGATTAAATATGGAAACAAATCATAAATGATGCAGCCTGGTAGCATTGACTTTTAACACAAAAATCGATGTGAACTTAATGATAACCTGTCTTGTTAATAAACAGGTTAATATTTCTTTAAAATGTAAAAGGGACTCCACTGAGTTAAAGATCACGTTGTCTGAACAATTTTGATCTATCATTATAAGTATCGCCTCAGATTACTTTAGCCAACAGGGGTAACAAATATTCTTTTTTCCAGTTTGTTTACTTGGTTCATTTGACAGCACTTTGCAGACAATTATTTTCACCATTTCCCCAGTGTAGCGGGTTAGTTTTCCCTGATTGTGGGGTTTTTTCGCATAGTAACAACAGGGAAAGGAAAAATATGAAAAGTAATAGGGAAACATGACAGTAAAGTCATCAAATTGGGATGAGATCTCATGGGCAGGTGTAATAGCCGAAAGGAACTTCATGTAACTGATTAGATTTCAAGTGGACAGATTCCCTTTAAATTCTATTGAGTATTTTAATTGGAGTGCAAACACATGTATACAAATACACTCCATTGGACTGTAGGAGTTTTTCTCTAATCACGCCAGTTGGGAAGGTTAAGAAAAAAGCAACGGTGCTTTGAGGCCTGATAACTTTTTATCAAATCCAGTCTATTCCAGTTGACCACACCAGACATTTATCATAAGCATCACTCCCTATACACTCACTGTTCCATTTTATAGACCCCCATCCATTTATCTTCTATTTTCATCAGAGACTTTCCAGCCCTTGTATTGTCACCTTAACATCTACTTCTCCCAGCACCACATCTCATTCCCTACTGATACACATGCAGCCTAGTCTTTCACTCCTTAGTATTACTGCTTGCAAAACTCCCACTGCAATCAATCTAACAAATCAGCCTCAGTCCATCTAGTCATTGTCAGTACCTCCCTCTAACAGTAGATTCTCTGCAGAGAAAGCAAAAAGGCTTGATGTAAATAGGCGAGAGAGGGAGACTTGGAAGCTGTCAGGTAAGTGGAGTAAAGAATTCTGGACTCTTCTGCAGGGGCTATGAGGGATATGAAAAGATGTTTATTTTTTCTCCACGGCAGCATCCACAAAGTCCCAGTTGATCGAGCTGTTCTGAGTGATAAACAGCCAGTGAATCAAAGCAGTCTTTTCTCAAAAAGAGA
The DNA here is from genome assembly GCF_011386835.1 of Chrysemys picta bellii. Classification (NCBI taxonomy): domain Eukaryota; kingdom Metazoa; phylum Chordata; order Testudines; family Emydidae; genus Chrysemys; species Chrysemys picta. The sequence goes on along the minus strand of NC_088797.1, from coordinate 116,832,018 downwards.
ATCAAAATGCTTCTCACTGTGGCAAGTTTCCTAGCTGTGTCTTGGTCAAAATGGATCTGGCGGAGTCCAGACCATCTATCCAAGGATGGTCGGCCTCCATTAAATGCTTTTCTTAGTTGATCTTCACTTTCATTCACTGGAGGTCCCAGAAGAACTTGGAAAGCCTCAGACTGCAGCTTGCACTTTGGAACCATGGCCATCACAAATGGTTCGGTCACCACTGATCACGAGCTACTGTGAGCACATGATGGCTGACACATTTGCCTGTGCAGGCACTACACTATCTTTATCTTCAGTGACTCACTAGTCAGTGCGTCGTGATGCCTCGATTATGAAGGGCTCTTCATGAAAGCAAAAGCTTTGTTTGGCTGCACAGGATTCCAGCTTCCCTTTTAGCTGCCTGGGAAACAAGCTGTTCTTCGCCAAGCATAATCACTTACTCTGCAGTCTGTAATAATCCCCAGCCATGTCACCCAGCTGGAGTCTCCTCTGTTTCTTCTGATGAGTTCTGTGTGTTCCCGACAGGCAGTGAGAGAATGGTGCTCAGAGAATGGTGCTCTTTGCTTTTCTCCAGCCAGTCGAGACACTGACACAGGAAGCCAGCTCTCCAGAAGTGAAGGGTTGACTATTTACCAGGTCTTCAACCATGCAGAACATTCTAGGTGGCCAGGATCCTCTTCTGTCTGAACATAGCTCTGGGAGTTGTCAAAATATTTAGCCACCTGAAATCATTCAGCATTTTCTCCAGCTTAGTACAGATGCTAAACTGTGATCCAGATTTTAGACCCCACACTTGCCCTGTGTTTCAGTGGTATAGTAACCTTGTGATGCTGGCATTGTAAAACATAAAGTGGAGAAAAGATGTTGAGTTTAGGACTAGAGATTGCACACATTTTTTTGCTTCTATAGACTGAGTGCATTGCACGCCCCATGGGCTCCTTGCATCCCTCCATCCCCCACTCATTCTCCTTGTGTGACACCCTCCCATCCCCTTCTACTTCAGGGACTCCCACCAACACTCCATATAGCCCCCTCCCCCTATACCGGGGCAGTGTGCACTCCCTCATTCCCCCTTTATCCCAATGCCCCTCTTTTTCCCCATATAAGAATGCCTCATTCCCTTCCCCCCAGGGATCTGTGTATCCCCTTCTCCTCTTCTCCCCCTGCCAGAGGTTCTGTGTGTGTCCCCATTCTTCTCATGCCAGAGGCTTTGTGCACCCCAGTTTCCCCTCCAATACCAGGGTCCCTCATTCTCCACCTGCCAGGGTCTGTGTATTACCTCTTTCTCCCCATTCTGTCCATGCCAGGGGGTATGTGTTTATTCTTTTCCCTATGCCCAGGGTTCTGCGTGTGCTCCCATCCCTCCCCCCCATCAACCCCCCCCACTCCCACAAACGTTTTTCTTTCTTTCCTTTCTCTTTCAGGTTGTCAGCATTTTAAAACTCTAGCTATTGGGAGACCGAGCAGAGCTGAGATAGGGGATATTGTTATGTTGGAAGCTGTTAATGGCTGCCATCAACCAGTTCTTTGGTCTATAGCCACCAACAGAGGTGCTAACCAGATGCCAGGGGCTTTTTGTCTCTCCCATTTCCCCCTTTTGGTTCTTCCAATTTTCCCGAAAATCAACAGGGTTCGGGCCATTAATGCCTAGAACTTTCGCTGATATTCTGGAATTGATCAGATGTGACGCTCAAAAGTTATTGTGAAACAGACAGAATGCTAAAGATTTGAGAGTTAGACCCTGCTTTACTTGGCCAATACACCGCATGCAAAATCAGTTCTCCAGATCCTCGGGCATTGTCTACACTACAAAATTAAGTTGACCTAAGTTAGGTCAACATACAGCCACTGCCATAATTACTGCCGTTGTTCATATCCCCCTCTGTCGGTGGTGCGTGACCTCACCAGGGGCGCTTCCACCTATTTAATTGTGTGAGGCATTGTGGGACACTGACAGCTGGACCCCCACCCCTGCCCCTGACAGCTGGACCCCACCCCCACCCCTGCCCCAAGGCCAACAATCCAAGCTGTCAGCCCCAAGCAGGACTCACAGTTAAAGCCCTTCTGTCCTGGGGATAAACAGCTGGAGCTGTCACTGCTCTGTAGCATAGACCAAGCATAGGTGGTTCTCGTCGCAGTTGCACTCTGAATTGAATCCAGCATGCTGTAGGATTTCTTAGTAAGTAATGCCACTAGTTGAATAGCATGGTGGATTTGCAGGACAAACTGTATAGCTGTAAACATCTCCCAGATCTTAGCTGCCATCATTCAGCCACTGTTTGCAGTGTTGTTGGAGCGGTGTTGGTCCCAGGATATTAGAGAGACAAGGTAGGGGAGGTAATATCTTTTATTGGACCAACTTTTGTTGGTGAAAGAAGACAAACTTTCGAGCTACACAGAGCTCTTCTTCAGGTCAGCTTTGTGTAGTTTGAAAGTGCATCTCTTTCACCAAGAGAAGATGGTCCAATAAAAGATACTACTTCACCCCCTTGTCGCTCTGATCACTCAGCCATCTCAGCTTCTGCAGCACTCCCAGGCCTGCTAGTCCATGGAACAAAAATATGGGGTTTCTTGAAGCTATGGGAGGAGGCAATGGTTGCAGCAGCTCATGGCCTGGGATACAGCAGACACTGGGCCAGATTCTGCTAATATCCTGCTCCGAAAGCCCATCTGATTTCATGGACCTGCTTGTGGAGTCGGAGACCATTCAGTGCGAGTAAGGTGGGAGAAATCTGAAAACAGCCACAAGCTATACAGCTCTGACATACCCAGTAAATGGGACAACATGTAAAGCCTCAGCATAAAACAGCTGCTGGTTCAGATCCTGTGGGAACAAACACTTTTACCTGAACATCCTCTGGGCAGCTGTTACACCTTGAAATAATATGAAAATTGGGGCTGTTAAAGAGACCAAAGGAAGGAGAGATTCCTAACTTAAGCCTGATTCTCTGTCCTTAATTGACACCCACATACCTATTTAGTTTTGCACAAAGGTGCATTAGAATCTGGGTGGCAGAACCAATTTCAGTTTTAACTGAGCATTAGGTATTCATTGACCTAAACCCACAAGATCCTTAGGATTGAGGGGACACAGCATCTCAGAAGAGGCACTCAGCACACATAGGATCAGGACCAGAATCTTCCCCACTGAGTATCTACAGTGGCCATTGGTCTCCTTGGCCAGTTAGAGGTGATACAGAAGCCAGCAGCAGGTACTGACAATGCCACTAGTACAATGCTGCACTATATCATCCTTTCTGATCATACCGACTCATTCACACAGGTTCCTGTTTCTGAACAAGTTGCAAACACTGCAAACTAGCCCCTCTGTCTAACACCTACTCCCAGCACAGCAACCTCTGTGTCACCACTTCTGAAGACTATCTTGAGTAAACTTTCATTGTTGTGTTTGGAGAACACTAACCCAAACAGGTCTAATCTCCAGCAGCAGCAACGAGAAACAGGCTTTCTAATCCTGATAACACCAGCAATCCAAGACCTACATCATGCCATGCCTGGAACTAATTATCTTTCCCACATGCCCCTGGGTTCCTGACATACTTTTCCTGAATGTGACAACCGAGCTTCCAATGTTCCCAGAACTGCCACACTCAACTCAGGGGAACCTTTTCCTGGAACTGCACATGTGGAAAGGGGGTGCAAGGACACATGGGGGTATAGGAACCCCTGGGGACAGGGGTAGATGTGCCTAACTGAATGGGAGAGGCTAGGGGTCAGCCAGTGTCTGCATAGGGGAAGCTCCCTGACAATCCCTCCCCAACCCCCCAAAATACCTGTTTCATACTTTTCCCTCCCATAACCAACAACCCTCCAAGTTCACACCCAGGTACCTTCTGAGCAATTTACTTCCCTCTCCCTCAGCTCCTCCGTTACCACCGACTCCCCTGAGCCTTTGCACTGCTTCTGAGGAGGTGCGGAAAATACGGTTCTGTATTGTAGTTTAAATGAATTATTACTCAGAGTTCTATATTAATATGCCTAGTAAGAAATCTATTTGTCAAAAAACATTTCCTCAAACTTTTTTGTTGTCTGTATTGTTACAGACATACTTGCTGACAGGTATTTTGAAATAAATGACCAAAAATAATTGAAACTGGTGAGATTATATTGTGTTATTTTGACAAATAAAATATGCAGAATGTTGCAGAATTTTAAAATATTGTGTGCAGAATTTTTAATTTTTTGGCACAGAATTCCCCCAGGAGTAATATTCTTTTGACTGGTACTTTGAATAATGCCACTATAGTAAGAGCAAATATGTGTTAATTGTTTGATTAAAGGGCTCAGAGCAGGGTTACATTAACATCAAAGAATTACGAATATACAGACTACCATTTTTATGCACTATTCACAATTGTTTCTGGGCCCATTAACATATACTAAAAACAAGTCCGAATATTAGCTAAAAAGACGGACTCCAGTAAACAGATACACCCCTCTGCCAAAAGCCTACGTGAACAGCTCAGCTTTGCACTGTGTCTTGAAGATTAACAAACTGGCTCTGTCAGACCAACCCCCTGCCAGAAACCCCCATATGTACAAATCTAGAACTGCTAGCAAAAGCACATCACGTGCCCTCAAATGCGCTGGTGATAGATAGGGAGAGAGGCACTATCCAAAGGGTGACATACAGGGCTTTGCAGATCAACATCAATGCCACGGCTTAGACCTGGAAGCGAAAAGAAAGCAAAAGCAGTCTGCAGAGCACTGATGAAACGTGTTCCTCCTGCCTATCAGCCCTGATTTTGCACCTGAGGAAACTGTCAAGTGGTTTTCAAGGATAGCCTTATGTTCAGAATATGGAGATCTGGTCTGGATAGCAGTGATAAGACCCACATCAGCAAGGAAGGACTGCCTGTGCCATGCCTAATGCACACAGACTAAAAGGCATTCCTGGCCAATGAAGCCATTGTCACTACCATTATGCATATACAGGGTATGGCGGTACATATGTTGTAAATATACCCGTATGCTTATTTTTCTAACTATCCTCATTTAGTAACTGCCTCTTTACATACAAAGCACCCAGGAAAAGCAATTCAATTTAATAAATGGTGGTTTCAATTTAGAGCCATAGGGGGAAGAACTTAACATTTGATGGAAGCCACAGACAGCTTCCAAACTAAGCTTGTACCTGTGAAGAGAAAGGCTTTGATCCAGACCCCACCTCGCAGCCTGTGTTTACTGAAGTGCTGGACAAGTGGAGGGGGAGAAAATGCCAAATAACCACTGAGCAATCAATCTTTGCTCCACCCCACATTATCTACCTTGGAACACTAGCATCCTGGCTGATGTGAAGGAGCTGTCCGTGGGGTCACTGCCTTTCCTCTATGGCAGCAGTCAGTAGTTCTCAACCTTTTCTGTACCATGACTGATTCTAGAACATTCCCAGGCCCCCTTCCCATCTGCCCGGGACTGGGTCAGGAGGCTCCGGTCATTTAGTAACATGGGAAGGGCAAAATGGTTGCAACCCCACACTGTTGAGTTATTCCTCGATATCAGCTATGAGCGCCACACAGCATTCCAAAGGAAGAGCTACATCCTACGATTCCCCCTGGAAATGGCAAGACAAAAATAAAAAGGAGCAAGGTTTAGCAAAGTGCTTTCATAACTTGGGGTTAGCTCACCGGAAGTAGTAGGGACAACTGCACAGCCTGCATACTAGAGGCCGACTAGGGGTCAAAGGCAGAGATCTGTCTACAAAATGCCATCCTAGGGACGGCCTGTTCGAGACAGGGATGAAAACAGTAGGAAACACCAAGAGATTGAGCAGGCAGATGTGTCCCTTGAGCCCGGCATGACTCTGTTGGCGGTAAACCTGGTTGGAAAACAGGATTCGGAGAGTTCAAAATTTGTTTTTATCCCCAATCAAGATCAAGAGTCAAAAATCTCAAAACGTTTTGTGGAATAGAAATTCTGTAACATTTTGATTCAGACACATTTAAACAACCTTATTGAAAACGCTAGTTTTGTAATGTCAAAATATTATAATATTATAAATATATTAAATATATGTAAATGTAAAATATTATAGATCTTTAATAGTACATTAACATCAAGTCCAAACACATTAATATGATGCCAAAATATGAAGCTCTAAGTGAAATGAGAGAGAACAAAATACTATTTCAATTTTCAATCATTTGGAAAAAATTTCTGTCGCAAATGCCATCAGAATCACCACATTGCCAAGAAACGATTAGATTTCAGCAAAGCAGCATTTTCCAATGGAAAACTGTTCCATTGAAAAGTTTCTGACTAGCTCTAGCTGTAAGGACTCTTACACTCGATTAGAATGCTACGCTGCTTCCTGGTGCATAGGAGTTAGAATTCTAACAATATTGTACACTTCCATAGCATCTCTCATTGCAGAATCTCAATCATTTTATAAACAGTGATTAAATTAACCTTCACAACAGCTCTGAGAGTTAGGACTCATGTTACCCATTTAGCAGCTGGGTAAACGGAGGCTAATCAATTGATATGTCCATAGTTACGACACAGCAGTGCTGGGAACCAAACCCTGAAATCCAGATTCCTAATCCTCAGCTCTATCATTGCCAAGATGGAAGGACCAGAAAGCAGGTTACCAAAAGAATAAAATTAATTAAAGAATTCACATGGTGCAAATGCTTCTAAGACTAGGAAGTGTACTGCAAATCCCCCTAGATGAAGGTACAATTAGAATCATAGGTGTAGCGCACCAAAATCATTTAGATAGATTAACCTGATGATCACCAGAGTGATCTAATAAAACTTCCGCCAGAATTAGTAGTCCAGAGCATGCTGGCTCTTGCCAGAAAGGAAGTTGTGTATGAACTCTGTGTCAGTTCATTAATGTGAAAAGGGAGGTGAAGTTTCAGATTCACTACATTCCTAACATGCAAAGCCACGGAAGGCTACAGGGTTACGAGGACATTACAAGGACAAGTCAGTGACCTGGTGCTGTGGTAAATTAAAGAGGAATATATAGGATTGACTGGTGCCCCTTGTTAAAAATCCAACAGATCCCAAGCTCTATCCTCTCTCTGTACACACACAATGTTACCTGTGGGTTTGGAAGAGACATCGTTAACTAAGGGCTGGTCTACACTGGGGGAGGGGGAGGAGGGAAATCGATCTAATATACGCAACTTCAGCTACGAGAATAGCGTAGCTGAAGTCGACGTATCTTAGATCGACGTATCTTAGATCAACTTACCTCCTGTCCTCACGGCGCGGGATTGACGGCCGCGGCTCCCCCATCAACTCCGCTTCCGCCTCTCGCTCTGGTGGAGTTCCGGAGTCGACGGGGAGCGCGTTCGGGGATCGATTTATCGCGTCTAGACGAGATGCGATAAATCGATCCCTGATAGATCAATTACTACCCGACGATCTGGCGGGTAGTGAAGACGTACCCTACGAGATTTCTGAGAACCAAAAGGGCCATGCTCTGCTCTCAGATACAATTTCCACTGACTTTAGTGGGTGTGAGTGCCTATCCTGAGGCAGAATTGGGCCCACTGTCTTATTCTGAGGCATGGCTGTCTGTGTGCCAAGGGTTTGCACAATACTCAAACACTGCAGCTTTTAACACGCATTAGGAAATCAAAGGATATTTCTCAGAGTGAACTTAAAAAATCATCCACACAAGTTGGATGTTGTTTAATATCCTTTTTGCAAGCAAAAGTTACTGCAGACCCTTTGCTTGCATATATCTTCCCTTTCAAGTTCTATATTTGTCCTTACAACAAATTTCAAATTGTGAGGAAATTTCAAGGCTGCTTGCTTTCACAAGTTGAGAAAGAAGCAGAAGGAGCTACATTTTGAAAATCCTGGGCAGAATGTGGCTAAACACTGAAAAATTCTAGTCGCAGACGTTTCACTGTGGCTACAATTAAAGGGAAATGTTACATTTTGTTCAGACTAGCAACCTGTAAGGGAAGAAACAGCAGTTATGCCTGTGAATAAGCCAACCCATGCATTTTGCTGAGTATATGACAGCTATCTCAATACATAATAAAAGGGAAATTACTTGTGAGAGGACACTGACAGCATCAATCAGGTTAAATCCCGGGTATAATGTGTTAAAAATTATAATCAGAAAGTCAACATTTAATGGTGACCTACAAATGAAATTTTAATAATTGGACCAGTTCTCTCCTTTTTATTCTTTGTTATGTAGAAATATGACCTGAAAGGGTTTGGGTTTTTTGAGGGGAGGTAGGGTACAAGAGAGGTGATTGTTGATTTTTTCCAGCTTCCATTTAACCTCAGGCATATCAGGTATGTAAAATTATTTGATCCCAGTTTTACTGGAAGACTTGTTGGAGGTCTCATATGTATATATACTGGGAGCTCTATCATATCTTATCTAAAGGAACAGGGATGCTGAAACTGTAAATGATGTCCTTTCTCCCAGGTGCTTATTAGATATTGGGGGTATTATTTGTATTACAATAGGGCCTTAAAGACCCAGTCAAGGTTCAGAGCACCATCAACCTAGGCACTGTACAGACAGGCAACAAAAAATAAAATCACTGCCCCGGAGAGCTTACATTCTAGGCGTGGGACAGGGACACATACAAATGGGGACAAGTATCAAACAAACAAAAAGAGTAACTGTAATTACCACAGTTGTGCATGCAAGTTGGTTACGTGAGTTGGTAACTTCCAATTTTTGGAAATCATGGGCCGTGTCTTGTCTGTATGGGAACATACTTAAACACAGTATCATGTGTTGAATAATAGTAAAATAGTTGTACTGCACCATACACGATATGAAGTAGCCCAAATCAGTTTGGCCCTGAAATTCTGGGTGTTCCTTTGAGTGGTATCACTGGGCACTTCAGAATAAAATGGGTACACCATTATATATTTTCCAAAGGCAGAGAATGCCGCTTTAGTGGATTTATGCTCCATTTTCAGGCAAACCCCCCACATTTTTCCAGATGCAAACTATGGCCTGGTGAAAGCCTGGTGAAAGCAATCCTTCTGAGCTGTGATTTGGAAAGGGAGTTAGGCTAGTTCTGGGTGTACAGTCCTGTGAAGTCTGGTTTTCATTTGATGTGGAATAGCTCAACAAATTGGGACAATTACCCAGGTCTCCCAAGCCCTAATCCCCAAACAATCCTTCCTCTCCATAGAGCTGCATGACCCTGCAACCTCCTCAAAAAACAACACTGAGGCAACAAGCCAGGATTATCCAGACAATACAAAACGAAAACCAACCAAAAAACCCAACACCACACAGTACAGTAGGTCTTCAGAGAAGCAGTGCAATCAACAATTCTACAACAGCACTGTTCATTAGGACTTTGGTGTCAATGGGATCAAAAATATTGGTGTCAATGGGATCAAAAAGAGGCTATCATGTAGCAGATCTGAATAAAACTTGAAAAGCACAATGCTCACTACCAAACACACCAATTACAGCGCTGCCAAAAAGATGCCAGACATCCCCCACAGCCACATTGGGGAGACAAGATGAACCAAGATAAACGTATGTATATAGGATTCTAGATAATATACCACCATGAAACAAAAAAGTCGGGGAAAAGGTGCCGAGGAAAGTGATCAGAAAACTGTATAAAAAACGCCTAGACATTGTAGAAAATAGACACACAATAATAAACTGGACAGAACTATCCCATTCTTACTTATCCACAGGGAAGGTAACTTAGTGTCCTTGGCAAGGGTTTGAACTTTTGAGTCTCCAACAATGCACTTTTAAAATTCCAATTGATGTCCCTACACCCTCTCTCCACCCAGAGCTGGCATCTTTAAAATGTAACCATTTCTCATCACATTTGCGCTACTAAGCATCTGGCTATATATCCCCTCACCTTTGTAGATCACTTCACATTTATCCAGTTGTCAAATGAGACAAAGTTAAGGTAGCAAAACACAATCCATTACATTTTCAGAGCTCACAATCCATTACATTTTCAGAGCTATTTGCAGGCATTTACCTCAGATTGTCTGTTAACATCAATAAGAATAATTCACCACCTAGGGTATTTAGGGGGTTGGCGTGCCTACATTACGAATGACGACTACTAGGACTTTGCTGCTGTACTTCGAGAGAGGAGGAGGTCCAAGGAAACCAGAAGAAAGAGGTACAGACTGAAACAGCTCTTTTTTAAAAAAAAGCCTTAGTTGTTAAAGATAATGTGTTTGGAGTTGAGGAAATACATCAAGCATGTAAAAGGGGTAAAGTTGCAGTAGGGCCCCAGGTAATTCCAGAGAAAATCAAGAGATGAATTATTCAGTAGCTTTTCCTTCTGATTTCCACTGACATTGCATTAGAAAAGATTGCAGTAATATTAGGGTTATGTTTTTAAAGAGAATTAACTCTTGTATATAGAGACATTTGCTTTACCTTGAAACTTTCCAAGAAAAGCTGTCAACTTGCCTTTCATTTGTCCGAACTTTGAAGTAACACCGATGAGCAACCTGCATGTTAATATCAATGTAAATTAAAAAAAAAAAACAACCTCTAGTGGGAACTATGATGGGGTACCCACCCACTCTGGCCTGTAAGGGGTTAATAGAGCCATAGGAAGGCTGTGCAGGAAGCAGCCAATAGAAGAGGGGCTGCGAGGAGCAGCCAATCAGGGCCCAACAGGCCCATATAAGAAGAGCCGCAGGGCAGAGCAGCACCAGTTCCTCCCTGGAGCTCAAGGAGGGAGAATTGGGTGCCTTGCAGGTGGATAGAAGCTAGCACCCTGGACAGAGCAGTGCTGGGCAGAAACAGGGGAGCTCCTGGCTGGCTGCTAGGACTAGATGTTGAGGCCCTGAGGTAAGGGTGAAGAAGGTGCTGGGGCCATGGGGAAGTGTCCCAGGGAAATGTACTGAGTTAGAGGTGACACAGCAAGTGGTTGCCATCTACAATGTCCCTGGGCCAGGACCCGGAGTAGTGAGCAGGCCCAGGTCCCCCCCTACTCACCACTGGGGAAGTAGCTGGACCGTTGACTGCAGGGCCCCCGAAAGGGGGGAGCACAGAACATGACACAGGTGGAAGGCTGTGTCTTGAAGATGATGCCGCAGTCTTTGGAGTGATGTGGGTCCGGGAACAGATGTGATGGCAGCTGAGGCACCATCAGGAGAGTGTGTATTGATGGGCAGAGCTAATCCCCAAGACGGCTAGCAGGAGGCACCAGTGTGCTGAGTGGATTGACATCAGGCAGTCAACCCTGACTTTCAGCCTACCACATTCCTCCACCCCCCACCTTTACTTTCTTTGAAATAAGCTTCCTCATTAATCTACTTAAGAGTAACTAGGGGAAATTGACCACAGTACATGACATAAAACAGACACATTCAAGGAATGAGATTCTCTTCTGAATGGAATTGCATTACAAACATTACTGAAAATAAGGGAAAAGAAATCAGGAAAGATTGATGACTGACTGACTCTGCCTGCAGGAGCGAGTGGAGGAGATCTGGAATATTTTACACTAGTTACAATTTACCCATTGGTGCCGGCAAGATCTCTCAGCTTTTAAGTCTACTATGCCACAGAGTTGAAGTGACACCTGGCACAGCTTGGAAGAAATACATTAAGAGGACTCTTCATTAGACTCTCTGAGCCTTATGAACACATCCTGCACCCACCTTTATTTTTCTCTTTTTGGTAAAACTTTGCACTGAAATGACCAAAAACTCTAGAAATTATAACTGTATCTAGTCCATTCACAAAATCACAAGACACACACAGGTTTCCAAGCAGTACATTAAAGCTCTTAGAGGCTCTTTTACTGTGGTTTTATAGCACCTAGCACAGTGGGACCCCACCTCTCATCAGGACCTCTAGGCACAAGCATAACACAAAATTCCTATTGTCTGTGGTCTCTCTTAGAATGCAGAAAATCATAGAAGCGTAGAACTAGAAGGGACCTCAATAAGTCATCTAGTCCAGTCACCTGCAGGGTGGCAGAATGAAGCAGACTATCCCTGACAGGTGATGGTCTAACCTTAAAAATCTCCAATGACAGAAATGACTCCCTAGGTAATTTGTTCCAGTGCTTAACTACCCGTACAGTTGGGAAGTTTTTCCTAATGTCTAACCTAAATCTCCCTTGCTTCTTGTCCTATCCTAAGCGGTTAAGGAGAACAACTGATCACCCTCCTCTTTATAACAGCCTTTTATGTAATTAAACTATTATCATGTCCACTCTCAGTCTTCTCCAGACTAGCCAACCCCAATTTTTTCCAATCTTTCCTTGTAGGTCATGTTTTCTAGACCTTTAATCATTTTTGTTGCTTTCCTCTGGATTTTCTCCAATTTGCTCACATCTTTCCCAAAGTGCAGTGCCCAGAACAGGACACAGTACTCCAGCTGAGGCCTTATCAACACTTCTGCTAATACATCCCAGAATGATCACTTTTTTGCAACAGAATTACATTGACTCATATTCAGTTTATGATCGGTTAAAACCCCCCAGATCCTTTTTTGCAGTACTCCTTCCTAGGCAGTCCTTTCCCATTTTGTATTTGTACAATTGACCATTCCTTTCAAATTTTAGCACTTTGCACTTGTCCTTACTGAATTTCACCCTATTTAAGTTAGACCATTTCTCCAGTTTGTCAAGATCATTCTTTATTTTAAATCTGTCCTCCAAAGTGCTTGCAACCCCTCCCAGCTTGGTATCATCTGCAAACTAAGAGTACTGTACTCTTTATGCCATTATAATTTATGAAGACATTAAATAGAACCGACCCACGACAGATCCCTGTGGGATCCCACTCGATATGCCCTTCCAGCTCGATTGTGAACCATTGATAACTACTCTCAGTACACTTTTCCAGCCAGCTGTACACCCACCTTAGAGCAGGTTAGTCTAGGCTATATTTCTCTACATTGTATATGAGAAGGTCATGCAAGATAGTATCAAAAGCCTTACTAAAGTCAACATATGCCACATCTACTGCTTCCCGCTATGCAAAATGCTTGCTACCCTGCCAAAGAAGGATATTAGGATATTTGACATGATTTGACGTCTGTTAGTTATCACCTTATTTTCTTCTTCTAGGTGCTTACCAATTGATTGTTCAATTATGTGCTCCACTACCTTTCCAGTTAAGCCTACTGGTCTATAATTTCCTGGGGTTGTCCTTATTTCCATTTTTATAAATAGGCACTCTATTTGCCCTTTTCCAATCCTCTGGTATCTCTCCCATCTTCCATGAGTCTCAAAGATAATTGCTAATGGCTCAGAGACCTCTTCAGCCAGTTCCTTAAGTATTCTAGGATGTATTTCATCAGGCCCTGCTGACTTGAAAACACTTATCTTGTCTAAGTAATTCTTAACTTGGTCTTTTCCTATTTGAGCCTGAGATCCTACTCCATTTACACTGATGTTCAGGACATTAGTTGTCAAATCCTTGTTAACTTTTTGATGAAAACTGAAACAAAAAAAGGCATTTAACACTTCAACCATTGCTGCGTTTTCTGTTATTGCCTTCCCCTCCTCACTGAGTAGTGGGCCTATCCTGTCCTTGGTCTTCCTCTTGCTTCTCACATATTTGAAAAATGCTTTCCCTAGCTAGTTTAATCACCTTTGTGCCTTGGCCTTTCTAATTTTGTCCCTATGTGCTCGTGTTGGTTTTTCACATTCATCCTGTGTAATTTGACCTAGCTTCCACTTTTTGTATGACTCTTTTTTGAGTTTCAGGTCACTGAGGATCTCTTAGTTAACCCAGGGTGGCCTCTTATCATACTTTTTAATCTTTCCTACACATCAGTGTAGTTTGCTCTTTTACTCTCAATGTCTCTTTAAAAAACTGTCACCTCTCCAGAACTCTCTTTTCCCTTAGGCTTGCTTCTCATGGGATCTTACCTATCAATTCTCTGAGTTTCCTAAAATCTGCCTCCTGGAAGTCCATTGCCTTTATTCTGCTGTTTTTCCTCCTGCCATTCCTTAGAATCATTAACTCTATCATTTCACGAAGCATTAAAACTAGCAGAAAGTTTCTATAATAGATTACAGGAACCAATGTAAACATTTTTTTCTGAAATAAAAGCCATTAATATCTCCCGCCCCCAAACATAGAATATCTAGCTTTTTTGTTGGTACAGACTGATCTATAACTTTGTCACAGAAATCATGGAAGTCACAGAATCGGAGACTTTCCAGGACGGCTGTGACTTATGCAGCGGCCAGTGTGGCTAGGGCAGTCTCGGGCCACCGCAGGCCCCCAGCAGCAGCAGGAGTTTGGGTGTGGGAGGGAGCCCAGGGCTGGGGCATGGGTAGGGGTGAGCGTTCTGGGCGTGCTTACCTTGGGGGGGGCTCCCCAGAAGCGGTGACGTGTCCCACGGCTTCTAGGCAGAGGCCTGGCGCTCGGGGCAGCGCACGGAGCCTCCTTTCCGTACCTCCGCCTGGGAGCTGAGGGACACGTCACCGCTTCCAGGGAGCCACACGGAGTTAGGTAGGGAGCCTGCCAGCCCCGCCAAACCCCCTCCCCCCAGTAGCAGCTTGTATGTTCATAGAGGACTATCCTCCCTAACAGACAATAATTCAAGGAGTTAGATCCCAGCATGGATCTCTTAGATCCCAGGTCATCCCCATGTACCTCTGGGATATTTACATTAGTTCATAAGGCTTCAGAAGCATGTCTGGTATTAAAATACCAGATTGTCCCTTAGATCTCATAACAGCCCTAAAGATAACTATATTCTCCCCAACTGATTTGGTCCCTGCACTTACATTTTATAAGATGACTCACTTCCAAGGCGTTTCATGACACTGGGGAGAGAGTATATCTAGTAGTTAGAGACAGACAAGGAGTAGAGAGACCAGGTTTTCATTTCCCACTTCAGTAAGTGACTGAGATCTCAGTCAAGTCACATAACATCTGAGCCTCTGTTTACTCATCAACAGAATAGGGATACAAGCCAGATTTACACTTACATAGCACCTTTCAGCCTAGGATCTCAAAGCATTTACCACTTTTCCCCCAAAATATAGAGCAGTTTTCCTCGCACAGACCCAATACAGGCAGGGAAGTGGTAAAAGCATCATCACTTGGGATTTAAAACTAGACTGGATCAGCCACTAAAGAATGTGCTGCAGGGAACAACGCCGCATTCTCAAGGGAGGAATTGGAGCATTTAAAAGGTTTTTCCATCTCTAACTTGGATGATGCCCATGGATAAAAATCATTGTTGCCCTGTAATATATTGTGGATGGGTGAACTTTTATTTGCTTTAAAAAGCATTCAAATACAGGAGCAAAGCACATACATTCTCCAATCCCTTTATATTCCCCCTCCCCTCCCCCAAGCCTTTATAAAAATATCTCTTGAGAGTTTGTTCACATAAGTATCATTGTACTGGAGGCATGATTCAGACAATCATGGTGGCGCTATTTTTAGAAGATAATGTAATTACATTAAATGTTACAGATTAGAGGCAAGAATGTATTTCCCCTGACACCACCCTCTTCTGAAATGGAACACTTAACCCTGTGCAATCACACATGGGGAAAAAACTATGACCAACATATTCTGAAACGTCCTCTTCATCATTAATAGCCCGTTTGGTGCCTATAAAAGAACACTGACGGTTTCTTTCAGAACAGCTTCATAGAGGTTGTGGTGACTCAGTTTGGATTGTAACTTGTCAATGTGTGTTTGCCACCCACAGTAACACAGGTCTTTCTAGGGCCCTTGCTCAGAAGTAATGGGTTCCTAGAAATCAGAACTTAACCACAATCCTCACAACAAATAAGGATCAACCAAGTTGATTTCAAAACAACTAAAACACATGGCAAACTTTTGAGGCTCCTGGACATATGAGAAGCTTAGGAAAGACTATGGCATACTTACTGCTTGAGCTGGAGATCTCTTTTGGACTGGATGCCATTGGCTGAGCACACATTTGACAGAGACAATCCCTTCCATTGAAGGTAACCCGGTCTCCTGGTGGAAACGGGCGTCTGGAGAGGGAAAGAGAAAAGTGAGTTTTATTCAAGGTTAATCCAGCAATTTCATTCTCTTCCCCATCTCCTGAGCCTGCCGCCTTCCTCTGGTGCAAATCAATATCTTACAGACACTACGTCTGAAATGCAGCCATGGTAAAGTCAGGCAGCTGGGTGAAAGCCAAAGGTTTCTCAATTGTGAGGAGAGCAGAGATTAGACTGGCTGGTATTTTGGTTTCCTAAAGATATCAGATGCACAGTATCTAAAGAGAAGCAGACAGCAGAGTTCACTTAGACTCAACAGCGACAGCAACGATAGGCTCAGCATGTCACTAATGGTACCCAAAAATAGTGAGGAGCAGGCAAAAGGTGGATGGACGGCTCACAGAGCTGGTGAAGAAATATACAGTTGTTCAACTCAAAGGTTCACCAAACTGGGCTAGGTTCAGTGACTGACCGTCAGAACTATGACTACAGTGGTCCACACGAAATGAGTTGGTGGCTATATTCCAGTACCTAGAACTTTAAACAGGTACCCACATTACAAAGCCACCCCCACTGTGTCAGTAGAGGACAAGGGCCCAAAAGCAAGGTTGAGGTTTACTGGTGGGGCATCAGGAAAGAAGCTTGCTGAACCTTGTGGTACCCATTCTGTGGCTAAATAGAAGATTTCTGCCTCTACGGTTGTTAAATCCAGCACTTTACACCAGTTCACTAAAATTAGGCAGAAATTCTCAAACTCCAAGTCTTCCAAAAAGGCGCATGGCTTTAATTTCCTGCTACACGCTGCCTGCATCTCAACCCACCCAGAAGTATATTAGCAGGAGAAGTGTCCTTAATAAATCAACATCAGTTTCTTTTTGCAAAACAAACAGTTAAACATCACGGATGACAAGTCTTTTATTCGTTCCACACAAGTCGATGGGCTACATTTTATAGACATGTTTCAGAACATCATTTGCTTTTACTGTATTTAGGAAATATTCCTGTAACATACATGGGATATGAATTCTCAGTGCAGTGCCAGTCCATACATATTGTTATTTTTAAAAATAATGACCAAAACACTTCGATCAGGACTTGAAAACTTGACCAGACACCTACTTGCCACTGGACTACATTTACTAGTCCAAGGCAGCTATGAAAGACAAGTGTGGTAATTCAGAAGCCCTGCCATCCCCCTGATACAGATACAGAGTCCTCACTTGAACCCTGCTTAATGGCTCCCTCTTTCATATCAACCTCTAGGTATCAGATAAATCCCCGCCTCTAGCTGGTGGAAGGGAGGAGCCTCTCCCCATTCCAGAACTTCCTGGCTGCTGGAGAACTTCACTGCTGTACTCCTCAGCAGGGCTACTGGCTGCTACAAGCAGGAGCTATTGTAAGTCAGCCTAGACACTTTATTTTGGCTTCTCCTCTCCGTGAAATCCTGTGCCTGTCTTTGCTGCC
Source organism: Chrysemys picta bellii (assembly GCF_011386835.1). NCBI lineage: Eukaryota > Metazoa > Chordata > Testudines > Emydidae > Chrysemys > Chrysemys picta. The sequence goes on along the minus strand of NC_088797.1, from coordinate 116,814,649 downwards.
GCTGACCAGGAAAAAACAAAATGATGTGGATCAAAATATTTCTTCAGTTATGCTGATCTCTACTTGGGCTGAATAGACAAGTAGTATTTAATCTCTGTTGGAACTGCTCCAATGAAATAGCCTACAAGCATATATCTACAAGTTGCCCCAGAACCTCCAACGTTCAGGGATAATATCCTAATGAGAGTTAAAATCATATAAAAAAAGTTCCAGCTTCTTAAACTTTCCACACCCAAGATGACTACTGGGTATTAGTGGCTGCCTTCTTTCTTCATACTCAGCAGACATCCAAAATGCAAAGAGGCCAAAATGGTTTTATTCAGTTTCTCTTGGTCACTGGCAGAACAGAATGAAATAAAAATGGATCTGAAACCTAATGGAAGTAGCATCTTCTGAAACAGTAATATATAGAGTGGAAAATAGGGAATTATTATTATATTATTTGCATTGTGATATCATTGAGAGGCATCAAGCAAGGATCAAGCGCCCATGGGGCCAGGAGCTGGTTACATATAACAGAAGGCAATTCCCACCCCAAAGAACTTACAATCCAAGTATAAGATGAGACAACGGGTGGATACAGCAGACGGGGTGAGGGGGGGAGCACAGAGTAACAGTGGGACAGTTATTAATACACTAAGCATCATACACAGCACACCAGCTGGCTAGCCATTGAAATGTGGGAATCTTTTCCAAGTCACACCAAAAGCAAACTGTAATTATAGACCACAACTTAGGTCTTGAAGATGTTAGAACTCCATCATGGGAGCTGATCTCCGATTGAAGCCTCTAATCACTACCACTATGCCAATAGTTACAATGAAATTTTATTCTCCGTACCATATACTACTGTTTCAGAAGATGCTACTCCTGTTACATTTGGGATCCATTCCTTCTTTCGTTGGGTCCTTCCAGTGACTACAATAAATTCAATAAAATCACTTTGACCTTTGCATATTGGATGCCCGATAATACCAAGTACTCAAACCAAAAAGACTGGAACGCTCCTTCACTTTCTTTTCTATATTTCGTTTGGGATTTAAAGAAAAAAGAAGTGAAATGCTGATGCTTTGTTTAAATTTCTAAGCCATATTATTCCATTCACAGAAAGAGTGTTTCTTTGACTGAAACCAATGACAATGTTAGTTGACCAGCTGCCTGGCTGAAAAAGAGCATTAAACTATGTCAGAGTGTCTGGGTTGGGAGCAACTGCAGACCAGCTGAGGTAATATTTCCAGTCCCCAGCAAGAAGAGTAAGCCCAAATCCTGAGAACATTTAAGCACAAGTAATTTGACCCACACAAGTATTCCCATAGATTCATGTGAATAAAATTAGCTTGTGTTTTAGTGAGCCCCACTCTAGAGCTCCACCTAGTGACCACAGGGGAGTGTAGCAGGTGTGAAGGGGAAGAGGGACAGAGACATTGGAACAAGACTGGGAGCCTGGGGCCCTGATCAAGAAGAGCTCTTTTTGTAGCTGCCTAAGAGTCACTAGAGCTCTGAGACAGGAAAGGGCGGACTAAGTTGGAACTAAGTAAGTACCCAACCCTGAGACAAGTTTCCTTATTTTAAAATGTGGCCCTTAAAAGCTTCTGGTTCTGAGTTCAGCCAAAGGTGAAACCCAGTATCGAAATGCCCTTTATAACCTATCCCACATAAAGCTGGATGTTAAATTCCTTCCTGTGTGACAGCAGCAGTGTGGAGAGGGTACAGGGCATTATACCTAGCAGCACAGCTTTGCTGGTAGATGCTTTTCAGATAAACTAATGGGCATTCTGAACTCCCTAAAGTTCAGGTGACAACAAACCATTCCCAATCAAGCACCTTCTAATAGAAAAAAAGTCTTTAAAACTGCATGCTGTGGCGATGCAGATCTCCCTGTGTTTCGTGTGATAGGGTTAACAGCACAGAAAGGACTCACTTGCAAACAGTGCAGGCAAAGCAGTTCGGATGGTAGGTTTTTCCCAGAGCTGTCACTACTTCTCCTTCCACGAATTCCCCACAGCCATTGCAGCGGGTTCCATACATGCGCTGGTAATCCACAGAGCAGAGGTATTCCCCGTTCTTAATGAAAAAACCTCCTTGGGCCAGGTCACAGCCACACACTGGAAAAGCAAAACAAGCACAAATCAATTACAAGACAAATCAGGCTGGCGGGTTGGAAATATATAGCTATACAAATAGCATCCTCCCCCATATGCTTTAGGAGATCTGGGTTATGTCACAAACGAGATGAGTTTGGTAGTCTCAGTCCCCTCTATAACAGAGCTGTGTCTTCAGCCCAGCACATCACATGGTGAATGACTGACATTCTCTGGCTACAAGAGGTTGTTCACTGGCATAGCAGTCTATGGAAGCCTGCAGAGCGACAGTGTGTGGGGGGGACCCTAGCCACTGTCATGAGTCTGTCAGTAACATGCACATTACAGTTCACCAGAGCTGCAAAGAAAAACAGTTAAGAAAAATAAAATTGGAGAGTCTAGATTATGTATTGTTAAAGGATGTAGTAGAAGATACTGGCAGCAAAGGAACTGGCTTCACGTCCAGCAATTACTAAGGGCCATGCTTTATTGCAAGTTTCTGCAAACACTCACCCATGCAATACACTCTGCGATCATCATATCTAATCCAATTTTAAGAAATTGCAGATTCTGTGCAGATTGCCCTGTCCGAGGGAATGTGTCCTTGGAAGCCACTACAACGCCAGCACAGAGGTCTACAGGATTTAGAGTTATAGTGATTGCCCTTTTTATTAAAGAAAACAAAATCCTGAAGGCAGATCCTTTGAGTGAAACTGCTCCTAGTTGAATTCCAGTGAATGCACACACAAGATCATCTAGCAAATGCCTTATGGACAATTTTAACTGAGGCTACACCCCTTTTGCTTCCCAGTTCTGATGATGTGCATGGTGCAGGCCTCACAGGCAGGAGACTGCATGGAAATACAGGGCTGGAAAAATTACTCCAAGCTAGGAAAGGTTGCAAGTGCTTTGGAAAATAAGATTAAAATTCAAAATGATCTGGAGAAATGATCTGAAATAAATAGGATGAAATTCAATAAGGACAAATGCAAAGTACTCTACTTAGGAAGTAACAACCAGTTGCACACATACAAAATGGGAAATGACTGCCTAGGAAGGAGTACTGCGGAAAGGGATCTGGGGGTCATAGCGGTTCACAAGCTAAATGTGAGTCAACAGTGTAACGCTGTTGCAAAAAAAGTTAACATCATTCTGTGATGTGTTAGCAGGTGTCTTGCTTACAACACTCAAGAAGTAATTCTCCCGCTCTACTCCGCGCTGATTAGGCCTCAACTGGAGTATTGTGTCGAGTTCTGAGTGCCACATTTCAGAAAAGATGTGGACAAACTGGAGAGAATCCAGAGAAGATCAACAAAAATGATTAAAGGTCTAGAAAACATGACCTGTGAGGGAAGACTGAAAAAATTGGGTTTCTTTAGCCTGGAAAAGAGAAGACTGAGGGGGGACATAACAGTTTTCAACTACGTAAAAAAATGTTACAAGGAAGAGGGAGAAAAATTGTTTTTCTTAACCTTTTGAGGATAGGACAAGAAGCAACAGGCTTAAATTGCAGCCAGGGAGCTTTAGGTTGGACATTAGGAAAAAGTTCCTAACTGTCAGGGTGATTAAGCACCGAAATAAATTGCCTAAGGAGATTGTGGAATCTCCGGACCAGCATTGGAGATTTTTAAGAGCAGGTTAGACAAACACCTGTTGGGGTGGTCTAGATAATACTTAGTCCTGCCATGAGTGCAGGGGAATGGACTAGATGACCTCTCGAGGTCCCTCCCAGTCCTATGATTCTATGCAAAAATGACTAATCCTGCCGCTGAACTGGTGGTCTGTGTCGATGTGCAAGCCTCGGAGATCCTGTCAGACAGGGCGTCATAAGGCACGGAGGCCTCTTCCTACCCATGTAACACCACGCTGAGAACAGTAAAATCCTAGAAGAGAAACAGCAAATTTGAGCAAGGTGTTTGGTCGAGAGTTAGGTACACTCTCAGTCACTGCACCCAAGGACCTGTTCTTTCCACCTCCAAGAGAGGCATTCTAGGCTCCAGTGGGCAGGGCCTGCAGAGCAGCAATGGTGTACAGAGCAAAGCCCTTTCATGAAGGGAATGGTTAGAACGTGGGACTGGAGTCTGAATTTCTGTAATAAACAGTCATACCCAGCTCTTGTGTAGTGCTTTTCATCAGCGGAGCTCAAAGTGTTTTACAAATGAAGTATTATCCCTATTTTACCTGTGGGGAAACTGAGGCACAAAGATGAAGTGACCTGCCCAAGGTCACCCAGCTGGCTAGTAGTAGAGCCAGTCCAGTGCTCTAGCCACTAGGCCACAACTGACTAGCTCTTCTCTCTGTTGCATTGTACATCCTTCGGTAAGTCAACTTCTCACTAAGCCTCAGTTTCCTCACCCGATTCAAGGGGAGCTAACACCTCCCTGCCTTCCAGGGGGGTTGTGAAGTTTCACTGACTGGTTTGTAAAGCACTCTGAGATCCCTGTCTGGAATGTGCTATACAAGCAGTAATAATTTTTCCATGCAACAACAATGGAAGTTGCTGGAATTATATGGAAGTTGCTGGAATTATTTAGCAGAAAAATAATGCAGATGCAGTCAGCAAGATAGCTTCCTCAAGGAATACAGTATATAGAAGGAAACCAAAAGCTAAATCAACAGGGGCAGGGAGGAAAATTCCCCACAACACCTGGGTCTGGGGTCTGACCTTCCCAAAGTCATTCTCCCAGCTCCGTGTGCCAACTTACAGTCCTTCCCCCAACCACCTGTGCAAGAGGAACAGGAAGAAGCAGAGCGGAGGCTAACCCCTTCTGGACTGGTGGTTAGATAATGCCTCCTACCACAGGCCACACACAGCATCTCTTCGGACTGGTCTCCGATTTCACTGAAAAGCCATCAGCCAGAACATAACGTCTCGTCTGAAGTCCTGGCTCCAATACCTTAAAATACCGATATCTGCTTGGATGGCTAAAGCTGATATCTGATTATGCAACCATCCTCTTGGGTCACATAAAGAATACTATAAAATGCTCCCGTCTCCTTTTTTCCTTAATCTAGCTGTGAAGCTGCAGTACAGTGTTGAGGGCCTGGAGCTACAAAAAGAATGTGGGGGAAGGGGGAGGGGAGCAACCATGGTAGGTCATATTTAGACCCTCTTACCCTTGACAGTGTCTCTTTAAGCCTACTCATCAGCCACATGCCGTTCATGGTGGGGGCTAGTGGTTTCAATTTCTCAAAGGTACAGTCAGTAACTAGCCCCAGCCAGACAGTAAAGCCAGCTTACACAAGCCATGCACCCACAGCCCAAGCATCCCACCCTTCTTCCATTCACTCGTCCAAGGTAGACTTGGCCTGTATCAAGGAATGCAGGAGGAAAAGACACCGCTCTAAAAATAGAACAGATTTTATTATTTAATGTACTAGCGCAGTCTGGCAGGAATGATTTCTTTGTAAGTGCATGTCCCATTAAAGAGGCTTTCTTGGCTGGCTGGCGTTTCCGTCTGAAAGAATGAATATCTTAGAAATGTTCTCTGGTTTAGGTTAAGGCCCCACCTCCCGCCACACGCACCAGCAGATAAGACTGGGTCACTCTTCCGTCATTGCATAACCTTCTTCCCGCTGCTTAAACACTTAGCTCTACTTTCCTCTGGGCTTTGAAGCTATTGGGTGGCTGGGTGCTAAACCTTTGGTACGGGGAGAAAATAGTGGTGCAGATGGAATTTCATCATGTCAGACCCCTCAATATGAAATGGGAGAGACTAGGCAATCATAGCCCAGGAAGTTCTGATGGGCTGCATCACAGTTAGCTCAGCCATACTATACTTCCTATACAGTTCATAGATTCATAGATTCTAGGACTGGAAGGGACCTTGAGAGGTCATCAGGTCCAGTCCTCTGCCTTCATGGCAGGACCAAATACTGTCTAGACCATCCCTGATAGACATTTATCTAACCTACTCTTAAATATCTCCAGAGATGGAGATTCCACAACCTCCCTAGGCAATTTATTCCAGTGTTTAACCACCCTGACAGTTAGGAACTTTTTCCTAATGTCCAACCTAGACCTCCCTTGCTGCAGTTTAAGCCCATTGCTTCTTGTTCTATCCTTAGAGGCTAAGGTGAACAAGTTTTCTCCCTCCTCCTTATGACACCCTTTTAGATACCTGAAAACTGCTATCATATCCCCTCTCAGTCTTCTCTTTTCCAAACTAAACAAACCCAATTCTTTCAGCCTTCCTTCATAGGTCATGTTCTCAAGACCTTTAATCATTCTTGCTGCTCTTCTCTGGACCCTTTCCAATTTCTCCACATCTTTCTTGTAATGCGGTGCCCAGAACTGGACACAATACTCCAGCTGAGGCCTAACCAGAGCAGAGTAGAGCGGAAGAATGACTTCTCGTGTCTTGCTCACAAGACACCTGTTAATACATCCCAGAATCATGTTAGCTTTTTTTGCAACAGCATCACACTGTTGACTCATATTTAGCTTGTGGTCCACTATAACCCCTAGATCCCTTTCTGCCGTACTCCTTCCTAGACAGTCTCTTCCCATTCTGTATGTGTGAAACTGATTTTTTCTTCCTAAGGGGAGCACTTTGCATTTGTCTTTGTTAAACTTCATCCTGTTTAACTCAGACCATTTCTCCAATTTGTCCAGATCATTTTGAATTATGACCCTGTCCTCCAAAGCAGTTGCAATCCCTCCCAGTTTGGTATCATCTGCAAACTTAATAAGCGTACTTTCTATGCCAATATCTAAGTCGTTGATGAAGATATTGAACAGAGCCAGTCCCAAAACCGACCCCTGCGGAACCCCACTCATTATGCCTTTTCAGCAGGATTGGGAATCATTAATAACAACTCTCTGAGTACGGTTATCCAGCCAGTTATGCACCCACCTTATAGTAGCCCCATCTAAATTGTATTTGCCTAGGTTATCAATAAGAATATCATGCGAGACCGTATCAAATGCCTTACTAAAGTCTAGGTATACCACATCCACAGCTTCTCCCTTATCCACAAGACTCGTTATCCTATCAAAGAAAGCTATCAGATTGGTTTGACATGATTTGTTCTTCACAAATCCATGCTGGCTGTTCCCTATCACCTTACCACCTTCCAAGTATTTGCAGATGATTTCCTTAATTACTTGCTCCATTATCTTCCCTGGCACAGAAGTTAAACTAACTGGTCTGTAGTTTCCTGGGTTGTTTTTATTTCCCTTTTTATAGATGGGCACTATATTTGCCCTTTTCCAGTCTTCTGGAATCTCTCCCGTCTCCCATGATTTTCCAAAGATAATAGCTAGAGGCTCAGATACCTCCTCTATTAGCTCCTTGAGTATTCTAGGATGCATTTCATCAGGCCCTGGTGACTTGCAGGCATCTAACTTTTCTAAGTTATTTTTAACTTGTTCTTTTTTTTATTTTATCTGCTAAACCTACCCCCTTCCCATTAGCATTCACTATGTTAGGCATTCCTTCAGACTTCTCAGTGAAGACTGAAACAAAGAAGTCATTAAGCATCTCTGCCATTTCCAAGTTTCCTGTTATTGTTTCTCCCTCCTCACTGAGCAGTGGGCCTACCCCGTCCTTGGTCTTCCTCTTGCTTCTAATGTATTGATAAAAAAGTCGTCTTGTTTCCCTTTATTCCTATAGCTAGTTTGAGCTCATTTTGTGCCTTTGCCTTTCTAATCTTGCCCCTGTATTCCTGTGTTGTTTGCCTATATTCATCCTTTGTAATCTGTCCTAGTTTCCATTTTTTATATGACTCCTTTTTATTTTTCAGATCATGCAAGATCTCATGGCTAAGCCAAGGTGGTCTTTTGCCACATTTTCTATCTTTCCTAACCAGCGGAATAGCTTGCTTTTGGGCCCTTAATAGTGTCCCTTTGAAAAACTGCCAACTCTCCTCAGTTGTTTTTCCCCTCAGTCTTGATTCCCATGGGACCTTACCTATCAGCTCTCTGAGCTTACCAAAATCTGCCTTCCTGAAATCCATTGTCTCTGTTTTGCTGTTCTCCCTTCTACCCTTCCTTAGAATTGCAAACTCTATGATTTCATGATCATTTTCACCCAAGCTGCCTTCTCCTTTCATGATGTAAGAGAAGAATAGAATATTATAATTTGCACTGAACAAGGCAAACGTTAAAAGAGTCCAGACATCATGTGTATTCTGGACAAGTTGCCATCATGAGCATGTTGAACTGCTGATTTTGCAACCCGGAAGTTGTTCTTAAGTCAGTCTTTTGTACTGGTTATCCGTGTGCATGTGTCACATCACCACCACCTAGATTAGACAGCACTTTGATGCCAACTGATGGCTGCATAACATGCAATTCCCTACGACAGAGAGTTTTACTGACAAGGACGTAATTTTACCGATTTTACTGGTAATAGGATGTAATTTCTCCATCAATTACCTTGGGGAATTTATGCAACACACAGAGCAAGCACAGAGCTCTCTAAAAGGTCCAATGGTAGCTTAAGCAACCACCACCTCTGGCAGAATCCTCATTGAAAATTTGTTTGTGAATGAATTGGTACCAGATGACAGAACAAGGAGTAATGGTCTCAAGTTGCAGTGGGGGAGGTTTAGGTTGGATATTAGGAAAAACGTTTTCACTAGGAGGGTGGTGAAGCACTGGAATGGGTTACCTAGGGAGGTGGTGGAATCTCCTTCCTTAGAGGTTTTTATGGTCAGGCTTGACAAAGCCGTGGCTGGGATGATTTAGTTGGGAATTGGTCCTGCTTTGAGCAGGGAGTTGGACTAGATGACCTCCTGAGGTCCCTTCCAACCCTGATATTCTATGATTCTATGATTCTAGTTGCTAGTAGTTGAGTGCCCTGGTCTTTTCAGTGATATTTCCTATGATTCAAGGGGAGTTACGTTCTACACAGGTTGTGTGGGGAGAATTGGGCCTCAAATATTTGTGTATTTTAGAATTTACTTTTTTCCTCTAGTTTTAGAGAGAAGGCATAGTCCCGAGCTTTGAAAGGAATTTTTACTCATCTTTATAAGGTGACATAATAAGAACCATCTGAATATTCATACTGAACAGTAAGAAAGGTATCTGGCATTTTGGTTTCACTCACTTCTACTGCACCATCTTGTACAGCTGAGTCAGTGAAATTCAGTAAGAGAAGCTGCCTTCCACATTGTAAGAGGACACAGCCATATGCCTTATTGTTCAAGATAGCCCATCAGATTTTTTTCAAAACTGCTGAATTAATTTAGATCAAATTGCCAAAGTCATGATTACTAAGCGATAGTTAGACAAGCAGCTTTCGAGGTGCTTCCCTGTCATGGGAAAATGGAGAGAAAGGATGACCTCATGGTTAAGGTACTAGAGTAGGACTTAGGAGATCTGGGTCCAGTTCCTGGGTGGCCACCATCTCCTTTTTAGACCTAGGACGACTCACTCACTCTCTCTCTCTGCCTCAGACCTGTATCTATTACATTGGAGTTGTACTAAGTAACGAGCAAGTGCTGAGAGAATGCGGAATCGGTCAGCGCTATACTCGGCTGATGCGGCAACTCATGGTGTCGGATGCCATAAGATGGTCCAGGGACATCTACATAGAACACATCACCGGACATCAGCAATTCCAGGAGGGATGAGCTGGAGTGCTGATGAGAAGTGCAGTCAGGAAAATAACTGATATACTTCCCTCGTGGATTGTATTTTCTAAATGGACAACCTACCTAATTCTCAATTACTCAGGGACAATCTCCACTCATTGATATATTTTGTTTTCCACAACCAAATCTCTGTACAACTTTTCATGAGTGATGTACCCGAGTATTTGGATTCTAGTATCTAAACTGTATTGTTAAATCTATTCACCTAAATTGGGTTATTGCTGATTATGTACTTATTATGTAATTATTACTGGATTATGACTCAAAAACAACCTCTGTATTTGTGGATACTCTAAGCACTATCCAGATGTAAAGACACTTTTCTCAACCTATGTATTATACAATTTTTTATATCCTGTGTGTGTGTTGAACATTTAGATTGCAAGCTCTTAGTGAGACACAATCACTGCTCCACTGTGTCTGTACATACCTAACACAACAGAGCCACCACATGTTAATGTAGTAACAAAATAAACATTTAACAACAACCTAAATCAAAACGCCAGGTAGAAATGGAGCAGTATTTAAGTGCAGGGAACAGTGCAGTACTGGCAACTCTTCCCTGGGTTTCACATTTCTGCAGACACAGCATTAATATTTCATGTGCAAACAAATTACATTTCATGGTGGCATTCAAACTACATCCAGCCAAAAGGTCAATTACCAATGACTTATGAGAATTACAGACACATTGGGAAGGCTTTATTATGCTGCAAAATCTCTAACACTGATTTGCAAGTACACCTCCCTCTTGTTGCCCCATCTCCCCTTTGTTTCAAACATTTTCTTCAAATAAAGAATACAAAATTATGTAAGCTAATGTCTAGAAGATTACGAGGCCCCTGCTCTGCATCACCACTTGTCTTCTTGTAGGGTATAAATACTGTGATGGATTCTTAAACCAGATTCTTCTACTAAGGTCACATTAAATGGATCATGGCTCTTGCAAGGTGCTGCTAGTCACAGCAACATGGTAACTGTCATTCTGGTCCATTTAGTCCATTACTATGCTTTCCACAGCGGCCAAACCCAGTCGCTAAGGAAGGGGTAAACCCCTCGTATAGAATTATTGTGCCTTGACATGCTGATGAGGAAATCTCTTCCTAACCTCCATCACTTTGCATTTAGCTTGCAATTGAAAAATATGAGCATTTACACTTGTGTGTGTTCTTTTTAAAAGCTTGACATTGAGGGTAGTCAGCATGTCACAGGATCTGACCTAAAAACAGTACGTGATCTTTCTAGGTTTCACTTTGCCAAGGGTTCCACTCCCAGCTCTGCCAATGAGTCACCTTTTGGAAAAACCACTTAATCATGCCTCAGTTTACCCACCTACACAATTAATTATAATACAACAGGAATTTCAAAAGCACCTAATACAATCTATCAATGGGACTTGTGCTCCTAAGTCACTTAACTACTTTTGAAAATCCCTCCTATCATGTACCACACGGAGGTCTTGGGCAGCTAACTCATTTGTAAAAGCATTCTGAAATCTTTGGATGAAAGGTATCAACGCAACTATTAGCATCTATTCTCTCATCACAACCACAAGGATTTATACAGGTATCTCTCAGCAGCAGCAATGGGATGTATTTATACTCCCAAGAAGAGGGGTTTTTTTTTAATTGGTACTTGTGGTTAAACAGCAAATTCTCCTCCGGTCCAATCCAGCCTCCTTTCCCCTCAGTCTCCTGTTCTCCATTCATGCTTTGTTCATTGCCAACTGACTCCCAGTTAGTTCCCCTTGTACCAGTAAGCCTGGCTTTGAGTTGCAAGCATTCCTACGACAAGGCAGCACTAACTGCAGTCTGAACCACCAGCAGATTCATCTTCTTTAGCACATCAAGATGAGAGGGCATGTACTAGTCAGAGGATTTGAACAGGAGTCCCAGCAACCCTATTTTAAAAGGAATATGCCCAGACAATTTAGCATGTGTGTTCCAGTTGCTAAGCAGGGCTTTTGGCTACACAAATGAGGTTCAGCTAGGCCATTAACATCAGCGGCCAGAAAAATGTTGCTGCAGCAAGCTCCTTTAACTCTGAGTCATGGACAGATTTTTTTGTAAATGCAAAGGACGGTATCTGCATTGGCTATACAAATAGGAACAGGATTGAACAACTTTTTGTGTGCGGCAACTATGAAGAAATGATCATTCTGTCCATAGACCTCCCCAAAGCTTACAATTTTCCTTAGTGTACTTCTTTACGACCGTTACAGGAACACCACTGTGGGGGGTGGGGGGGGGGGGGAGGAAGAAGAGGTTTGTTGTTTTCATTTTTATGTAAAAAGAAAGACCATCTACCCAGCACCATTCATGTTATATGCATCAATGCCTGGCCAGGCAGTTAAGCAAAACAGACGGGCAGCGATCAGTACCTGCGCACAATGAATTCTGTCACGGACAGTGTGTTCTTGTCAAGTTATTGCAATACAAATATCATGTCATCAATGAAAAATGAAGAGCGCCAGGACAACGACAGCTACCAGGGTACCTCCAGTTTTGGTCTTCCCTTCCCATGCTTATTGGAAGAACTATGAAATAATTGATTAGCTGTGACAGTAACGACATACAATTCATGCTTGATAAAGCAAAAGCCAACAGATATTCTTTAGGCAGGCATCCATCATAAGGAGAGAGTCCTGTCACCAAGAATTAAACCTGCCAAGCAGTTCTATACAAGAACAAGTGACATTTCCTCTAGAATCTTTTCTGCCTGATAATATGGAAGAAATTCCATTTTACATGATCAGAACCTCTCTTCTGAAAGATAAAAGACACTGAGGTGCATTTCCACATAGATCTGTATTTACTGGGGAATCAGAGGCACAAATGACGAGAACTCACTAGTTTGCTCTTTTTAATATGATCTTTCCCCAGGACTGGAGAAAATCAGCCTTTGTTACACCGAGGCTGTATCTCAAGGGATTCTACATTCCAAGCATGTGATCCTTCTCCCCCTATGAAGAGTGTCCTGGAACAAAGGCACACATAGGAACACAAGCTCTCTCTCTCTCTCTGTTGAACTACATGGAGCTATTGTAACTTATCCTCCGAACACAAGACACCCAGCTGGACCGGAGATATTAGCCAAGTGCTACTGGCTCTCAAAGCTACAGGATCTATGGTGTGTAAGTCTAACTATTCCTGCCAAAGGTAGCTGCTTAGGAGCTTAACATCAATCACTGAGGTTCCCCGGGGGGGCAGGATAATTTTTAAGCAGTTCCTGGGTTAACCGTCACTTCCAAGCTTTGATTGAGTCGATGCATGTAAAAAGGGGTCAGACTTTTTCAAAAGTAAAATGAATATGAATGTAGTGCCCAATTCTGCTGTTCACATGAGAATTCCCACCAACTGTCATGGGAATACTAGTCAGTAAGGGCAGCAGAACTGGGCCCTGGTAGGATGGAAGTGGGTTAAAATAATGACGTTCTATTAATCAAAGATAGCTGAAAGACAGAAGCAATGAAGACAGGTGAGTACACTGGTAAGAGTGGGTTCTATATGGCAACTATAGAGTTGAAGGATCTTCTTTAACAAGACAACTAATAATTTATTGTGGCGCTCTGAGCACCAACATAGGCTAAGGTGCAAATTCAGTTTAAGGCTGATATTATACTTCATTCTTATGTTTCTAAGCTACAGGAAATGATTGTGTCATTGATCATCTCTCGCTGTTCTCAAGCAGAATGATATGGATACAGGCTGTATTTCTTAACCACAATGATTTTCTTGTTTGAAGGTAAGAAGGAATTTGGCAATGTATCAGTTTACATCTAAACAACCACACACAAAAATCTATTTCTTTTTTGCCTAACAGGAAGCTTAACAGATTCTGTATTTATGGAAACAAGGTTAATATTCTTATTAAAGTCTAAAGTTTCTACATTTCAAATGAACTGATTGTTCCTCTCCTCATTTCAAGTTCCTCTTATCAGCACTTTTCTCCTGTGCTTTGGAGTTATTTAAGGAATGAGTCTACGGCAAAATAAAACAACGGAAGAGCAGATGAATAGGATCAGAAGTCACATTGCACAAGTCTAGTATTAGAATTATAGAAGCATTATTACTCAGTATTAGGAGCCATATTCAGCCTACTGCAAAGGCTGTGACAAAGATCTGGAGAACCTCATCTCATACTTGGCAGTCACTGCAGATTCTCTTCCAGCCTACACATGTGGTACACAAGTTTTGATCCCAGCTATTTGGTGCTTCTTTTGGCATTCCTTGTAGGTCTGGATTCTCCTCTCACTCACTTTGGTGTAAACTACGAGCAACTCCATTAGTTATGCCTGTGAGAAACAACTGTAGGTGAGGTTAGAGTCTGGCCCTTGTCTGTTCATTAATCTGGCCCCATCAGGTCACCAGTCTGGTTCTTCCATCATCCTATTTGTGAGTGGGATGTCCCATTTACTCCCACGTGTGTACTCAGATGCTGTGTATAATCCCTCGGACTCTTGTTTGCCTCCCAGACAGCTGTTTATTTTATGCTATTTCCTACCTGGTTCTTAATACCAGTCACTTCTGGCATCGTTCTCTACATAAATTGATCCTCTGTGTCTTTTTTCACCCTTCACGTTCTCTGAGTTATTATGTGATTCAATTTATAATATGAATAATGCGAGAATTAAAACAAAATTTAGTCAAGTCCAAAAGGTATTTACTCTCCAGTGTCACCCAACCAGCTTAGATTCTCCTGATAATCTCTTATTTCATGCCACAGTTCATTCTTATCCAGTCTTCTATGTGCCAAATATAGCAAGTCATTTGTTCTTTTTAGTGGGGCTGACAGTGAAAGTTTCTGATGACTTATCAGGACTGAGGTTATCATCTATGTTCATTTCATACCACACCCTGGTGCTTTAAGTTTCTCTTGCCATCTAGCCCCATGTGGCTCCTCTAGTCCTTCCCTCCACGAAGGGCAACATTCAGGCCACAGAGACTTGTCAGCCACTAGGCTGGAGTAGCCTTTTCAGCGTGGTTCTGATGGCACTCTTGGTGGTGAAGGTCCCTCCATCCCTCTTCCTGCTCCAAACAGATCAACTCAGAGCCCTGACAAAATACTCAGGCTGGGTGCTGGGGACCAGATTCGCCCCATAAGGGTCTAATTCTGCCCTCCGATGCATCTAGGCAGCTCCCATATTGGCAGTTACGTGAGTCTCTGCTGGTAGAATTGTGCTACTAGGTTTGTTGTTTTTCAAATGCTCACCAAGATGTCAGCCTGATAAGATTTCTGTGGACAGCCTCTCTTTACCCACAGATAGCCACAAAGTAAGATTCCTACACTGCTCATCCATGTGGTTCAACACTGCTGCTGAATTATCCCTAGGGATGAGGGGAAAGTCCCATCTCCATAGCCCACGCAGTCCTCTGTCTCTCTGCAGAGATTGCCTGTGATGGCCCTGATTACTGTGGATGCGGATACCTTTCCACTAGGAACTAGAGTGAGACCTCCAACCATTTAATGCAAACATCCACTAAATGAATACCACACATGATGGTGGAGTTACAGGTCACATTAGACTTCTAATTTAACTGGTTTGCCTGTCCATAGCCAAAAGACTAGCTTTAGTTCTGTTCAGTCAGCTTTATTATATTTTCTCCAGAATACTGATGAACAGGAGTAATCTTTTCAAATTACATCACGTTCCACAGAAGAAACTTTGCTGCCTGTATCTGATGTGCGTAAATTTCATTTTCTTTTTGGCACTATAACAACCAATAGCTGCACCTGAAGCACAATGGTAGGCGAACAATAGTCATATATAAAGTAGCAATGTGACAGCTTCCCATAAGAAATATCAGTGTTGTGTGCACCATGCCGGAAACAGTGGTAAGAATCATTCAACCACTTAAAACACCTTTCACATTAAGCTAAGCACTGGCTGGAGATCAAAGTCACTTATGGGTCTGGGGGAAATGAACCTTGCAGAAAATGCAATCAGCAGAAAAATGTCAAAGGTTGGCCTTGGAGAACTTGGCTGTAATTATCCAGATGAGAAGTCTTCCAAGAAAGATTATAAATAAGAAAACCAAGGATGCTGGTGATAGAGTGAAATAAATCTACCTCATTCCTAAACTTCTGGGGGGGGGAAAACAGCCGAAGGACGGATCTATTCACAGAGCTCCTTCAAGCATATAAAGAATCAGCACTGTCTCATTCAGTCAATGCTGTTAGCAGTGAGCTGGCACGTAAAGCACAAACACAAGAATTGAGAGCATTGTAGTTAATGACATTTAAAGCAAACATACCAGTGGCATGCAGAAAATGAGCAGCTCCTACTGATGTCAAAGAATTGTTCTCTTAAATGTATAAATTTTGCCATCATGGTGATTATGGATTTTCTATAGCACCCATCAGTTTAGTATCGAAGAGCCAGATGTTTAAAGGTGGGAAATCAATGAGAGTTTGGTACCTAGAGTTACATCACTATGTTGCAAGTTGACTTGAGGGAGTTCCCCACTCTTCTCCTTTCCTTGACACACATGGCTGTCCTGGGGTAATACTGCTATAAGTTTGGTTTTTAAGAGACCGTCTCTTATTTTCTTCCTGCTTCCTAGAACAGAGCAATTCTCTTCATTCTGGTTATTGTGGGAAAGCTTTCTCAGAAAGGAGGGACTTGTAGCGTGCCCTAAAGATAGCCCGATTAGTTTAATCTCTTCTGCATGTTCCGGTGACCTGGTAGGTCACAGATATAGCTAGGTCCTGACCTATTTATGAAAGACTTGGAGATCAAGATCAATGCCTCAACCTGGATACAGAAACAGTTTGGAAGCCAGTGAGGAATAGGCTTGCAATGCCCTGTACTGCTGAAGAGGAAGGTGGCTGCATTCTGCACAGGATGGGACCCCAGCAGTGCTTCCATGGTCAGTCCCACTTGCTAGCTCATTTATCTGTGTACCTCTTGGAAAGAGCTGGCATTTGGCTCAGCAGTGGAAGAAGGAGGAAACTGATTTCTAGGGGATATGAAAGGAAACAACATGAAATGAAAATTTGTTTTAGGCTAGCATAAGAGTCTGCAACAACAGTGCAAGAACTCTTTAACGGTGTCCACAGCTTGCCTCTTTGGTGGAGCCATCTCCAATCTCTGCTGGATTATAAATTTTGATGTGTAATCCTGACATTACTCATAATTGGCATCGGAGGATGCTCGGGTCCTAGCCCCAAGCCCCTGCACTGGGCCCCCAGAAACTTCATCATCCACTATGATTTTCAAAGTCAGCGAGCAGTCAAATTTGAATAATTCCAAACGTGAGGAATGAATTTGTTTTTTTAAATTAAAGACAGTGCTCACTTTTAGTATCAGACCATCAGTATTATATTGCTTCACAACTATATCTAAAGTAAATCAGTTTATTAAAATGTATCCCTCTTGAACATTATTTATTTATTGTTTGCAGTACAGCAGCACTTACAGGCCACAGTCAAGATCAGGGCCTCCTTGTTCTAGGCACTGTACATATACATAGCAACAAACAGTCCCTGCCCCAGAGAGTCTACCATCCAAAAGTATGTTTTCACTTCAGTGTTGGACCCAGGTGCCGATCACCCAGGCTAAGCACTTGGCTTCGCTTAACCCGGCTGTGAGCAGTCCCACTGCAAAGAACCTGAGTTACTCCATCCTTGCTGGTGCTGTACTCCCCCATGTGTGTTGCTAGAACTTCTGGGAGCATATCCCATAGTTCTTTGTGCTGCAGTAAGAGGAGATGCTCTACAATCCTTTCCCAGTGACTTGTGGGAGAACTTGTCTGTCCTTCTAGGCATACTGAGGGTATAGGGGGAAGGCACTGGAGAACTATCAGCATATAAGCAATTTAGCCTACATCCTCCCAGCTACATGGGTGGGCTACTTGTTTGAGCAAAAGCTAGGCAGGTGACTCATCCAGTATTAAACCAGACAGTCCTGCTTTTCAAGGATTTGTCCCCCGTCCTGTACTCAGACAAAACCAGACATGGCTTTGTTTGGTATCAGATAGGGAATGCCATTTTGAAGTGTGTGCCACTCCACCCCCACGTGGCATGACCTTGCACACACCATACATCTCAGGTCATGCTGGCATGGCCACGCGCTCTTAAAAATAGCACCCCCAGGGAAGCATGATCTTAAAAATGGTTCCCCATGCGGCATGACCTCACACATACCATGCAGGATCACACCGGCAGGAGCAGGCCTATGCCATTCCTAGGAGTACTGGAATGTCCAGTATTCTAGAAACACATGAGTGGCCACTCTAGTGAAAGCAGAACCTGAGTTGTAAGCCACATCTCCAGTCAGACCAGCTAGCCTAAGCTGAAAAGACCACTTTACTTGGATGAGAGGTTTGTGTGTGTGGAGACAAAGAGGGTAAGAGACAACACCTGAGTAAGAGCTCAGACTAATTCTGGAGTGAAGAGACACCCTAATTGGGAAAGAGGAAACAGAGAGGTGAAGAGATTTGCCTAAGAGCATTCAACAACAGCCAAAAACAGAACCCAGGTGTCTAGACTCCCAGTCTATTGCCCTATTCACTGGAATATATTGCATCTTTCATCATCCTTTAAAATGTAACAGCTCCCCAAAACACTATAGCAGCACTGTCTCCATTCAGACACTCTGAATGGCACCATATTAAGAACCACCATATTTATTCAAGAGGCTCCACATTTCATTAAATACTAGTGAAAAATTCTGAAACCTAACACTTTACATGTGCAGGGGGCATAATTCAGTTTCAATAATACACCTCCAATCCCACTGTGCCAGGGTGAGCGCAGAATTTCATCTAGTGAATCCTGCACTAAGAATCACTTCCAGACACCAACCTCCTATTTTAAGCAACTGCTTTAAAGAGCTAAATACTAGACACATTGACACCAATAGATGTTTTGCCACCGCTTTCAGTGTGGTCAATTTTTGGACCTAAAACTAATGTTTCCAATACACTTTTGTTCAGCCTTTACCTCCCTTGCTGCCCCTCATGCTTGGGAGGAGCTCCCCATAAACATCTACAAACTACATCGTTATCTCCCTTCAAATCCCTCCTTAAAAATCTCCTTTGCTGTGATACCTACAAAAAATTTCACAATGGTTAGACTGATGGTGTACCGAGACCACTGACCAATATTGTCTCATAGTTTCTTTGTACCCCCCCCATTGATCTGGTCTGTATCCATCTTGTCTTGTACTTAGGCTTTGTCTACACTGGCAAGTGAAAGACAAAATTTTGTCGTTCGGAGGTGTTAAATGTTTTGTCGGCAACAAGCACCAGTGTGAACAGCGCTTTGTCAGCAGGAGCGCTCTCCTGCTGAAAACGCTAACGCTGCTCGTTGGGGGTGGACGTTTTTTGTCGGCAGCAGAGCTCTCTGCGCCTTTTAGTGGCACGGCTGTAGCGGTACAGCCATGTTGCTAAAAGCTTCATAGCGTAGACATAACCTTAGACTGTAAGCTCCCTGGAGCAGGGACTGTCTTTTCATTCTGTGTTTGTACAAAATCTAGAACAATGAGGTCCTTGTCCAGGATCAGGGCTCTGAGGTCCTAGTGCAATACACATAAATAATAATAATAGTCCTAATGGAATTAATAGGAATGAAAGCAATATAGTTCCATAGAATTAAGTTTCTAGAAACACATAGAATAGAGCTGGATGAAACCTTTCAAGTTTGGACATAAAAATTAAAAAAGCCACAGACACGTCTCTTGAGGAAAATTGTCCCCATTTCTCTATCAGCTTTACTATTGAATTTATTAAAGAATGAAATCCTTGCTACAGATTTTTTTGTTCCATCTTACAGAAAATATAGAATACAATAGCAAATTATATTTGCTACTACTTTTCCATGAGTGGTTACTTAACCCAGATTTTAATGTAAACCCAAATCATTTACTACTATCCACTATTTGTGCATATACGGTTATTATTTTCCCCCAAGAGAGTATTTCATCTGTTGGGTAGAGATACTATTTGACTTGTAGCATGTGTTCAAAGTATTTCTGTTAGCACTGTTACTATGGTATAAATGTAGAACAAACTGCAAAACCAGCAGAGATCAGGAATACTGCACAATAACTACTGGTAATGTAAATTCGTACGAGAACTTAACACTGGAACAAGTTAATGAGATGATAAGAAATCAAAATGAAAAGTATTAAGATGAATTCCTGGTCATCTGCACAGTGGGCCATGTTCTTAAGTAAATCAATATATAAATTCAACTGTCTGGATTTGTGCACATACTAAAATGAGGAAAGTTACATGAGCTCCCTTTTGAGTCTTTTATCATGCTGTATGTTGGCTCATAACCACCCTACTGATGCAATGTGTTCCCATGTGTACATCTGCAGTTATTTTTGTAAATGATCATTAAACCTACAACAAAGCCAGATATAGAAAACTCATAATGGGAGAATGTCAGCCTATGAATAGATACAGGGTTTTATTTCTAAGTAAATTTGGGCCATGGAATTTAGAGATGGAAGAGACAGTAAGTATTATATATTTTCTTTCCTGTGAAGACATCAGTACAGTTCTGCATGCTCTTGTCATCTCCACACTCGATTTCTGCATGCACTCTATTCGTATCTATACCTGAAGACCACAAGAACATTCTGCACTGCTAAAAGTTTAACAATCCACTTACTTAGTGCCTATACACTTCTTATGCCTATGCTCCAGGGACTGCACTGGCTTCCAAATCATTTCCTGGTGTAATTCAAGGTCTTGATTTTTCATAGTTTGGTTCCTATGTTGCTCAGAAATCAACTCTCTCCTGAAAAATAATCTTGCCCGTTGTGACATTGATACCAATATGTGAAAAGCAGTAGCACCAAACAAGTCAGTTTAGAGGGCCCAAAAAAATCAGCTTAGCCAGTCAAAGGAACATCAGGGTCAGGCTGCTGTGAAGCAAGATGAACTACTCAGCAAGAAGAGAGGAGCACTTTGCAAGCTAAGACAAGATATAGGTATCAAGATCAAAAAACACTACTACATTTATTTTCCTGGTCTGTGGAAAGGTCTGTAAATCAACAACTTCTTACCATCTACAAGTCAACTCAAACTCTCTCTTTCTCAGGCATATTGTCTTTCGTCAGCATGTTAACACGCATGCACCATGTTCTTTAACTGAGTCATAAATATACCCTTTCTTAAGGTTATTTCTTTCTAAGCTCAATTATCTTGGAATATTCTTTTTTTTAAAAATGGGCCCAAAAATTTCTTACAAAAGAACAAAAACTAGTACAATGATATGCGAGTCTGAGGACAATTCTTTCAGTCTTTCACCATGTACCACAAGCGACTTCCAGCCTACGCATCATAAATCACAACCTGAGAAGAGTTCTCCCACAGCCAAGATTTCAGACACACCTGGATACAGAATTCTGTCTGCTCAAAAAATTCCATCCAAATGGCATACCACGTGACTATCTTTGTAGATATTTTTAGTCAGGAGCTCCTCAAATTTGATTGAGCAAGACACCAGTCCCTATGGCTTTCACATCCCCAAAACGATGGGCCCAAGCACCTATAAAGCATCCTCTGACCTTCAGTTTTCAAAGGGATCCAGTAACTTATTAAAACCTAACATGGCATCTGTCAACATTTATCGTCATCCAACTAGTGCAATTAATTCCATTTCCTGTCAAAAGTTCAGTTGACGATAGAAACCCTAGGCCTACCGAACCTAAGCTCAGCGACAACAGATGGGGATTTAAGGCCGTTGATGCCAAAGTTCAATACAAGAATCCCCTTGTTAGTGGGATGATGAAACCCATTATTTTGCTCCTGTCAGCATCGAATGGGAGGATTAAATTAACAACTAGGTGTTTTCTTCAATATCCAATTGATACCATCACCTGCAAAAAATAAGTAAAATAGGAAACTATTGTTTAAACAAGCAGTGAAAGAGAAACCTGTCACAGGAGACAAACACATTTCTGCTGGTTACAGCAGATCGAGCATCCCATGGTAATATTTAATGTCAAGTCAGGAGCCTAAATGAGCAGGCCAGATTCACACTTGCTGATCCAAACTACACCTCCCTGGCCTGCTGAGCCAACTGGGTAGGGAAGGAGTGCCGCTGCAGAGAGCAGGTGGCATTTCTAATGTTATACTCTTAAGGAGGCTTTGATGAAAGATGATGGTTTTCATTTCCACTGGCAGCATCAGGTAAGCCCCACCACTGGATCCTACTTAGATTTGCTAAATCAGTGCATCTCCTGGGTTCAACCCCCTTCCAGTCAGAAAGTTGCTGAGACTCCCAACCAGCATTCCCCTCCTCACTCCAACACTGCACAAAGTTGTGGGGAGAGAGCGATCACTTTGCATCAACCCAGCCTTCCCATGGCAGATTTTCTAGCAGGGACCCTTCACCTGAGGCACAAATCTAAAAGTAAGAGTAAGAAAAACATAAACATGCTGATGAGATATGAAAAAATCATTATCAACTTACTACTACACGGACAATGACACAGGCAATTTCTCACTAGTAAAGTCACACTAAAATACGCATTAGAGATCTGTTTCCCCATCACAAAAAGGTCTTTTTGTCCCGAGCTTCCACTAGCTTCCTACCAATCTCAGGATTCAATTCCTCTCCTGGGTTTTCTGAACTCTGCACAAATCTAATCTGTCTGATTTCATACTGACTTTCTTTCCCTACAGAACTCTCCAGGGGTAGGTAGGAGAGGGAGTATCCCTCTTTCACTTGTGTTGATCTCCCCCACCTATCATCCATCCATCCATCAACTCTCCCACTTCACTTTAAACCTCACACTAAAATCTTAACTTTCCCTCTCCCACCCCCATTTTTGGGCACTAGATACTATGTATGAAGGATGCAGATGTGCCAACCCAAGCATTCAAAAATCATGAGTCAGGCCCCAAAAATTAGGAGATTTTTAAAAACAATGAATTTGGGATGCTTTTTATTTGCCTTCTGGTGCTGAAACATCTAGCATTCATGTTTTCAATTTGTTTTTAAAGACACTAGGGACAGAAAAGTATTTTTTTAAAGAATTATGAGATTCTCAGGTAATAACTTGACTCCAGGAGCTGAGGCTCTAAGAAAAACACCAAATATCATGAAACTCTTGACTAAAATCATGAGAGCTCGCAACACTGAATGATGTTTATATAAGGATAAGATGGACAATAATGTTGCTGCAGATTAACATCTTAAATATAAGCTGAATGAACAAACTGAAGGATTTCATGAGGAAGATTCTTATCAGCCTTTCAGAGCATGAGGATGCCATGTGAGTTACTGATACCCTCTGAGACCATGTCTACACACAAAATTATATTGACCTAACTTACGTCAGCATACAGCCAACACTGTTATTAAATCGCTTGTGTGCGCACACACTTGGCTCCTTGTAATGGCGGGGCACATCCTCACCAGGAGGACTTGTATTGTCAGTGTGGGGCATCGTGCAATGGCTCCTCAAGCCAGTAACAGTCGATGTTAGCAACGCAGTGTCTACACTGCCACTGCATCAACCTAATTACATCAACTGTGACTCTACGCTGCTCGGGGAGGTGGTGTTACTAAATGGGCATAGAGAGGCACTTGCATCAGTGGGAGCCAAATTTAAGTCAAGACACTTCCCCAGCTAGGTCAACGCAAGGCAGCTTACGTTGATCTAATTGTGTAGCGTAGACAAGGCTAATTTTGTTCGTTACATTACAATTTTATTAGCCAAGTCATGTTATTTCCCCTCAAAACAGTTTGTAAGACTTCATGGGATTTTTGAAGGGGGTTCAGAATTATTTGTAGAATTATGGAAGGTTGCTAAACAGATACATTGCGGGGCCTAATCCACGAATTTCCACAATATTCCAAATCTCTCCTCTGACATCATTGAACTATAAATAGCACAACCTCTCCAGAACTCAGTTTGTAGTATTATCTTCCCCCACTTGTATCATCTGGTAACAGATCAAAGGTCAAAGAACTAAGAGTTTAAGACACATTCCACAGGGTTGCTACAGTGTCCGCTTACATGACCTTAGTTTTTTCCCACCCCTTTAAGGGCGGAAGATCCAGTTCAAAAAAGTCAGATTAGAGAGCAGCCCAAGACCTAAATAGAGTTTAAAAAAAACCACAACAAGCTCTTTGGATTGCAGATGATGTAGGTTTCCAAAAAATGATCACATAATTGAAATGGAAGGATCTGCTTGTGATCTAAATATCCCTTAAAGGGGTCTGTAAGTACAATATTGTTATAGCTCCTTTTGACTACTCATGAGAAACATCTAATCCATGAAGGGTAGTTAGCATGTTAGTATTCACAATTATGAATTCTACTTCGTTCTATTTATAATAATTTTTTTCCTTACAAATGAAAGCTGATAATTACTCTTCCCTCACAAGATGTTTGGGGTTTGGGAATGCTTCCAGTATGACAAACCTCAGCTTGGTCTTGTAATTCAAAAGGGGCATTAGTCAGAAATTGCCATTGAGCAACATCTAAGGTTTTTAGCACATCTGTGATTATTTCACTGCTGCATTCAGACTGAAACACTTGTATAAAGAGGAGGTGCCTTCACTTCCACCCACTATCATGCTGTTGGTTACACAGCGACAAACATAATTACATGCACCTACGTCACATGCTTGATACTGGGAAGCTCTAGGGCAGTGGTTTTCAAATTTATTCCTGGCAACCCAGTTGAAGAAAATTGTTGATGCCCACCACCCAACGGAGCTGGGGATGAGGGGTTTGGGGTGTGGGAGGGACTTAGGGCTGAGAGAGGGGGTGCAGGCTCTGGGGTGGGGCTGGGGATGAGGGGTTTGGGGTGCAGGAAGGGGCTCCAGGTTTGGGAGGGCTCAGGTCTGGGGCAGGGGATTGGGGCACAGGCTTACCTCGTGCAGCTCCCGGTCCGCAGTGCAACAGGGGTGCTAAGGCACCCTTCCTGCCTGTCCTGACACTGTGGACTGCGCTGCACCCCAGAAGCGGCCAACAGCAGGTCCAGCTCCTAGGCGGAGGCACACAAGCAGTTCCGCGCGGCTCTCACCCGCAGGCACCGCCCTCCCCTCCAGCTTCCATTGGCCAGGAACCGGCCAGTGGGAGTGCGGAGACAGTGCTTGGGGCAGGGGCAGTGCGCAGAGCCCCATGGCCCCCCTCCAGCCTAGGAGCCGGATGTGCTGCTAGTGCAGCGCGGTGTCAGAACAGGTAGAGACTAGCTTGCCTTAGCCGGGCAGCAGCGCCGACGGGACTTTTAATGGCCCGGTCGGCGGTTCTGACCAGAGCCGCTGCAACCCAGTGCCCTAAATTCCGCGACCCAGTACTGGGTAGCGACCCGCAGTTTGAAAACCACTGCCCTAGAGCATCACTTTACCTTCATTAACAAGCTGGGATGGATAAGAATCTCCTGAGAAATCGGTTGGAAGCTGATCATTTATATTCATTTCTATTAGGCTTCAGTGATAGACAGTAAGGAATCCACTATTGACACATTTCTTATTGCAGTTACTACTTGCCCCTGTGGAAGTAAGGCAACCTGTTGGTATGCAAATTGATTGGGAGCTACAAAAACCACTTTCAGTGTTACTAGCAAACCAGAAAGCTCAAAAGCCACACTCCCCACTGACCCACAGATAAAATCACATTTTCAGTTGCTTTAATATCAAATCTTTTCATGGCAATCAATCCACCCTCACAGGTTCTTCTCTTACCACTTATAATGGGATGAAAACAACAGTCATCACCAGACAATGATACAAAAATCAGGTCCTGTTTACGTCAGATCCATACTCCAGGCTAAAATGCAAAAAGCCTCAGCTTCTACACATCATAATTTAGAGCCCAATCCTATGCGTCATTACGCACCTAACTATACTCGAGTTAACAGTCCCATTGAAGTGAGTGGGACTCCTCATGAGTAGATGTTACTCACGCGTGTAAAAAAATTTTTTTGCAGGCTCAGGCCTTTCACCTATTGCTATATAAACTATGTTCCTGTTATTGATTTTTGGTGTTAATTAAAGATTAAAAAGCACCCCAAAGAAGGTCTCCAGCTCAATCTCCTTTCCTTCCTCACAAAACTCCCCTCATGCATGCATGTGTGTACGCGCACACACACACACACACACACACACACACACACGAAAAGCAAGGTCAGGATAAAATCTGTCATAACCTATTGATCTTAAATGGAATGTAATGAATATTCAGACAAAATAGTATTTAATTAACAGGACTACGTTATTCCCTAGTAGGGTGACCAGACAGCAAGTGTGAAAAATCGGGACAGGGGGTGGGGGGGTAATAGAAGCCTATATAAGAAAAAGACCCCAAAATCGGGACTGTCCCTATAAAATCAGGACATCTGGTCACCCTATTCCCTAGTAGGGCTAACGGCTTTTTATTACGCAACAGTCAAAGAATGCGGCTTTAAAATAGCAATATTGGAGTGGTGCTGCTAAAGACCTTTCGTCCCTCTCAATGTGTCTGTCTGTCATTCTCGTCTTAACTCTGGGTTTGAGTCAGCTGCTGAGTGGCTAAGATTCCGTGCATATCATCATGCAGGCAGAGCTCACCTCCTTGGGGATAAACGACACCATTTCTAGCTCTCCACTTTTTTATCAGCTCTTAACTTGAGCCATAAATAGAACTAGCCATCCGGAGTAGGCAGCGATGGGAGAAGAGAGATGTACACTTATGGTTCTAAACCAGTAGGAAACAGCAGCTGGCTGCCTCTCTGGGCTAAAGGAGCATAGCATTCAGCAGAGGTGCTTATCACCACTGTCAGAAAGTTTTAATGATAGCTTTATATAAAGAGACTCACAGCCCTACCTTGAAAACTAGCATTCTGGAAATATTCATCTACCCGAGTGGGGAGTGCTGGTTAAGGCATATGGGTAGGGACTATATTAATTTGAGAATACTCATGGTGGAGAATGTGTTTTTTCCATGAGAGACTGCACTGAAACAGAAATTTGCGATTCTCCCTTGATAATTTCACAGTGAAACCAGCAGTGCCCATAAGGTAGCACATTCAAAGTCTAGTGGGATTCTTACTTTCTATACTTGTCCTTACAGCATAACTGATATCACCCTCATGTATGACAAGCTACCATCTGAGCATGCCAGTGCAAACCAAGATGATACAGTAATACTGTTACCCCTTCTGATAGGAGTGCTCAGCCAAATTCAG
This sequence comes from Chrysemys picta bellii, assembly GCF_011386835.1. Taxonomy (NCBI): domain Eukaryota; kingdom Metazoa; phylum Chordata; order Testudines; family Emydidae; genus Chrysemys; species Chrysemys picta. The sequence continues at coordinate 116,787,831 of NC_088797.1, read as the reverse complement.
AGAGTTGAAGGTTGTTTCTGTCAGGAGGAGAAACTGGTGATGGAGTCAAGTGTTTCTTTGTAAATAAACCAGGTTGCAATGTCCAATTTTCTTGAACAAAGGAGAATCGACCAGGAGAGAGCGTTTATGTTCTCAGTTCCAAGTGCCACAGGTGGCGGGTGAAACCCCCCTTCGGGGAGACTAGCCCCCCGGCCTTAATGCCCAAGGTCCTGCCCCTAATACTCACAGAAGCCCCTCCACTCATGTAGTTCAAGTTCCTGTGTGGCTTCACATGTGCCTTTGTTTTGAACAGTGACATGTGCCTATGATTTGGTTGGAGGCCCCCAATTGTTTCAGCTACCTGGTTTCATAAGGGAGTTTAGTGGCTTCTTACATCCATCTTAAATGAAGCTTACACCGAACATCCCCAATTTCAATGGCCCAGAACAATACCATCACCTGTAATACACTGAACACTATGGCATAGCACATATAGTTAACAGAAGTCAAATGGCTAAGGACCAGAATGGAAACCAAGCATACAGCAAAATTACGTGTGATGACTTAGTCCCACAGATTCCTTGTTCCTCAGCCACGGTTTTAACTCTAACACCACTAGTGGGATTGTTCTATGGAGGGAAGTAGAATCCTTCTGTATTCCTACTATGCTAGCACATAAAAGTTCAAACGTTTCTGATGGGCAGGAGAACATTCTGCACATTAGTATGGGTCTCTCATTGCAACAGTAAGGCCTGGAGTCTAAGCCAATATGTTGAGTGGAATAAGACAACTAAGATGCCTGTAGCCGAGTCCTGTCCCCATCAGAAGGAGTCGCTTATGCTAGCTAACTGTGTACTCTATGGGATTAAGGGTGTCAAATTCAAGCCTCTGGAAAGAATTCATGCCAAATTAAAAACCAAACTAAATTAAGAGGAAAACAAGCCTGAAACTTCCTTGAACAGTGCATCCCATTTGTATGGACTATATGGTCATAAACATATGGTATACATCATTAGTTAACAGAAAAAGGTGGCCTCAGTTAAAATATGAAGGGTTGACAATGAACCAGATCTGCATCTCTACAGGAAGGGAGCTAGTGGTTTCAGCCTAGTTCTTGGAGGACTCTAAACCCCAAACAAACACACAGTCTTGTTGACAGTCTAAACCAGGAGACAAAGGATTGAATGGGCAATGGAGAGTGGAGTCCTCCCTCACACTTAGCAGTGGTCCCTCCAGGTCAGAGCTGTGGCCTGTTAGCAGTGCAGCATGATGATTCCCGCCGATGAGCTGCTACTCACACGAATACCCAACTGACTAGTCCTGTGAGGAGCTACTCACAGAGTATAGGATTCACAACCTGTCCCTGAAACACCTTCTGCTCTAGTTTCTCCATTTGTAAAGTCAGGATACTACTTGCCTAAATGGAAGAACATTCTGAGGACCAATCAGCCACTGTTCCACAGTGCTTTGAAAATATAAAGCACTATATAAAGAGCTAAGTATTGTTATTAAAAACCCAGTAACTGTAACACACAATACATGTATGTTACCCTACCAGACCCATTGATAGCCATGGTGGCCATTGAGAGCATGACTCAACTCTGTCCTATATATTCCCACACAAACTATCGGATGGAAGGGACAGTTCATGAGGTAATCTATGGTTAAAAAAAAAAAAAAAAAAAAAAGAAGGAGCAGCAGAAGGCTGTAATTGAGGCAAAGTTGTTAACTGCAAGGAATCATTTTCATCCATCAACAGCTAATACACAGAAAGTTTTAGTTAAACTTAGCAAAGACTTACTCACAACTCTCCACAAATATCCCCCAGCCATCCCATCCCCTTGCTGAATGATAATTTAGAAGGCAACATCTAACTGAAAGGAAGACATCTAACGATGCGGTGACAAAAAGAGTCACCTTTCATCCTAATAATGTATGCAAGAGGCGGAGAAGAAGAATAAATAATGTTCTCTTTGCATTCTCCTTCTGAAAACTGTGTTTGGCTGTGGTGTTCCCAAACAGGCCCTGGAGATACTAATTTATTCCTATATATAAGAGAGAGGGAGAGGGAGAGGGAAAGAGCATGGATATCTACGGATACAGATTATCTGGGGCCTGATTTTCAGAACTGGCTTCAGATTTTACACACATTTATCAACATCCAAAAAATTTCAGTTGCTTTGTGTGTGCACGCAACAGATAGATGTCTCAATTCTGCAAGATGCACCTGTATTTAAGTATCTGATTGCTCCTTGCAATGTGTTATTACATTAGAAAATACACCTGCAATTAATCTGCACCTTCAAAATGGCCCCTACAAATATCTGCAAGTGCAAAAATGCAGGCTGAAAAACAGAGGCTGAAGCCACTACTACAGTACATACTGGGTATATACAGAATATCTGAATACATAGCTTAGATTCTTAAAGTAAAAACTGAAATTATCTCTTCAGTATAGACTTTATCTGCATACTCCCCAGAAGAATATACACTGGCTTAATAATTTTCATCATATCAACCCCCATGGTTGGCTCTAATAGCTATAATAGTTTGCTACTTTCTCACAGCTAACAGAATTCTCTTTTGGGAGGTGGGGTAGAGTTGGGGTATTGGTGTGTTAAGTGTCACAGACTTTATCTCCACAGATGACTGGAGTGCCTGTACATATGCACTCAATTCATTGCAGAAACATCAAGCCCAGTGAAAACAAAGGGAGCCTTTCCACTGATTTCAGTAGGCTTTGGTTTAGGGTGATTTATAGCCATTTGAGTGTCACCACACAGCACACTTGTGAATTCAGAGATGCTCCAGTCCCTCAATGTGGGGTTGCAGCAGTTCATTATAGGGGTCAGCCTGTCTGGATTTTTCCTTGATGTACTACGGTTTGTTGGTCACTAAGCAGGAATCTGTAACATGTGAGGAGCAGGGATTTCAACTACTCCCTTAACTACAAGCTGAATTAGCAACATGCTAAACAAATCAACCACTGAGCTTGTAGCTCTTAAAATACTAAGACACAGTACTCAGTCAAAGCAAAAAAAGTGTCTCCCTGGCAAAAGCCATGTAGGATGTAAAAGACTGAGAAGACCTGCAGGTATTTTAGATACTTTCCTGACAAAATTCTCTGAAGTCCTTGCGCATGATTCATCCCTACGTTACTCCGGTTTTATGCCAATTCAGCCACACTGGCCCAATTAGAGTTACACCTGTGTAAAACTAGAGTGACATAGTGAAGAATAGGCCCCTTATGTTTCCTGTGAGCTTAGAATGTGGTATGGGAATAAATGTCAGGCTGCTGTCTTTACTGCCTGCCTAGAACAGTCTTCCTTGTATGTATCACACTAACAATACCAAAAAGGTTCAGCAAGACACACAAACCAAAGAGGGTCAAATCCAACATCTTCAGGGCATGACCAAATGCTTGGACAGTAGCACTAGCCACTCTCGGTCAGACACAGATCTATATGAGGTTTTGGATGCCAGAAGGGAACCGGAGTTGGAATTCCAATGTTTTCCCTATATTGATTAATTGTATAAAAAACATTGGATGGCTTTGGCCCCAAAGTGACAGTTTAAAATAAAATTTGTTATGAATAAGCTTATATATGTATATATAATGTGACAGGGTCAGGCCAGATGGCTATAGGAGAGCGATGTTTTGTTTGGACAAGAGCAGATTAAGGAGGGGACATGATAGCTGTCTTCAAATACTTGAAAAGCTGCCATAAAAAAAAAATGGAGAAAATTGTTCTCTTGCCAAATTGGACAGGACAAGAGGCAATGGGTTAAAAATACAGATTAGATTGAATCTCAGCAAAAACTTCCTAACTGTAAGAAAAGTAGGACAATGGACAAACTGCCTAGGGAAGTCATGGAATCTCCTTCATTGGAGGTTTTCAAAAGGAGGCTACATACACTATATACCCCGATATAACATGAATTCAGATATAACGCGGTAAAGCAGTGCTCTGTGGGGGCGGGGCTGCGCACTCCGGTGGATCAAAGCAAGTTCGATATAACGCACTAAGATTTTTTGGCTCCCAAGGACAGCGTTATATCAGGGTAGAGTGATACAGCAGGGCCAGGGAGCAGTGGGAGAGTGGTCCTATTGAAAATCCCAGGGGAAGTGGGCAGTGTAAGCCCGGCTAAAGGACCCTCCCCCAGCCTTTGGGGAGGATCCACTGAGCCCAGGAACTCAACTGATTACAGGGGACAACAAAAAAGAAAAACAAGGGCAGGTGTGAAGGTCAAAGGGTCAAAAAGAGAGAACGTAAAGGGGACACCGAGCAGAGAACCCCGGAGGCAGGTATATTAGCCCCAGGATAAGCAGATCCCTTTTCTCCTGGTAATTGAACAGGGGTTACTCCAGGTTAATCAGGACACCTGGGGCCAAATCAGGACACGTGGGGCCAATCAAGGGCCTGCCAGAACCTGTTAAAAGCCCCCCCTCCGGTCAGATAGGCACACACAATAGGAACCATGGGGAGCAGGTGTGCTACTGGAGAGCCTGACAGTGCAGACACTGACAAATGCTGGAGATAGACCTCACAGGTACAGAGGTGAAGAGTAGGGGAAACCCTTCCCAACAGGGCGTACAGCCCCCTTCCAGGCCCCAGAGGTTTGGGGAGAAGAGACCTCGCCAGAGGGGAGAGACTGAACTGGGTGCCTGGCCTGCCACCACTACACCGGAGGAGTTACCAGAGACTAAGGGTACGTCTATACTTATCCGCTGGTTCGGTGGCTAGCAATCGATCTTCTGGGATCGATTTATCGCGTCTTGTCTAGATGCGATAAATCGATCCCGGAAGTGCTCGCAGTCGACGCCAGTAATCCTGCTCTGCGAGAGGAGTAGGCGGAGTCGACGGGGGAGCCTGCCTGCCACGTGTGGACCCGCGGTAAGTACCTTTAAGTTCGAACTAAGATACTTCGACTTCAGCTACATTATTCACGTAGCTGAAGTTGCGTATCTTAGTTCGAACTGGCGGCTTAGTGTGGACCAGCCCTAAGCGGCTCCGCTCCCCCTCCCCTGTCAGGGAGGCAGGGAGGAACCCTGCCCAGACAATGTGGGGGCAGTAAACCCAGGGGCGTGGGGAAATTCCAAGAGAGAGAGGAATCCCCCAGCTCACCATTAAGAGGAAGCGTGGAACCCACCGAGATGGAGAAGGAGCTCTGCCACAATAATCATTATTTCAGTATTAAAAGGACAAAACAACAAGCAGTAATGAGTGTATCTGATAGGCTGAATTATGGGATCATATATCAGAAAGTCTTTCCAGCTTGTTTTTAAGTATTTCAGGGCTACTGGTTTTCAGTGCAATTTTAGTTCCCACATCAATTTTAAGATTCAGTATTATACTTTATTCAACTTTCAGAGATTTTTTTTCTAAAGAAAAAATATTTATGTTTACAGTATGTGTGTGTTTCAGCAGACACCAAAGAGTGTCTTTGTATTAAGGAGCTACGCTAGTCTAATATTTAGCTGTCTAAGACAGCTTTACTGTTCTAAAATGGGGTACCCCAATATTCTTGGGGGACAAGACAAATAAAGAAAAAAAAGGGTGGACACCTTCAAACTTATGTACAGAGTAGTAGGTATAGTCAGAATTACAAGATAAAAGTAAGAGAGGGTCCTGTGTCTTGCATCTGAAGAAGTGAGGTTCTTCCCCACGAAAGCTTATGCTCCCAATACTTCTGTTAGTCTTAAAGGTGCCACAGGACCCTCTGTTACTTTTTACAGATTCAGACTAACACGGCTACCCCTAAGATAAAAGAGGGCTTCCAAATTGGGTAAAATGAGTTCCCTTCAAGAAAGCTCCAGCAGAAAGCATCCCTCTACTGATGCTCAATTGGCAAGGGAGCCATCAGACCCTAGAAGATCATTACAAATGTGAGTATAACTCTATTTGTAATTTGTGCATAGGTCTTTAGAGGATTTCTATGTTCCTGGGTAATCATCACTTTAATTGTAACTTTAATAAAAGGTGTAAAACAGACTAGACCTTGTACTTGTGAAGGTACGTGTTGTCACTATCCTTGGTCTTATGTTTTCCTAGAGACTAACTCTGAAGCAAGTAGCAGAGGTGACTTTCACTCTGTTGAGCTTGAAACTGTAGCCACTAGAGCTGAACACGTAGTGGTGTAATACAACATTACTACATCAAATAAAAGGCTACATTTCCACAAATCTGGTCACGATCCACAGCAGAGGAGATGGAGGGAGGGTAGTGGAATACAGATAGGGACCACACATCTTGAAGATGGTATTGCTGTCTGCAGTACTGCTGTCCCCACAGCTGTATCTGCAGAAGAAGTCAGGACCCATGCGTAATATCTTGTAAAAGTGTGTACGGAGTCTTAGACTGCTGGGTCCTGGATCTTTCTTTAGCTGCTTGTCCCTCAAAGGAGTCGGGTTCTGGATGAATGAATAAAAACTCCATCCCTTTAGCTGACAGAAGAGGCAAGCATTTCTCAAAGATCTGGAAGGCTCCAAAATGGCTTAGTTGTTTTGAAGGACCACCCTAGAAAGGCCAGAGAGCTGGAGGATGTCCAATAGATCATGTGTGTCTCCTGGATCTTAGAGAGGTATCTGGAGCTTGGTTGCTATCCTTTGTAACAGTTCCTGATACTGCCCGTGGTCATCAGGTGTGGAGGATGACAAACCCATTAGAACCGGCAGGACTGGTGGATCCAAGCTCAACTTCTTCTTCTGCAAACTTTGATGGAGCCACAGTTAATATCAACTGGGAGAGGGAGGGCGGGTGTGATTCTTGCACAGATCCCAGGACATCTTCTATATGGATCCTACACAGTCCAGAAGGCAGGATCAGCCGGGAAGGGGAGGGGGGTGGAAATAATTTGGAGCATCAGATTCACTTGATGAAATAATCATCTCCTGCCCTACCGGCGGTGCCTGTGGTACTGGTAGGAGGATGTTCCAAGTTGTAGGAGAAGATCCTCTTCTTCTTGTGGTGGTTTCTTTGGGTGTGGGGGTGTCTCTAAGAGGAGCTGGGACCGACAGAGGAGGAGATTGGGGGAAGAACAAAGCGAAAATATTCTTTGAGGTAAAAGTTTTAGTCTTTCCTGGCATTTGGGGAGCCCCTGAGGAGGAGGGCCAGGAAATCCAGGGTGTCCGATGGTCTAGTATTTGGAGGATCCCACATGGACTACATCAGAACTAATGAAGCATGCAGCTCGCAGAGAGGGCTGATAAATACAGTTTTTTTTGGCTTGTGGGACAGAGTTGAAATCTTTATTAGAGCTTTCTTCCTTCTCTCCTTGCCTTCTTAAACAGCAGGATTATGAGGACCTAACTCCTTAGGACCCACACACGAAAACTCACTCGACTTGGACCAAGATGGGGAGGGATGTTTTTTTACCTGGAGGCAGATCTGGATGGGGAATCTGTCCTTATGCCTATACTCATGATCCCTAATCTCATGCGATTTTTTTTAGGCTTCAGAGTTTTAGCCTGTGCTCCAGAGCTCGTGTTTACAGGGGCACTGTTTGCAATCTGAATCCACTATACGGGGGGGAGGGGGTGTCTCCCCAGCCTGGATATGAATGGGGTCTCATAGCCTGCTCCATGAGGGGCAGCCACAGACAGAGCTCTTGTTCCTCATGAGTTCGGGAAGGGAAGGAGCAGCAAACGTGAGTCTCACTGAGGCAATAAAGGCAGCAGTAGTGTTCATCATGGAGAAAGAACGGGACAAGAGACAGTTCTTGAATCCCAGGACTCTTAGCACAGTCCCTCTCTGCAGAGAATAGCTTCCCAGGGTGGAGAGAACTAATCTAACATAAAAACACTGCTAATACCACGTCTAAACTACTAAAAATACTAACACAAGTTACAAATTATTAGGGCTGTCCATTAATTGCAGTTAACTCACACAATTGACTCAAAAAATCAATTGCAGTTAAAAAAAATTAATCGCCATTAATTGCACTTTTAAACAATAGAATACCAGTTGAAATGTATTAAATATTTTTGAATGTTTTTCTACATTTTCAAATATATTGATTTCAATTACAACACAGAAAGAAAGTGTACAGTGCTCACTTTATATTTTTTTATTACAAATATTTGCACTGTAAAAATGATAAACAAAAGAATGGTATGAGGTGAATTGAAAAATACAATTCTGTAGTGCAATCTTTTAATCATGAAAGTGTAACTTACAAATGTAGATTTTTTTTGTTACATAACTGCACTCAAAAAAACCAAAACAATGTAAAACTTTAGAGCCTACAAGTCCACTCAGTCCTACTTCTTGTTCAGCCAATCGTGAAGACAAACAAGTCTGTTTACATTTACAGGACATAATGCTGCCCGCTTCTTATTTACGATGTCACCTGAAAGTGAGAACAGGCATTTCCATGGCACTTTTGTAGCCAGTGTTGTAAGGTATTTATGTGCCAAATATGCTAAACATTTGTATGCCCCTTCCTGTTTCGGCCACCATTCCAGAGGACATGCTTCCATGCTGATGATGCTCATTAAAAAAAAATGCGTTAATTAAATTTGTGACTGAACTCCTTGGGGGAGAATTATATGTCTCCTGTTCTGTTTTTTACCCGCATTCTGCCATATATTTCATGTTATAGCAGTCTCAGATGACCCAGCACATGTTTTTTCATTTTAAGAACACTTTCACTGCAGATTTGACAAAACGCAAATGTGAGATTTCTAAAGATAGCTAAAGCACTTGACCCAAGGTTTAAGAATCTGAAGTACCTTCCAAAATCTGAGAGGTACGAGGTGTGGAGCTTGCTTTCAGAAGCCTTAAAAGAGCAACACTCCGATGCGGAAACTACAGAACTGAACCACCAAAAAATAAAATCAACCTTCTGCTAATGGCATCTGACTCAGATGATGAAAATGAACATGCGTTGGTCCGCACTGCTTTGAATCATTATCGAGCAGAACCTGTCATCGGCATGGACACGTGTCCTCTGGAATGGTGGTTGAAGCATGAAGGGACATATGAATCTTTAGCGCATCTGGCATGTAAATAGCTTGTGACGCTGGCTACAACAGTGCCATGCAAACACCTATTTTCACATTCAGGTGACATTGTAAACAAGAACCAGGCAGCATTATCTCCTGCAAATGTAAACAAATTTGTTTGTCTGAGCGATTGGCTGAACAAGAAGTAGGACTGAGTGGACCCTCAGGCTATAAAGTTTTACATTGTTTTGGTTTTGAGTGCAGTTTTTTTCCCCCTTTACATAATTCTACATTTGTACATTCAACTTTCACGATAAAGAGATTGCACAACATTATTTGTATTAGGTGAATTGAAAAATATTTCTTTTGTTTTTTACTGTGCAAATATTTGTAATAAAAATAACAATATAAAATGAGCACTGTACACTTTGTGTTCTGTGTGGTAATTGAAATTAATATATTTGAAAATGTAGAAAACATCCATAAATATTTAAATAAATTGTATGATATTATTCTTTAACAGTGCAATTAATTGCGTGATTAATCACAATTAGTTTTTTTAATTGCTTGACAGCCCTACAAATTATATTTACAGGTATTCAAGTAGAGGAAGATTGAAGCAACGCTGGATTCCAACTCAGATCATGTAGCGGTAAGAAGGAACTGGACAGGTATCAGTCCACACTGCCCTTTATACCTTTGGTTCAGAGCACGAAAAGATGAACTGTGCATGGCAGACCAACAGACATAGCTTACTAAAAAAGTTTCCCAATTCAGGTGTCTGATGCACATGCGTACCCATGTGTGGAATACACACAGGGACCATCACTTGAAAAACCACCATGATTTACAACACTATCAAATGCACACAAGAGTCTTGCATAAAATCCATGTTTTGTGCAATGTCAAAAGAGGCAATATAATCCCTCATGTTTATTTTCCCCCTTGCTGTTTATAATAATGAGCGCTTAGAAGATGGCCACTTCTGTTTCCTGACAGTTTTCCCTTCCATTGTGTGGAACATTATAAACATGCCCAATCCCACACGATCATCCTAAAATCCAGTCACATGTTTAAAATGATTTAGAAGTAGTTGCAGGGGCCCCTAACAGCTGTTAATGTTCTCCTGTTCCCCCCACAAACAGGGGAAATTGACTAAGATCCCAGGTTCTGATCATGGTCTTAACTGACCATACAGGAGAAACGGGACTACCTACAAAAGTTTCAACTTTCAGTTACGGTAATCCTATTACTTGTAATGATAACTAATATAAATATGCAGAGTGACATGTTTTTCTGAGTTGATGGCACTCCTAGAATGGCAATTACTGGATCCAGTAGTAATAAGAACAGAGTAACTGGTTGTTAATGTCATCGGTTTCTTAAAAAGGCCTGAATATATAAATGTTTGCTTAGAGAATTTGGTCTTTCTGGTGCCATTCAGCTGGATGCTCTTACACTTACGACTCAGCCAGCTCTCCATTCATCCTTCACCTTCCCCACCCACAAGTTCTGGGACTGTGTATTTTGAGAAATACAAATGTCTTCTGATTGACTCCATCTCTGCCCACAGCTGTTGCCATTGACAATATCCAAAGTTAACCCCTCACAATCAACTCAAACTGGTTTGAACCATTCACATGTATTAATTCATTTACGCCAAATGATTGTGAATTCGCTACCTTTGCAGGTGAAGCATTTGATGTGAAAGTGCTTGGACTGGACACGGAGCACTTCGCCTTTACACGGCTCCTCACATTTATGGCAGTGGATGACAGGCTTCTCAGTGGAGTGGTGAGGTTCTTGGGAATGGGCCACTGTAAAAATAAAATGTATCACTGTAAGAAAAGGAATACAAGGTTTTCTACCCTTCATAGATCTGTGCTTTCAGCAACCAGTGAGTGGTATATAATCTCTCCATAGATTACATTGTACGCCCAACAAATTAACATGGTAACAGAGATTCTGTGCACCTGTACCCTTTCCATAAAATGGTGTTTTAAGTCATGCACAACATCTGCCTTATTGCACTGAGACAAGCAGGGAAAGAGAAAGAGAAAAAAAAATCCCTTAGTGATTTTGGTCACTCTCCCGGTCACTGATTCCACAAGTACTGCCTACAGTTCCAGAGCACATACCAAGTGTGCATGAAGGCACAAAACAAGCAAGCAGGGCAGAAAAAAACTGGACAAGCATAACCTGAACAGGAAGCCCAACCCAAGCATAATGAACAGAAACAGAAAGCAAATTTGCTAAGTCAAATCAACACAGCTACTTGGATTTATGTACTACTTACTGCATTAGAATCCCATCTGATACGAAGAGTTAGAGTCCTAGGGAGGGATGTGATGCACAGAAAAATTGGAGTATACAGTAGCAGGCAGACAAGAGTGCAAGCACAGAAACATGTGTCTGGAGTTAGAAGAATAAAATGAAGCTATATGGCTTGTTCTTACTCCTGCGGACTTCAACAGAATGTAACTCTTGTGTGTAGAGGAACAAGCCAAACATAGGAAAGGCTATAGAGGATAGAAGAGGGCAAAGTCATCCTCAATTTAAGCTTGCAAAGTAGCCAGAAGAGAACTTGAAGGAGCACCAACAAGCAATACCAACACCTTTCAGCACATTTCCCAAGCAGACTCACAGAATGGCTGGGAAAGAACAGTGATAAGGGGGAAGAGCATTCTGTGTATTGATCACACAGACATTCCACTTTGCCCTAAATTCTTAACTCCCGTAACTACCACAATGAGTAGCTTCTAAACAGGAGCAGAAGGAAAAATCTCGTCAGTATTATATCCACACTTTACTGTGCTAGTAAAACCATGACTGCTCCATGTTTTACTTCTCACCAGACACTCAAGAGCTGTATGGAATCAGGCTAAGGACCCAATAAACTAGGGTTACCATACGTCCGGATTTTCCCGGAAATGTCCGGCTTTTGGGGGCTCAAATCCCCGTCCGGGGGGAAATCCCCCAAAGCCGGACATGTCCGGGAAAATCGGGAGGCTCGGCCGGGGCCTCTTTGTCCGGGGTCGGGGGCATGGTGCTGGGCCGGGAGCGCGGTGCCGGGCCGGGCCCGCGGGGCCGGGAGCCGGTCCGTGGGGCCGGGTCGGGGAGCCGGGCCGGGGGTGCGCCGGGCCCGGGGTCGGGGCCGGCAGCCGGGGCCGGGGTCGGGGCCGGCAGCCGGGGCCGGGGTCGGCGCGCCGGGCCCAGGGTCGGCGCGCCGGGCCCGGGGTCGGGGCCGGCAGCCGGGCCCGGGGTCGGTGCGCCGGGCCCGGGGTCGGGGCCGGCAGCCGGGGCCGAGGTCGGTGCGCCGGGCCCGGGGTCGGGGCCGGCAGCCGGGGCCGGGGTCGGGGCCGGCAGCCGGGGCCGGGGTCGGTGCGCCGGGCCCGGGGTCGGGGCCGGCAGCCGGGGCCGGGGTCGGGGCGCCGGGCCAGCGGGGCCGGGAGCCGGGGTCGGGGTCGGTGCGCCGGGGCCGGGGCTGGGAGCCGGGGGGTCCGCCGGGCCCGCGGGGGGTGGTCGGTCGGGCCGGCACCCCAGGGCCCGAGCCAACCCAGGCTGGAACCGCCGGGGGGCCAGCCTGGGCCGCGCCTCCTCCCCCCGCCCCCCTTACCTGCTTCAGGCTTCCCGCGAATTAAATGTTCGCGGGAAGCAGGGGAGGGGGCGGAGACTTTGAGAGGGGGCGGAGTTGGGGCGGGGGCATGGGCGGGGCTGGGGGCGGGGCCAGGGCCCCGGGGAGTGTCCTCCATTTGGAGGCACAAAATATGGTAACCCTAAATAAACCCCTCAAGGACTGTAATGGAAAAGCATGGGGTAAATCAATACAGAATTTGGCTCAGTTTGTGTTATCTGAGGTAGTTAGTGGTGCCCTAAACAATCCCCCTGTGATTTTTCTTCTTTTACTAGCAGAAAATTGTGCTCATTATACTACTATATTCTCAAAATAGTGACATTGCTCACCAATGTATTTTTAGGATAACACATGCATGCATCCGATGAAGTGGGGTTTAGCCCATGAAAGCTTATGCTCAAATAAATTTGTTTTTCTCTAAGGTGCCACAAGGACTCCTCATTCTTTTTGCTGATACAGACTAACACGGCTACCACTCTGAAACCTGACATACATGCTCTATGTTTCTACCTTCCTTGAATCTCCGTATTGCCTTCTGCTGCCATTTGGATGGAGTCTATCTGGGTATGTATTCATGGCATATTCAGCACCATAGACTTCCAAGTACTATCCCCCCTTCCCCCTTGCTCTCAGACCCTTTCCCACATGCTCTCAACTCCTCCTACTCCCTCGCTCCACCTTGCTGGATGGACATCCTTCCTGGTCACGCTCCGACATCCTCTCTCACTCTTAACTTTGCACCTTCCTTTGCACCACTGTTTACAGTCACCACAGCCTCCCATCTAGTATTGCCATGCAAGTTCCACCTCTTCCTTCAATAAACTTCTGGAAATTTATCTACCACTGTATCAAGTACTTTTGCTATAAAGCCACCTCTGTTTTATTCTTTTTTGTACATGCTCATACCTTTAGAGCATAAATTGGTTGGGGAAGAAAGTTTGCTATTTTGTACAGTTTATCTATTATGCATATTAGGTGGGCAATACATAGTAAACAGAAAGAAAAACAGTATTATACGTGATTTCCTTTAAGTTTTTCAGGCAACAATGTTTATCTTCAAATTCAGCTAAACTTATAACTCAGCAGCTGTCATTTGGTTAGCGCAGTTTTTCTATTTAAAACATTTAGAGAAAGCTTAGCTGCCTAGATTCCTTGACTGGAATATGAAGCTTTACCTCTTCCTCTGTGGTAGATATCATCTCATCTAGATCCCTAGAACTGTGATTCAATTCACATGAGTAAGCAGAACACAGAGGGGAATGCCAACTAATATTTTAATTAGCAGTTACTTCTAAATAAGAACCCATAAGTACATTGCCTTGAGTGAACCTCTCCTAATCTGTAATGCAATACTATTTTTGGAGTGGAAGAGCAGAGGTTATTATTCTTACAAGCAAGACTATTAAATAGTCTATTAACTTAGTTACAAGTTTTAGTAGTACAAAAGAAGAAGAAAAATCCAAACCTATTAGAAACTCCTGCCTTGTATTATTTTAAAATACAATGAGCAAAACTTGCCTCTGATTTGTATGGTGGGGAATGGGCCAGACCCTGGGCCCATTGAAGATAATAGCAAAGCTCCCATTAGTAACCCCCCGCCCCACAATATCCTGCTTTATCTACTTTGTGAACACAGAGCTCCTTAATAAATTCTGTCCATACCAGAATCTTGATCCCCCTTGTGCATTGGAGAAGAGTTGACCCATATTTGGAATGAAATAAAAGGCAAATCGGGCCAAAACTGGGAATCAGTATTATATTGCCAGTAACGAGTTAACTTTCTCATTACGTTTTGCCTTTCAGGGCCATTTAAGTTAACACAATGCTCTCAGCTCCCATATCCAATCTGAGCTCTCTGATGGAGGTAATTACAGTGCCCATCATACTGGCATCAGCTCTGGCTTTGGTATCGAGGTTCAGCAACCAACTGCTGCTCCTTCCCAAGGAGTCACTTGCAAGCTTTTCCTTTTGGATATCTACATTACACAGCAAAGGGTTCAGTGCCAGAGAGGACTCTTTTCACATTCACCAGCGAGCACGCAAAAGGGAATTAAACGGGGTGGGGAAAGAGTGGCGCACCATGCAGGAGAATAGTCATGAAACCACCCCTGACTGCAGACCCCTTTAAAAACAGGTTTATGACTAAAGTTCAGCTACAGTCAGAAAAATGATTATGTACAAGTTTATTGGACATTTGTAAGCTGGAGAATGATTTTGTGGTGAGGCCCCTGGGCAAGGTTTAGTAGAGATCTCAGCCTGGCACTGGAAGCCCCACCTGCATCAGCAAGGACACCTCTACTCCAGAAAGGATTTACCCTCTGGATTTTTGCCCTGTCAGGGATGGGGCCAGAGAGTTGCTCTAAAAACGTGGTCAAGGCTGTGCTAATCTAGTCACCAAGAGAGGAAGGATGACCCAGCGGTTAGGACACCAGCTTAAGACTTGAGATCGGAGTTAAATTTCGTGCATGGCCTTGGGAAAGTCACTAGCCTTTCTGTGCCTCAGTCCTCCTGCTGTAAAATGGGGAGAATAGCACTGCCCCTCACAGGGGTATTGTGAGGCAAAAATGCATTAAAGATTGTGAGACACTCAGACACTAGGGTGATGGGGGCCATTTAAGTAACTAAGTTAGTAAACATGGTCGTACCCCTTCCCCAGCCATTTTTGGGGCTGCTCTTCACTAGAAAATAAGGTTGTGTTAGACCTCACACTTGAGGAGTCATGTTAATTCACATTACCTTAAAGCATCAGCCCAGACAGGCTCCTCAAGGCTATGTTTGAACACTACCTTATTTTCTAGTCAGACAAGCCCTAGGCATGGTGCTGGCCAGCTCAGGACATACTTTTCAGCAGCAGGTGGTCTATGCTAGCAAATGCCAAAACCACCCAGGCCTGAATCAAGTCCCTTGTTTAGAAGACCTTTGCAAACCTCTGGAGAGGTGAAAGAAAGCCATATTATCATGAAGGCAATTACAAGTTTGCCATTTCCCAGTACCTAGGAGCAAATCCCACCTGCTTTAGAATATGCAAAATCTTATAATAAAAAAAAAATCTGTAACCATCTCAAATAACACTTCTCTAAAACATTTTTTACCAAATTAAAAAAGACAAACAGATAAAGCATACATAAACAGAAGGATTTTGTGAGATGAAAGACAGTCATAACACAAAGCTTCCCATATGTACAGCATGTACATTACTTGGGTTATAAGCTCATTGTGGCAGCAGCCATCTTTTTGTTCTGTTTGTACAGCACCTAGCACAATGGGGTTCTGGTCCAGGACTGGGGGTCCTAGATGCTACTACAATACAAATAATAATGTGCTTACATACCACAGAGCTAGTGTGAAATTAATGAAATTCAAGTACTCACTGACACTAAGACAAAGTTGCACCAGTGTAACTAAAAGTGTAATTTCATAGTGAGGTAGCTAAGCCAGAGCAAGTCTGTGTGCTGACACTTTTGTCTCAGTTGAAACCGGATATACGCATTTAGCTCATATCAGTAAATTTACAGGAGCCGGCAAAACGGATACACCCAGTTTTAAATCAATATAAGATTCCACACAGGAGTTTGCACCATTTTAACTAAACAGACTTTTGAAAACTAGATTTAGTTGAACAAGTGCAACTTGCGTGTAGATAAGCCCTAAAAGAAATGCTAGTAATACAGTGATCAAAAATGAATGAGTATTTCTTTGAATATGTAGAATAATGTATCTTTTTCAAGCTTCACTGTGAAGCCTACATTGTACATATTGAAGCCTTAGCTGTTACAGTGCTTCCAGCTTTGCTCTCAAGTCAATCCATGCAAACAACAAGAAATCACCAAAACAAATTTTCAGTGAGGCATCTTGTTATTTTGTAGGGCAGATACAACTTTGGAAGTTAAATTGTGTGCTGGAAACAGCAACCGGGCCATTTCCTTGATAAAGAACCAACTTTGAAGCCAAAATTATGTGCAGAAGAACTGCCCGAGACAAAATTAATTTAAGTTCCTGGGCTTTTTAACAAACCAGGTTAACTAAGACATTGTCCCTTAGTTTAGTACAGGATTCCACTAAGCCAGATAGGTACATTGTCTGTCAAATAGCTCACTTAACCCTTTGAGTGTCCATGCTATGACCACGACACACAACAGTCTTGGTACCCCCTTTACGTGGACTCTTTTTTTCCCCTACTCAGAAAATCAGTTACACCATTTTTAAGTGGAAACACATCAGGTCCCACAGTTATTTGAGGAGACAAGAAGCTTCCAGTGCTGCAACCAAAGGTGTTTGGAGTCTTGCTGTAACCTCGATCGCTGGGTGCATTTGCCAGCCAGCTGCTATTCTTTAAGGAAACCTCAGTTTAGTCATGATCTGGTAACTAATATTTTATTGCATTTTGTATCTGTGCTACACTGGCATAAATCTGGAGTAATTCTACTGGTCTAGATTTGCAACAGAGTAACTCAGTTCAGAATCCAGCCCTTTGGAAGTAACATTAAAGTCTGCACTATGAGCGAGACCCAATTTAAAAGAAGAAGCAATGCCCATCTCCCAACACACTGTTCCAAAGACCAAGACCGATAACTTCCACTTGACTAAAGCACGTTCCTTAGGGTGACCATATGTCCTGTTTTGGCCAGGACAGTCCCTTTTTTAAGCCCTGTCCTGGCCACCTCAACTTTTTTGGCAAAAGTGGGCATTTGTCCTGTTTGCTCTTGCCAACTGATCATCAGTTGGCAAGAATAAACAGGACAAATGCCTACTTTTGCCAAAAAAGTGGGGTGCAAGGCAACCCCTAGAGGGGCATGGAGGAACGTGCGGGGGAATGGAAGGGCAGCGCCAGCCCGCGCGGGGGGAAGGAGGGAAGGCTCGGATGAGAGCACGGGCTGAGGGTGTGAGCGGTGCGGGCTGGCCCCACATAGGCTTGGGCAGGCCCCGCGTGGCTTGGGGGGGGGAGGTTAGAGGTTTGGGCAGGGGGAAAGGGGAGAAAAGAGTGGCACGGGCCAGCTCCACATGGGTGCAGCTCAGGCCAGCTGCTGACGCCAGCCCTGGGTTGGGGAGGAGGGTGGCCGGGCTAGCCCCAGGCCATGTCCCGTTTTCCCTTTTGGGAAATATGGTCACCCTAGGGTTGTGGTGTGGAAGAAGGTGAAGGGGTGAACAGCGATGCCAGTCCTGCATGAGGGGCAGGGGTGGGGGGGAAAACAGGGGAGGGGAAGAGAAAGGGTTCCAGCATGCGGGGGACAGGCAGGGTTCGAGTGACCAGCAACAGCCTCGAGCAGGGGTAGTGGGACTCAGGCAAGTGGCTGGGCTGGAGGGGGCTTGGGCAAGTGGCTGGGGCCAGCCCCGTGGGGTGTCCCATTTTTCCTTGGGGAAATATGGTCACCTTAACATTCCTAAAATAAAGGACATTTGCTGCGGGAGTTTTAAATCTGTAATGTCACTGCTGCCTTCTGGAAAAGCAGCTCCTGGGACAAAATGGGTAATGACCATTATGTGTATCACTGTCTTAGCCAAGGACAGAGCCACTGCTTAGCCCGCTCTTCCCCCAACTGGAAATTACAGACATTGCCTGAAAAATAACATTTCTAGGATTTAAAAAAAAAAAAAAAAACTTAAAAAAGAAAAAACAAAAACTGGCAGCTACTCTTGATGATGATATTTCTGTGCCTGAACCTTGCTCCTAATGCAAGACTGTTTTGGAAACCAAAGAACCACGCTGATAAATGCTGATTCAACTGCAGGTTCTGCTGGCAGAGCTCCATACCTCTGCTGCAAACCACAGAAGAGCTTGGCTCTTTACCACAAATCAGAGAGAAGCTTCTGGGAAATGTCTCACTAGGAAGATTCTCTACAGGTGAGGTCACAGCAAACACACTGGGCCCAATCTTGCTCCCCACTGAAGTCAATGGCAAACTTCCCATTGAATGGGCGCAGGAGCTGGACCGCTGTGCTTTAGAAAGTATTGACTTTTGTCTGAGCCTCATTAGCACTTGGTCATTTTCCAGATTCAGACATATTTGCACATTGGCAGACTCAGCCTGGCAGGCAGGAAACAGGAAACTCTTCCAGTCTGCAAGGCAGGGTGGATTGATTTAAATAATGATTTAAGTCACCTAAAGGAAAGCCTCGATTTTAATCAACATTTGTATTTGTAGTTCAGTTATTTTCCTAAAAAAAAGGTGCACTCTCATTGGTTGATATAACCAAATGCTAAAACATTGATTTACAATTAAATAGCACCTTCACACTAGATCTGGAACATGTGCTACCTAGGAGGTACACTATAACTACATACATTTATTTAAGCAATTATATAGCTTAATATATAATTTTATTAACTGTACATTTTTAGTAGATTAGAAAATGGTGACTGATATATGGCTTATTTACTAAATATTAATTTTGTTCATGATTTGTGTCAAACTGCATTAGGGTGGTAACTAGAATTTAGACAAAAAATAGCATATAAATATATTTTTATTAAACAAAACAAGACCTTAATACAGTACATGACCTATTGTGCCACATTTATAACACTGGACTTCAAAAGTTAGAATCAGAGAAAAAACATCTTTCGTTCTATAGAAAAGAAGCCTTTAACTCAACATCGAGTGATTCATCATCTGTGTCCACTCCCAGTTTCTGGCAATCACGTGGCATATGCCAAGCTAGAGAATAAGATGAGTCATTCGAGTTACCCATCTAGATATGGAAGGCACAAGTCGTGTCTATTCTACCCTAGTCCTGTAAAAGGAAACTTGAAACGTGTCAATTCCTTAGCAAAAAAGAGTTGGGAATAATTGGTCAACTGTTTAGCAAAGGGGACTTGAGAATAACTGGCACTGTCTCATTAATGCCATAACACATGTTCTGTCAGTCTCAGTTTTCCTGCTAGAATTAATGAAGTGCACCTAAGTTATCTATTCTCAAGGCTTCTATCGATAGCTACAGAGGTGAATCATAGGCATTATCACAGCATATACACTGATTGATCTGTTTTGACTCTCTCTCCATTCACTGCAGAGACCATACAACTGAGATACTTCTGCCCATTACCTAAAGAGTAGACAGTACATTGCATGACAGCACATCTCCACCCCAGAGATGGATTTGTTCTTAATTATCTCATCTGTACTGTACTCCAAAGAAACACTCTTTCCAAATGAAAAACAAGGCCTTGAAGAGAATAATGAGAAGGAGGAGTAGATAGCTAGACTGATAGGTTGGGATAGTTTATAAAGGAAAGAAAGAAAAAGAAAAGAACATTGATAAAAACTATCCACAAGTACCCATCTACCCAACTGTTAATTTATGTGAAAAAGTTGGATGAAAAGACTTCAAAATAATTGAGAAACATGCAGAAAAGTCTAGGATTAAATACACTTTTTAAAAAAACAATGTCAATAATTGTGTGTGTGTGTGTGTGTGTGTATGCACATCACAAGGATAAAACTGGGGTTAGCTGTAATTTTAAATATAGAGTAAAGCAAAGGTAGAATAAACTGAAAAGACTCTGGTGTTCATTACTATCAAAAGTAAAAAAAAAGGCTTACATCAAATACACCAGTAATAGTAAAAAGTCAAGGGGGATAAATAATTTTACCAAAATATATTAGCCAAAAATTAAATACTGCTTGAATCATAAACGTATGGAAAAAGAGGTGTTAATTTTCTCTGACCACTTTGTATGCCAACACCCACCCACCCCCACCCTCCTTTCTTCCCTCTTTTGTCTTTTAAGGCCTTTATGCTGTAAACACCACCACATGCAACAGCTTGTGGAATGAGGGTCTTAGGCCTCAGCCTGAAGAGTCTTTTGCACATACTACATTTTAAGCA
This sequence comes from Chrysemys picta bellii, assembly GCF_011386835.1. Classification (NCBI taxonomy): domain Eukaryota; kingdom Metazoa; phylum Chordata; order Testudines; family Emydidae; genus Chrysemys; species Chrysemys picta. The sequence continues at coordinate 116,767,447 of NC_088797.1, read as the reverse complement.
TGTGAGTCCTTCCAGTTAAATCAGTTATTTGATACCAGCACTCATTTGATCCCATTTTAAACCCCATTATATAATGTACATAAAAATGTGATGTATGTGCCTGCAGTGACTGGTGTAATTTGCTTGACAAGTTCAATTCAATGGAGTTTTTGATAAATGATTTGCAAAAGATCAAGAAAATTAGGTCTATTCAGTATAGGGGTGTTTTCTCCTCTGGCCACACAGGGGCTTACAGTCCAGATTCTGATCTCACTTAGGCCAGGTCTACACTACCCCCCTAATTCGAACTAAGGTATGCAACTTCAGCTACGTGAAGTTCAAAGTACCTTAGTTCGAACTTACCTTGGTCCACACTCGGCAGGCAGACTCCCCCGTCGACTCCGCGGTACTCCTCTCGCCGAGCTGGAGTACCGCAGTCGACGGCGAGCACTTCCGGGTTCGACTTATCGCGTCCAGACTAGACGCGATAAGTCGAACCCAGAAGTTCGATCGCTCGCCGCCGAACTACCGGGTAAGTGTAGCCAAGGCCTTATACTGGTGTAAATCTGAACTAGCTCTATTGAACATCCTAGCCTTTAGTGGGGGATTGTCAAAAGTATCTGAGTAGTGACCTAGATATACAAGTCCTACTGACTTTCAGTGGCATTTATGATAATTCTACCTCTAAGTCTTATTGACATTAATACAGGTAGTTCCCCATGCTTTAAGATGCAAATACACTACTCAGTGTTAGATCTGCAGTGTAATATACTTATGCCATCTATCATAACGTACAGCTTATGAAGACCATGGTCCAGATCCTGTGCTGGTATAAATTTTCAGTTTTACACCAGCTGAGGATGTGGCCCCCTATTGAAAACTTTCTAGTTCACGAAGGCTATATCTACACTACACACCACTTGTGGCGACAGATAGCGTACATGTCGCTACACACCACACAGTGAAAAAGCACACTGCGTCCATGCTGCGGTGCGTAGTTACAGTGTTAGTGAAAGGCTCTGGCAGGGTGCGGCAGTGGAGAAAGGCTCAGCCTGCTGCCTCCCCCACTGCCACAGCCTCCTCCATGGAGGGGAAATGCTCGGGTAGCAGGAAGTCTGGCAGAGTCTCTCTCTGCAGAGGGGAAGGACTGCAGCAGCAGGGAGTTGGCCCCCTTTTTCTGCTGCCTTCCTGCTGCTGGCGCCTTTCCCTGAGGCAGGGAAGGGATCCACAGTGAGGAGCTGCCCACGGCCAGAGCATTTCCCTGCTGGGGGAGTTTTTTCCTGCAGAGGAGAAAGGCTCCAGCAGTGGGACTCTACATTGGTACATGTGTATTAACTCCTCTTGCCTACATTATGCCTCACCATCGATGTTGCTGTTTACACCTGTGCCAGAGGGGCTATGTGGGTATGTACTCTATTCGCTGCTGAAAGGAACATGCAGTGTAGACGTACCTTGAAATGATCTGATAGCCCTGAGCTTCATTTAGTTAATGATGTAATTTCACTGTTGTTGGCCACACATTTTTAGTTGTAAGACAGATGCCTTAAGTGTCTCCTAAGAAAATGTCTAACCTGGTGACCAAATTGTGCATTCTACAGTGTGGCTTGTCTAGTAAATACAGACAATTACAGTGTTTATACTTCACATATGTTAGTCAATGCTGGAGAAAAACAAGAATCTTTTCCAGAAAACAGTAACAAACTAATGAACTACACAGTCAATGCATTATGTTCACATGTAGTGTCTGAAGCCAAATCAATGAAAAGCTAAAGGCAGTTTTTATTTTTTTAAACCACTATCACTAATACAAAGGCACTGATCTTACTGAAAGTATGTTGCAAGCCAAGGCTTGCTTTGAAACAGATGATATCGACTCAAATGTTGACTAAACTGAGCCAATGTTTGAATGAAAAAAATCAACACAATTTCTAGTAGACTTGTTACAAGATAAACAGTTATTGAACCATAGGGCAGGAGCATAAACTGGATTCAGTGTGATGCTACATCTCAGCATTAGGACACAGTGGGACTTGGTAGTTTTCACTGAACTCTTCATGACACAAACTGGGTGAAAAGCTAGAATGTGAATCCAGACTGTGTAGTACTAATGCAATAAAAGCCTGTCTTAGCACCCTTATAGTCTCCTTTGTCTTCCTCTCACTAGACACACAAGTCTCTGCCTACAGTTGACTTGTAAAAAGACAGTATTTAGAGACAACTAACCCCATTGGGGGAGGGATAGCTCAGTGGTTTGAGCATTAGCCTACTAAACCCAGGATTGAGAGTTCAATCCTTGAGGAGGCCATTTAGGGACCTGGGATAAAAATCTGTCAGGGGGTTGGACTAGATGACCTCCTGAGTTCCCTTGCAACCCTGATATTCTAGGATTCATTCTTCAAGATCTTTATTTGTTAAAGCCAGGATACACGTATTCCTCACAACAAACAGCTATAGCGGTTAGCAAACAAAAAAAAAAGTTAGTCATGTAGATAGGTTCTGAGTATCACTAGATAAAACTCCTTTAAAAAGATTGCTACCCAGAAAGACCCACAATTATTTCAAATCACTCATCTAAATAAAAACGTAAGACAAAGCAATCAAAAAGTAAATAACTCCAACCAACATCCTGACTGACAGTCACATAAACATCTAATGTCCATACATAAATATTATCCAAAGTGATGAATAAAAAGATGGAGAAATTGTTCATTTGAAATCTTGAGTGGATGCACAAAAGCAAGAATGTTGAAAGTGCGGATGTTAGCAGAAAATGCTATTGCTTTTCCTGAAAAGAATGAAAATTCTAACCTTCCAATGAAAGATGTGAGCACACAGACGTAAAACAAAACACAGAGAAACAAGCCATGGCTTCTTAGCCACATCAACAATAACTGTATCCGCATTTAGTTTCTTGTCTTCAAAGGCAGGAAATTTAAATTACAGTTTAATCATTTAAGCTTTTCTTTTTAAGCTTCCAAAATAGCTATGAAAGAATTTCAGAGATTGAAATGTACATGAAAAGGTACTTAGAAGGATGAAACATAAAAAAAAACTTTAAGCACATGAGTATCAAAGTGAAATTTCTGAGGTGAACATTTCTTTAGCCCAATGGCCTTCCAGCTGTGTTACAATATCTTTGTGCTGACATGTCACTGACACAATTTAATGCATGCATCAACAACGGGGGAGGAATTTTGCACAGAAATAGATAAGAATGTCTGTAAAAACAAACACACACGCACACACACACACACACACACACACACACACACACACACACACACACACACACACACACACACACACACAAACCCCACCCTCACTGAAAAAGGTATTTTTCCCCACCAAAAGAAAAAAAATTCTGGGTCAAATTCTGCCCCACTACAACCAACAACCCCACTAAAGGCCTAATTTTAAGCCTCTTAAAGAGGCAATAGCAGTTGTCAGGTACACCACCATTTCCCAAACAGTGAAGCTGTGTCCATGATGTGATGCTGTATTATTGAAGATGACCATTTATATCATTGTTACTACTACTGTTGCACAATAGCACTAAATTTGATACAAAGTGTATCATGTAAGGTTTCAATGGAAAAGTTGTCATCTGCTAAACATGATAATCCTGGTTATATGCATGTATCATCTTTGTATCTGAAGTTATGAATATTTGCTATGTATTTGTATCTCACACGTGTTTTGTTCTTGTGTGACACCCACAAGGTAGTTTTACATCCCGTGTAGCCAGCCCAGTGTTGATGAACCATTCAATTATGGACAGAGCATTCAGTTGGTGACGGGCCATTAAGGGAGATCAGCTCTTCACTGAGTCTTCCTCTGGATGCCTCAGACAGCAAGGAGCCAATGGCCACCCCTGTGATTCAGCAAAACATGTAAGGGCATGTGCAGTGGACATGTGACCTTGGATTCCATCTTTGTCAGTAACTTTCCATACACAAGGACTGTGGGCCTTTTTTGGGACATTAAATTTCCATGCACACGGAAAGACATCTGAGACATCGCCATTTTGCCTCATTACTCCTCCAATTCTCTGGACTGTGAATTTACAACTAAAAGGATATTTTTGAACTATGGCTTGGGAACCTTCCAATCTTTTGCAAGTTACCAGAAAGACTTTTGCAAGTCAGCAGCCTATTCCATCACTTCTGTGATCCTGATCTATTAGGGTTACCATTCGTCCGGATTCTCCTGGACACGTCTGGCTTTTCTGAGTTAAAAATAGCGTCCGGGGGGAATTTGTAAATGTCCAGATTTCCCCCCCATGCAGAGCACGCGCGGCTGACAGGGCAGCCGGCCGGATCGTGCCACTCCCACGGGGCTCCGGCAGTTAGAGCCCCTCCTCCGCTTCCCCCTCCTCTCCCCTGCTGCTTGAGATCACTCCCCTCCTCCTCTTCCCCCTCCCTGCATTCGCAGATCGCCGGCCGTTGGCATCGGGCCTCCAGCAGTCTGGAGCTCCTCCCCCTGCTGCCCAGTGTGCCACTCCGCAACACTCTGCGAGGGCGGGAACTGGGCTATGCACTCCGCTGGGGAGAGCGGCAGTGTGTCGGGCTCCACGTGGAGCCCGACACACTGTTCTGAGCAGCACGGTAAGGGGGCCAGTTGGTCAGAGAAGGGGCAGGGAGGTTCTGGAGGGAGCAGTCAAGAGACAGGGAGCAGGGGGAGGGTTGGATGGGTCTGGAGTTCTGGGGGGGAGGCTGTCTGGGGCGGGGGTGTCGATAAGGTTTTGGGCAGTCAGGGGACAGGTAGGGGGTAGGGTCCCAGGAGGGGGCAGTCAGGGGACAAGGAACAGGGAAGCTTAGGTAGGGGGTGAGGTTCTGGGGGGCAGTTAAGGAGCAGGGTCCCAGGAGGGGGCAGTCAGGGGACAAGGAACAGGGAAGCTTAGGTAGGGGGTGAGGTTCTGGGGGGCAGTTAAGGAGCAGGGTCCAAGGAGGGTAGTCAGGGGACAAGGAGCGGGGGGGGGGTTGGGAGTTCTGGGGGGAGCTGTCAGGTGGCAGGGGTGGGGAGAGGGATCGGAGCAGTCAGGGGACATAGAGCAGAGGGGTTTAGATGGGTCCGGAGTTCTGGGGGGGGCTGTCAGGGGGTGGGGAGTGGTTGGATGGGGCGTGGGAGTCCCAGGGGTCTGTCTGGGGGTGGGGAGGTGGATAAGGGTTGGGGCAGTCAGGGGACAAGGAGCAGCGAGGCTTAGGTAGGGGGTGGAGTCTTGGGGGGCAGTTAGGGACAGGGGTCCCAGGAGGGGGCAGTCAGGGGACAAGGAGCGGGGGGAGGGTTGGGGATTCTGAGGGGGGCGGGAAGTGGGAGGGAGTGGCAGGGGCAGGGCTAGGGCGGGGCTCCTCCCATCCTCTTTTTTGATTGTTGAAATATGGTAACCCTAGATCTATGAACACTGCAAATCACTTGTATGTATATGATTCCTTAACCATTCAATTACTCTCTTTCTTTCTTCTATTAATAAAGCTTTAGTTAGTTTAGCAAGGATTGGCTGACAGCGTGATACTTGGGTAAGATCTGAGATACATATTGACCTGGGGTAAGTGTCTGATCCTTTGGGATTAGTAGAACCTCACATATGGTGAATTGGGTTTTCAGTAACCCCTCACTATATTAGATCCGTTTGTCTGGATGGGAGCCAAGCAGTGGAATGCCTAAAGAGGACTGTGTTTGGCTTCTTGTTAACCAGTGTGGTGCTACAAACATTTTTTTGATACTGGTTTGGTGAATCTAATTATAGCATAAATCACAAGTTTCTGGAGATTGTCTGCCCTGTTTCATGCAGTCTGCCCTGAATGCCTCATTCTCAGTGTGGTCCATCCCAGGCACCCGGTCACATGATAAATCCATGTATCTATCCATCTAGGTTCTTACCCCTCAGCTCCAGTCTCTCTCAGGATTTAGCCTCAGTGTCAGGCTGTACCAAGCTGGGAGGGGTTGCAAGTGCTTTGGAAGATAGGATTAAAATTCAAAATGATCTGGAGAAAAGGTCTGAAGTAAATAGGATGCAATTCAATAAGGACAAATGCCAAGTACTCCACTTAGGAAGGAACCATCAACTCCTATTTTTTGTGTGTGCAAATGACTGCCCGGGAAGGAGTGCTGTGAAAAGGGTTCTGGGGGTTATAGTGGACCACAAGCTAAATGATTCTACAGTGCTACACTGTTGTAAAAAAAGCAAACATTCTGGGATGTATTAGCAGGAGTGTTGTAAGCAAGACTCGAGCAGTAATTCTTCCGCTCTACTCCATGCTGATAAAGCCTCAGCTGGAGTATTGTGTCCAGTTCTGGGCACCACATTTCAGGAAAGATGTGGACAAACTGGAGAAAATCCAAAAAAGAGTAACAAAAAATATTAAAGTTCTAGAAAACACGACCTATGAAGAAAGATTGAAAAAATTGGGTTTGTTTAATCTGGAGAAGAGAAGACTGAGGGGGGACATAACCTTTTATGTACTTGAAAACTGTTACAAGGAGGAAGGAGAAAAATTCTTCTGGTTAATCTCTGAGAATAGGACAAGAAACAACGGGCTTAAATTGCACCAAGGGAGGTTTAGATTGTACATTAAGGTAGTTAAGCATTGGAATAAATTGCCGGGTGCTGGGTGGGAGGGGGAAATCTCCAACATTGGAGATTTTTAAGAACAGGTTAGACAAACACCTGCCAGGGATAGTCTAGTTATTACATAGTCCTGTCTTGAGTGCAGAAGACTGGACTAGATGTCCTACTGCGGTCTCTTCCAGTCCTACACTGCTATGATTCTATGATAACTAAAGACACCATAGAGTAATGTAACAACATAAGCCCCCAACGGGCTACTGCCCCTAACAGCCATCTCCTGTGCAAAACTGATGAGGACATGCACTTACTCCACAGGCCCTTCCATATAAACAGCCCTTCCTGAAACACGGATCTTTTGCGCATTTGCAAAGTAAAATATTATTTCTGCGATAAATATCACCAAACTCCAAAGAGCACATTCATTTTTAGTGAGATTTTAAATACACAAATGAATGGGAAAGGACTAATCATACTTAACGGAATACCGACATTGTCTAGGGTTACCATATTTTGTGCCTCCAAATGGAGGACACTCCACGGGGCCCCGGCCCCGCCCCCAGCCCCGCCCACACCCCCACTCCACCCCCTCCCCAAAGTCTCCGCCCCCTCCCCTGCTTCCCGCGAACATTTGATTCGCGGGAAGCCTGAAGCAGGTAAGGGGGAGTGTGGGGGGAGGAGGCGTGGCCCAGGCTGGCCCCCCGGCGGCGGGCCAGCCTGGGTCGGCTCGGGCCCTGGGGTGCCGGCCCTGGCCCCCGGCCGACCACCCCCGGCCCGCCCAGCACTGCCGGCCCCCGGCGGCCCGGCGCACCCCCCGGCTCCCGGCCCGGCCCGGCGACCCCGCGACCCCGGAGACCCCGCGGGCCCGGACCGCCCCCCGGCCCCGCGACCCCAGACCAGCGCCCGGCCCCGCGCCCCCCGGCCCCCTGGTCCCACGACCCCAGACCGGCGCCCGGCCCCGCGACCCCCGGCTCCCTGGCCCCAGACCGGCCCCCGGCCTCGCGACCCCGGACCGGCCCCCCGACCCCGGACTGGCGCCCCAGCCCGGCACCATGCCCCCAGCCCCGCGACCCCGGCCCGGCCCCGCACCGGCCCCGACCCTGCACCGCCGACCCCAGCCAAAGAGGCCCCGGCCGAGCCCTCCCTCACTCCCGATTTTCCCGGACATGCCCGGCTTTTGGGGATTTCCCCCCGGACGGGGATTTGAGCCCCCAAAAGCCGGACATGTCCGGGAAAATCCGGACGTATGGTAACCCTAACATTGTCCGTGCAGTGTTTTACAGATAGAGAACAGCCTTTTATATTAATTATAGCAAAGGGATTCTATATGGATTGCTACTGACCACAGACAAAACCTGGTCACTGCAACTCTCTCCTCCAGGGGAACTAAATGCAGCCAGTGCCATTCAGTGTCACCCTACAGACTCTCCCTCTTCTGATTGCACTGATATTAAAAACGATTGACTATCCTATGCTTGGCAGATCTAAAGATGGTCCTAAATAAGTTCTCTCATACCATAGACTTTAGCTACCCTCAAGAAAGTATTTCTTAGCAGCAGTTTTATTTTGTTTTAATTACGGATTTTAAACAAATAAAAAGAAATTCACCTTCTTGAAACTTTATACGTCCCTTGGCACTTCTTAAAAGACTAAAGCCCTTAGTTTTTTCAAGTGTCATCCAAGAAATCCAACTAAAGTGAAGAGTGCGCAGATTACTGTACCTGAACACATGAATGTAGGGGTCTCAAAATCAGTTACTAAAACCATTATCTCATCCCCTCCAATTTAGTCCAAACACACAACTCCAAATTTCTTGATGTAAATGGCCGTTTCCCTACATCTCTCCACAGCATCTGCTCAAGCTCCCTTTAACATGTAGCTGGGATGTGAGAGAATGCATGGAATTCCGCTACAGAAAACATGGGAATCCATCAAACATATCAGGATTGTGCAAAGCCTGTTGCCCCATTCTCAAGATAGTAATATTCAACCTACAGTGTGAAATCAGTCCTAGAAAAAAAAAGTTTAAGAAAACACATAATGCTGTCCGTCAGAGCTGAAATTTTAAATCTAATATTTTAAAATGATAAAGCCCTAAGGAGAGAGACAGACAGAGAGAACACAACCTTAATTCTTTTACTTTGCTTTTACCTGTTAGTAAGTGTAGCGGGGTGGTTACCCGCTCCTGCCCTGAGGGGCTTGAAACAGCCCAGGAGAGGGCTGTGGCTGGGGCAAGAAGCCTGGACTGATTGGGGGAAAGTAGGCTCAGCTGGGGCCAGGTCCCAATCAGGCCCAGCTGGCCCGTATAAAAGGCAATGAGCCAGGGTCCAGTCAGTTTCCCTCTGCCTGTAGAGGGAGAAGGGCCTGGCTGCAAGGTGCCCAGAAGAGAACCTAGATTGGAGCAGGGCTGGGGAAAGGCCTAGGGAGCTCCAGCCTAGGAAAGCCCCAGGCTGCAGGCCTGGTAAGGCCCATGAGCTATTGGGTTGCAGGGGGCAGCAGGTCTGAACCCCCTTTGCCTATGATGAGTGGTTTACACTGCAGTCTGCCCCAGTGAGCGGGGGGCTAGATGGGGACTGGCAGTAGCTGAACACTGAGGTGAAGTGCGGATAGTGGGTGGGGGTTCCCCTGGGAGGGGGAGACCCTGAGGCTGTGAGGGGTTACTGCCAGAGGGGCAGCACCCCAGGTAAATGGGGCACTGGGGTCCTGGGAGGGACACGGGGCCACAGGTAAGGTGGATCACTGGCCTGCTCTGGATGCTGGGAGAGCTAATTCCCGAGACCTCCAGCAGGAGGCGCTGCAGCGGTGAGTCAGCTACCTTACAGTAAGGTATTAGTGTTTGCAGTGATGTCTGTTATGTTAGGGTGTAGTTGTTATTATTATAAGTGGTGGTGATATCTCTTTGCTCACACACACTCGTAAGAGTAATTCTCTGCCCCAAAGAAAATCCTTATAGACAAAACAGACAAAGGAAGTATTATCCTCCTTTGGATATTATCCAGATGAGTCACTAAAGCCAGACAGATTAAGTGACTTCCCCCAAGATCAGGCAATCTATCACAGAGCCAGACACTGAAGCCTCATCTCTCAATATACTATATTAACCACAAGACCACCTTTTTACATATTAGTTTTGCATATTTATAAAATGCACCTATTGAGACCTGCATGAGCAGTTCCAGCAATTTAAAAAACAAACCCACAGATTAAAACAGGCCTAAATTTGACACAGTATAAACCACAAGTGAAAAAGAAAATATAGCTCCTCAAACCTCAACCAAATCAGGGTCTGCCAGATCAACCGGGGATGCAAACTCCAGAGTCAAGAGACTACACTGAGACTGTCCACCCACCATCCTACAAAACATCCAAGTATTGAACTGTCAGTGAAAACACCCTGGCTGGAATCAGCTCTTTGGGTGGAGAAAGAGGTCCAGGCTCATCTCCCAGAGGCAGGACCCATATCCATAACTCAAAACCAACATCTCGATTGTGATTGAACTCTTTGAGTATATCTATTTAGCTTAACAAGGAGAAGGTTCAGGGGTGACCTGATTACAGTCTGTAAGTATCTATGTGGGAAGCAAATATTTAATAATGGTCTCTTCAATGCAGCAGAGAAAGGTAGAACACAGTCCAATCGCTGGAAGCTGAAGGTAGATACATTCAGACTGGAAAGAGGGTGTACATTTTTAACAGTAAGGGTAATTAACCACTGGAACAATTTACCCAGGATGGATTCTGCATCAGTGACAATTTTTAAATCAAGATTGGCTGTTTTCCTAAAAGATCTGCTCTGCGGATTATTTTGGGGAAGTTCTATGGCCTGTGTTACACAGGAGGTCATATAAGATAATCGTTGTCTCTTCTGGCCTTATGAATTACACCTGGAAAGTCCCTGGAGCACAGGTATAAAATGTGCTTGTAGAGGAGGAAGCTATTTGTATTATTTTTTCTTAATACCATATGAAACTCATTTTACTGTTTATTATATTGCCTGACTGCATGGAATTAAATTGAAGGAAGCTGATGGGGGGGAAAAACAGGAAACTACAACAAGGTACAACCAGACAGAATGCCATGGTTCCTTGAGAAACAATGGGGGAGTTATTAATTGGGAAATGCTCCAGCCAGCATAGCAAGACTTATTCTTCCCAGATCAGGGCCTAGGAACAAAGGAACACTAAACCGTTAAAAACCCTGCCTAGATAGGAAGGGGAGGAAGATGAGCAAGCAGCAGCAGATGGAGGTGAATTTCTGAGAGGAACACAGAGGATGCTGCAGGGACTCTCTCTCCCAGGACAGGAATAGGGATGACTGGGCTGAGAGGAACATACCCAAAACTTGCAAGGAAAGAATAAAATATAGGTAAGACCTGATGTATAGGCATTTTGTTGTTTTATCCCTTGTCTCTGTTTGCTATGGAGTTGTGGGTGAATAAATATTTTGTTTTGAAGAAGCTGGTTTTGAGTTACTGTAAATCAGTTGCTGGTCACAGGTTCCTGGAAGAAAATGGATAACAGGTACCAAACATAACTGGGCTTGTCTTCTTATCATGGTTGGCAAACTAGAGGGCTGCAGCCTGGAGACCCAGTCTAAGAGCGCTAGGCCCTCATGATTACACTCAGAGTGGTGAAGGTGGCAAAACCTGTCACCAGAGAGGTGCACTCAAGAGGGACTAAATGGGCAGGTTGTTCTGCAACCTTGACCTTGCTCCACGCAAGGAAAACTGTTAAGTGACCAGGAAGATGCTTTCCATGCACAAGCTGAGTTTGAGTGGCCTTCAAGAGTAATCTCATCTAAAGTGCTTCAGTTCTGGTACTGGCATAAATAACTGCAATGGGAGATTTGGATGGAAAAGAAGGCAGGACCGGGGACACAGTCAGCATCAAGGAAGTTTCTTGACCATGAACTTAATGTATACCAGTACTTGGCAACAACCACCTCAACCAGTAGGGAACTGTGTATTTCCCTGCAAGATTTTTACTAGACAAAAAGGGCAAATTGCAAATGGAAATTTTATTAAAGTTTTGCTGAAATATATATTTTTTCCTGTGATGCTTGGTAGGCTGGGACTCCCTGACACTCTTCACCCCCACCTTAAGGCATCCTGAGCCCTCCAGACACCTGTGCCTACCATTCCAGAGACCCAGAGGGACCTCCTGCAAGACAGGCACAAATCTTAAGGCTGCAGAGAAGGGCATTTGAGGGTTAAAGTCTCCATCAAACTTCCATCTCTTCATTCTCTTTAATCAAGCACTGTCATTCCAGAGGAAAACTCTGGCCTCTCAAGGCATGGCTCCATTCCCCTGGGTCTGCCCCACATGTGATCCCATATAACTTCCCGTAGGGATCATAAGTTAAAATACCATTAGGGTCAACTCCTCCCTTCGTGCCCCAGTAAGAATGGGAGACGTACTCATAGATACTCCCAGAATCTGTTGGCCAAGACATCAAGACTCAGGGCAAATCCTCAGCTGCTGTGAATTGGTATTGCTCTAATTGGAGCTAGGCCATTTTAACCCAGCTGAGGATCTTGGCCTCAAATTCAAAATTCAGTCTCAAACCTCAACATCGTAGCACTTACTCTAGTTCTGTAGACCAGCTCCTAGCTAGAAAATATATGACCAAACTGGATTCAAAACTAATACACTAGTTACACTCCACAGTAGGGATTTTAAGTTGCGGCGTGACAGGTGGATATTCTGAAAAGCAGATACTGACTGAGAAGCATACGCAAGTTGTTTTATCAGTTACTGAATACTGTGAGGGCAAGTTGTTCTTGAATGAAATAGCGTAACAATGTGTCAAGTACACCCGATCAAAGGAAGCAGACAGGTGCACATTCAGAGGAACGAAAATGTAATGTCAGTCAATCATAATTCTGCCAGCGTCATTTGGTGACCGAAGAATAGCAGCCTGGACTCTATTTTTCTATGCACATATCTGAGCTGACCAGACACATACTGAAATCATTCTACACTATGAGCATAATGAAGCATGCTAATTTGATATAAACCATTACTAACTGGTTTGCACTTCAGTGAATTGGGATTGCATTTTTCTAGCTGAAACCAGCTTCTCCAGTTCGTGGCCAGCATGTTTATGAACCACCATGGGTTCCCAGGCATTAGACAGGCCGAATTTTAGGCACATTAAAGAGAGGATAACTCCAGCAGAAGCTGGAAGAGAGGGTACCTCCTGCACTACACTAGCATGTCAGCTCGCAAGCAAGCAACACTACAGAGTGGCATTTGAATTAGCTCCCAAGTAGCTGCAACTCCTGATGTCCTGGATGAAGTGGGAGAAGGAGTTGTGGGAGTATCTGTCTGAAATAGGAAGGCAGAAAAATAATGAGGAAAAATGTGGAAAGATACTAAGGGCTACAGACTGTTTACAATCTGTAACAGTGAGGTATCAGTGGTAGCTGTTCATATGGACTCAGGAGAGAGCATTTAGCCCTTATTTTAGTCTAAAACTCAAACTGAATACATGTTAGGTATTTAAAAATAGCACTAACAGGATTGATAGATTCTAAAGTCTCTTTATTTTCCCCCAAAATAAACTATGGGACATTTTCAACATCATGCCCAACACTGCATTCTCCTTCTATTATTCTCCACTTCTCTTTCATACAAATTTAAGGGTTGGTCATTTATACAGCACCTTCCAGGGCATCAAGTTGTCTTTATGCAGCCCCAAAAAACACATCTAGGTTGGAGAGTCCAGCTACCTGGGAATCAGTGGGATGGCGACAGGAAATTTTAGCCATCAAAAGGGAAAGTTTTATGAACAACACTATGCATCTTTAGACCAGATAGCACCTCAGTTTTTAAAGTTTAATTTCAATCTCCACATATGATAATCTCCACAACACTTCATTTACCTCTGCTGAAAAGGGTGCTTTGACCACTATATCATCTGTGACTTACTAATGCTAGAGAGCGGCTGATAGTACCCACATAACATACCTCAAACCTGAGAAGCAGACAATACTTGTGATTCCAGACTTGGGCTTCTCTTAAGCAGGGACTGTCAATTGACCAGAACTATGCCAGACAGTTCAATGGTTTGGCCACGCCCATGACAGACGGCGTCACTCAATTCATTTTATTTGTCACCTCAACCAGTTTTCAGCTAAGGTCTTAGAGGTAAAAAAATTCTACTGAATTATTAGCCTAATTTGACACTTATACCCCTTTCCTACATTACATTATGTCCAGCCTGCTTTTTACTGAGATTTATAAGCAGAGAGAAATTACATAGATTCTCTTTGTGGTATGCAGAGATTGCTTTTAGGCCTTGTGTTACTGCCTATGAATCCACCTATTAAAATATTAAGTTTCAAAATTAGCTTCAATCCATGAGTCATATCTGAATTTAGATTATATTTCATATCGTTGTAATGCAACAAGAGAGACAGTCCTGCGTTACTGAAATGAATGACTCCTTGGCCAACTCCCTGATTTCTCCTACTCCAAGTCTGTCTTTTGCTTGAGCAGCAGCTTTAAGGGGTGATTTAAGATAATTAAATTACAATTATCAAGTACAGCTTGCAGAGTCCAGACAATAACAAAAAACTATCCTTTACAAAACAGCCCATTTCTATATAAAAAACAAATTACGAGGACATTCGCCTTCATGTTCAAGACTTGCTAGCTATGACGATATTCCATTTACATTTTTAATGTAACTCATTTGGTGGCAAAAAGACTAGGAATGACATTAAAAAAATAAAACAGTGGATAGAAAATGCAAGTCAGGTAACATTTACAAGCAAGCATTTACCAGGAAAGCAAACAAACAAACTTGAAACGAGGTGCATGCCAAACCCTACTGTAGGGGAAATAGATGCAAAAATACTTAATTCAGCTCACTGCAGTTATTGGCATGAGGATATAAAGAGGAAAAAAGACAGCCAACAACAACAACTTTAACTCTACAGTGAAAGGTTTAAACCTTAGACGATCATGGCTGACATATCAATACATGTTAATTACCTTTTTCTTTCACCATGGTAAATGAGTCCTCTTTGGTCTTTGTAGCAGAGACAGCGAGGATTAACCGAAGTAATTTACGCGCACACACTTTCCTTCCAGCAATGTTTGGCTGGGATAGAAAATAAAAAGGGGGGGGGGGGCGGCAGGAGGCAGCTTATTCCAGAGGCGTCTTTTGCTTGGTCAGATTTTCCACTAAATCTGATACAGTCTGATTGCTTGCCACTGTCTCTTCTTCTTGTGCCTCCTATCTCCTCACACTCTCCCTCTCGGTCCCTTTTCCTGTTACTAGTGTCAGTTCGTTCCGTGCGTGTGGACTCTGCCCCTTGTGCTGAAACAACCTGCCGCAGCTGCTGCGTAACAAACACAAAATTCCACCGTCCCTAATCTCTAATCACTGACACCACCTTCCATTTCTCCTTGCCAAGCCGTATAGCACTGGCAACACAGTTATCCCCCAAGTGACAGAGAACAGATTGCAAGTGAGGCGCACTGAGGAATGCCTGGGGAACTGTTTAAATTGCAAAATTGATATTCACCAGCTTATTTTTCATTTGAACCAAACTGAGCTTGACTAGAACCCAAGATGAATACAGGGCAAGTGCGGATTATTTGTAGTATTTTAGTACCTAGGAGCCCTAGTCATGGACCAGGACCCCATTGTGCTAGGTACTGTATAAACAGATTAAAAAGTCATAGAGCTTAAAATCTATATACAAGACCAGAGACAACAGATGGACACCGACAGACAGGGAAGTACAAAGAAACAATAAAACAATATTGGTCAGCATGACAGGCGTGGTCTCAGCATACCAACAGCTTAACTGTTGGCAAGTTTTTTGTAGGCATCACAGCAAAGGCCGTTTTAAGGATAGTTTTGAAAGAGGATAATGCGTTCATTTTCTGAATTTTGGAGACCTCCTCCCAAATGTATGAGGAAGCACAAAGGTGACTGGAAATTTAACAAGAGGGCAACGGCAGCAGAGCTGACTTTCTTTGATAGAGCCCTGTTTACATTTTAAAACAGATATAAATGTTAATATCCGGAAAGCAAACGGGCTCTGCGACATTCTCCTAATGTCTTTCCACCACAGCACACAATGAAATAGTTAAATGAGACAATGCACATTGGGCATCTCTCTGAAGGATGCTGTTAACAAACAAAAAAAAAAGTTAGTCTAGAGGGCAACTAGGTTTGGGAGCAAAGGTCAAAATGTTCATTAAGTGAAATTTCTTGGCCTGGGTCTGGGTCACTCATCTGCTTTGGAGGTACAATATGTATAAGCTCCAAATCCTCTTATCATTCCCACCTTTAAAAAAAAAAAAAAATCTTGAGCGCTCAAAAAACTGAAAAGACTGATGTCTTGAACAATGAGGCTACCTATAAATTTCTCCAGCACACACACACACCTCTGTCCATTCCATATAGAACTGCTGAGTTCTGACATGCAACTGGTCTGGTTTTCCAGGGTTCAGTCTCCCAAGCACCAGTCTCCCAGCGCTAACTGAGCAGTGGTTTTAGGATGGTCATTAAGTTGATGTCAAAATAATAAAGCACTTACAGTGTTGCCAAGCCTGTCACAATTTCATTGAAATTCTGATGATATTTGTTGTTTTCCATTGAAGCCCCAGCTTCTGGAGTCATGTTATTACGTGAGAGGCTTAGACTTTATTTCAAAAAAAAAAAAAAAAAAAAAAAAAAAAAAAGGTAAGCTTCCAGCCCTTGAGGTTTTGGAGAAAAGCTTGAAAAATGTCTGCTACTTTGTGTTTGTACAGAATAATGGGGCTCCATTCTTGGCTGACCCTTAATCATATTTATTGCATAATGCCTAACAATAATAATAAAAAAAACAATGCCTAGTGGCTCAAAAACCAGAAGACAAATATAAAATAAACTTTTTTAAAAAAATCATTTAAAGCCAATCTCCCCCCCCACCCACTCCGGGGAGAGAGACCATGATTTGTGAACACTTGCAATTGGCAATACTGTACTTATATATTTTCCTTCTCCAAAGGGCTTTATTCATAATGTTTTGCAGTAATCTACAAATCACTTTACAAACATTAACTAATCCTTAGCATGCCCCTTTTGGGCAGGTACATTTTATCACCCATTATTTTACAAATGGGAAAGAAAAAGAGGAAGAAGAGGCTGAGCTCAAAGGGGAAGTCAATGATGACCTGGGTTCATAACCTCAGATATTCCTGATTTCCAGTAACAAACTCAGTTAAACCACACTTCCGGGTTCACAGAGCTGAAATTGGATTGTAATTCAGGCCACCACAAGGGAATTCCTTCCCAAAAGCCTTTACTTCAGGAGAAAAAAAAAATAACGTACAGAATCAATATGCAGGCGCCCTTCCGACAGAGCGGCAGATGGATGATACATCTTGGAGAAACAAAACATACAGCCCGTGATTGAAATATTTGCAGTAAATAAAATTTAAGTGTTTTGTATATATACCACCCTGTACAGAAAGAAATTAAATAAGCCAGCCTCTCGCAGCTCTGATGTGGTTCAACTAAGCCTTTATTTAAATAAAAAAAAAAAAGTGTAGGGAAATACATGGGAGAAAATGCCTATTGCCGAATGCATCTAGGCTGGGCTTCTATTGTTAGCTCCCTCCTGTGCAGCAGGGATTCTTGCTTCTATGACTCAGTGTGTTACTAATAATAGCATTGGCTGCTCACTTGGTGAAGATGGGCTAAACCCCTTCAGCCCCTACATATTGTGCACCATGTCACATTTCTGACAGAGAGCAATTAGGGCTGCAATTCAACCTAGCTTTGTTTAAAAAAAAACACACACACCATATTTTGTAAGCAGCTAGTCAGAGAGGGTCTTGAAAGCAATTTTTATAGTGGGGGTGCTGAGAACCATTGAACCAAACTGTTAACCCCGTATATAATGCAAACCACTTCAAGCACCCGCAGTTCCAGCACCTATGCTTGAAAGTGGCATGTCTGACCTTCATTCATAAATACTAGCTCTGCTATGCTACATAATGCCAGAAGGCACTACACACGGCTACGATTAACCCTTTGCTGTGATCTTTAAACACTCTCTGAAGGTTTGCATCAACAATTATCATTCATTTTCCACTTTAGCAGCTGCTGACATGTCAGCGAACTGCTGGTATCTGGACTTTTTGTTCTCCGAGTCCACTACCCTCATTTCTCACATGTGCTAGAGATTAGCACTGCTGTATTGCATCTCACCCATGGCTGCAAAGAAGGATTTTCCCAGCAGGATCAGCCAGCCAGAGAAAACTGCAATGCTAGCCTTTAACATGCACGTAAAAATAGCTTTAAAACATACACTGTAGTAAATTACACTGAAGAGGTCAGGAGCCAAGTAATTTACTCCTGAGTGAAAGAATATAATATCAGTTGCTGGTATTGTAAATAAAGTCAAATGCATTACACTTTTATGCCTGAGTGATTTTTGTTTTTAATCTCATTGTTTAAATTCTTAAACTACAACGGGACCTCTGCCAACCTTTCAGAATCTATTCAAATACCTCACCAACTGGAGAACAAGGACGAGTAACTAACAACTCTGGAGACATATACACACACAAATAAATACAAAAAACATTCAGACAAAAATGTGATTTTTAAATTACTATTGTCCCTTTAAAAAGAGATACTTGTTGCAAGGAATCCAGACTGTTTGAATCCACTAATCTACAAAGGACCATGCATTGACACAAAATAGTACATTCAAGAAAAAAAAAATTGGTTAACCAGGATCTTAAATTGTTATTCTCACTTGAAGAGTTGGCTTTCAAAGCCTTTATCTTGCTCTCATTCCCTACAGATGAGGCAATGGTTTATAAATACCAGTGCATGATTTCTCTATGATTTCCTCCAAAACTGACTTGTAGTGCTTGTCCACTGAATGATGAGCCAGTAACCAGAAACTGGGGGGGGGGGGAGAAAGACTATTTTGTTAAATACAGTAACATCCAAAAAAACCCAACCTAATTGAACATGCATCTCCGTTTGGTTCAAAGCCAGGCAGACACAGTTTTGACAACAAACCCTGCTGCAGGCATCCACAGCGGAACCATTATATGGCATAAGTCAATTAAGAGCCAATATTTCTATGAACTCTTGTCTTTGGCAAATGCCTCCTTTCTCCAAACACAAAATCCTTCATGCTCTTACATGGAAGGTGACCCACTGTGTTATTGTCCTAGCTTAACTGTGCCTGCCACGAGGGGAAAAAATGAAGGTCAATGGGAGTATTATGAAACTGCTCCACAGCACTTGCAATGGTCCAGTGCCATTAGAAGGCAGCACATCCGTCTCTACTTTCAACATTCTTGAGCTTTGCTAACCAGCATTTCCTGGCTCAAGTTCCCCATGAGCACATCCCACACTGCAAGTTTACTGCTGTCTAACCACATCAGCAACATAGCCAAGCAACACATCTTCGGTCCTCTGATACAAGCGCAATCCAGAGTGTGCCAGCATCTGTGCCTGTGGTGAGCAATGGAAGTAAGTCCGCTGACTTAAATAGAGTCATTGTTGACTTCAGTGGACTTTCTCCAGGCTTACCCCAGGGTAATGCAGAGCAGAATGTGGCCTTTTGCCTGATGGGAAGCCGCTGACTATTTGATTTGCTGGCCCATCACTTCTCAGGAAGGGCACCATTTATTTAGTCCACAGCAGAATAGACTAATGCAAAGTTTGCATCGGTCAGTAAATTGTCAGGGAATAGAGCCAATTTCTTCAGTCTTCCTAGGGCTTGCAAGTTCACAAGAGACATGGTTGTATATCCTATTACAGCATTAACCCTTACTCAGTAAATACCTCAAAAAGACAGTTTTGCAATCTAGAGAGAGCCTTAAGATTATTTAGCCTATTGCCCTATCAAGTTATGACTGATCCTTATTATATATTTTGACTGGGGTGACAAATTTTCATTGTTCTAAGCGATGAGGTTGCACCTCTTCCCTTGGGAGGTTAACAGGAATACCCACAAATGGCTGGATTTGACCCATCCTGCAGATGTGCCTCTGACATACTCTCTCTCCGTAACCAATATCTCCATCCCAAAATAAACAACCCATCCCATACGTCTCTTGATTTTAAAAAAATCCCTAATTGATTTTAATATAGCATTATGGCTGATAAGTCACCAACAACCACCACCACCACTCACCATGTGTAATGCGATAACATCTACAGACTCCAAATGAGGTCAGGGGCCTGTTGGGCTAGGAGCTGTAAACATGCATACTCAACACAATACTTCCCCCAAAGACCTAAGGGTCTAAACAGACAAGACAAAGGGTGGAAAGGGAAACTGAGGCACGGAGAAGTGATGTGACTTGCTCAAGGTCACACAGCATGTCAGTAGTAGAGCAAGGACTAGACCCATACCTCCGGACTTCCAGGCTCAGGTAATTACTCCTTCTTGTCATTTAGAAGTAACCCTATTTGATTAGGGAAAGGCATCCAGTTTCATCAAGTTCTCCTTGTTCAGAGGAGAGGAGATGTGATGTGGATGGAAAACAGAGGGGGATACACCGGGCTCTGATGGGGACACAATGAACCTGGGCAGGTGAAGAAGAGCAGGAGCAAAATGAATCTCAATTAGAAGATTTACAGAGAGCATCCTAATTTCAGATGGAATCCTGAAAGTTTAATGAGATATTTTAAAGGATTTGGCAACCTCCACAGTCCTTAGTAATACAAGGAGACATCTGAGGAACAAAGAAAGGTAACTTGCCACATTTAAAAACATGCTTCACTTAGTAATAATGTACTTCATTCTACCTGCCCAAACTAACTATATTAGTCACTGATATTCCCATGGGAATATCTTTAAACATGAACTGTAACAACCATGGACATTTACAATAAAACTCCTCTCTTGGGCTGTGGGGAAGAGGATGCTGAAGGGAGTTAACTCATCCAAAATAAAACGAGTTCCTGGTATGAACTGAAATAAAGGTGAACTACCCAGGCCTTTCCAACCTGGGAACCCGGGAAGGGAATCAAAACGGATATAACAAAGCCAATTCTAAGACAGCTGTCTCTTCCCTACTAAATATAACATTTAAATTAGTCAACTACATTTAAATTATATCATTTTTGGAGACAATGATAATTTGAGTTTTGTTTCTGTACGTGTTTTTTTAAAAAGTTGTCATTAAATTCTCCTTAAAACTTACTACACTCATGTGGTCAAACGTCATGGGCAAAATTCATACCTACTGCAACTCCACTGATGCCAATGGTTCAACAACAAGGCTGAATTTGGCCCCTCATCTATGCCTACAGGGGGCTTGAACAAAAACCCAGGTCTGCAACACCCCAGGTTCTGTGGTACTCAAAAATCTAGATATGGATCCAAATGACCGCATCACCAGATATGATTGAGTTGAATGGAGTGACTTGAAATGCACAGACCTAAGAGATGAAAGGTGCAGCAGTCAAGGAGACACAGAATTAAGCACTGGCAAGAGGTGAGGATGAAAGGGTGGATTTTTATGGCGTAGATGAAACAGGGACAGCTCTTCTACCTAGGTACTTATATGGCTCACTTCAGCATAGCATCTGGGTATCTGAATCGGTGGATTTTATTTTCATAACACTACCCGTGAGGTAGGGGAGCATTATCCCCATTTCACAAATGGGGAATGGAAGTACAGCGTAGATTGAGTGACTTAGCCAAGGTCATCACAGAAGTCTGTGGCAGAGCTGGAACTGAACCCAAGTCTTGAGTCCCTGTCCAGTGGCCTAACCACCAGATCATCCTAGGAAAGATTTGAGGATTGACACAGAAAGATCAGAGGCAGCGCTTGTTACTTATACGACACTGTAGATGTACATGGTGCCATACAATGGATAAGCTGAACAAAGACCCTGCTCACAGACTGAACACATGACACGGTGCAATATAGTATGAGAATGCAGAGCAGAGTAGGCTGTGGTATTAATGCCTGGAAACAAAAAGAGTCTGGCCCCTGCTCCCCTCTTCCTTCACTCCCAAGGATCAGGAGGCAGCAAGGCAGGTGGGGAGGAGCTGGTCCTTGCTCCCCTCTTCCCTGTCTCGAAGGACAGAAAGCAGTAGGGGGCTGTTTTCTCCAGGTCCCTTCTTCCCCCGACTATGCTGTAGCTGGCCAGAGGACCGATGAACATGATGGGAGTTGCCTTTCTCCCATCCAGGACTGTTGATACTTCATCTACTAAAAGGTAAGGCTGAAGCACCAGGAACTCTTCAGCCAGGCGCCAGTTTCTCCCTGATTCTACATCAGATTCCCCTGCTTAGTGAGCTTCACTTCCCCCACCAGCAAGGAGGTAGAGCTCTGGGGGTGTTGAGCACATCCGGAGGTCACGGGGATGGAGCTCTCCCTTTGCTTTTAGCAGAGATGGGGGAAGCTACACCTAACTCTGCTCCCTCTTATTTTAACCCATGTCCAGGAGGGTCTGATGGGGGAAGTGAGGAACAGGGGAGGGGGAAACTGCATTCAGAAGCAAAACAAAAGCACGAGTCCCTGAAAATGGTAGCGAGGGTAGGGGTGGCACTTTAGATTCTTTCCAGCCCGCGCTGCCTGCACTCATCAGCATTATGGAGTTAAAGCACAAGCAGGATCTTCATTTATGTCCACCACAATAATATTCACGCCACCCACATACTTATAGCTGCAGAGGAGGTAAAAATACAACTTGAATTATTTCTCTCTACTCAAAGCTGATTTGGCGAATCTTGCTCATCCGCATCTAGTAATAGAAGGAACAGCCATGTTGCTGCTCTCAGTTATTGGATAAAACAGCCAAGAATGAATTTAGGTGGAGACATGGAGGGGAACCCCACAGCGGTGAAACCAGTTGCTGGAAACCATGCAGGGCTAACGTGGATTAAAGTTACATCATCAAAGCGTTACTAAACAAATTAGTCTGAATTGAACCCTTACATAGGTAACAGCCAATGCAAATGCAGGAATCCAGGAGGGTTAAAGACAGGTGAAAGGTCTGGAAACAAAAATGCAGTGTAAACAGTATTGAAGTTGTATCAAAATATACGGCACCTAATAGAAAATGAAGAATTGGTTCCAGGAAACAACCACAGGCGCTCTAAAGATTTGTTACACAACCAATTTATTCTTAATACGTCAGTGCACCTTTAAAGAAGTCTCACTGCAGTGGTTTTTAGATCCAGGATTCTACTAACATACCCTTGGAGCCAGAGCCTCGCTTTGCATTCAGACAACATGCAAGCCTGTTTTGAAACGGTGTGTGTTCTCATGAGGGCCAGATTTTTCCCCAGTGTAATACTGCTGAAGTCACCTGAGTTACACCAAAGACGACCTCTGCCCTCGGATTCAATCCTGCCATGGACTTAACAAAAAAGTGTCCTTTTAAAAAATAAATCAGGGCTGCAGTTTAAAAAAAAAACCCTCACAGGAAAAATGATGAAATAAATACATCTTTGAATCACAGTCACCTTTGAAATCTAAATAGCAACAGTGTTAAACTTTCAACTATTATCAAGCCAAAGGACAGTTTGTAGACAAAACAGTTTCCTTATTAAAAGGGAGAGTACTTTCTACCAATAAGTATTGCTTGTGTGCAAGTCCTAGCTATCTAAAAGCTGTGGGCAATATTGAGGCATTCTGGGTAAGGGTGGGGAGGTTGTTTTCATTAGAAGATGCAGGATTCTCAGTGTTAATATAGGGGCTTCACCATGCATGGCCCTTCATTCTGAAGCATTATTCTGACTGTGCAACAGCACTGTAAGGGACCCAGCAATCAGTTTCCAGAGATGCCGAGAGGTAGGGGGAGGAGACCAAGAAAGAGAAAAGTTGGGGTGCGTTGTACATCTTCTTTCCAGGGAGTGAGAGTAACCTCTGTGGCTTGCTCAGCCTAGGTCCGCACAAGGTACAAGAGTCTTGGGAGTCTTCACAAAAATACTGCCCATCAATCTAGGAAAAATAGGGAAGGGTATTGTATCCACGTGAACATTAGAGAGGAATTGTAGGGTGAAAGAATACAATTCCCTAAACTGGAATTGGGTCAGGTCACCAGGGTAACCCCCCCACAACTCTTGCTAAAAGCAAGCAGGACCTCAGTTTTACATCTGATCTAAAAGTCTCCAGCAGCACTACACCCCATAGCATCACTTCTTCAATGCTGGCACAGAGGGAAGGCGCCACCTACTGAATGAACAAAACTAGCCGACCTTACTTTTCCTGTCTTCTATCCCAGCACAGACCAGGCTCAGCCCTGCTTAGCTTTCTGAGACCTGACAAGTAGGGTGACCAGACAGCAAGTGTAAAAAAATCAGGACAGGGGGTGGGGGTAATAGGTGCTTATATAAGAAAAAGCCCCCAAAAATCAGGACTGTCCCTATAAAATCAGGACATCTGGTCACCCTACTGACAAGTGCTATGGCTTCAGGTCATAGGAAGAACATGCACCTATCTCTGATGAAAAGCTCTGATAGTCTATACACCTCTAGAACAAGGCTGAGCAGCTAGGACAAAACAGTCCAATGGAGACTTTTCAGCATTTCTTCTGTCTTCCTTCCTCCTTTCTGATCACTGCAGCTGCTGCTATCAGAGGCTATGGTCTTCCAAGGGATTTTTGAGCTTCTCTCAGACACAAGCCTGGGAGTAAAGGGACACAAAAACAATGCCATCATTGGTCTGCCAAGTCTCTGCCGGGGACAAATAACAAGGAGACCACACCCCTCAGTTTGCTTGCTATGCCACAGCAAGAAAAATCTATTTGCGGGGGAAGCAAATAAAGGTAGGCACACATTCGAATCAGCGAGTGATCTAAAAATTGTATTGTCTGTTCTGACTACGGGAGGCCAGTTCTTCTCAAGGATAGTCTCTTATACTCCACCCAACCTCGCATTGTGTTTACCCTTTCAGATCCCCTCAGCCCCCTTACGGAACAGATCCTCTCTGATCCCCTCATTTTACTCTAATCCTCTCTTGGATCCCTTCAATCCCTACCCACTGCTACTCTTCCCCCCTCACCCCTGATTGTCATTTTCCTCCTTGCCCCACTTACTGTTCCTCTTCTTTGTAAGCTTCTCCACACCATTCCAATCCTCTCCTTAGCTCCCTACTATGCTATTTTCAGCCTCCTGGGATTCCTCTCTTCTGATCCTCCTGTAGCTTCCTTCTGTCTCCCGGTCTGTCCACCTCATCCAAAACAGGCACTGATACTAGCATGCACATTTTCAAACTAAAACTATTCTGCTTTAGTATAGCAAGTCCCTAAGACTGCCTGGGCCAAATTGTCCAAGCAGCCTCAACTCACTTCCAGTTTCTTCCCAGGCCTGTCACTTGTGTAAGGATAGAATCTGCATGTCCATGACCCCTTTGCATCTGAGCTGCACTCAGTCTGCATGCACAAAAGAGACTTGACCACAAAAGTGCGCTCACAGCTGTGCACAAGTGACAGCGAGCACGGCAGTGCACATACAAGTGATTGTGAATGTCTCAGAGTCTGATTTGATGGATTCCCACAATAGTTTCAGGCCCCCTTCAACTTTAGGCTTCTGCTGCCCTGTGGCCACCTTCTCTGGGCTCCTGCTGGCCCTGAACCACATTGCCCCACGGATTTCTCTCTCATGTTGTTTTACATCTTGCCCTTATTTCACAAGCTCCCCAGGATCACACCAGTTAGATCCTGGCTTTCCAGGATCCTCATTCTCTCCCTTTAGATTCCTGAGTCTGCCACAGATTTTCTCACGCTTGCCACATGCTCATCTCCCCATCCCCCAAAACTCTGTGTGTTACATTTCAGCACATTGCAACTGACATCAGAACAAAGCCTTGAAAAGCCAACTGAGCTTGAACTGGTGATGTCAGCAGGAAAATAACTGCTTGTTTTCAGTAAAGGCTCGATCCTCTACAACAGCATCATTCTTGGGAAGCTAACCATGCAGACTGTGTTAAATGAGGAGGAGTTACAAGGAAATTTTGGTGGGACTGGACAAGCCATGAGCCAAGGTGCCATTAACCTAACAGAAGAGAGGGACAGTGCTATGAAAGTGACAGGGGGGAAAAACGGTAGGCGTTTGCAACATTCAGGTGAACCTTTAATCAACTCCTAGTAACATATGAGAGACTGTGAAACTTAGAAGACAGTACAATGACGGACTACATTCAGTACTAAGGCTGCAGTGTCTGTACTATATCCCACGCTCTTACTAACCAAACAGGCTCTACAGGAAAATTAAGTCCATATTTGCTGATTTTAATAAAGCCAAATGAAAAGCATTTCCTGACTGACAGAGGATTGAAGTCTCCAGGACTGTCCCGGTACGATACAATTACAGAACAAGAGCATATTTCACATTGCCCCATCCAGATTTCCTAAACCCTTCGAGTAAAGAGAAAGTAGTTGAGTCTCCAAGACCTGAGAATGCGAAGAAGGATATCTCTGATTCAGAGGCAGTCAACCGAAATAGACACTTGCACTAGGAAATAGCTCAAGACCTTCCACCTCGTTTCACACACAGAACATTTGATAGCCAGGAAGAAACAGCTTTTGGTCACTACCAACATGGGCTTGATTTTAGCTGGTCATTTAGAGGGGAAAAAGCACCAAATTCTATTACTGGTCTCCTGATCCATCCAGTCCTCCACATACCAGGTGACCACATCCCACCAAAACACCAACAGAAATGAGAATGACCAAGCCACAAAGCAGGAAACCTGTTGCATTAATTTTGGTGAAATAAATGAGCCAAAGGCATTAACAAATGCAGTCACCATCCAACACTAAACAGTGCTAAAACAAGGCCCAGAATTTAGAATACAGAGACCTCGGCCTGCTTAGTACCATGGCAAACACCCCATTAAAATCATTTCAACCTTTTATACAATATAAAGAAAAGGAAATCAGTTAAAGCATTTGACAAAGTATTAAATAAAGCTTGCATTTCAACAACATCCCCTGTTCTCTTTTCCTTCAGCAGTGGAAAAGTTAGCTCAGAGGTTTGAGCATGGGCCTGCTAAATCCAGGATTGTGAGTTCAATCCTTGAGAGGACCACTTAGGGATCTAGGGCAAAATCAGTACTTGGTCCTGCTAGTGAAGGCAGGGGGCTGGACTTGATGACCTTTCAGGGACCCTTCTAGGAGACAGGTATATCTCCATATATTATTAGAGTTTTTAGAAGGAAAAACTGGTGGGCGGACTAGCCCATCCCTTCATTATTTTATCCACCAATTAGGCCTAGTATCTAACACTAGTTCTGGTTTACTGATTTCTGTTTCCACATTTTTCTTGTTTACCAGCATGATTGTAACACAGTCCTTGAGTATAATCAGTAGGCCTTTTTGTTTAGACTAAGTCTTTCTGTCTCGCCATTTCATACCTTTTCCCACCCACATTTGCTATTATAGATTGTGATATCTTATGAATTGTCACATACTTTTTACAATGGAACTCACTATTTGAGTAAATGTATAGGCTCAATTATCATAACCAGTCCAGTGTGTCATCTAATCCACAACATGCAAATAGGAGCCTACATGGCATTGTCCTGTTATCTAATCTATTCCATCAAACGTGTGTTTTCTAATTATCTCCCTAGGTTAACTCAAGACTTCATCATGAGGCGAGTGATAGCATGTCAAGAGTTAACTTGCAAGAGACTTGAGCACCTTTTCCTGAGCAAACATCTCTGCCCTTGTCCTTCTGAATGTCTGAGAAACAGACCCACGTGTTCCTGATGAATTTCATTCCATTGGTGTGAACAGCCTGTGCAATATTTCACATACATCGAAATATCTTGGACAGGACAATTTCCAAGTTGTAAAGTTAAGCAGTAGCCTAGACACAAAGTGACTCCCAGCCAAGCAGTTAAACGGTTAAATCTCGTAGCATTGAACTTGAGGCATTGTAATCCTGAAGCAGACACATGGGCTAAGAACAGGCCTCATGCCCTTTCTGCCTTTTAAGTCACTTGCAGCTTTAAGAGTCACGACAGCAAGTATTGCAGAGTTTCTAATATCCATTTCACCATCTCTGTTCTAACTGGCCGAGATGCTGATCTCAGTTACACCACTGTAACTTAACTAACCTCAAGGAACCTGATACTTTACCGCACTGCATCTCGCATGGTCACTTACACTAGTGCAAAGTGGGTGTGAAATGGTACCACAGCAAAATGGTTGCACTTTGCACTCACTTTGCAATGGTGTAAATGCCTGTGCAAGGTATAAAGCAGCAGAGAATCAGACCAAATGGATTTATTCAGGATCTACACTGTGTAATAGATTTCAGCATCTGGCCCATTGTTTTGGGGCTTCCCAACACTGGGGATTTCAGTGGGCAGTCCACCGGGATAACTGCACCAATGCTAACTCCTTATGTACTGCTTGCTACAAGTCACAAGTGAAACTGAAAAACTGCATTGGTGCAAAGGTGACTTACAGCAGCTTTTCCTGTCTAGGGTAGCGATTCACACCAGTCTAGCTACTCTGTTGCTGGACACTAATAGCTGAAACTTGGGCAAATCCCCAGTGAGATAGGGCCTGCTCGATTACTTACACATGCTTAGTTGCTTGTCTGCTCCGTGCTTAGTTGCTTGTCTGCACTTTCCAAGACAATAGAATAATTTGGCAACGCGCTATCTTTGCAGTTTCAGCAAAGATCCATCATGTAATCCATTAAAACGTTTATTTGATTAACTTCCTATTATAAATTCTGACAAAAAGAAACTTGATTGTTTCAAAAAGCGGCCTCCAGAAATAGCCACCATGCACTATTGGCAGGGCAGAGGCTAACTGCTCTTTACAGCTCTTATCCAGTTCACACATTTTGCCTCGTTCTTTAGCAAAGATATACGTCTTCATTAAAAAAAGTAAGTATTAAAAAACAGCAGTTACCCAGAATGCAATGACTATCCATAAGGACAGTTAGGTTTCTGCCAACCTTACTTTTCCATCAGAAAATGTCCATTAGGGCCACAGTTAAATGGCATAAAACTATGCACCTTTGCAGTACCGAGTATTACGTAGCACAGATGGAATAAGTTTTAAAGCAAGCGCTTTCCCCACCTTGCAAAGGTAAAAGCCTTGCCACCACAAACAGCCACTTAGCATATACATTTCCCAACGGCATAAGAGAATGACCAGCACACAACAAACTTCCTGATCCCATAAAGATGGGCACAAGTCTCTCGAATCCATATGTATGTTGGGAAAAGCAGAGTATCAGATACAAGACCCGCCCTGCTAATCACAGAGAAGAGTTTTGCCCAAAGTTTTTTAGCCTGTTGCAGGTTAAGGTTAGAGAATTCAACAGGCTTGGGATTCCCAACACACTTCTTTTCTAAAGTTTCATGGTTGGTGTCACCAGGGCCACGCTCCTCCCCAGCTTCAAACATGCACTGCCACACCCAGTCTTTTGCACAGAGGTTTATTTCTTTAACAGAGGTTATCAAACAAACAAAACCAGTCTTAACTCAGTCCTTAGCCCAGTGGTCCCCAAACTGTGGCACACCCCTTAGGAGGGTATAGAGGAACATCAGGGGTAGGAGGTGCAGTAAGGCATGGGCCAGCCCCTATGTGGGGAGGAGGGGGGAGGAAGGAACACCACCCAGACCATTCTGCACCCAGCTCCACTCTGGCCCCATCCCTACCTGCGGCCATGGCTCTGCTATGGACGCTAGCCCCCGCTCCCAGCCTAGCAGGGCATGGACACATTCTATTACTAGTGGGGGGAGGGAGGCATAAGAGGAAAAGGTTGGGGACCACTGCCTTAGCCTTAGCCTCAGGACCACCCCTCCCAGGGGTTTCTAGCACTCCAGCTCCTGACAGCTTCGCAGCCCCACTCAGCTCTGTTCCCTTCCTGAAGCAGCAGTCACAAGGCTGCTTCCCTGTGCCCCTTGCTCCAGGGACCTACCACGGAGTTTGTTCCACTCCAGCATGGCTTTCCCGCCCTCGTGCTCAGCCTGTCTCAGTCCTTCCTTCCCCAGCTGCCTCCTAGCAGCCCTTTAGAGGCCCAGATGTAGGCCAGCACTCTTTAATTAGCTGGGACTGAGCTCACCTGTTCTGGTCCAGGGGCACTGGGCTTAGTCTAGCCAGGGGGACGAGCTACCCTGTGACAGATGGTAACAAATTGGCTGTGCATCTTGCTATTGAAAGCCAGAACTATTATTACTGAGGAAATATTTATTAACTTGAAAAGTCAACTGATGATAAAAATTCCATACAGATATTTTTCTTGTGTATGGCACTTGGGGGTAGGAAGGGAATTATTGTCACCCTGACCACGGAATGGGGAAATCCTAGCTTTTATTATAATTCTCAGACCAGGGGATTAGGGCAAAATCTTGATCTGGTTTTGATGCTTGATACAGAATTTGCGAGTACATACTAGTGAACTTCCACCCTAACATCCAAAGATACACCAACAGGCAGATATGCACTTTCACTTGTTCTGCCCATCACTAGTAATACTGCAGCCACTCCATGCCCCTCTAGTTACTCTGTACCCAATATGTGAATCAGCCTTTCCCACCATTATTTGATAGCCCATCGTCCTTTGAACTCTCCTGTTATTGTATTTGACAATACAACTAATCAGCACTCAAACTATCTCCAGTCTGGAATTTGAGTGAATTCATAATTCTCTCTCCACTGATGGGAACAGAAATAATCTGCCAATGCATAATCCAAAACCACCAGCTTTGCACTTTAAATTAGATCCAATTTCTTCCATAATTTTTTCCCACAAATGCTCACTGTGTCCCAAACGCTGGCCCATCGTTAACTGAATGTGTCAGCTACCCACTGCCAACAAGCAACCTTGATCTGAAACAGGCTTTGCACACGTAGAGGGCATGCATCACGCACATCTACATTTGTATGTCTCAACTCCGAAGAGCTGTTAAGGCCGCAGTAAGTATTAACAACCTAATTTCTTTAAAATATCAATTTAATAGCAAAGGGACTGAGTCACTGGTCCCTTTGGCTCGTGCTTTTCTAGGATAAACCCACAGTAGTTAACATTGCATGAGGTCACACTTGCAGAAGAAACTCACAAAGCAATTGTTTTGAAATCAATATTAAACAATAGCAGGAGAGTTGTCAGGGAGGCAATGGTGTCCAGAGGTTGGAGCAGGGAACTCTGAGTCAGGAGATCTGGTTACATTAGCCACAAACTCCCTGTGTGGCTTCAGGCAAGTCACTCATTCAGTTTTGCCATCTGTAAAATGGGAATCATGATAACAGGCACACTTTTAAAGTATCCTTGGCTGGAAGATCTCACTACGAAGTTTGATTATTATATTGACATTTGTGTTAATCTAGGTACTCCCCATCAATGCACAATCTGACCACCGCAGAAATTATTAATGGGTTTATCTAAACATCACCCCTGTGAGGTAGTGAAAGTGCAATTATCCCCATTTTACAGATGGGAAATAGAAACAGAGAGAACAAATGACTTGTTTAAGGAAGCTTGTGGCAGAGCAGTAACTGAACACTGGTCTCCAGAATCCCAGCTCAGCACTCTGATCACCATGATGGATATGTCTACACTGCAGCTAGGTGTGAGCCTCCCAGCCTGGGCAGACACACTTATGCATGTGGAGCTCAAAATGCATGCTAAAAATAGCAGTGTGGACACTGCATCTTGGGCTCTCAAGCCAGCCCGACCCCCCCTAAGCTTGACAGCCCGAGCTGAATCCTGAGCTGCAATGTTGGCTCAGTGATCACACTGCTATTTTTAGCGTGTTAGCTCCAGCCCCACTAGCATGCATCTGTCTACCCGGGCTGGGGGGGCTCGCTCGCCCCAGCTGCAGGGTAGACAGACCTAACAGAGGCATTACCTCTTGAATAATCATATCAGCACCACTATTGAAATGGAATTACAAAATCATATGTAATGCAGTGGTACATTCCTTCAGTGAACAAGTCGGAACAAGCTCCCGCTAAACAGGAGGTTTCGGAATTGCAATCTGCACATTGCAACAGGCCAAAACAATCTGGAACTTTTATCCTACTTTACTATCTCAGAACTCACTATAAGCAGACCCCACTGCACAGACAGTGGGTAGTTCTCCCTTTATCAAAATCTGAAAAAACAGCAAAATCTAAAAACACGTTATTTGATCATAGTTCTTTTTAAAAACATAAAAGGGATATTATTATGGGCATTACCGGGGTAAGGCAGCCGAGAACAGAAGAGAACTTCTGAGCACCGACAATTCCCAGAGTCCAACTCTCAGGCTAGCCTACACACGCTACCATTGGTTTTGGGTCCCTGGGTTGAGACACCCGAGAGTACCTCATTGACTTCAGCTGGAGTTCTGGGTACTCAACACTTCTGAAAAATCAGCCCCAAGGAGTGTCACCCATAAATTGAGGTACCCAAATCCAGTAACCAGTTTTAATCATTTGGACACTATTGATTTACCAAATCCTTTTCTAGCCTCTTGGCTAGGCAGTGCAAGGATTGCGCCGATAGTGCACAACAGTCTGTTTTCAGAAAGTGCCTCACTGCATGGTTGCTAGAAGCTAAGTTTAACTGTACTGCGGTGACGAGACAGTTCAACCCACATGCTAAGCGCAAACCAAGCATGATCCTGGTTCTCTCACTTACCAAATTCCTCAGGACTGTCAAATAATCGTTCGCACAAATAATAATCATCCGGATTCAAATAGGGAAGCTGCTTCAGAATAGACTGCTTGGGAACGAGATACAGAACCTCTGCGATGTCCCCATCTTCAATAATTGACATCCTTCTGACAGAGTTCCTGAACTTCACTCGCTCCGATACCAGTTCTTTACTTTTACCTGATCCACAGAGCTTTCCAAAGCTGTTTAAGATGGGGAAAGATGGCATGTCTATACAGCAAACAGCTAAGGAGGTAAAACCAAGAGTGTGTGTGGTCAGTCCTGTACTCCCTGGTGCACTGTCCTCACAGATCCTTATCTTTTTTCCTTGCCCAGCAAAGGAGATTAAGGAAGATGTATTTTTAGTGATTATCTTTAAGAGATTATGACAGTATCCTTGGTCAGGTGACTGCCATCTAAAACAGTTGCAATCAGCAACTCATCACTGGGTTATGTTTAAACCTGAAGCAAAAGCATATAGAGTATTTGAAAATCAGATTAATATCCAGGGCAAGAGAAAGAATGTATGTGAGGTACATAAGAGGATTAGTTTGCAAAAAAATCTTAGTGTGTTAAAAATCTTTTAATGGGAGAACCATCATAAGCCCCACACATACATCTGTGCATTTTAATCTGCCAAGCCCCTTTCCCATGCAGAGCTCCATGTGTGTTACAGCAAAGGTAGGGCCCGCCTGTCCTATTTTTCATAGGCTTTACAAAGTCAGGCCAACTCTCCCTCCGTAAATTGATTTCCTTAGGAGAAATCCTTCCTACAGCCTCCACCATTTTATAAACAACCAACTGTAAGTATCCCCCTGCTGGGATTGTTCCCGCAGTCCTGCTCTTTCCTTCCTTTCCCCCTTCCAGTCTTACTAACTGGAGAAGTTTCATGAAGATCCTAGTGCTGTCTCACCCTGCCTAATTTACAACACGAATGTACATTAAATCCAGATCTAATGACCTGCTAATCTAATCATCTCATGGATTTTTTTTTCTTAAGGAGAGGCTGTTAAACAAACAGAGCACTCAAAAGTCACAGAAGAGTCCAACGCAAGAGATAAAAAGGGACAAAAATATATTTATGCGGAGAAAGTGCAGGTAGTATCCCAAGCAAAACCTTGGGAGTGGGAGGTGGGGGGAGGGTCAGCAGATCTTATATCCTCACTGAGCCAAACTCCCACAAAGAAAAAGCAAGGAAGATGCTCAGCATTTGGTTCCAGATTTTTTTTTAAGTAAGATTTCCAAATTTCACTACAGATATAGCATGTGAGGGAGAGATTTTCAAAGACAGAAAAGACAGTTAGGTGCCCACCTCCCACGGAAACTCTCCCTTTTGTGCCTTTGAAAGTCTCTCTCACACACACATTCTCACATACACCAACCTGCACAATGACGGTGCACATAACTGTTTTTGCATCTGTGGGAGGTGCCCACCAAACTAGGGGGTCCTAAAACATCAAAATAATCAGCTTGAGAAACTGCTAAAGAAATCCTCAGTCAACTCTCCCTCAAACACCTGCACACAAAATTCAAATACTATCTGTTGGAGAAGGCACGTTTAAAAGAAGAGATTGTTTTGTTTACTGTTTTTAAAACGATGTCTTGTCTCACCAATCTAGGCCTTTATTGTCTATTTTATAGGCCTTTAGAAAAAAAAATAAACCTGTGAAGTGTTATTTATTTTAAATAGCGTTACTTGGTACTATTAGTGACGCTGAAGTTAAGCCTGAGTCAAGATTTCAATTAAACCACCCTGCTCTTGGGATTTTGCAACTTAGCCATAAGCAATGGGCCACATCCTCCGCTATTATAAATCTGCATAGCTGCACTGATTTCAATGAAACTATACCAACTTACACCAGCTGAGGGTCTGGCTCAAGAATCATAGGCCCTTCCATAGCACCCTCCATCATGGTCACACAGAGCTCTCTGCAAACATTTATGAATTAACTCTCACAGCAGTCCATTGAAGATAGGCGAGCATCCTATCTGGACTTCACAAGGGTCACTCTGGAGCACGCCATGCCCATTTGGAATTTGATGGAGGCTATGGAGAACAAAGATCTTCCTCCTCCAAAAGGCAAAAGCTTCTACCAGTTGAGTTAAAGGAGTTTCTCCAATCTGTGTTTGAAGTCTAGGGCCAATGACATGCTGAAAGAGGTGCCCAAGCTCACACGCACCATCCAGCTCAGAACAGTCACGTTGTACCCATTTACTGCTGTACCCATTTCACCAGTGGAAGAGCTGAAATAGATCTCAGGAGAGTGATGCCTAGTCTCCTCCTCTAAGCAATGACTGCACTCATTCCATCTTCCAGATAGGTCCACTTATTGGGCAGCTACATTGGACAATGCACACAACAGCATTAAGTCAATATGATCTGCTGTGTCACAATGATCAGAGACAGAAGAAGCCACGGTCTTGCCCTGTAATCATGCATTATAAAGGCAGTGTGGAGTAATTGTTGATAACTCCCTTTAGCAGCTCATCAGTAAAGTAGCAGTGTTTTCAATGAGGGTGTACAAGTGAGGAGACAGGGAAAGGCACACAAATCTGCATCCCTTGTACTCATCTCATCAGAAGTCCAGTCCCTGCACTCTCTGAGCATGACTGCTCCAGCACAGGGAGGCCAGTGGCACTAGATTCTTCAAAGGGAGCAGAGAGGATTGAGCTCAGAGCCATCTTCCTCACTATCCCTCCACCATGGCCGGCCAGGCAGAGCTGGCATCAGGGTACTGGAGGAGAGAAACACTAGCCACCCCATTTCAAAGGGTACAGACTAGGCCACTCTCTCCCCATTCCACGAGGTACTGTGCCTAAGTTTGGCACAAAGTCTCTGGGATAAAGTGACTGTGGATAGTTCCTTTCGTGTAATTTCCCTGTGTCCACGGAACTTCTTTCGGGGCACCCGCAATGTCCTGACTTTTCATCTCAATCAAAACATAAAGGGTTTCTTTTTTTAATTTACAAAAGAATTTGTTCATCTTCATTCGGGAAGTACTGCTATACAAAGCACAATTTGCTCTCGCTTCACCAAGCAAAAACAGTTCAGTGGAATAAGCATTCAGTAGGATGAACAGACTCTGGAGTGAGGAGAAAAGTCGAACGCATGTTGAGGCTTTCCAAACTGCTCTTTTGTACAGCGTGAACGTTAATGACACTTATTCAGTGTTTCACGATAAACTCAAAAAACCCATTCAGTTACTGGAAAAAATCCTCCACTCTAAGAACTATAAGAGTGTTGCTGTTGACTCAGAAGTAGCCACTAGCGACACCAGCACACATTTTTAAGAGCGCACGTTTTGCTTTTGCATGACCAATTCATGATGTTAAACATGTGTCTTGCATTTTTATTTATTCTGGGAGTTCCTGCTGCAGTGATGCCCCTTTCCATCATCACATACTGCAGCCACCGTCTGACAGCTCCTATCTGGCCTTGGTATTGTAATTATTAATTGTAATGCCACTCCTGTAGTAGTGGGATTTTGCATTATTGTTTTTAACCAGAGGGTATGTCTTTAAGAGTCTGCATCCTGCCTATGTAATCCAAGAGGACAAGTACTAGAAGTGAGCAAAACAAGACTAAGGAACCTGGAGTAACCAGAGGGGCTCCCTGAGTCAGACTGAGGATCATCTGCAAAAACTGTCTCTAAGGGTAAAGCCCGAGGTAACAGATACGGATGGAAAAGGCCAATGATGGCTTGAACCATACACAGATTAGAGTCAGATTTCTGCAGGAAAAGCCCTGCAATTACAACCCTCCTGAGTTACAGCACAGGTACCCCACATGGGCAGACAGCAGTAGTGCAAGCTCCTCTCCAACGCCCCATCCCCGTGCCTCAACTTTCTAAATCCATTTAGGAGTCAGTTAATGGACTCTTGGTTTAGTGAGTCAATGGGGGTGAGCATGTGATGCAGATTTGTACATTTAAAAGGCAACTATTTAGTAGGCATGTGGAGCATTGTACAACAAAATGGTACCAAACATTGTGATCCAGCCCTAATATCCAGCAAAGCAGAACCAAAAGGACAAAGGCAAACGTCATAATCCTCAAGAAAAAGTACCCCACCGGGTAAAAAGGATCAATTCCCAACTCATAAACAGAACAGGGATGAAAGGGGCAAACAAACACAAAAAACAAAAGTAGTTTTAATTTTCTGAAAGGGATGATTTCACCGCTCAGAGCAATCCCTGAAAACTGTCCTATAGTACACCCCGAGGAACCCAGTCCTCTCAGCCCAGAAATAGCAAAAAGGCAGCAGCTCCAGTATTAGACAGATAACTAAATACGTACCTATGGATCCAAGCCATGAGGTTCAGATCCATTTCCAGACTGGTGCTATGATTCTAGTCTTTACAGAATACGGGGGTGGTTCATAGCCAGGTTTGGATTTTGATAAATGGTGTATTCAAGATTCAGGGTTTTGGTTTGGGTCCTAATGCAGTATGAGTTGGAAATGAAGCGGATTAACGAACTGGGGTAACAGCTACAAAACTAACAGAATGCCCAGGAAATACATATTTTCTTTATATACACGTTTCAAATGCAACCTAAGATAGATATTCCTTCTGCACTAATGCTGTTTAGAACATATACATAACCACAAACTTAATTGTGCTAAGAAAAAAAATCTACAATAAAACAATATACTCACTGAACAGCAAATCAGACCTTAGATCAGGGAAAAGGTCATTGCAGGTGTAAACTTCACTGAAGTCAGTGGAGTTAAACCAGGGATAAATTTGGCCCTTTATCTCAATACAAGGCAGCCACGTATATTGCATTAGGAATGATGCCTTTATTGCTTCTGTCATCAGAACCAGATTCCTACTGATGCATTTCCATGTAATTTTATTATTATTTATTGCTACACAGAAAACAAGATTCAGAAATAATACTGAATTTTTCAGGCCAGTTCAGTGGAAACCAACTGAGAATAAAACAAACAACAACTTGAAAACAAGTTATACATTTTACTGCACAGCTAGATAGTCCCAAACAATATCTGATGATCTATCCAAGATGATAGGATTATATACTTCTGCCACGTAACTGTTTCTGTACACTAGCTGAGAATAAAAAGAAGCTGCCTTCATACAGATGGAAATGGAGCAATGATTATACCATTTACACAAAGAAATACCACTGGCTAAGTAATAGTAAAAGAACAGCAAAGGCAGGAGTGTAATTGGCAGCAGGACTGTTCTGAAATGCACTTTCATATACCAAATGACTCAAATTCTCCAACTATAGTAAAATGTCACATTTTTACCGGTTTAATCATGAAGCTCAGGTTTCAGCCCTTTGCCATCTACAATTTACTCACACAATAACCATTCAGCAAAGTACTATAGACTCCACCTCAGAATATCCAGGACAGTAGCAATTTGTGGGCATCCTTTCATTTCATACCATTCACATGCTCATCTTTAAATTCCCTTACCCATCCCTCCGAAGCAAGCAGTGATTTTCCGTGCATATGGACACAAGCCATTCTCAGAGTAGGATTCCCCAGTAAGAACCTGTTCGCTCATTGCTTCAAAGAAAACTGCCTTTCTCTGCCCAGTTGACCAACTACAGCTTGCTTGAGAGAGAATGTAAGACTGCAGAGGTTTCTCTTCCAGTTTATCTCCATTAATCATTCAGGAACTACATAAAATCTGATGAGCTCTTAGAACCAGTAGCACAAAGCCACTTTATGGCTTCTGAAGTAATTATGTTTTTGTCTTAAAATAAATAAATAAATCTCAGATTACCACACAGTACTCCAATATTTTATGGGCATTATTTCAAAACTGCAACAAGATGTATGCTCCTGCTGCATAATGGGAAATATATTGAGGATTATATTCAGTTCTGTGAGATATTGGACGTAGCCACCCAGCTGAAAACCAGCAGCAGAATGATGATCATGACAGAAACTATGTAACAAGGGTATTACAGCATACTCCATCAAGCAGATGTGTGCAATACCATGCAATGTTTCCTGTCCCTCCTAATCCCTACTATTATATTACATATATTATACTCACACACACATACTTTATGTTGCTTGAGCATTACAGATGACCAGAGCCAACATTTAGCATCCATTTAGTTTCTGACACCGTCCGGCATGTGATGTTTCAGAGGAAATAAAGCACCAAGGCAATTAGGCAACATGAAGAAGTCAGCTTATCAATTCACTCCCTGAAGCACGAGGATTGACTAATCTTATCGTTATCTTAGCTTGCATAAGTATTAACAAGCAGTGATAAAACTGAAATGGCCATACACTGCAGGTTCAGGAAGAGTGCGTCAGGATCTTTTACCCAGTTCCCATTGACGAGAATGGGAAAACATAGCCTGATCTTAGGAATAAGATGACTGGCCAAAAGTTGAGGACAGAAAAAGAATTGAATCGGCATTCTTCATCCCTCAGCCAACTGGTGTGAAGATAGCCTGGGCAGTCAGTGTGCACCTGTTTCAGCTTTGCTTTTCACAGCCAAGGGCACAGCACTGTCAGACTAATTAGAGGAGAAAGAGGATACTCAAAAGATACGCAAGTATACTACAGATCACACAAGCAATGATACCCTCCTAGCTGAACAACTGCAAAATGACTTTGGCCATGTCCTCTTGGGTGTTAAATAATGGTTATAGAAGAAGAACACACATTACTACAAATCAAGAGCTCCCCAAACTGAATATACTCCCTGTGCACCCTTCTAGTGCTGTCTCTCCATTCTCTCAGTGCTCCCTCCTCCTATACCCACTGAGAGAGACCTCAGCCATTTCAGGAAAAAAATGGTCAATAAATGCTTGAATTTATATTAGGGATAGATACAGGTTTATAATTCATAACTGACTTAAAATCTATATTAGATATCTAGGCAGGGATATTATTACTTACATCCAATTTAAAATTCTAATGATTCATATTTAGTCTAACTGCAACAGTGTACTTCTTTTGTGAAAGCACAAAATATATTAAGCTAAAAGCATTCAGGGGCATTGCTATCTTTTATTGTGCCAGAGGGCTCTGGAGAATCCATAGAGACATGTATTGCTTTCGGCTTGTGAGTATCACCATGGGACTATACCAAGAATAAGCAGTTATCAAAGTTAACCATTTAGAATACCGAAGAGTGGAACACACTTGCCAATAGTTAACACTCTACACATTTTTCTTGCCACTGCCGTGAAGGTTTTTATAACACCACCACTTTTTCTTTTACATATCGTCTTAAGTTTTGCCTTGCATACTAAAAGCTGTGAAGCCAATTCTGAAACCCTTGATTAAATGAACATTTTGCCAGTTACCTAGCTATTCAGTTATCCAGAGATACATTACTGCTAAGAGGACACATTTGTAGATCAATATGCAGATTTATGCAGTATACAGCCAGCAAACTGAATTATGTGGTCCGCTGATATGCAATTAGCTGGAGTGGCAATGCATGTAGCTGAATGGAGCCAGAACAAGATTTTGTGATGGTTATGCACTTAGGTAGATTATGGAGTTAAATTATATGCACTCAAAGGTAACGTATGGAATATTTTCGGGAAAAAAGGGAACAAAGAAACAAAAGAATGCATGGTATTTTTAAAGGTGCTCATTTGGGATGCCCCACATATTGCGCCAAATCCTGCTCTAAAAACGTCTATATTGTATAGCATACATCCAATGGATGTCAATATCATTGCTTTCTGAACTCTCTCAATATGTAGGTACTACAAGCTCAAAGTAAAAGCGTCTTAGAAGACAAAGCTCATTTCTTTCTTTTTGCTGACCAGGCCTACTTCCATACAAGCCACTTCCAGTGGGTAACTCCAGCTTTAGTAACTACATGAGATTAACTGAAAGTTAAATAAAAAAGTACGGGGAACCTTGGGATTAAAGACCAAACTCCACTAGGCAACTGTTTTCTTGGCTAGTTGCTTATGTCAAGTTTCACTGCATCTTGTATTTTCTCTCTCTAATTTCAAAGCCAGATTAAAGAGAAGTCTAAAAAGGAACCAAAGAAATGCAGCACTACAAAAAGCCCTTGCAGTGAGAGGCTTTCCCATAACATACTGAAAAATGAGGCAGCACGTCCATTTGTTTGTAGAAACAAGTCAAAGTAACCTAACAGCTCCAGGCCATACCAGGTTGAGTGACATTCTGTCACTGTGCTTTTGGGAGCTTGAGCTAGACAAGGGAGGTAAGTGTTTAATTTTAATGCATGTGTCATTGGACAGTACATGTCAACAATGTTCAAACTTTAGGCTCCAATAATTCTCTGTAACTCACTGGCTTCAGTGGGATTTGTGTTGCATGAGGATGGCAGTGCCTTCCAATTTGAGTTTAGCTTGTAAATGGTTTGTCCTGCCAAGAGCAAGTACCAAGTCCTCCTCTGCTATATATATATATATATATATATATATATATATATATATATATATATATATATATATATATATATATATATATATATATATATATGTTGACCAGGACCCCATTGTGCTAGGCACTATACAAAACACAGAACAAAAAGACAGTTCCTGCCCCGAAAGGGCTTCCAATCTATCATCCATGCAGGATGCTGTGCAGCACACACTAACTTCCAGAGTGAAAACATTGTTTAAAAAGAAGTCATCCAATTGGGCATGCTACTGTGAGTACAATTGTTAGAGGAAGACACTGTCTCATCTGGGCCTGTTTGCAAAGCAGTGGACCGGAATGTTGCTCATCTTTAGGAATGAAAAGTGGCTAAACCCTAGTATGCTGCTGTGAAAATGTAAACCGTTATTTGTCTAAAATGCCTATTTCAAATACCGAAGTGAAGCTCAGTAAGTCTGCATGGGATAGGAGAGCAGATTTATATCATTTTGCACATATAGGGCTACTGAGGTCTCCCTCTCTTAGGGCCTGATCCAGAATTCATTTAGGTCAGTGGGTTTTACATCAGGCTTTCTGTAGCCAAAGATAGGCAGGGCTGGGCATAATCTCGGTCCAACAAGGGGAGTGATGGATGTGCCAGGAGCTTCCCATTCCACCTTGTATCTCCACATAGCAAACAGGCTCAACCCTAGGGCTTGTGTTCCTGGTGTTCAAGCATAGGGGAAGTGCAGCACTGACTGATTAAGTGACTTGCCAACAGGATATGCAGTAATGTACATACCCAGCTCAGTGTGACTATTCTAACTCATGATACACATACGGGTAGTTTATAAATGGCCTTACTGGTTGGGCTTTCTGAAAAACATGCTCCTTGGTTGGACGTATAGGGTAGATGATGCTCTCACCTCATTTCAAGAGCTCTCTAGTTCTGTGGTTGCTATAGACTACGCATGTGAGGTGGTCAGCATTGGAGTTCTCGCTACGTCAGGTCCGCTTAGAGAGGGGCTATGATTTCTGATCCTGGGGTAAGCAGGCCAGGCAGTTACTAAATGTTACACATCAATTTAGCAGGGACAAGGAAAGTGATATTCTAGAGTGAAAGAATTTACTGGGAACTTTTTTGTTTTTGAAATTTCAGAGAGTATCTATAGGTAGTAGTCTGAAATATAATTAACCAGTTTGCTTCAGCATAGAGCAGGAATACATAAACCCAATTCAGCAGTGATTTGAACAGGTTTGGTTGCCCGTTTCTTCTCAAGATGGAGGAGTGGTGAAAAAACATCTGATCAGGTGAACGAGAGAGCGAGAGCTGAACTTTATAAATATTCCCAGTGAGACTTCTACTCAACTAGCTACAGTGATGAACCACACTCCCAGAAGGCATCTACACTGAACATTGAATGTAAACACAGTTGATATTGAAAAGAGGGAATTATTTCTTATATGGCCCTAAGAAAAAAAATGGACCATCAAAGAGAAGCTAAAGCGACAAACAGAAAGTATGTCCAATGACAATACTGTATTCCGCAAGGAAGAGGAGACCATTGACTCTGTTGGTGCTCTGGGGCTCAAGCAACCACAGAAAAAAAATAGGGATGCTC
Source organism: Chrysemys picta bellii (assembly GCF_011386835.1). Taxonomy (NCBI): domain Eukaryota; kingdom Metazoa; phylum Chordata; order Testudines; family Emydidae; genus Chrysemys; species Chrysemys picta. Next base: position 116,725,338 of record NC_088797.1, on the reverse strand, counting down.
AACACCATGGCCCCGCCCCCCACTTCACCTCTTCCCCTGAGGTCCCTGCTGCTCGTTCTTCTCTGCCTCCTCCCCCCTTAAGGCAGGAGCAGAAAGGAGCGAGTAGCAGGCAGGCAGAGGGGCCCCCGGGGAAGGGGCTAGGGTGACCAGAGGGCAAGTATGAAAAATCGGGACAGGGGATGGGGGGTAATAGGTTCCTATATAAGGAAAAGCCCCCAAAATCAGGACTGTCCCTATAAAATCGGAACATCTGGTCACCCTAGAAGGGGCAGAAAGGCACAAGCAGCGGGCGAGTGGGGGGACCTTGGGGGAGGGGCAAGAGGCACTCGGGAAGGGGGCAGAACAGAAGTGGGAAGAGACGGAATAGTGGCAGGGCCTCGAGGGAAGAGGCCGAGTGGGAGCGGGACCTCAGGGTGGAGTGGGGTTGGAGCACCCACCGACAAAAACAAAAACAAAAAAGTCAGTGCCTGTGATTAGACAAAAACAAAGTCATTCAATAGGTTGGTCCAAAAATAACACACAAAGTGCACTTTTTATTAACAGAAAAAGACAAGAACATTTATTAGAAGAGGCCAAGACATTTCTTTCACCCATCAAGGTATCACTGAAAATTTTCAGAAAGTCAAACACATTAGAAATATGTATTTGATTCAAACTTTTAATTCATACCTCAGAAATTTCTGAAAGCAGGGATGACATTAGACACACTACAAGGGAGTTAGCCCATAAAGTTTTGATAATGGCAGGTAGGAGGAGAGCAATTAGCTGATCCTCATCTCTCTCTCTCTAACTGTATGTTATTGTACTCAATTTTTTTTTCATTCATTCCAAAACGTCCACAAAAACACAGGGAATCTTTTTGTTTCCATACAATTTGTGACTGAGAAAAATGGTAACAGAATTATTATTGCTTTTCCATCTCAGGAATTATCTGAAGAACACAAAAGTGACAAACTCTCCTCTAATTGATGACATTTGCAGAACCTTTCAACTGAATTAAAGCGCCGTGCTCAGCTTCCTATTATCCTCTATGTAAAATAACTTCCACAGCAGATAAGCCTTTGATAACAAAGGATCAGCTTTGTAGTGCTTTGTAAAACTGGATGGTACAGCATAACGAGCTACTGGTGACATGCGTTCACCCTGTCCAGGGCTTTATAAATTGAGCCTGATTCACTCCCCTAAAACCCAGCATCCATACAAGTTTATTCTTCACTAGAGATAACTGCAGCAGATCTTAAGAGTCAACATTTTAAAAATATTAAAACCATACACTTGAGATTTCAGCCAATCACTTTCTCTTATTTTTGTTCAAATCAGCTGTAGTTACCACCATCATCTGTACCTACCCTAGCTAGGATCAAATTTTATACAGAATGTCAATCCTCCTGCTTCAGACATAACCCAAACACCTGCCGAGTGCTAAGAAGTAACTTCCCAAGTAGGCCCGTTATTCAATAATTGTCCATTACCTTATGAGTTTTGAAACCTTCCTTGAAAGTACGTGGTAATTGCCACTGTCAGAGACAAAATACTGAAACAGAGATGAATGGTGTAATCCAGGTGTTGGCAACCTTTCAGAAGTGGTGTGCCGAATCTTCATTTATTCATTCTAATTTAAGGTTTCGCGTGCCAGTAATACATTTTAATGTTTTTAGAAGGTCTCTTTCTATAAGTTTATAATATATAACTAAACTATTGTTGTATGTAAAGTAAATAAAGTTTTTAAAATGTTTAAAAAGCTTCATTTAAAATTAAATTAAAATGCAGAGCACCCTGGACCGGTGGCCAGGACCCAGGCAGCGTGAGTGCCACTGAAAATCAGCTCGCTTGCCGCCTTCGGCACATGTGCCATAGGTTTCCTACCCCGGGTCTAATCCAATATGGCAATTACTATGTCACTATAATTCAAAGATTGTACTTTCATACTAAATTCTTAAATATCCATAATTGTTTTAATAAAATAGTTATTTTAGTTTAGCTAAATACCAGCTATAAACTTCTGTTCCACAATTACTCATCTTTAGCAATTGCAAACATTCTGATTAAATCTTCATATTCTTGAGGACAAATATTAAGTCTATTTGTGAATACATTCCTAGATCACTATGTATTGTATACAATATACATTCCACTTATATACAATAAACTACTTATTAAATCTAAATTAAAGATTTGGGACACATTTCCCCTCCAATTCACACACCCAACAACTGAAATATTGAAAAAACTAACAAACAAAAAACCCTATAAAAGAATTTCCCTAAACTCTATAAGGCAACAGAATCGGGCTAAGTGTTACATGGCTTCACTCTGAAAGGTTGTGAGTCCTCCCAGATTTAAAATCCAGATTTGGACAGGGAAATCCATTTTAAAAGCCAAGCTAGACAACTGAAGTGCACTTAGTTCTCAGTCAGTATTACAAGATGGGCAATGGATGGTTTATGCCTAGAGGATGGAAGATTACCTGAAGTTCTGTTTACATGTGCTCAAAATTTAGGCTGGGATTTCCCCAGGAGCCTAGTTATACTGGACTTCTCTACTCAACTACAATGGTCTCTGAGTACGCCCCTCCTTGGATGAGACAATAAAACAGAGATACGTTTTTACCCTGCATAGACTTTAAAGAGTTCACAGCACTTTTGGTAAGAACAGGCCTTTGTGTGGATGTTCTTGGCCAAGATTTCTAATTCCTGTACAGTTCACTGGTTGGCTGCTGCCACAGAAGTGGTTCCATTTCTGTGATGCTGTATGTGTAGTTTTTGAAGCACTTTTGGGGGATAAAAGGCCCTACCCACCAATATGAAATATTGCTGGTGAGGAACATCGCTAATAGGAGAATTACTGCCACATCCAGAACAGCTCATTGGGAGGGCAGGAATGGGGGGGGGGGGGAGAAATGGCAGTCCCACTCCCTATTAAGTCAATGGCAAGACTCCCAGACCCAGATCTTCAGAGGTATTTATCTGCCTAAATCCTGTTAAAGATATTTAGGTGCCTAACTCCCATTGATTTTGAGGGTCTGCACCCTAGCGATTGAAGTTGGATCAGTTTTCAGCCTTTGATGGCCTCACAGAACTCCTTCTGTTTTTACCTTCCCAAATTATTAACCACAGCTGGGAAGAGGAAGGATGGCCCAGTGGTTTGGGTACTGAGTTGAGAGACTTGGATTCAGTTCTCTGCTCTGCCACAGACTTCCAGTGCAACATGGGCAAATCACCTAATCTCTGTGTGCCTCAGTTCTCCATCTGGAAAATGTAGATAATGACACTTCCCTATGTCACCGGAGTGTGCACAGAATCATAGAATATCAGAGTTGGAAGGGACCTCAGGAGGTCATCTAGTCCAACCCCCTGCTCAAAGCAGGACCAACACCAACTAAATCATCCCCCAGCCAAGGCTTTGTCAAGCCAGGCCTTAAAAACCTCTAAGGATGGAGATTCCACCATCTCCCTAGGTAACCCATTCCAGTGCTTCACCACCCTCCTAGTGAAATAGCTTTTCCTAATGTCAAACCTAGACCTCCCCCATTGCAACTTGAGACCATTACTTCTTGTTTTGTCATCTGTCACCACTGAGAACAGCCGAGCTCCATCCTCTTTGGAACCCCCCCTCCGGTAGTTGAAGGCTGCTATCAAATCCCCCCTCACTCTTCTCTTCTGCAGAGTAAATAACCCCAGTTCCCTCAACCTCTCCTCGTAAGTCATGTGCCTCAGCCCCCTAATAATTTTTGTTGCCCTCTGCTGGACTCTCTCCAATTTGTCCACATCCCTTCTGTAGTGGAGGGACCAAAACTGGATGCAGTACTCCAGGTGTGGCCTCACCAGTGTCGAATAGAGGGGAATAATCACTTCCCTCGATCTGCTGGCAATGCTCCTACTAATATAGCCCAATATGCTGTTGGCCTTCTTGGCAGTGAGGGCACACTGCTGACTCATATCCAGCTTCTCGTCCACTGTAATCCCCAGGTCCTTTTCTGCAGAACTGCTGCTTAGCTGGTCGGTCCCCAGCCTGTAGCAGTGCATGGGATTCTTTCTTCCTAAGTGCAGGATTCTGCACTTGTCCTGGTTGAACCTCATCAGATTTCTTTTGGCCCAATCCTCCAATTTGTCTAGGTCACTCTGGACCCTATCCCTACCCTCCAGTGTATCTACCTCCCTTCCCAGGTTAATGTCATCTGCGAACTTGCTGACGGTGCAATTAATCCCATCATCCAGATAATTAATAAAGATGTTGAACAAAACCAGCCCCAGGACCGACCCCAGGGGCACTCTGCTTGATACCGGCTACCAACTAGACATCAAGCTGTTGATCACTATCTGTTGAGCCCGACAATCTAGCCAGCTTTTTATCACCTTATAGTCCATTCATCCAATCCATACTTTTTTAACTTGCTGGCAGTTGTGCGAATAAGCACATCAAAAATGGTGAGTTAGTGCATTACAGTAGTGGCAGCCATCTATGAAGAGCACCAGAAAGCAACATCTCAACTAGACGTTAAAGGACAGTGCAACACACTGCTGACCTTCTTTCCTTGCTTTTAATTACTTTCTGGTATTTCGTTATTAGATTTTCTTTTAATGATTTTCTGATTCTGGCTGTTACTTAACATTAAAATTGCTCTTTTAGCCTCCAAGGACCAAGTTACATGATGAGGCAGCGATAACTCATTTTGTACAGTTGCTATGATCTGGGAATTCTATTTTTATCATCGTTAAATTATTCTGCCCCTGAAGAGCAAAATCATTACCAATCTGGTTGCTGTTACTAAGAAGAGAGCAGAGATAGTCAGGTTATGATAACAGACACTGATTAAATGGAACCCTGTTTACCTTGCTTTTTATCATTTCAAATGTGTATTTTAGTCTAGTCTGCCTTGGAAAAAAATCTCTACTCCAAACTATTTTTGGGCACAAATGACAGAGTGTGCACTAATGGATGAGCTGTTGGGTTGTTACAATAATAAGATTATATGACTCAGCACTTTACTTCCAGGCAGTGTAATTAAAGACCAAATGTATTGATCTGAAATGCCAAGAATACTGCACAATAAATTTTGATAGCACACACACACACAAAACCCCTAATGAGTGGAAAAGAAACTATTGTAAATTACAGAAGGTCAGTGCACTTTCATCATTGGAAGATGGATTTTGTAAGATTATTTGAGTGCCAGTGATGTAATCAGTGCTGTGCAAAATACCAATATAAAGACAGCTCTTCCCCAAAGAACTTGAAATCTAAACTATGATTCTGCAATTCATTTCACTTGAAGCACATGAATATACCCATTGCTTAAAGTTAAACATGTGCCTAAGTATCTGCAAGATTAGGGCATAGGTAGAAAGGATGGGACACAGAAAAAGCCAACAGTTCTTCACTATCTGATATACCACCTGCTTTTTCTCCTCCCCAAAAACATCCAAAGGAAACAAGTTCAAGTCAATAAAGAAACCCCTGAATGAACAACAATGAAAACAAAACAGAAAAACAAAACTAGATCATATTGAGTGGTGTTTTGTTCCTGATTGGCCCTTAATTTTAAGAACTGCTCAACAAGATATCACCCTATCAAGCTATCATATTGTACATTGATCTTTTTTCATACAGTCAAAAAGGGTGCATCAAGTGATGCGAAGAATAGAGATGAACAGGATAGAATTAATTCCTTTAATTGGATATTTTTCTTTACTTTCCCCCTCTTGGATTTGACCCCTTTCTCTTCAGTAAAGAGTAGAGATTCTTTGTAAAAATGTTTTTTCCACAAGAAAAAGAAGATTTCACAGCAGCTCCGAGACAGAAATAATTTGTGAGAAGAAAGGATCAGCAGAGTTGAAGCCTGAGTGTCCTCTCAACCCCTGGATTAATTTTTTGTTCTTTTATAAAAATACATGCTGTTCTATTCAAGAGCTTTCAAAGTGACACAAAATGAAGGAAGCTCCACCCTTCCCATTAACATACATTAAAGCAAGGCACATGCTATTGTAATCTCTCTCCTGATTGTGTCATGTGACAAGTGATAAAGAGTCACAGAAAAAGTCCCTTTATTCAAACACTGAATAAGGAGTTTTATTAGAATAAGGAAACAGTTTTGTCCCCAAAGCCACTCTCTCTGCTTCATTGTGCAATTTCTGCCTAGAATCTTCTCCATCCATTCCTCATGACAGGCTTCCTGCTACAGAGGTAAAGGACTAATACACATATCCTCACAACAAGACTCAAATGTTTCCTATCAGTGCAGCAAGATCATCATGCTCCCCAGCATCCCTTATGAGATGACACTTGCAGTTAGCAACAGGTAGGACACACAACTTCCTCAGTGCTCCAAGCACTAATTTAAGTGCCCAATAGGGGCCTGAAACAATCTTTTTGTCACTGTTTGTCAAACACAAAACTAAGAATAGGAGGTTACCTTTCTATGTGGTGGAAATCAGGGCCCTGCCCCAGGCTGCCAAAAATGACATCAGATCTGGACTGTCCCATAATTAAAGGAATCCTACAGTACTGCTGAGCCCTTCCTTTCATGGTCAGCAGTGCTATCGTGTAATTAACACATCAGCAGTGCAAACACAGTGGTGATCCATTACCTTACAAAAATCAGAAGAGTGATAGCTGAGCAAGATCATGTCCATGTTATTGGCTCCCTTCTTTATAGAGGAACCATGCTCCATACAGGGCAAACACAAGCCAGGACCCTTGAAGGCACGTTGACATAGCAGGTCAAGCTTTCCAAGTGAATTCAGTTAATTAGATTTATGGAACAGGATGACATAGGCTGGTGGCAGCATATCAAGCAGCACCTAAAATGGGGGCAACCTGCAAAACCATCTTATCTTTTCTTCAAGACCCTTCATAATAATTCTTATTGGTTTGGTATAGTTGCCTACTTCTTTCCTATTGAAATGATCTTCACGTGCCATAGGCTAGTCAACACTGACACCAGTTTAACTGCCCTTTTGAAATCATGAGAAAAATCTACTGAAGCCAATGAGTCACAACTGGCAGGGGATGGAGGGGGGGCGGGGAGGGGAGAGAGAGAACCAGGCTCACGATTTGTACATGCTATAAAATCTCTGGTTTCCAGCTAGGTCAGCTGACCAACAAGTGACCCAACACAAATTTCTGATGCTAATTTCTTACCAGTACGGCATTTGGGCCCAGATCCTAGGGCACCTAAATACCTTTGAGGATCTTAGTTACCTTCACACAAGTCTCCAGTGCATTGTTCGTTAGCTAAGTCATACAAGGGGTAAATGGTGCTTATTGTCTTTTAGTGTCATTTGTCTTGCTTTGCAGAAACATATGATGCAGAATTTGTTTTTTCCGGACAGTTAGGATGCATAGAGAAGTACAATATGACACAGAGGTGGAAAGGAACAACCACAATCATAACCACACCCAATCAGGAGTTGAAAGGACCCTGAAATGAAGAAATATGCCCTTCGTATGCAGGATAACCACAGTTGGCTCATGATCTACTAGTTATACCCAACACATGATGGCTTCTAACTTAAGATATAGGTCTGGGTTACTGCTTCTGGAAATAGGTTATACCCTGCTGGAAAATGTAAGTGTAACTGGAGAGAAAAATACTATGAGCATTATCCTAACGTGTTGTTAAATTAAAGGGCCTGATCCTGAACTCCCTCACCTAGCATTGACTTAAGTTAGAATTAAGGGCACTCAGCAGCTTGCAAAGTTGCCATAATAAGAAGAATAAATTAGAGGCAATGAGGTCTTACAACTACAATGTGAGCAAAGATTGTCTATTGGCATCATAAACCAGAAGAGTCAAGCTTGAGTGGACTGGGATAGAAATAAAATTTCTAAAACCATGGTATAGTCTGCTTGCCTGAAAAAAATGGAGGTTACTTACCTGTCACTAGAGATTCTTTGAGATGTGTGGTCCCAATCTGTATTCCACACGTGGAATATGCCTGCACACCAGGCACTTGAGTCTGGAATTTCTTGCAAGCAGTATCTGTTGGCCTACACATGCACTGTTGCCCTTCTTATGCTCATAACCAAGGACGTAAAGTGCTTACCACAGTGCAAACAATCCGCAGCAGAGGGGATAAAAGGTGCGTAGTGGAATACAGATAGGGACCACACAACTTGAAGAACCTCTGGCTACAGGTATGTAACCTCCATTTCTTCTTTGAGTATTTCACCCAGGGGTAGATTAACAAGTAGTAATCAAACAATGTGGTGGGTGAGGGGACACAGAAGTGACAGCTGACTGTGGTACTGCTGTCTCCACAGCTGTATCCCAGTTGATGACTGTACAGGGCATAACGTCTCATGAAGGTATGCAAAGAGCTCCAAGTAGCTGCCCTTTGTATCTCTAGCATGGGTATATCTCTCAGAGATGTGGCTGAAGTGGCTTAGCCCTAATGGAATGAGCCTTTACCCCTGGGGGAGGGGGGGGGGGGAGAATGCCAGCTAACTGGGAACAAAGAGTAATACAACCCCAGATCCATTTTGAAAGTCTCTGTGCCAGTATAGGTTAACCCCCTGGTCACTCTGCTATGGAAACAAACAGTTTAGCTGTCTTTCTAATATCCTTTGTAGATAAAAGGCCAAAGCCCTCCGGACATTCAGAGAATGCAGTCTTCTCTCCTTTTCCGAGGCATGTGTTTTAGGAAAATATAGGTAAGTGGATGACCTGACTCTGATGAAACTCAGAAACTACCTTGAGTATGTATCTGGGGTGGGAGCGTAGCAAGACCTTTTCTTTCTGACATATAGGATGAAGGTAGTATATGGTGGGCCTGCCATAAGCATTCCCAGTTCACTGACTCTTCTGGCCAAGGTGATAGCTGCCAGAAAGGCCACCATAGAGCACGTGGCCAGCAGCTCAAAGGGAGTTTTACTGAGAGGTGAAAAACAAAATTGAGGCCGCACTGAGGTGTGAACTTCACACTGGTGGAAAGGATCTGAGAATGTCATTCAAAAGTCTAGCTGTGACAGGGTGAGTGAAAATCGTACAGTTATCCACTGGAAGATGGAAAGCGCTGATTGCTACTAAAAGCACCCACAGGGAACTGAACGCAAGACCTGAAGACTTAAGGTTAAATAGATACTCAAAGATAATTAGGGATTCCAATAGAGTCTGAAGACAAATTGCATTGATGAGCCCATGCGGAAAAATGCTTTTCTACTTTGGTTAAGGATGGACTGCACCCTCGTGGAAGTCGCCCTGGATTGGAGTGTGTGAACTTGCCCCTGTGTTGTGTTAGACGGTCCAGCAATGTGGGGATGTTCATGGGTGGTCGCACTGAGTTTCAACAGATCCGTGAATCAGAACTGTCTTGGTCAGTTGGGCGTAATGAGGTTGGCTTGAACTCTGTCTCGGCAGATCTTCCGTAGAACCTGTGATATCAAAGGAATTGGAGGGAAAGCATACCCCAGGCGATCCTTCCACAACATCAGAAGGACATCTCCCAACAAGTCTTTGCCCAGGGCTGCACTGGAGCAGTACCGAGGAAGCTTCCTGTTCACCTGAGAGGCAAAAAGTTCCCAGGCCAGCATTCTCCATTGCTTGTTTATAAAAAATACTGTTGTCATATTATCTGACGTTATCTGAACATGTTTGGATCGGATCAGTGGGAGGAAGGCATTGGAGGCCTGATGGACCACCCCGAGTTCTAGTGAATGGATGTGCATTGTTCCAAGTAAGGCTGTGTCAGCCATAGGCTACTGTACAGTTAACATGCAGGAGTGGCTACTTTTGAGATCTATTTTTATTTTTATCCTCCAATTACTTTTAAAAAATATATAAGCTGGAAGTGGCTCTCACTGTGCTACAGGAGACAACTTACTGTTAACTCTTTATGCTACACACTTTGTTCAGAGATTTCCTCTCCCTCCAGTTATTTATGATGTGCCAATCACCCTGGTATCTAGGCACCTATTTCCACAATGGACATTTTCAACTTTTCTATTTTATTTAAACAGATGAGTGTGATGAAAACAATAGATTTATAATTAGGAAGCAAAACACAAAGAAGCCAACCTCAATCCCAAAGGAAAAGCTAATTTTCTTCCACTTGTGCTATGCTCATCACTGTATATCTGTATAGATTTACAGGGAACCATAAAAATGGTCAGTGTCAAAACAGTAACAGAGGGTCCTGTGGCACCTTTAAGACTAACAGAAGTATTGGGAGCATAAGAACCTCACTTCTTCAGATGCAAGTGTCAAAACACTCGCCATTCACCATCTGTTTTGGTAAGTCACATGCTTGTAACATGTTTTTCCATTTCAATGGCATCTTTTCCTAATATGGTGCAGGATCGGGTCCATAATTAAGCAAATAAAAAGCTCATTTAAAAAAGACTGCAAAATTCTGCTAACGAAAATGGATTCATGAGCTTCTAGCATTACTGAGAAATATTTTCAGATGAATCAGTTAAAAGTACTGACCGGCATAGGGCTTATCAGTGGAAACCCTTACGTTATAAACATATGTCATGCATATTTTCAATCTGGAATTAGCTTGGCAGCTTCCAGTTTTTTCCCTTTAACTATGGATGAGCTACATAATCAACCTATTATAATTTTGCAACGATGCTTTCTGTGGATTCCAAAGCCTTACAGAACTTTTCCCTATGGGACTTTCAAAAGTCTTCAAATTTTCCTTAGCTGCTTACTGGATCGTCACTAAAGCAAAACAAGGTCAGGGAATTCAGATTCAAAAGAGAAATTTTGTAAAACAAACTCTGAACTATTTTGGTAGTGCATGAGGACCCGTGAGTAAAACATGACAGAAATAAAATAGACTAATTTGTTTTTACTCCCCAGCTAAGTGAAATGATGAGAACCAAAAACAATAAACTGTAACCATATAAATTAATTTTTTTAACTCATCAATTTCCTTCTAGTCCTCCTGACTAATCGATAGTGCATAGGTGCACTGACCCAGCAGCAGTGCAGGGAAGGAAATCATGATTCCCTTCTGAGTGGAGCAATGGGAGAACAAAGGTTTTAAACTATTGTTGTCCCAGATTGTAGATTACTATCCCCATAGGCCAGTACAACCGCACTAGCCAGTGAATGGAGAGATGGATCCAAGGCTCCACCTACTCCCAACATACCTGCTCAGAGAGGAGAGCAGTATATATACACAGGCACACAAAGGCATATATGATATTTTAATTTATGATATTCGTACATACACACACACTCTTTAGAGCCTCAGTCCCACAAACAACATCTGCGAAAGGAACACACTGATGATTTATTATTTGTTAAGCACCATTGGTTTGTTGTTTACACCAGATACAAATAAAGGCAGTCCATGCCCAGAAAAGTTTCCAGTCCAAGGCCCCAACCCCGCCAGCTCTTATTTCCTCAAGTGTGAGGCTCCATGTCACTGCTTGCACAAACACAGCTGAACAGTTACCAAGAGGCCACCCAGAAGTGGTGTTAATTAAGAATGCTTAGTATATATTTTTAAAATCTACACACACACCCACACCCTGCCCTTTAATAGGATTCTGGGCTGGAGAAGGCAACTGACGAATAGGTTACTGTTTGTGGGCCTCTTGGGAGTAGCGAGTCTCTTTGTGCATAGCAAAAAGGAAGCAGATATTTGTACGTTACACCTTATCAGCAGGAACTATTGCTGAGCCAACTTTCGTTTGCTATTCTTAAATAGAGTCCAGGGAGACTCATCTCTTAGTAACTCTTAACAAGCAGGTACATGCCGGCATTCTGCACCTAGCTATAGTAATAATACTTCCAACACCTATGCAAGAGGGGAAAGCGTTGCTATCAGTGACAGCTGCTCAATATCCCATTAAAGAGCTCAGACACACAACTCAGAGTCCAGCCATATAATAGCTGTGATAAAAAAACAGCAGGGCTAGGAAAGGGATCAGTGGTTTAAAGATTCCAAGACACACTAAAAAAATAGCTTAATTAATGTATATCCCTAGCTCTGTTCAACAGAACGTCCTCAGTCTGTTTCCTGTCTGTAAAAATTAAGAGCAATGTCCCTTGTACAATTTAAACTCTGCAATTTATCATGAGATGTTTCCTTGGGACAAACCTTTGCAATTTCCAGAGCTGTGATGTACTGGCAGTTGTAGTTGTAGTTCCATGTGTGCTCTCAAGCAGTAACGTTTCCGCAGCTCAGAAGTTACAGCTTCTCTGACTGAGTAGAGGAAAGACTGGGATCCTTCAGAGAGATGGCTCTCCCACTGGTTTTACTCCTAATATTTTGTGGACTGACTAGCACTGAAGGGAGTGGCCCTGTCAAAGAGGGAGTGGCTGGGCTCCCAAACAATCTAAAGGAAGAGTGAGAATTTTCCTCTTTAAATCAGTTAGTCATTCTGGATGCTGATACAGTTCACCTTTCAAATGCATTACATTTTCCATCTTACTGCTCATCTGGGAGAAATAGCTAACTAGCGTAACAGTGGTAACAGCTTCCTTTTATATAGCAGCTTGCAGCCAAAATTATCCTACATCACCTTAAAAGCTGATTATAAACAGTAGACCTGGCCACCACCTGTTCTACTCCGAGAGTCTGCAGAGTTGTCTGGGCCCCATCTCCACCACATTATCCCCTAGGCAAGGGGGAGAAAGAGGGCTGTGTATGGTGGGGATCATGGGAAATTCTGTCCCCAGTCCCATCCATCCCAACCTAGCGTACAAGCCAAATTACCTGCGTACCTCTTATAGACTCCCACCCTACCACCAAAACACGGTGGGCAGGTGCTCTGCTGCCACTTCTCCTCTAAATCTTTTTGAAAAGATGCCAAAAAAAAAATACATAAACATACCCTGAGTAGGAGCAGATAAATCCAGATTTTGGCCAATGATGCTTAATTCTCTGCTTTTAAAACTAGATCAAACATTTAATTTCCTGAACTCTCAACTTCATTTTTCCTCATTGAACTAGCATCTTCTCAGCTATACAGTCAAATACATACACAGGCTCTCTCACTTTCTCTTACACATACACTTTCACACACACACAATTTGGTCTCTATGCCTTTTATTCTCAGTCTGCTATTCTTCCCCTCTGACTTCATGTGCTGTTTTCTGATACCATGTGAATGTTAGTACAACCCAGGACAGGGCGTTCACTCACTTCAGGCTTTTATGTGTTTGTCTGAAAATGATTATCCCAGCAGAAATGTTTGAGGGGGTGGGGAAGAGAAGGAAGCATCTCTCCCACTGCCCTTTTTAATCATCAAAGCACTTCACACACATTAACTAATTAATCCTCACCACCACCCTTGTGAGGTAGCCAAGGATAATTATCCCCTTTTAAAGAGATTGGGAATTCCCAATCCCAGGAGGCACTAGGCCCTTGCCACACTTTATGTTTTAGCAGCTTTTAGGATCAGACTCTCAGATACTACAGTGAGGAGGGATAAATAAGTACAGAAGGAGACTGTTCGGTATGTATGAGGGTCGCCATTCAGATGACTGAATTCCTGGTGCCTAGTCCTGTGATCTGTCCACTTGGCCACACTCTTCTCTTTTTAGCTTTGGTCCCCCCGTCTCCAAAATGATTTGATAAAAATCTATATCTATATATTACACATCTGAGCCTGCTTGCAAAACAGCACTAGCAATGATTCTATCATCATATTATAGGCCATATTAATGCACCCAAGACAGTACTGTATACAGCATGTAAGAGGGGACAGTACCTACTGGCCCAGTAGACAATCTCTTACACTTAACAGGCAGTACCATACCCAAGAACCTTTCTACAAAAATCCCTGTAACTGGTCTCCTGAAATGCTCGTCTCAGAGGGAAACAGACGTATATAATGGACTGACATGCAAGTTAGCAAATTTATAGGTGCTTATAACTGTCAAACTTTAATAATTCGGGCTGAAGTTTTCCATGTTGAGTATCTGTTTCAGGCTGATCTTTATGGAATTTTTCAGCAAAAATAGTTTAGCTGTTTAGCCAAGAAACAGATGAGGGGAAAATACATTGTTTTGTCCATATTAACAAATTAGTTGTCAGAATTTATTTTAGCAGCTCTAGCTCAATGCTTTGGAGCAGGGACTTGAAATTTGGCAGGAACATCACCCTGATGTCAGGGATGTGTTTTCTACTGTTCCCATGAAAAATCATTCAAATTTGGCCAAATTACAAGCCCTTGAAAAAATTATGGTGTGCACGTGCTCAGTAGAGACTTGCTAGCAACCTTTCAGAAGTGGTATGCCGAGTCTTCATTTATTTACTCTAATTTAAGGTTTCGCGTGCCAGTAATACATTTTAATGTTTTTAGAAGGTCTCTTTCTATAAGTCTATAATGTATAACTAAACTATTGTTGTATGTAAAGTAAATAAGGTTTTTAAAATGTTTAAGAAGTTTCATTTAAAATTAAATTCAGTGTGAGTGCCACTGAAAATCACTCATGTGCTGCCTTTGGCACATCTGCCATAGGTAGGGTTACCATACGTCCGTTTTTTCCCAGACATGTCCGGCTTTTCGGCACTCAAACCCCCGTCCAGGGGGAATTGCCAAAAAGCCGAACATGTCCGGGAAAATGCCGGCCAGGCACTTCCCCTCCCGCGGCGGCTCTGCTCCTCCCCTGACTCTTCGGCTCTGTTTAAGAGCCGGGCTGCCCGAGCGCTACCAGCTTCGGGCAGCCCCCATGCCTCCGGACCCTGTGCCGCCGGAGCCCGGGAGGGGAAGTGCCTGGCTGGGGGCGCAGGGTCCGGAGGCAAGGGGGCTGCCCGAAGCCCAAGCGCTACCAGCTTCACGGTTTGCCGGGCAGCCTCCAGACCCTGCGCCCCTGGCTGGGCGCTTCCCCTCCCGGGCTCCAGCTGCGCTGGGGAAGCACCGGCCGGGGGCACAGGGTCTGGGGGCTGCCCGGCAAACCGTGAAGCCGGTAGCGCTCGGACAGCCCTTTCCGCGTGGCTGGGAGTGGGAGGGAGGAGGGGGCGGAGTTAGGGCGGGGAGGGGTGGAGTTTGGGCAGGGCTTGGGGTGGGAAATGGGTGGGGCCAGGACCCCATGGAAGGTCCTCTTTTTTTATTTGTTAAGTATGGTAACCCTACCCATAGGTTGCCTACCCCTGTGTTAGAGTTTGGCTCTAGTTCTCTGAAGATTCTGTCTGTAATAAGCATGCTCCAGGCCCACACAACGCCATGTGCCCAGACTGCACATGCATCATTGCCACAGAGTGAATGAGCATGCTCTATCCCAGGGCTGCATGGGCTGAACAGGACTTCCCTTGCAATTGCCACTCAGGGACACTGGTGCCAGGTGCTAGAACTGCAAGCAGGAAGAATCTCTCTCTTGTGCTCTTAATGCTTCTGCTGTTGGCATCTCTGTTAAGCAAGGAGGAGAAGGGAGTGGCCTGATTTAGAAGACAGAGACCTGATGAGGAATGGGGAACATGGAGAACTGAGGATGGGGAGAAGCAGAGGGAGACAGTGGAACTGAAATTAAAGACTATCATATGCATAGTGAGGCCGAATTAAGGCTGCACAAGCAAATCTTTGGGGTGCTTAATTCTGCAACCTTAATGTTAATTGAATATAGTTTTTTTGGATGTAATATAGTCCCAGTGAGAGCAGGCAGACTCACAAACAAATTCCTAGATGCCAGAAGACACAGAGTGGCTAGGCCAATAGTGACACTGTCCACCGTTCTGGTCTGTCTTGGCACCACTGTGCAGGTACTTTCCATTAGTTTTAGTGGAGGTCTGAGAGAAATTACTTCCTTGCTCCTGTTGTCATTCTAGCTGGGCATTAGAACCCCTAAACTGCTTTACTCGAGGGCTTAGCCTATATCCTCCCAGGCTTTCTAGCTAGATGTTTATGTGGCCCTAATCACCATAGCATCTGAGTGCTTGACAATCTAGAATGGATTCTGTTCTCAAAACACCCCTGGGAGGTAGGGAGGTATCATCTCCATATTACAGACAAGGAACCGAAGCACGAGGTGGATTAGATGACTTGCCCAAGGGCACACAAAAACTCTGTTGCAGAGCCAGAAACAGAACCCAGATTTCCTGAGTCCTAGTCCAGTGCCTAATGCACTAGACCAGGGATTCTCAAACTGGGGGTCATGACCCCTCAGGGGGTCATGAGGTTATTACCTGGGGAGTCACAAGCTGTCAGCCTCCACCTCAAACCCCGCTTCACCTCCAGCATTTATAATAGTGTTAAATATAAAAAAAAGTGTTTTTTATTTATAAGGGGGGGGTCACACTTAGAGGCTTTCTGTATGAAAGGGGTCACCTCTACAAAAGTTTGAGAACCACTGCACTAGACCATCCTTCCTACACCTTTCGTCTTCTGCTTAAGAGAGGCTATCAAAGAGTATGACTTTAAAAGAGAGACAACAGCACTTCTCATAAGAGAGCTTCCTCACACTTTTCTCCTTATCTCTTTTCACTTCATGTCTCTTGTGCAATGGGATTTTGTGGCCATGGAGATCCTTACAAGGAAACAGCAATAGGCACTTATTGGGTCTTCTGGATGGCAAACAGCAGCAGGGTATGCTAGACCCTCCTTCATTAGTGACAGCAGCAAGACCAGCAAATGACAGGATGTTAATTAGAAGCAGACCCTTCCTTAGTGCTTCTGCCAACAGCCTCCTTCACCTCATAAGCATGGCTGCAAACTGGCTGTCAATAGTTCTCTTCATGTGCTGCTTTCAGGGATGATCCTCTAGAGCAGTGGTTCTCAAAGCCGGTCTGCCGCTTGTTCAGGGAAAGCCCCTGGTGGGCCAGGCCGGTTTGTTTACCTGCCACATCCGCAGGTTCGGGCAATCGCGGCTCCCACTGGCTGCGGTTCGCCGCTCCAGGCCAATGGGGGCTGCGGGAAGGGCGGCCAGCACATCCCACGGTCTGCGCCGCTTCCCGCAGCCCACATTGGCCTGGAGCGGTGAACCACAGCCAGTGGCAGCCGCAACTGGCCAAACCTGCAGACGCAGCAGGTAAACAAACCGGCCCGGCCCACCAGGGGCTTTCCCTGAACAAGCGGCGGACTGACTCTGAGAACCACTGCTCTAGAACATTCTCTGACTTCTGTAACATCACTGCCTCACTGACTGTGCATCTCTCAGTTGTACATTAGGAGACAACATTTACAGTAGTTGCATTAGATTTTTTTCGACAGCAAACATTTTCAAATGTGACTGCTTAGAACCATGGTGACCACATATTTTAGTGCTTTGGAATAATAAAACTGTTTAGACAATTAAATAGATTAAAAAATTATGTCAGGCAGATACTCATTTCCTGTGCTTTACTACCTGCATCCTAACGATAATATTTTACATTAATATAGAACCTTTCAACCTAATGGATCCCGGGGCACTTAAACTATAGCTGGGATATCAAGGACGCCTATTTTAATATAGCATCACTGATATTCAGTCACCTCCAGGGTGTAGTACAGATGCCTGCTCAGAAACAGCTCACTAAACAAGAATTTTGGCCAAGAACACATTAGAAAATTCTATTCTTAGAGGAAAAGTTCCATCCAAGGATCTCAAAGTGTTTTAAAAACAATAATTAAGCCTTGCAACATTCCAGTGAGGTGGGTCACCATTACAGTCTCCATTTTACAGATAGGTAAACTGAGGCACAGAGGCCAAAATTTTCAAGTTGGGCTGCCGAAAGTTAGGCTTCTAAATCTGTACTTAGGCTCCTGATTTTTTTTTTGAACTGCAGACTACCCACAAATCTATGGAAGATGCAAGTGCTCAGCACCTTTACAAAAATTCAGGCCACTTCTATTTAGATGCCTAAATATAGGCAACTAGATTTGGAAATGTTGTCTAGAGAAGCCAAGGGACTTTCCCAAGATCATACAGTGTGTTAGTGGCAGACCTGGTGAAAGAACCTAGGGATCCTGGTCTTTACTATTAGAGAATAATCAGTCAAGCAAGGAGTAAACTGCAGGCTATTCATTTTATCTACCTAAGAAGGCTGAAGGGCTGAGTCAGCTCTTCTGGGATTTGAACCTGTGATTCTAGGAAATCCATGTATTTTACTCCTGATACTTAGAACTCTAAACCATCCCCAAGACTAAAATGCTTATCTTCTGTTTCACTGAATATAGGAATTTAGTTTATTGTTCTATTGTTTTGTTTTTTTAAAATACTGTAATACCGCAACAAAACTTTGCAACATCTCCCTGTGCTTTTCTACACCTCAATGCTGCCTGGGAACTCACTGATACAGATTGCTTTCCCCTGCGTTGGCTCTGAACTCAGGCGCCAAATAAGGGATCACAAGTGGATAACACATAGATAAGACTTTGGCAGCCACTCTTCTGTCATATGCTTTCTGTTGCCAAGAAACAAAATAGCACTTATTAAAAGTCTCTCTTTAGTTAACTGTTCTGTAATTCTCTTCTTCTACTGGCATCTTGTCGAATAAGCAAATGCCTATTGCTTTGGGGAAGGAAAGTGTGTTGGTGCAAGGAGTAACATTTATTATCTCCAGACAACTGTATTTAACAAGCTTTGGAAATAATAGCTAGGGCCAGATCCTCAGCTGGTGTAAATCAGTGTCTCCACTGCAGTTTCCTTCCCAATAAGATGACATCAGTGGAGCTATGCCAATTTATATCAGCCGAATAGGGTGACCAGACAGCAAATGTGAAAAATCAGGACAGGGGGTCGGGGGTAATAGGAGCCTGTATAAGAAAAAGACCCAAAAATCGGGACTGTCCCTAAAAAATCGGGACATCTGGTCACCCTACAGCAGAGGTTCTGGGTCCTAATTTTTTCCCTTCTCCATTAGTGTGAATGTTTGTAGATCAGGGAATTTGTGATATAAAAGAGAGAGGTTCTAAGGCTAAAAAAAATTAGTCACAGTCTTATTGGTGTTGAGGAGCTAATTAAAAGCTGTATTGCAGCCAGTGCTAAACCCCTGGTCTGTTAAGCTTTTGCCTTTTGAAAAAATTGATTTCAAAGATTACTTTTAAAAGGCCCAAAATGTTTATCTATCTTAATGCTGTTATAACCTGACCGAGATTGTCATCCAAATTCTAAATAACAATTGAGAAAAAAGTATTAACCATTCTGCCAGTGAGAAAGAACAAAAAATATATCCATGATTTGGTCATGAATTACCCTACAACATAAGCTTATTTGGAGCCTGATCCAAACCCTATTAAACAATGAAGGCCTGGGATCAATCTGTTGCCTGTTGCTGCTGAATCAGTCATCATTAGCAATTGAGAAAACTCTGAAAAGGATGAATGGTGTCAGGTAGTTTAGGACCAAAAGATAGGTACTGGCTAAAAAGTAAAAAACATATCAAATTATGCTCTCAATTACCCTAAAATAGGACCCAATCTAGCAATTACTTACACATGTCAAATCAATGGAAACATCTGAGTAAATTTACATGCCTACATATATGTTTTCCAGATTGGGCCTTTAAATGTACCAGTAATTCAAGTGAGACACTTTAAACCACTGCAAATGAGAACACAGGGTTTCAGAAAAGCTTAATATTCAGGAAGTGTTTTCCATTTTTTCTGTAATGTTGATGAATATGGGTTTTTTGCTTGGAAAGAAACAATGCAGGATTATGTCAGTGCACGCGTGAGGGAGAAAGACCGATTGGAAACATAAGCCCATTTTCACTTTAAAAGCTAGGTGAACATGTAAAAAGATGATCAACCCACAGCAGCAATGGTGAAAGGTAAGTAGATATGGAAAGTTCTCTCCTTCAGTGTTAATACGTCTGTGGTAACACAGGGAAGGATATCAGTAACACAGGGAAGGACATTTACTTTTTTAATATAGGATGTCTAACCAATCAACTCTGAAACAGGATACCCAGAGCTGTGATGACTTCACAAGCAAGACGTGAGCGCAAAGATACTTCAGTGGTTGGGGTACTTGATGCATGGGTTCCATTCCCTGCTCTGCTTCAGACTTCCTGTATGACTTTGAAGAAGTCAATGACAGTGGGGATACTATTTCCCTACCTTATGTGGAGGTTGTGACATTTAAACACATTAAAAGGTTGTGAAGCTCCAGTTACTACCATCATTTTTATAAGAAATGAGGGTACGGTGAGGAAGGGAGAAATCTCTGTCTGTAATACAGGAAAGGGCAAAAATAACAAGCAAAAAAATGTTCCATTCTAGCTTTTATTTAAACCTGGGTCCATGCTTAATCTGCCTTGTCTGACACTGACATGTCAAATATGACTGTCACTCCTCCCCCTCCCCCCATTACTGTTGCCTACAGCTGTCCTACGTGGGCAGACAAGGTCACAGCATTTGGCACCCATTATAGAAAACAGTGGCTGAGCCCTGGCATTATTAGGAATTTGTTACAATGAGTGTTGAGCTTGGCTGACCCTCTCCACACAGAGTAACTGTTTGTGGCATTGGATGAGGAGAAAGAGACAAGAGGCACAGCCATTTTTACTGGTATTTTGAGGTCAAGGCCTCACTGTGCTAGGGGCTGTATAAACCCAGGAAGAGGCAGTCCCTGCCCCAAAGAGTTTACAATCTAAATAGACAAGACAGACAAAGGATGGGAGGGAAAGCAGACACTGAAAGGCAAAGTGACTTGCCCCAGGTCACCCACCAGGTGAACAACAGAGCCAGGAATTAGAACTCAGATCTCCTGAGTCCCAATCCAGTGGCTAGGACCAAACAGATTTTTAAGTGCAGACATATCTGACGGGGCTGTCATAAACAGTGAAAAATGGGGTGAGGGACAAAATGATTATTTTTACAATATTTCATCTCCCTGGCGCTTACAATCTCATAGCAAACATTGCTAGTTAAGACAAATTGGAAAGACACTAGAAGACCTCAATGGCTCTGCAATCTGCTAGAAGGGGCAAGCCTGAAACACTTAAGAGAGCTTCGTGCTTGAGTGCTAGAAGCACAGCAAGACTGCTCTTGATGAGATTAATCTAGAAAGATTCTTATAATGCCATATAGCTATTTCTGCACCGTGAGGCCCTCTTATTTATCCTGGCCTCCAGCTAGATCCTATTAAAAGTTATTTCATTAAAATTGTATTACTAAAAGCATCATGCACAGGATGCAACCCCAGACCAAGAAGAGTTCGTATTGCAGTGATTAGATAAAGCAACGTAGCACAGAGACCTATAAAAATGCATGAAGATTGTGTACTATTGTGGCTTCAACAGCTGCCTCGGCGGCTGCCTCACTGAAAGGCTCAGGGCATTAACTGCTGAGGACCCTGACAAAATTATATGCTTTCTTTCAACTAAATAGAGCAGTTGAATATGAAGGCCTTGCAGGCCTCAGAGATGTCCATACTTAGTCCCTCTGACACATAGTGATATAGACAGTTCGTTTTAATAATCGGAAATGTACAGTACCGGAATTAGACTCTTCCCCGCTGGAAAGAGAGAGGAACCTTATGGTTTATTCCCCCTTGATCCACATTCATGTGTGTTTATATTAAAACTGGCTGCTTGGAGAGGATTCTTGCAGAATCAGCTGCCCTTTCTTTTTTACCTGCACTGGGGAGGAGGCGAAATGGCTCTCACATGGCTGTTCCAATTGCTCAGGGCTGACGCACGACCTAATATAAATCAGGGAGCATAGACGATCACCTGTGGTTAAGTGCTTCCCGCTTTCTGCCAAATTTTCAGGTGGAGGGAGAGGAGCACTGGTCAGGATCCTACATGTGGCCCTCAGGAGCCCCTGGTCTCGAGCGCCACAGGTTGAGTGTCACTGATTTCCAAGCCAGATTTGGCCATCAGATGAGAATGCCAGGGTCTTATGGAAAAAGTAAATGGAAGCTGCTGCCTCACAGCAGGACCCTTCAGAGACCAGAGCAATGAATGCCTGGGGAGCGGAACAACTGACGGAGTGGAGACTATGATCCCTGAGACTATGGAATGAACCTAACTCCTTCTCTCATGCCAGATTCTGTCATACCACCTTGTCTGACATGTAGCACTTTGCTCTATGAGTAGCTCCACTGACTTCAATGGGAACTACTCACTGAGTAAAATGCATTATAGCAGTGGTTCTCAACCAAGGGTCGGGGGCCGCGAGCAGGTTCCAGGGGGTCCGCCAAGGAGGACCAGTGCATGGGGCTGAAGCCTGCTTGGGACCCTGAGCAACATAGCTTCACGGTGCTCCCTGTGGCCTGGGACCCTAGGCATTCGACCTGCTTGCTACCGCTTAACACTGACCCTGGCTTTTATCTGCAGAAAACCAGTTATTGTGGCACAGGTGGGACATGGAGTTTTTATAGCATGTTGGGGGGGCTTCAGAAAAAAAAGGGTGAGAACCCCTGCCTTATTGCATAAGTGAGGGTGGAGGAATCTCACCCTTAGAAAAGTGTAGCTTGTGCCCACGCTAGCACGTAGGCTGCAATCCTTCTCTACACCTCTGCCTGAACAGAATGGGTTGGAGGATGAGGATCTGATACCTTCCAGCATACCTGTGCCACAGAAAGCAGAATTTTGTACGGGTGGACACATTATTTCAATAATCCAAGATGTTTATGTGTGTCCTAAATTGAAACAATCAAAGCTCAGGTTGCTATTCCTGTCACTGGATTCCTTCCTCCCCAAACTGCTACCAATGACTTTCATTTCTGTCTCTTTTTTTTTTCAATTCTATATCCATCACCGTGGCATCTCAGCACTTCTCTCCCCCTCATCATCAATGCAGTTTGTCTCCTGCCAAGCACTGGCAATAGTCAGGATGCAGTCTGTGTTCTCTACACAAGGAACAAACATTTTTGGTGACTCATCCAACCCAAACAGATCAGAAAACAATTCTGAACACTGGCCTTTTGCCACCACTGAGCAAAACTTGAAGTGCAGTTTTAGGAGCAAAAATCAATACTAACCAATGAGATTTGGCTGGCACTTGACTTCATGTGTAGCAAGCCATTTATACACAACGGATAAAGACACCCACACACTGATTCTACTAATTTTTATCATGAGTTCCATATTTGTTCCATGACAAACAATGGAGATAGTAAAACTATCTGACAAATGAGGCTGTTAATAAATGCCAGGAAGGGCAAGCAGCGGACTAACTCAAGGTCAGCTGTGTTGCTCGAGAATACAGCCCAATACGGAGATGCAACCTCCAAATGG
This sequence comes from Chrysemys picta bellii, assembly GCF_011386835.1. Lineage (NCBI taxonomy): Eukaryota > Metazoa > Chordata > Testudines > Emydidae > Chrysemys > Chrysemys picta. The sequence goes on along the minus strand of NC_088797.1, from coordinate 116,702,275 downwards.
AATTTGCTGTCAGAGGTTTGGAAGGCAGGACACCACCTACGGTACATACACCTACGCTGGAAATTTAAATCCTCCTTTCCAGTCTGCCTGAGTATTTGTTTATTCCCTACAAACAGCTTTATACAGATCACAGATTCTAGGAAGCTGAGTTTCCAGCTACCTTTGCTGTAGAGTCACCACTTTTTTCAACTTGGAATTAATTCCAGCTTAAACCTGACTTATTCCTAGGTTTAAATTCATCATATACTTAAAGATTAACTTCAGATTGTTCTCGCAGCTTCTCAATGCCAGGAAAATTCTCCTACTGATCCCTTCAGACTAAATTTACAACATTCATTCCATTTACAGGGGTCATTCCATTCCCAAGAATCTGGAAATATCTTCCTCCCGAGTGTTACCCACCAATTTAGAGCCTCCTTAGTCCCAGTGCCCACTCCTAGACCCCCAATTTGTGAGATCAATTTGTGCCAGAAACCATGAGTTCTGATTTTCCTTATCACTGAAATCTCTTCCTTTCTGTCCTCCCTCCAGTCCATGCAAACCATGGCCCGAGAGGCACCAGGATCGTTCATCCAACCACCCCAGTTCACGTCCTAATGATCTGACCATGCCACCCTCCTTTCAATTCCTGCACTGGCTCCAGTTATCCAGCACATCAAGTTTAAACTTTTGTCCCACTTCTATTATTAACTTATTTACATTCTAGCAGTTTCTACAAGCCCCAGTCAGAATTAGGGTCCCCATTGTCCCAAATGTACAAATGAAGAGTAAAAGACAGTCCCTGCTTCAAAGACCTTACAATCCAATTTGTTCTTAACTAACTAGTTGAACAAGCTGTACTGCTACAGAAAAACATTCTCGCTGTTCTTTAAAACTCTAATCTTAGGCCATGTCTACACTACAAAGTTAAGTCGACTTTATGTAAGTCGACATCAAGCCTTTGATTTAAGCAAGTTGATCTTGCATATCCACACTACACTCATTGTGTCAGCGGAGTGCATCCTCACTAGCAGGGCTTGCATTGACACACAGAGCACTGCACTGTGGGTAGCTATACCTGCATGTAGCCGAGTGGAATTTTGGGTTGGGCTTCCAATGCCTTCCATTGGCGTGGGTGGTTATGGGAACATGGCGTTAGCCTCTCATGATGCACTTACCTACCTACCTACCTCCCTGAAATCAACAGCAAACAAACCAAGCCTTTTTTGTGCCTTTTTTCATAAGCCTGGGTTATCTGTGCAGACGCCATAGTACAATAAGCATGGACCCCGCTCAGCTGTACACTATCGTTGTGAGCATTACAAACACCTCACGCCTTATTCTGTAGTATTTACACAGCCGATACAGGAGCCACTGCGCAGAATAATGTGATGCCACGCAAGCAGCCCTGCTGGAAGACATAGGGCGGAACAATTCACAGTTGCTGGAGACAGTCACGCATCACCTTGACACGGTGGACTCAGGAAACAAGCACTGACTGGTGGGACCGCATCGTTATGCAGCTATGGGATGACAAGCTGTGGCTGCAGAACTTTCAAATGCATGAGGCCACTTTCCAGGAACTGTGTGAAGAGCTTTCCCCAACCCTGAAGCACAGCAATACTATAATGAGAGCTGCTCTGACAGTGGAGAAGCAAGTGGCGATAGCTCTGTGGAAGCTTACAACCCCAGACTGCTACCGGTCAGTGGGGCATCAATTTGGAGTGGGTAAAACTACTGTGGGATCTATTGTGATCAAGTTTACAGGCCATTAAAAGACTTCTGCTAAGAAGGGTAGTGACTCTGGGCAATGTGCAGGACATGGTGGATGGCTTTGCCGTGATGGGGTTCCCTAACTGCAGTGGGGCAATAGATGGAACACATATCCCTATCTTGATACCAGACCACCCTGCCAAAGAGTACATAAACCGAAAGGGATACTTCTCAATGGTACTGCAAGTGCTGGTGGATTACAGGGGCTGTTTCACCGACATCAACGTGGGATGGTCGGGAAAGGTGCATGATGCGCGCATCTTTAGGAATACAAGTCTGTTCAGAAAGCTGTAAGCAGAGACTTTTTTTCCAGACTGCAAAATAACCATTGGTGATGTTGAAAAGCCAACTGTGATGCTGGGAGACCCAGTCTACCCCTTGCTTCCATGGCTCATGAAGCCATACATAGGCAGCCTGGACAGCGGTAAGGACTGGTTCAATCATGCACTGAGCAAGTGCGGAATGGTGGTGGAATGTGCCTTTGGACGTTTAAAAGGTCACTGGTGCTGTTTGCTTACTAGGTTAGACCTCAGTGAAAACAATATCCCCCTTGTTATTGCTGCCTGCTGTGTGCTCCATAATATCTGTGAACCAAAGGGAGAAAAGTTTCCACCGGGTAGGGGGGTTGAGGCAGATCGCCGGGCAGCCAATTTTGAGCAGCTAGACACCAGGGCAATAAGAAGAGCACATTGAGGGGCTCTGCATCTCCGTGAGGCTTTGAAAACCAGCTTCAGCAATGAGCCAGAGTAATGTGACACTTATCTGTGTTGTTCCTTACAAAACTGTCCCCTCCATTGCATTTTCACACCTGTAAACTCCACCTCCACCAACCACCACATGTTGAATGAATAAAGAGCCTTTTCTCCTCAATCTGTTAAGTTTTATTGAGCACACAAACACACAGAGACAGCAAAGAAAAATAAGATAACCTGGGGCAAAAGGGCTGATAACACTATGGGGGGAGATACAAGGAAAGCTGGCTTACAGATGCACTGCAATAACTATCAAAGGTGTGGGAATGAGCACCTTTTGGTCCTTGTATCCTCCCCTGGTATTGAGTGCAAAGGATACCAAACTCCCCACCCACCACCCACCCTGCCTCATAAGACGTTTGTGGGAGAAGGATGTAGAACTGGGCGATGATGGCAGCAGGTTCAGCATAGGCTGCAGAGGGACTCTAGCATCCATCTCCCTTTCTTGAACCTCAACCAGATACCTCAACATGTCTGGTAGCTCCTTCGTAATCCGCAGCATCTCTTCTTGCATGGCATGCTCTTCTTCCCTGCATGCTCTCCTGTCCTCCCTGTCCATGTCCAGGTTCTTGGACAGTATTATCCTCCATGCTCAGAGCTCTATCTTGTCACTCTCGGAGGCGCGCATTAACTCATGGAACAAGTCCTCCCAAGTCTTCTTTTTCCACCTTCTAATCTCAGAAAGTCTCTGTCCCAATGTGGAAGATATGCCGACAGACAAGGTTTCAGCAGCAAGGAATGCAAAGCACAAGGATAGCACTGACAAGTGCATACATTGTTTCTGGTGCAAGGTTAATTTTTTTTAATTAAAAAAAACACTCCTCAATACACTTCACTGCAAGCCACAATGTAATCACAGCCGCTGGCTATTGCAAGAGTCAGTTTGCTTCTCCAGCCATGGTGACTAAGGTCATGAGGCATGAGCGAGAAGTCTTGTGCTGCTGCTTTTGTGAAGACATCCTTGGGATCACAGGTTGGAACTTGAGAAAAGCCCCCTGTCTCCTAGCAACCTGGATGGACAGGCTTGAGGACAGGCATCAGTGTAAAGCCCCTCCAAATAGTTATTTTGTTTTTTACAAAAGCAGCACCGGATTAGGGGGGAAGGGAGACAAACAGGAAGCCACCACCACCCCTTTTTTTCCCTTTGCTGCTTGCAATACACGGTGATCCCTTCCAACTACAACCATGGCATATTTGGGAAAGTATGGTTGTGTGACTCAGATTTCACCAAATGGGGGGCCGATAACTTGTTGAAATGTTTGCGGTTTAAGGGCTAGCACTGAAAGATTCTCCCGTTTCCTCTAGATGACCCTATGTGATATCACTCTCCCGAGGGTGACTGAGACAGCAAGGGAGCAGATGCTGCAAGCATCTGGGTACAGGCCTGATCTTTATGCTGCAATGCTGTGTGCTGCAATGATGCCAGCACAGTTAATACTGGAGTGGCACAGGAAAGTGTCCTACCGTGGTGGATGAAATAAAGCAGCCCTTCCCAGAAACTTTCTGCAAAGGATTGCAGAGTTCCTCTATGAAAACTTCCTAGAGATCTCCATGGAGGATTCCTGGGCCATGGTTGGGTACATAAACAGTCTTTTTCGGAGAGCACTCTCTGCATAGCTGGAGTGGCCACCAATACCCACCACACCTCCTTTTTTGTGCAAATTAAACATAAAAAATAATAGCATGTAACCCCTACAGTTTGATTGGAAATGTGTACTTACCAGAGGTGCATTCCCCAGCATCATGCTCTGCTGCCAACTGGTCCTATGAAGGAATCGGCTCCAGGGTTAAAAACAGCTCTTGGCTGTCGGGGAGAATGGATCCTCCGCTTGCCTGCCTCACATTCTCCTCTTCCTCGTCAACAATGTCCTCCTCATTGTTTCTTGAGGTCGCCCGGGGCTCCTGGGAGGTATCCATGGAGCGTTTTGGGGTAGTGGTGGGGTTTCCCTGGTGTAGCCCTTCTCCCTCATGCCTCGCGCAATTTTGGCATAGATGTCAGTGTTTCTTCTGCTGGATCGGAGCTCTTCCTGCACAGACTCTTCTCCCCACACAGCAATAAGATCCACCACCTCCTGTGTACTCCATGCTGGAGCGCGTTTGCAGCCTTGAGTCTCCATGATCAGCTGTGCTGGCGAGCTCTCCAGGCTGATCAAACAGGAAACGAAAATTCAAAAGTTCCTGGGGCTTTAACAGAGGAGTGGCTGTTTCCTGTGTACCTGGCTGACGTACAGTGGAGTTGAAAGTGTTCTCCAGAGTGGTCACAGAGGAGCACTGTGGGACACCTCCTGGAGGCCCATTCATTCAAATTACACAACACAGTGTCTACACTATCCCCATGTTGACCCAGGGATGTCTAATCAAGCACTACACCTCTCATGGAGGTAGAGTACTGAAGTCGACTTTACAGACCATTTAGGTTGGTGGAAGGCACTTGGTAAGGGCTACCAAGCCCTACATACATTATTAGATCAACTTAACGCGGCTTATGTTGACCTAGGTTTGTAGTGTAGACCAGGCCTTAGGGACTGGATGGCTTTGGGAGAGGATGCATATTGGAACCTACAAAAGTTTTTTTTCTCCTGCTGATAATAGCCCACCTTCATTGATTAGTCTCGTTATAGTTGGTATGGCAACACCCATTTTCTCATGTTCTCTGTATATATATATCTTCCTACTGTATTTTCCACTGCATGCATCCGATGAAGTGGGTTTTAGCCCACGAAAGCTTGTGCCCAAATAAATGTGTTAGTCTCTAAGGTGCCCCAAGTACTCCTCATTCTTTTTGCTGATACAGACTAAAACAGCTACCACTCTGAAACCTAAAAAGAAGAACAGGAGGACTTGTGGCACCTTAGAGACTAACAAATTTATTAGAGCATAAGCTTTCGTGGACTACAGCCCACTTCTTCGGATGCATATAGAATGGAACATATATTGAGGAGATATATATACACACATAAGAAACCTAAGAGATTTAAGCATCTCTGGGAAATAAAGTTACCAGGAGGTAATCAAAAGGGAGATAAGAGGCATATCTTGGGCAACATTTCATGACTCCAGTGCGGGCGATACTCTCTGGTGTGCTATTGCTGAATAATAAAGACACTTAATTTAATAGCTGCTGAGATGCACATCCCAGGCCTGTTTGTACTGATAACACTTGTGTGCAGCTCAGAGGAAAGAACTGCGGTTTCAAATAAGGGAGAATTTACCTTGAGGGATCAGCATATGATTCCAAAGCTTTTCTTAAAATAATTCTCACTATTCCGAGCCCTTTACCTGCAGGTGTAGCGTGAACTGTCTCATGCAGAGAACCAGTAAGGGCTTCAGGAACTGGCATTCTCAAACATACATGGACATGCTTCCCTAGTTGTCAAAACAGTGACCTACAGATTATGTTCTGGATTGCTATAGTGTAGACGCTGATGCAGAGGAAAACTGCTAATTTTTCATGTATACAGCACCTTTCACAGGCATCAGGGTGTGCTAGAGAATAAACATACCACACCTAGAGCTCACTGCATCCACCACTGAAGTCTTGGCACCCATTAGAATGGCATCACAATCACTACCCAAGCATTCAAATTTCAGGGAGAATTTTGGGAGGCAGAAGGGAATTAACCACATAGGAATTTTATCGGCACATCATGGCTGCTTATAAACAACCAGAGCAGATCCCAGAGTACCGGCGTAACACTCACAGCTTAATTGGTGGGCAGCCACATTCTGCACTGACTTCAACTCCTTATCATCTCCACAGTAGCTCTTTACATTACATTAGTCAAGACATGAGCACAGTCCAGTCTCTGCTTAGCAACTGAGTCCCAAAGGGGTCTTTTTGTTATGTGTTTGCATAGTGTCTAGCACAATAGGGCCCTGATTGGGGCCCCTAGGCAGCACCTTGAGACAAATACACAAATAGAGAAATGTCATCACCATCGTATTCCATGGCAGTATGACTACTGGAGTAGCTCATGCACATTGGCCCAGGAGGAGCTGAGACTCATGTGGAAGCGAGAGTGATTAAGAAAATGCTACACGTTCCTTAGAGTCACCCCATGATGGGGAAAGCTGGCCCTGCCCCCTTTCCCGGATCGGAGGATAAAAAGGTATCATCTCCGGGGCTGTAAAGCTAGTCGTGCCCTTCACCAGCACAAATTCCATTAACAAAAAAAGAAGGAAAGACCTGTATTTTAGGACAATGTTGGGACTGAAACACAAATAAACATGCTCCTCTGAATGATGGAGGAAAAGGAGGAAATCTTTACCAGAATGTTCTGGAGCAACACTTGCATAACATAGGAACGGCCATACTGGGTCAGACCAATAGTCCCTGTAGCCCCGTATCCTGTCCCTGTCAGTGACCAGTTGGAGATTTAGGGACATATTTTTTTTTCCTGAGGCCTCCCTCCTCCCCCGCCCCCCAACAGGATATAAAAACTCCACGGATCACCTGTGTGCCACAACAACTGGTTTTCAGTATATCCAGTAGATTAAAAGCCAGGGCCACCATTAGCAGGTAGCAAGAAGGGCAATTGCCTGGGCCCATGCCACGGGGGGGCCCGCAAAGCTAAGCTGCTCAGACTTCGGCTTCGGCCTTGGATGGTGGGGCTCAGGCTTGGGCTTCAGCTTTCTGCCCTGGGCCCCAGCGAGTCTAATGCTGGCCCTGCTCTCTGGTTTATTTTGGAAGCCGCCCTGAAACACCTCCCCACCCCCCAGGAGGCCCCGGACCCCTGGTTGAGAACCACTAACCTGAGCATAAGGTTGCATCCCTGACCATCTTGGCTAATAGCCATTGATGGAACTATCCTCCATGAACTTATCTAAATCTTTTTTGAACCCAGTTATACTTTTGGCCTTCACAATATCCCCTGGCAATGAATTCTACAAGTCGTCTGTGTGTTGTGTGAAGAAGTACTTCTTTACGTTTGTTTTAAATCTGCTGCCTGTTACTTTCATCAGGTGACCCCTAGTTTTTGTGTTCCGTGAAGGATTAAATAACATTTCCTTATTCATTTTCTCTACACCATTCATGATTTTATAGACCTCTATCATATTCCCCCTTAGTCGTCTCTTTTCTAAGCTAAACAGTTCCAGTCTTCGGTGGGGGACTTAGTCAAAGGATATCAACTGGATCACCCTTGTCCACATGCTTGTTGACTCTCTTATAGAATTCTAATACATGGGTGAGGCATGATTTCCCTTTACAAAAGCCATGTTGGCTTTTCCCCAGCATATTGGGTTTATCTATGTGACTGATAATTTTGTTCTTTACTATAGTTTCCACCAATTTACCTAATACTGAAGTTAGGCTTATCAGCCTGCAATTGCCAGGATCACCTTTGGAGCCTTTTTTTAAAAATAGGTATTACATTAGCTACCCTCCAGTCATCTGGTTCAGCAGCTGATTTAAGCAATAGGTTACACACCACAGTTAGTAGTTTAGCAATTTCATATTTGAGTTCCTCCAGAACTCTTGGGTGAATACCATCTGGTCCTGGTGATGTATTACTGTTTATCAGCTTTTTCCAATTGACAACTCAATCTGAGACAGTTCCTTAGATTTGTCACCTAAAAGGAATGGCTCGGGTGTGAGAATTTCCCCCATATCCTCTGCTATGAAGCCCAATGCAAAGAATTCATTTAACTTCTCTGCAATGGCCTTGCCTTCTTTGAGTGCTCCTTTAGCACCTCGATCATATAGTGCCCTACTGACTGGCAGGCTTCCTGCTTCTGACACACTTAAAATATATTTTGCTGTTAGTTTGTGTCCTTAGCTAGTTGCTCTTCAAGTTCTTTCTTGGTTTGCCTTATTATAATTTTACATTTGACTTGCCAGAGTTTATGCTTCTTTCTATTTTCCTCACTAGGATTTGACTTTGATTTTTAAAGGATGCCTTTTTGTCTCTAACCACCTCTTTTACTCCACTGTTTAGCCATGCTGACATTTTTTTGGGGGGAGGGGGTCCTCTTACTATTTTTTTTATTATAATTTAGGTGTACCTCCATTAGGGTGGTTTTAAATAATCTCCATGCAGTTTGCAGGCATTTCACCCTTGTGACTGTTCCTTTTAATTTCTGTTTAACTAGCTTCATCATTTTTGTGTAGTTCCCCTTTTTGAAGTTAAGTGCCACTAGGGCAGGTTCCTTTAGCATTTCCCCCCATATAATGATGTTAAATTTGATTACATTATGGTCGCTATTACTGAACAGTTCAGCTATAGTCACCTCTTGGACCAGATCCTGTGTGCCACTTAGGACTAAATCAAGAATTGCCTCTCCCCTTGGGGTTCAACGACTAGCAGCTCCAAGAAGCACTTATTAATGGTGTCTAGAAATTTTATCTCTGCATCCTATCCAGATGTAACATATACCCAGTCAATATGAGGATAGCTGAAATCCCCCATTGTTTGCCACCCTTCTAGGTGGCAAAAGAACAGAGGCACCTCACAAGAGTGATTTCCCAGTTGGAATGCAGAGAAGGAATATTATGAACAGCCCAGTCCAGTTCCAACCCGCCCATCCCTTCCTCCTTTTCCACAACATTTCTCAATGTACAGAGATTTCTTTAAGGCTTAGGCAGCTCTTTAAAAACAATCCAGGCTGTCACTAATAAGAACAGCACAAAATTACACACTGGATCCAACCGGTATGATTTGGAAACAGAGTCAGCCTTTGAGGTGCGAGGCCAGAGGAGTCAGCGCTCATCAGGCAAGGGGATACGTTTGTTCCTTGGGGGCCCTTGTGCTTGTCTCACCAAACAGCTGATTAGGGTGACCAGACAGTAAGTGTGAAAAATCGGGACGGGGGTGGGGGGTAATAGGAGCCTATAAAAGAAAAAGACCCAAAAATCGGGACTGTCCCTATAAAATCGGGACATCTGGTCACCCTACAGCTGATCCAGGGAATAATTCTGGCATCCCTTCCAAAAAAGGCTTTGCAAGCCTGCTTGCCCAGCTGCATGCAAACCTGCCACACACCAGCAGCCATCAGTGAGGGTGGAGAAGCACAGAGGTAATTAAATGTGCAGAAGCACAGAGGTAATTAAGAGTTCTGGGAGCAGGAGGGAGGCAGAGTTTATCCAGACTAAGCCGGAGACTCTCCTGTCTCTGCTGCAGCCCTGGGGCAATGTTTCTGTAGAAGACATTTGGGAAGCAGCACTGTAGTGCATCCGACAATGGTGGGCTGTCTGTAGCCCTACGGTGACCTCACAATGTCTATCTCATGGCAGCAATTACCAGCTGTAGAAGTGAGGAGTCTCCAGCAGGGAATTTTGTTTGCTCAGAGTTCTCCAAACACAGAGACAGTAACTATGACATCGAGGGTGGGAAGAAATAAGGAAATATTCCTGCTTTGTCTTCCTCTTCTTTTACTCCATGAGCCTTGCATAACATGGCAACCTCTTGTATAAGACTGTTGTATTCTCGCTCCCAATTCCTAGGCAGTCATCACCATAACACTCACCTTGTAGGTGTGGGGGAGAGCTCCTTGGTGATCCCCCAACAACAACACGCTGTTGGTTTGCAGAGTCTGCATTTACTGGGTTCCTTAGACACAACACCTTCTCTGTCCCCTTCATGTACAATACAGGCACCCACAGTGCTATCAAGTCTACTCACAGTCTTAGTAAACTCTTAAAACTCCCAGAGTATGTGGGGCTCAGGGAGGCACCAGGCTTAACAGAGGAGACGCAAACAGATGTAGGCTGCTGTGACGCTTCCTGGGAGCACCCTGGGTGGCACTGTGCTACCACCCGCCCTTAATGTGAGGAAGCTTTATCTGTGCATGCCGGGGTCAGCTCCCTGCCTCCAGAAGCCTCAGGCTACACAAGCACTCCCCTCTCAGCCTGCACTGGCTCCGCTCTCCCTCTACAAGTAAACTCCAATGCCCAAGCCCTTCGAGCATCCCCCTAGAGTGTCCAGTCCCTGTTCCACTAGACCAGGGGTCCCCAATGCGGTGCCTGTGGGCGCCATGGCGCCCGCTGGGGCATCTAAGTGGTCCCATGTACTGGTCGGTGGACGAGCATCTGCCGAAATGCCGCCGAGAAGCAGCGTCATCCAGAGGCGTCGCCGCCGAAATGCCGCCGATTTTCAGCAGCATTTTGGCGGCAACGCCTCTGGATGACGCTGCTTCTCGGCGGCATTTCGGCGGCTATGCCTATTGACGTTGCCGCTTGTCGGCGGCATTTCGGCAGATGCTTGTCCGCTGCCACGGTCCTCCGGGGCTCGTTGTCTGGCGCCCGCCAGACGAAAAAGTTTGGGGACCACTGCACTAGACACTCACAGAACTCACAGATCCGCTATTCCCAAAGAAACAGTACATCTCAGGATCACCGCTCAACTCACAGCACTTAGATGGGTTACTTGTTTTCACTATGAAACGTGTATTTCACAAAGAACACAGACTCCAGAAAAAGCAAGTAGAATGAATAGATACAAATTGTTACATAGAAAATAAAATCATAACATGCTTTCTAGAGTCTGATCTTCATTAACAAGACATTTTCCTGTCTCATAAAGGATAGCTCACTCAAAGTTTCCTCCCAGCGTTCAATAACCAGACCAGCTGTGATCCTCTATTCATAAGACGAGCTAACTGGCAGGTTGTCCTCTACCTGAAGGATACAAGGGTGTACCTCTGTCCCCTGAGATAAAGTTCCAACCATCCACTGTCTTCGTTTGTAAACAGGGTACCCCCTGTTGCTTTTCTTTTCCTGTAGAGAATCTCCCCTAGAGACTTTGCAATCACTAGCTTAGCTCTTTGCTCAGACTGTAAATAGGCCTTTGTTGTGAAGTATACAATACTCAATTTACATATAGCCAGACATGCAGATAAGAATGGCTTGACTCAAAGAAGCTTGTTTATCACCTGGTGACCAGTCCCAACTCACAGGCCTTAAAAGCATGTTTTTCAGCATACATGCATAACTTTACATATGGTCACAAATGATTGTAGTATCAGTACGACACAACCTTTCAATAGAGACCTTACATGACACCCTCTAATAAAGTATTATGCAGAGATCAGACCCAAGGGATCCCGCTAACTCTACCCACACATCTGTGCCCTCTGTCAGCTGGCACCAAGAGGTCCCTGGGACTCACAGCTGCCATTTCTAGACTCACTATCATCCTACATCACCTCTGTCTTCTTCCCGCAACCATCAGAACAGCTAACACCCATTGCTCCCAAGTACACTTCTGTTAGAGCAGCCATTGTCTTTACTCAAGATAAAAGCTTATCTACATTACTGTTGGCTGTTTGGTGGAGTCGCAATCCAGATGTCTTTTGCAGTACAGTATTATAGAGGAGCCGGGTTGCTCATGGTGCTTCCCACGAATCCCAGGCAGTGAAAACTTTGCAGCACTCTGGAATGGCAGTCCCAGCTATACAGCTAGCGGCAGTCCCCCAAGAAGCTACTGCTGAACATGGCTGTGAGTTGGTGAGGGGTGATCATGGTGCCAGAAGTGAGCTGGTTCCAGGATTCTGCATAAGAGAGGCAGCAACAGCAACTGAAGCAGCTGTCAGGCCTCAGTCCGAGGGCGATCGAAACTGAACACGGTAGATGACTCAAATTGAGATTTGAGCTGGACTTGACAGCCCTCTGCTTCTCATGTGCAGGCGAGATGTGATGATTACAGAACAGGCTACTGGCAAATGATTCAAAAAGCCTGAATTTTACCAAAGCCTCCAGAGCTGGAGATAGGAACAGCGATCAGGCACCAGTCACTGAGGGTTGCTATTTTCCTTGGTAACTAGGGCTGCCTGGTTTGGGAACTGGAATAACCAGTTTTGACAGCTTACTCCAGCCCTCTTGTTTCCCCCTAATCCCTGAATACAGTTTTTAATAACCTGCTTCCTTCAACCAACACCCTTTCTCTAGCCAACACAAAGCAAGGAAGTTACATTTCTCGAGGGGAACAAAGTCGGTCACACCGGAGGCAAAACAAACAGAGAAGAAACCCCCACTCCCTTTGCTAAGCCTCTTCCTAAGATTTTCTGTAGAAAATTGCAAAGTACATTCACCAATAATTCCTTGGCATTAATGCCAACAAACTTCCATTAGATTACAATTTAAAAAAGTACTCTGCACTCTGATTAGTCTTACGAAAAGATTAATATTAGTCCAGCAATCTTATATACTTAAAGGCTTGTAGAGTACCTTTCTTTTAAGTACCTTTAATCCATAGTGATGTAAGTACCAAGTGCACTGGAAGATAGTAAATATGCATTGTGCCCTATGAATCTTGTACATTAGTAACTGATGAAGCAGTGCAGCAATGCTCCATATTAAAGGCCACTGGTCAAGTGACTGATCTGATATTTACCTGCCTAGCAAAAGGCCTGCGGTGCATTTCTGTGGTAATTGCAGGTTTCTCTGGGCACTTGCAACCCAGAAGAGTTTATGGCTAGGTCTACACTGGGGGGGGGGAGGGGGATCGATTTAAGATACGCAAATTCGACGTATCCGATCCGACTTACCCCATTGTGAGGACGGCGGCAAATCGACCGCCGCGGCTCCCCCGTCAACGTTACTCCTACCTGGGCTGGTGGAGTACACGTGTCGATTCGGGGATCGATTGTCGCGTCCTGACGAGACGCGATAATTCGATCCCCGAGAGATCGATTTCTACCCGCCGATCCAGGCGGGTAGTGAAGACAAGCCCTAAGACTCTGGGGACCAAGCTGTGCTGTCAGTTACAGTGGTGAGATCCCATGGAACGCAGTGGGATTGCACCAGTGAGCAAATTGGGGGGGAAAAGTAGGGGGTCCTTAGTGAATGTGGGTGGTCCTGAAGGCAGCACCGAGTGAGGTGCCAGGGTAATTCTTGGCTGGCTCCTTTGCACTGCCAAGCCGAGCCCAGTTCTGCTGGAGCAAGATTGTCTTCTCCCCTCTACCCCCACCCCCTCTGCCCCTGCCTCCTCCCATACCCCTACTGCCCAGTCCTCCCCACCAGCTACCTCACTTGCTTCCCCTATCTCCTCTCCTACCCCTAACTGCCCCCTCCACCCCTACACATTACCCCCTACCGTCTGCTCTTCCTCCTCCCCACCTGTTACCCCCACCTTCTGCCCCCACCTCCTCCCCCACTCATAACTTCCCCTTCTGCATCCATCCAACAGTCTCTACCTCTCCCACTCCACTCTTGCCTCCCACTAAGTCTAACACCCCCCAACCTCCTCTAGCCCTGTCCCAACCCTGTCTCTGCCCCCCTTCCACTCTGACCCATTCCCATTCCACAGACCGCTCCCCTCCAGTGCAGAGCTCCCATAAGAGGGAAGCCAGGGTCTCTGCCCCCCACATTTCCTGGATCACCTCCCATTCTCTGCCCTCCCCCCCCTTGTAGGCCCTCTGATCCTCAACCCACCCCAGACCCTTCTTCCCCCATCTCCTCCAATTCCGAACTCCCCTCTCCTATCTCTCTCCCCAGCCCATCACTGGAGGAGGAATGATCAGGACAGGACGCAGCAGGACTGTGCCGATCTCAGCTGAGAGCTGGCCAGAGCATTAGGCAGTGCCTCTCAATTCCTGCCAGGACAAACTGGCTTCTCTAGACAGCTTTGGAGCCTGAGCTCCACCAGTGAAGAGCCAAGCCCCAGCAATGGGACCTGCTGTAGTTGGAGGACAACCCTCCCCAATGGAGTGATGGCAGCAGGGCAGCCTCCCCCTCTGTCTCTGGACCATCCCCTGGCTGTGTCCCAATTCCCCCAGTTGTCCCATTGGACAAGTCACTTACCCTTTCCATGGATCAGTTCCCCATTTGTACAATGGAATAATGATACTTCCTCTCTCCCATCCTCCTGTCTATTTAGATTGTAAACTCTTCCAGGCAGGGCCTATCTGGAGAATGCCTAGCACCATGGGGACGTAACGTTTGCTGGGATTACAAGATTAATGGAATTTGATAGGAAGAAAGAAAATGTGAATGTACCAGTGTACAATGAGAAAGGACAATAATTATCAACCTCAGATTTACCTTCCCCATCTATTCCTTCCAGTGCTGTTACATGAAGCAAGAGAAACCAAGTAGCAGCAACCATTGCATATGGTCACTTTCAGCACAGATCTACACAATCATTACTATTATGATTATTCGTTATCTGTACTAATGATTGAGCTTTCTGTTTTACCCACCGTCTCTGGTGGGGACCCTGTTAAAAGCTATTAAGCCTAAAAGTATTTAAACAACCTTCATAGTAGGATAGTCTGAAAGGTCTCATTTTAAAGACGTAATCTGGGAGATGCAAGAGGAAGAAAACCAATTCTTGCTGTGGCATTAAAGAAAATACATCAACTATCCACTTTTTGGCATGAACTATACTGTGTGTCTTCCACATACAGCACCTTTTGTCTCAAGAGATTCAAAGCACTTTGCAACCTTTATTGAAACCTTACATCTGACCATGGAAGGTCTCCTGCATGGGACCCGTACTGAACTCAGCAGTGGGCATTTCACATTCAGAGGGCTTGAAACTGGTGCCAAAGACAATAACAGAGAACTGCTGTCCAAGGTTAAATCTATATCCTGAAAGTGTGGTAAGCTGTCTGAAGCCACAAATTGAGAACTTCATGTCATAATTGAAGGAACTGTTTCTACTCATGAACAATTTTTGCCTCTGCTATTGAATTCTGAGACTGTCTTTGGGTAAGTCTACACTACCCACCGGATCGGCGGGCAGCGATCGATCCAGCGGGGGTCAATTTATCGTGTCTAGTCTAGACACAATAAATCAATCCCTGAGCGCTCTCCCGTCGACTTCTGTACTCCACTCCACAAGAGGCGCAGGCGGAGTTGACAGGGGAGCGGCAGCAGTCGATTCACCATGGTGAAGACACCACGGCAAGTCGATCTAAGTACGTCGACTTCAGCTACGTTATTCACGTAGCTGAAGTTGCGTAACTTAGATTGATCCCACCCCTTAGTGTAGAGCAGGCCTTTGTTTCATTATCCCTTTGGATTTGTTTCCATTAATGAAAAGATGATAAAATATTGCCTCTGGGGAATATACAGGAATTTCAATCTCTTTTAAGAGAAGAGCACAAGAAGGCAGAGACAGGGAGGGTATATGCAGATGGAAAGATGAGGATAAAGATCAGTTGCCTTGGTGAATAGTGTACATGACCTGCACAGGTAGTGCATGCACATAGGTGCTACATACATACGTTCACACAATATACACCTCCTAATGGAGATGTACTTAGTCAGGACAGTTCCTGTAAGAGATGATTCCTAGGGAATTGATTTAATCTAATGCGAGCAAAATGACAGGACAAAAATTAGAATTTGGCCAAAACTCTGGGATTAATTTCTTTCCTCTCGTGGAAGCTATTTTAGGATTTTAATGACCATATATAGCCAGGCCCTTGGTTTTATGTTTCATCCCTCCCAAAAATTGGCACCACCATCAAAGTGCTCACTAACATCATACCAGAGCATTGGCTCAGTCCTGAATCCAAGGAAAAAGTGCCACCTGCTGAATTGCAGGCAACCATCCCTTTTCTTACAGTCCCTAGATTTCAATTCAAGAACAAGCCAAACCCAACTTTGCCTTAATCTCAGACAAATCAGGGTTACTGAAGCACTGCATTGACTAGTGCATGCACTCTGTAATAGCAAAGAGCCACTGAAAATTAAACAGATACCTTTGCAATTCTTAAATTAGGATTCGGACAGGACCAATGTCAACATCAATTCCTAGACCTAGCAACGTTTACAGCAGCCTTTTTGAGTAACCGTTTAATGTCTATCAGGGATGGTCTAGACAGTATTTGGTCCTGCCATGCGGGCAGGGGACTGGACTCGATGACCTGTCGAGGTCCCTTCCAGTCCTAGAATCTATGAACTATAGTTAAAACATGGGCTGTACTAACAGATAAATTCCGTTTAAGGGAATTAATTTTATGTTCGCCTTTCTCTGGCCTCGTGTGTTGTTCTCTGTATCCTCAAACATCTTTCTAGTCTACTGTACTTCTTGTCAGGTCAACGGGCAAGAAAACAGCTCAGAAGGGCTGACAACAGAACTGTTCCCAGATGGGTTTTCCTGAAGAAAAGAAAAGAAAAGAAAAGAAAAGAAAAGAAAAGAAAAGAAAAGAAGCTGGGGCAGGGGAAAACTATATTTGGTATGATGCAGCCATAAGAGAAAAAAACACTATTATTTTCCTCATTCAGTTGTACTCCACTGGAATTACTATCAGAGTGTAAAAGCTTTTCCAAACATGGAAGCGCACCAAAAATATTTCTGACATTATTAGCTTCAAACTCACTTATGAGCAGAAGGGCTGCAGCATGCCACAAAGCCATTCAGACATTTTACCACACAGACAAAAATGAAACTGCACCATAGCCACTAACTCTCCCTTGGATAAGGAAAGCAGAACACTGGCTCCAAGGATGTGTTGCTGTCCTCACTACCCAGAACCAGTCTCTTATTCAATAAGGGATCAGCACTTCACATTCCCACTGCGCGCAAGCTTCACCTACACAGGAAGTATTTAGAGGAAGACTAGGAGATTCAGATATGTAGGCCATAATTTTATTAATTGTGCTATTCACTATTGTGCTTATTCGATATGTGTTATTATGTATGTAGCACTGTAGGTACAGCACAACTGGACAGCTATGCCAAATATGACAAGTTCCCTGCCTCCAAGGGCTCACACTTTAGGCGCTCAGACTGGTACAGCACAACGCAAGTAGTACAATATAGTGCAGGAATGCAGTGGCAGGTGGTCAGCGGAACTGGAAAACACAGACATTCAAGACACATTCTATATATGGAGAATTCTTGGTTTACATGATTTAAGACATTCTGGGTACCACCTCTGAAAATCAGGCACTAGGTGCCTCCAGCTGGGCACCCAAAACCTGAGGCACTCAAAATTAGTTGGCACTTTTCAGAATGTAGGCCAAACTGCTTTCAAATGCACAAAAGTAAACAAACCGGAAAAAAAGGAGAAAAAACATAGTTTTGCAACATTCCCTATCAGTTACAACAATTTTACAAGTAATACAATTTGGTAACAATTTTTCGGATGGAAATGCAACTTTCAAGTGTCCCTTTAACCTCTCCTGTGCTTCAGTTTTCCCATCTCTAAAATAGGGATACTGCTACTTTCCTATCTACCCACCTTAGGATTTTGTATAGTGCCCCTTACAATACTATCTAAAGCACCTGACCATTTGAGCTTGTTCAAATGAGTGTTGTGAGACTTAATGTTTGTAAAATACTTTGAGATCTTCAAAGGGAAAACATGATAAAAATGCAAAAGAATTCTCGTAATGTCAGGTTGAGAGACAGATGGATGGACTGCAGATTTGAACAATAGTATTAGACACGATAGTCGCTATATGATTTACAAGAAAAGCACTAGGGGAGTCACAGTTGTTTTAATTCTGAGCCACCAATTATTTTTTTAAAAAGTCAGTAAGTGGCAAATCCACTACAATCTTGCTGGAATGAAAGAATGCCAAGCTGACAAAAGCACTGTTTAATATCCCAGAATGTTTAGGAGGGGGATTCGGTGGGGCTGCAATGAAGTGCATTCTAACATCAGAAAAGAAGACCTTAAAAATATGAGCATTAGAACTGTACATCTTCATTCATATATGATTTTTTTAAAACATGATAGATGACTTTAGTCACTAAAGGCACAAAGGCCCATAAGCTATATCGGCTTAATTTAACCCGACAGCCCAGAGTCCAGAGAATCATCCTCAGCCTTCCTATGTTTTAATTCCCTAACTGAACCAATCTATTCATTCATTTAGTGGACTTTTTTCCTTTAGGACTCGTGACATGGTTTTACATTGGTTTGGTTTGTGATCTTTTAAAACTTAACTCCATGTTAAAATATTCATTGGTGCTTTCACGTCTGATCACATCAGTGACAAATAAAATAGCTTGCAGAAGTGGTAGGTAGTTCACAAGTAATCTTCGACATACACAGCTTTAACATAAGCCAGCAGGCTTTTGAGTTTACACAATAGAAGCACTATTGCAGTTACAGTTAAATAAAACGTTGGGAGGGGTTACTCTGAGAAAGTTGCAGAAAAATGCTATTTGCATTAAAACCTCTTTAGTAGAAACTTCTGAATGTTCTGCACACTTATATAGCCTGTGCTGCAAAGATCCTTTCTAAATGATACCTGGACAGTTTTCATACCTTTCATTTATGTCAATGACTCAGAAGCCTTAACTGGAATAATGGAACATTACACTGACACAAAGTGATGAGAAATGAACACCAAGTACAGTATTGTTCTCTAATGCACTAGATCTAACTCCCAGCTAAGCAGGCAACTAATGAATCTTTGACTACAATCCACTTCTCTATCTCTGTCCCCAAGCCCCTTATTTATCTACTGGTGCATTTTGCAAAGTAGTGAAGAATTACTATTCAATAAGGATTAATTTTGCCTGTACATGCGAAAAGAAAGAAAGCAGAACTTCCCATACCTGCAAAGCTCATTAATGTATTCTAGATTTTGATGGAATAAAGACAAAATCTCAATTCTGGGTGCTAGTTATAATTAGCCATGCCAAAAAGTATCCAGTTCAGACATTTTACATACACTTACAATGAGTTAACTCTTTCAGTCCCAACTGTCCTGAGGAGTTGTTCCTCTGTTGCTAAGTTAGAAACAAAATGCAATGACAGGAAGTCAGATATAAAAGCATGATGTAATCTTCAAAGCACCATTCATCCAGGTGGATCCCAAAGAGCTGTGCAAACTATTTAAACAAACAAAACTGAACAATCACCCTAATCTTGCAGGCACTCTGCGAGTGGCACTCCCATCTGTCCTTATATAAACAGAAAGCCACTTCACCCGCCACAAAAATGCAATCACCCCCCACTCCCTCATGCAGTGTTGTAGCTGTTCAATAGCACACATCAATTTTATCCAGCACTTTAGGACAGGAAGTGAAGAACACTATCCATTTGATACAGAGGCAGGGGTTATGTAGGATGAATGACAGTGGAAGTAACTTCAGAAGTAGGTATATAAACGTGTCTTTCTCCTCCCCCTTCTTTTTACCTAATTGATAAAAGTTGGAGAGAAGATAACCTAAATCCTCTGTAATGCATAATTTCCGTAGCCTCTCCCCTGCAAAGGAAATCACTCCCATGATCAGAGGTAATTCTACATTTCCAATTCAATTAGTCCATCTCTAGTGCAAGCAACATTATACAATCAATATGCAATAGAGCCTATGCTGACATAGGCACTGATCGGCAACCAAAGGCAAAGGAGGACAAATATCACATTACACAATTCCAACAGGATTTATTTTCTGAAAATTCATATGAACTGAAATTTGCTTATGCATTTTTTATTTTTTCTAAGCGGTTTCTACCTTTAAATTGATTGAGCCTTGAAGTTTAGAATCCTGTTTTAGAGAATTACTCAATATCATTAACAGAATTCAGGCATTGCTGAAGAAGATGTATTGACGGGACAAGAAAATGTGATTCCATCAATGAGATATACTGATTTACAGTGACATACCTTCTGTCCGTACCATACAGAATCTGATCGTTTATTATATACAGCATTCTTCATACAAATGGTGACAAAACACTTTGCAGCCCAAATCCATCATAAGCTAGAAGAAGGTTTAAAAGGGAGTACTACAAAGAGAGGAGATAGCTTATTGGGTCAAGGGGAGTGTAGCGGGGTGGCTACCCCGCTCCTAAAATCGAAGGGGTTAAAAGCAGCCCTCGAGAGGGCTGGGCCTGGGGATGGCTGATTGGGGAAGCAGCCGCAGCTGCGCCACGCCCCAATCAGGCCACAGCTGGCCTGTATAAAAAGGCTGTGAGCCAGAAGCCCAAGAGAAGTCTCTCTCCAGGCTGGGAGAGAGCAGGGCCTGGCTACCTGCAGAAAGGGTACTGGGAGTGAAGCAGGGCTGGGGAGAGCCAGAGGAGCAGGGGAGCTCCAGGCTGACAACTCCCCAGGCTGCAGGGCCTGCTCCAAGGCCCATAGAGGTACTGGGAGGTAAAGGAAGGCAGCAGGTCCAAACCCCCTTGTCTATGATGAGTGGCTTTTACACTGCAGTCTGCCCCAGTGAGCGGGGGCTTGATGATGACTGGCAGTAGCCTAGACTGAGGCAAGGTGGGGATTAGAGGGTTGGGGGTTTCCCAGAGAGGGGAGACCCATAGAGACTGGTGGGGGTATTGCCAGGAGGCAGCCCCCGGGGTAAAGGGGCACTGGGTCTGGGAGGGACACGGGGGACAGAGGCAGCGCTCCGAGGGCTGGAGAGCTAATTCCCTGAGATGACCAGCAGGAGGCACCGCAGGGGTGAGGCCTGCACCTTTACAGGGAGGAAAAAAAGAACTGGGAGCTCAAGTGAAAATTCTCCAGCTATGGTCAGTCATAGGGGAAAGGACAGAAAGGGGGCTAAGACTTTAAGAGCAGGTGGATATCATGGATGGGCAAAGGAGGAACTGACTTGGTCCTCCCCAGCTGGAACCAAATATTTACTGTTAAAGGACTTGATCCAAAGGCCTTTGAGCCAGTGAAAATGTTGGTATTGTGAGACACTGGTCATTAAGCAATCTCATTGGTAAGAGTCCCAAGCACGGTGGCTTCCACCACCTACCATGAAAGGCTATTTCACAGTATAATAATTCAGATATTTAGCCTCGATTTTTCCCTTTATTAATTTCACCCCATTATTCGTAACCTAACCTTAGTTATGCTCCTCAATACTAAACTGAGCTATACAAAATTGGTTTTTACCAGCTAACATTTGTAGACTGATTTCCCCAGTTAAATCATCAGTTGGCAAAATTATATTTAGCTCTTATAAATCTTTCCTGGGAAATCAGCCTCTGCCAGCCCTCTAGTCATTTTCTCACTCTTCTCTGAAGTACTGAAATGATGGATGAGAGTTCACACTTTCCCATCACTGGTCCCATTTACATCTGACCCTCTTCTCGTGAAAAAGTAGCTAAGCGAGGTGATTTTACAGTACTGGGAACAGACCCCTTAACCTTGCATGGGCCTGATGAATAGCAGGAAGCGAGTCATCTGAACTGGTTGGCAGCTGGAATAAAACTAAGTGGCCTTGAGTGATTTGTTACTGTACTGCTGAGGACTATACCAGAGAAGGTTTGTATTTGTTAGCCTGTCATACCATGGGGTTATTTCCTTTTTAGAGATGGGCCCGAACCTTGAACCTACATCTGAACACCCCCAAACAAGGGGGAATTAAGGCCTAGATCTAAACTTTGCAGCTCCAGGCCCATCTCTGGTTTTAAGGTTGGGCTGCTAGCTCTGTGCTTCTAATATTTTTGATATCATATTCAGATAATCAAGGACACATTCCTAATGTGTCAATGTTTTGGGGGAACCAAATGTGGGTAGCCATATAGTAAACATTCTAATGTGGTGTAAAAGAGATTTAGGGCTGTTAAGGCTGAAAATAAAGAAGTTCAGCCTGGATATTGCATTACTTCTTTAAGCTGGGTGAAGCTTTCCTTTGGAGGCCACATATATATTTTCCTTTCTCTTAAGAATGCTACAATGGCAAAGGAAGATAATCCCCAAAGGGCAGACAAAATCATTATGTTCTTATATTTGCATGTATGACGACAATTTTACATTCATCCTCACTTCGACTTCAATGGGTGTTCTCCCTAAGAAAAGAATGCACGATTGGACCTATAATCGCAGGAATAATTTTGCAAAACACTGAAATGAGGCTATCCCTGAGGTGGAACACAGCAGCTATGTAACAGCGTGTGGCAACAATACAGAAGCAATGTAGTATCCCAATGAAACTACCCAAATAATTTTGGTAGGCAGAACAACAAATTAGAATGTCAAGAAAATATCAGGGCTAACAGCTCTATTCTTGCAAAAAAGTATCACAGGAAATGTAATGGCCATAAGTGAACAAGACTTCAGTTATACATCTCAGTTGAAATGTAGCTTCAAAGGACAAATGGAGAAAAACAAAAAAAAACTTTGCACTTGTCTGTTTCATGCGCTGGTTTTTGCAATCTGTGAGGTTATTTGACAATGGCACATAGACAGCGCAATGAACTACTGAAACTGATTTCTCTATCTTGCAAATGCTGAGAACTGCATACATTATCTTGTCAGAAGACAAGTTTGAAACTGGTTATAATATTCTGGTATAATGCAACCTGCAAAGAACTGATACAAAAAGAGAGGTACATTTAGTAGAGCTCTCGCTTTCTGTTATGGTACACAAGGTCTAACATAATCGGAAGCAGTAGAAAGACAAATCATTTGCGCACTACACTGGGACAACATCAGTTTCATTCTATGGTGATAACTATTATAGAAAAATCTTAAAAGATTAGACTTATTTGGGGGTTGGAGGCATGTACCATGACTCTACTGCATTCCTGAACCAAAATACACAGAGTGGGAATCATCCACGGGGGTTTTCTTTTAGTTTTGTTCTTCATAATCTCTCAAAAGAACCCTATTTGGGGAATATTTGCACTATGGTGATTAACATGCTTGCTGCATTACATTTTGCACTATGTTCAAATTTCAGACAAATCCCCAATGAGAATTCTCCATCAAGACTCCTCATCATGCTCTAGATCAGTGGTTTTCAACCTGTTGTCCACAAACCCCTGGTGATCTTCAGACTATGTCTAAGATTTCCAAAGGGGTCTGCACTTCCATTTGAAATTTTTTAAGGGTACACCAATGAAAAAAGGTTGAAAATCACTGCTCTGAAGTATACTACTGCATTATTTCAGTGACTTCAGTATGAACGCTGTTTGTCATGCTCTCATCAGAGAGGACTGACTGTTGAATGGATTACTGGAAGCTTGCTTGTACCCTGGATTTAAAAGTTCAGAACACCTATACAGTGTTCCACAGGACACCGCATAGGTCCAAAATAATAAATAGGACGAGTGACATTTTTAAAAATAAGCAATAACTCCAGGCACCTAGTAGGAGAAAAGGAAAAGGAAAGTATTTTTAAAATATATACATTTAAAGGTCTCGTGGATTTTAAACGATGTTCTTAAAATAAAAAGCAAATGCTTTTCCCTTCAAGGTACTGAGCATACAACATACAGAGCTCTTTAATCAAATTAAAAATATTATACTGAAGGCTATTCTTCTAAGGCCTGCTCTAGTGACAAGTCTTGTACATTCAGCGTGACACAAAAAGTGCTTCTGCAACAAAATATCTTTCCAGGGTTGCTCCTTTTGTGATTCACAGACAGTTCCTTAATCTTTTGAGTCTCTTGTGGAAAATACTAAAATGAGAATGATGGGTGGGAGGGGAAATACTGACTGGCTAATCTCCCAAAAAAGCATTGGCCTGGACAGGCTCATTATCCTGTTTGTGGATTTACCTAAGGAAAATACATCTCAGGTTTGCACAGTGTGAAAGGTATAAATGTCATTGCACTCTGTTAATTATTCTACAAGTCTCTAAAACAGCTTATGCCCTATTATTTATTTCAGCCATTGCCCTAAGTGTAATAAATATTTTACCCTTAGATACACCTTCCTTCTGAGGATCTCAAAGAGTTTAATAATTAATTCCGCCTCCAATGCCCCCTGTAGGGTAGGTAAGTATTAACATCCCCCATCTTACAAATGGGACACTAAGGAACATAGGACCTGCCACACTGGATCAGACCTAAGAGCCATCTAGTCCAGTATTCTGTCTCTGACAGTGGCCAGTGCCAGATGTTCAGAGAAAGGTGTAAGAACCCCACAGAGGGCATATGTAGGATAACCTACTCTCCACAATAGGTCTCAGTCTGATAGTTTAGAGATTGGCTTTAGCCCTGAAGCACAAGGTTTAATATACCCCTCCAAAAATGTTATCGTTAATTATAACTCTGGATATTTTTGATATCCATGTAAATGTCTTATCCCTTTCTGAATCTGGCTAACTCCTTGGCCTCAGTGACTTTCTCTGGCACTGAGTTCTACAGCAAATTACATATTGTCTAAAAAAGGATTTCCTTTTATCGGTTTTGAATTTCCCACCTTTTAAACATCCTTGAATGTCCCTGTGTTCTTGTGTTATGAGGCAGGGAGTCAGAAGCTCCCATCTACCTTCTCTACCATTCATTATTTTATATATTTTTATCATGTTCCCTCTCATTCATCTCCATGCTAAAATAAACAATCCCAGTCACTTTCACCACTCCTCACAGGACAGTTTTTCCTGGCCCTTGATCATTCTCATCACCCTTCTCTGAACCCCTCTAGTTCTGCATTACCCCTTTTGAGATGGGGTAACCAGACCTGCACACAATATCCCAGATGAGGCCAAACCATTGATTTATATAAAGGCATTATAATATTTTCTGTATTATTCACCATCACATTCTTTATGCATCTTAACATCATCCAAAACTGACTGCAGCTGTACGTTGAGCTGTCTACAATGACACGCAACAACTTTGCCTCAGTCGATATGGTTAATTTAGAACCCTGTAAGATGTATGAGCAATTCAAGTTCTTCCCTCCAATGTGCATTACTTTGCATTTATCAATTTTAATTTAATTTGCCCTCAAGCTACCAATTTGCCAGCATTGTTTTGGTCCTTCTGAAATTTTTCAGTCTTCTCTGGTCCTGACTAACCTACATAACTTTGAAGGTTTTAGTACATTGGTGCTCCCTCCTCTTTCCAGAGCATTAGTACATTTATTAAACACCACAAGACCCACCTAGCATCGAATCTTGAGACCTCTGCTGTTAAGCTTTAGCCATGATAAAATTAGCCATTTAATCTTGCTCTTTCCTTTGTCTCCTAGCCAGTTTTTGATCCATAATAATACTTTGCATCTCACCGCTGGACCAGTTAGCTTCTTTAGCAGGCTTTTGTGTGGGACCTTTCTGAAGGCTAAATTATATCAACAGGTTCTCCTTTATCCACTACTTTACTCACACATTCAAAGAATTCTGAGAGATAGTGAGACAGCATTTTCTTCTGCAGAAACCACGCTGGTTAGATCCCATCATAAGGAACAGAGCGGTTTAAGGGGTTTCTCAAGGTCATGTATGAAGTCCACAATTCAGCCATGAACAGAACCCAAAGGGCACAGAAGGGTGAGCTTGAAGACAACTTGCCATTTTATTTACATGGCAGCAACAGCATCATGAAGTACATTGCAAATGAGAATGACTATAGTAGACCATCTCCTTAAGCTGTTAAAGTGTACTTGTGCCTTGCACATCTGCCCAGTCAGAGCCTTTGGGGGTGCAATTACACAGTCAGCTCATATAGGCAACCTAAAAAGAGTAGTCTCCTAAAAATACACCTGAAAGATCTTAACTTGAACACAGATTATTTGAGTCACCATGGAATCAAAGCTTTAAAGTATTTTCTGCTTCTACTGTACTTCCTACCCAATAGTAATCAATCTCTGATAACAGCTGCTAAGAGCTTTATATAGCATTTGTAGGTTGTAACCAAGCTCAGTATGATTTTAATCTATAATTATGCATTATCAAATGCACAACGCTAGACAGGCATCACTGCAAAGGCTTAGTCTGTTCTTGTTGATCATATGAGAGACTTGTGGCTGGTGTGAAAATTAAATCTTCCAAAGTATCACTTATAAAGAGACAGTACAGGGAAAAGCAGGCAGTCCCACCATTCCTTGGTATAACCTTGGGTAGGGAAAGCATTTGGGAGATTTTCATCAACCTATATTCTGCAGTAATAGATCCCAACACAATAGTAACTGGAGCTAAACTGATTCCTCACTCTTCCTTCCCACAGGTTATGATTTCAGCAGCCCGGGTGCAAATCCATTGGCATTACTCCGGATCTGCACCAGTATAACTTGAGATGAGAAACTGACCAAAAGTGTTTTGATCATCAGTGCAGAATACTATTGTCATTTTGGGTGGTTTAGTCTAAGCAGCTGGGAAGACAGAATAACCCAGTCCCAGCCTATCTCCTGTATTACCTGGCTTCTGCTAAAGAAAGCACTGATTAAAGATGATTTCCCAATTATGTTCTTGTATCTCTGGGATATTTACAGTGTGTTTCATTGAACTGAAGAGGTAGGAGGTAACTATCTTTGTTGGAAAGCCGAGATAGCTTCACACTGAATAATAAGGGTTTCTCTTCCTCCCCCACATTAACTGCATTTTGTTTTGTGCGGCATTATGCAATGTACTGTTGTAAAACTGCCTTCCAGCTCAAGTTTCCTTACCCCATAGAGAGAGAGAAACCCTTACATTTCTGTCATTGCCACTGAAATTACCGAGTTGGCAGGAAAACAGGACAAGTCAGCTGGAGATTTCTAGGCTGCAATGCCAAGAGGACTGAAAGAAGCAAGTTAGTGTTACATGTGCATGAGAGAAAGAAGGGAGACTGAGCAGGGCTAGTCTGTTTGGCCAATATTAGGGACACAGAGATGGTTCTTCCTTTCTCCTTATCAAGATATGTAGGAGCACGGGGGAGGGGAAGAACAGCTCCCTCCATGCTCATAGTAATATATACCACAGAAATGCATCATCATCAATAACAATAATCTTCCTTTACAATTGCTGCTTCCTGGGCAGCAGAGGCTGGATAGATATAAATCCTGGATTTCTTTGTTTAAATTTTTAATCTAAATGCTGAGAGTTTTTCTGTCTTCTATTTGGAGATCAGCTGCCTGGTTCTGTTCCTCTAAAGAAACACAACAGATGTGAAGGAAGAAAATAATTCACCAACAGAGAAGCAAATATCTTGAGTCCTTCCCCTCCCTTCCCTTCTATATTTTCACAGAACCTTACTCTCTCCTCACATGGTGTAATGTGTAAATTAAATCCTTCTAAATCAGTCATTTGCTCCTCTGTACAGTCACTACACATTCTCTGTTGTGACTTTTCAGGGCCACAGAAAAAGACTTTCAAGGAATTACTGCTGACTCTTTCTCCCCCAGGCCACTTGTACCGTTTGCGACTATTTGAATTCCTGGAGGTCAGCGCTGCTCTTGGTTTCTGTAATGGTTACATACAGCAAAAACAAGGAACTCTGGCTGCCCACATAAATCACACTGCCAAACCACAATAGCAATCAATACATACTGGTCAGCAGAACGTTCTGTCAGTTCACTAGGATGGGAGGTATGGTACTTTTTGCACTAGGTAAATAAATAAATAAAGAGAGAGAGAGAGAGAGAGAGAGAGAGAGAGAGAGAACCAAGGTGACTGCTGGAAACAATTCAAATTACAGCACTATATGCTGCCTTCTGACTAACCAATGGCTATTTATCGACTTACATTTCAGTAATTATATAACAAACTATCTCCTAATATTGATTTTATGTTCCATAGACTATAACAAAGCTACCATACATACAATGTATTATACAGTAAACTGTTTACTGTATGATTCAACATACGATAAACAGTTTATCACATCAGGTTATTATAATAATGCATGGAGGTTTCACATTCTCCTCCCAAATAACTGAAGATTAAGAGGATACCAGGCAATTTTAACCTACAGCACTGGGCCCTGCAAGGGAAGATGGTCTCAGGCCTTCCTGATGCATATAATATGAAGGTATTATAGTTTGAAACAACAGGCTGGTCATTGTTAAAGAGGCAGCATGGTCTATGACTGAGAAGGATCAGGAGTCAGCCCTTGAATGCCTGAGTTCTATTTCTGCCACTGTCTCACTGTGTGGTCTTACGCAAGTCATTTCACCTCTCGGTCTCAAACCCATCTCTCAAGAGTGCTGCGAGGGTTAATGCCTATGCAGTGCTTTGAAGATATAAATAAATATCTAAGGACTAGATCCTCAGGTCCAGTTGAGTGCCAATGAGCTAAAGGCTCAAGGCGAGGCAAACATGGCTCTAAAGCTATGTCGACACTTACGGCAGTGTGCAGAGTACATACATTGCACACACCCCTAGCATGGGTATAAATAGCAGTGTAGACGGTGGGGCACTGCTTAGGTGAGTAAAGACACTCCAGAGCCTTAGGGTATAACCCTACACAGCACTCTACACGCCCAAGCAGTGCCTCCCCCATCTACGCTGCTATTAGCAGTGTAGTTCCAGGCTGCCTCCCCGCTGCCAGAGGGTTTCCCCGCTGCACTGAAAGACTCCAGCAGCAAGGAAAGGCTCTGGCAGGGGACAGGCAGCAGAAAAAAGCTCTGGCGGGGGGAGCTGCTGGAACATTTCCCTGCTGCCTCTCCCTGTCAAAGCTTTTCATTGTCCTGTGTGGCTCCATGTGGATGCAGCCTGCTTTTCACTGCAACATGTAGCTACATATACCCCACACACCGCTGCAAGTGTAGACAAGGTGTACATCACCTTTCTATACACCCTTTGTCCCAGGTCTGGTCAGGGGGAAGTTCAGCCCCTAGTGCAATTCAGAGCAGCCTCAGGGCTGCTCTAATTTATACCTAGCTACAACTGGCCCCAAGGTGCTGTTCTAGCAGCAAGGGATCACCAGAGTTCAGCAGCTGTCCAGCCACACCCCCTGGCCGCATCTCAGACATGCCTTCTATTTCAGGGCTGTGAGAGGGGGTAAGAGGCGCATAGAACTAGCTACTCCAGCTCTTTTTCATTCCTCATACACCAGGGGAAATACTCAGATGGCAATTTAGAACAGCCTTAGACTACTTTACACCACTGGATCACCACAAAGAAAACTCAAAGTCAAGGATCTGACCCACAATATTTATTATCATTATTCATGGTCATTTTTTAAGTTAAAACACATGGAAGCAGGATTTTCCTCAACACCTAGCAAACACAACCACCCAATATTTATTATGGCAAAAATGCACTGATCTTGTCCCATAGCAATTGGGGGGGGGGGGGGGGGTTTGAAAAGGAAGAAACAGAGCTGGGCAAATAACTGATTTTTTGGTTCAGCAGCGGTTCCAAAAATTGGAAAAACCTGTTCAGGTGGAAACAAATCTGAAAATGCTGAAAAATGTTGGCAAATTGAAGAAGTTCGTTTCGGGTTGAACAAGACATGTTTCACCTGGGATGTGGGAGACCCATCTTCAAGTCCCTGCTGCTCCAATGACTATTTAATTACTTATACAAAGTGGAATAGCCTCAGCAGGACAGATTAAGAGACACCCTGCCCAGAATAGCCAATAACCTGATGGTTAGGGCACAAACCGGTGTGGTGGGAGAGAAACCTGGGTTCGAATCCCTGATTCCACATCTCAGGCGAATGCCCTAACCACTGGGCTAAAAACTATAAGGTGGGTGGGACTCCCTCCTTCCGTTCTGTGAAACTAACACCCTTCACCCCAAAAAAAGTTTCTGGCTGAAACTATTCAGTAAATTTGTGTGAAATTTGCAAAGCTTCAGGTCAACCAAAATTGCATTTTTCAGTGAATAATTTGTCCAAAAGATTTTGCCCAACTGTAGATAAAAACAGAGTTTATTGAGACAAGTCATCCAACTCCCATCATGTAAGGATTCATAGTGATACCTGTAGGGTCCAGCAGCTGTTTTGGTGTCCAAAATGGTATTGTCATAACCTTAGCAGGCTAAGGGTCATCCCATTTCCCAGAATGCCAAGAAGCATACATTGCTAGAAGCTGTTTTGGTGGTGGTGGTGGTGGTGTAAAAAGTTTGAAGTTTACAGTCGAGCAGAAAGAAATCGCTGTGAGTATTTTAAACTCAGGTTCATTTACCTCTGTCTAAATCCTCCCCGTGCAACCATCCACGATTCAAATTTGAAGGACAATGTGTGGCTTAGTGCAATGCACACCAACTTGCTTTCAATTAATATAAAATCAGCTTCCTCTACCCTGTGTGCTAGAGGCTAAACAAATTTAAAACCCTGCCTGCCTCAATAATTACGCTAAGAAATTATCTTGATTTGTGGCTATGGTACCATCCATGGACTTTAAATAGCCTGTGACTGTAATGCATCAATTTCAGCTTTGAGTTTTTATGGAAAAAATCTGTAACACTGGAGTTATAAATCTCTTAATTCTAATTTCTTTTATAAATCATGGTGAAGACATTACAGCTAAGCACACTTAAAGGTGAAGCATCACTTCAGGTCTCAAATCTGGATAAAGTTAGTAAAGAAACTCATTAAAAATAGGATTTTCAAAATTGATTTTCTATGTATTGGGCTGCAGTGGACAGACTTACAAATATCTACAAAGGATACCAAGGATCTTTTTCACAATCCTTCTCCTAAATACAATTAATCCCAGTGAGTGCCTCTGATGTGATAGTACTCCCTGAAAAATAGCATGTCTCCTTTAACCGGACTCACTATATATAGGTGCATCAAATTGCATTTCAAGGAAAATCACCAATTTTTTTCAGCACACTTATCTGATGTGCTCACAGTTCTCTATATATTCAATATTTTAAAATTACACTGACAGTGCTATTAGAGCAAAGCTTCACCTTGCCAGTGGTCTCTTCTGGAGGTCTTACCTTCTGGACTCTGAGGTGCAAGTATGAAAATTAGTTAGAAAAATATAGAAAATTGTAGGAGAGAACCACACAAAACAAGAATTGCAAAAAGTTTCTGGCTTGATACTGTAACTAAATAAGAACATTCCCTAAGTGTAGTGATGCCTCCAGTTAGGTCATCTGTGGGGAGTGAATTCAAGATCTTAGAATCTAAACATAGGAACCTCTACTGCAGGGGTTGAAAGAGTAGGTCCCTTATTTTGGAGGCAGAAGCAAACTCAAATCTCTACAGGCTTGTCCTCAATGCAGAGTTAATTTGAGTTATAACTCAAATGCTGCTTGTAAGTCAAGTCCCGTCCACACTCAAAACCCCTTACTTTGAGTGTGGTGGTGTTTTTAACCCAAGTCCGCTGGCCTGCAGCACAACTCGTCAGTTGCTAATCCAAGCTGCACAGCTCAAGAGTGTTATTTTGCAGTTTAGCCGCTCTCATTTGAGCTAGACTAACTTAAGAGGGTTAAGTAGAGTGTTGATAACTCAAGTGAACTCTGCAGTGAAGATGTAACCTAAACGTGGTCCTGCCACTAAAGGGAGACCAAGTTCCACACCGTGTTGTCACATTTTACACAATACTCTCTCTTCTCATGGGTGGGTGCAATCGCTCCCACATGCTCATGCTGCACATGCTCCTTGCCTAACCCCACTCATGCCCCCTTCGAATGCAGGCAGTAGTATACAGGTTTGGTTTTTTACCAGTCCAGGGGAAAGTTTAAATTATTGAAAGTAGCAAAACTGGTTGCAAAATGCAAAAGCAGAATGACCCACCTCCAAATGTGCAGCTCATTATAAACCTTCTAAATTAAACCTCTACCAAGGATGGGCAATATTTTTTTTAGATAACCATGTTGATGGTGTCCTCTTAAAACACTGATGTTGGACAAGGTACTTTAGGCTATGTCTACACTATGAGATGGGGTGGGGAGGGTGATTCCCAGCTCAGACGGTAACTCAAAGAGAGCTAGCATGAGTAGAGATAGCAGTACAGTCACTACCATGGACAGTAGCAATAGCAGCAGTAGTACAGCTTAGTCATGCCCAATAGGTACCCACAGGGTTCAGGCTGGTTTGTACTCAGCATGGCTAAGCCGTGCCGCTGCTGCCCGTGCTACCGCAGCTACACTACTATTTCTGCTTGCGCTACCTATCACTGAGCTAGTGCAAGTATGTGTACGTGAGCAGCGGAAATCGCACTCCTAGCTCTGAGTGTAGACATAGCCTTAGAGACATACTCACGGCACAGGAGGGCCCTGACCTTGTAAAGCTGTACTGACACAAGCAGTCCTATCTTACCTAGGAGTCCCACGGAAATAATGGAATTAAGAACACCGATAAGGTTTGCAGGATCATAAGCTTATTATTATGAATTTATATTCGCTGCATTTGCACACTGCACAAACGCCCTGTGGATGTTTTTACTGCAATTAGATTAATTCTGTTGCTCCAAATTAACCCCTCCTTACCTGCAACAGGCTAGAGAAAAATTCCATTTGCCCTAAACATGCTGGCATAAGGGATGTGTGAAATAGATTAGATATGGGCATTTCATGTTTTACTCTGTCTGCACACACACATCATCACTGTGGGAAAGGAATACTACTGCTCCCTGTCAGGTTCAGCATCAAATCCAGAGACAAACACTGGCCCCAGTTTAGTAAAG
Source organism: Chrysemys picta bellii (assembly GCF_011386835.1). NCBI lineage: Eukaryota > Metazoa > Chordata > Testudines > Emydidae > Chrysemys > Chrysemys picta. The sequence continues at coordinate 116,669,686 of NC_088797.1, read as the reverse complement.
CATTTAAACCTGTGCCTAAATTTAAGTACACGAGTAGTCCCATTGGCTTTAAACCTCAGACTTTGCTGAACTGGGGCCCAAACGCCATTGCAGATTGTTCTTCAGAAGACAAATTATGTACGTATTTCTATTGATCAACTGATCCAGGTCATCAGCTGGTGTAAACTGGCTTCGCTCCTTTGAAATCCAATTTACACCCACTGCAGCTCTGGCCCAGAAGTGTTACCAGCCTTCTATTTAAGCAATGGCTTGCATTGGTTCAAGTTGATCAGTGAGCAGTACTGGGAAAAGCAAGGAAAGGTACATGGAAAGTGACATCAGTAGAGCATGCAAGCTGCCCCCAAAGCCATGCCTGAAACAAACACAATGCAGTTTGCTGCAAAAGCCACTGCAGACATTTTCAGTTTACCCCTAATCTAGTGATCTAGCCCCTGCACCTGTTAAATGATAAAAGTCAGTATGAAGACGTGCCACTTTTGCAGAGTTTGGGGTATTTTATCATTCTTTTTTTGGTGGGGGAAGCACACACCCCCCTCACAAAATATGAACAAATACAAAACTATGCACATTAATATTAGGATCGCACATACTGATGTGGCTCAGAAAGGGGGTTTTTTTGGCCAGAAGGCATTTCCATTTTTCTACTGCTATTTGTAATGAGGGCAAAGAAAGGAACCTTCTCCTCTGATTCAGCCTGGATGATTAATTACACTGAAGTGGCAGCAGTGCTGCAGCTGTGTTTGCCAAGATAGCATCCTTGGGACTCATAATTAACTCAGAGGACCTTCCAGTGGGAATCAGGGATGAATAGAATGAGTGTTAACTATTAAATCCCCTGCAACTTTCAACACCACTTCAGAATCTGCTTGTTGGTTCTCTGAGTGCTTGAGCACTCCTTATCTTCTGACTCCTGACTAAAATGTGTGGAGAGGCAGCCAAAGCTCCAGGTACTTCGCTGGGCTCATAGAACACCCCAGAAGAAAGAACCCTTGGAACTAAGACTGCATTTTTCTTACAGCTGTGTTTCATTGTGGCTGGGTTCAATGTACAGCTTTTCGCCATTTCCTTCATTTAAGTAACAAGATCATAGGCGAAAAGTCCATAGCTGAAACCTAAAAAGTGAAGTGTCTCCCCTGCCCCCCACCTCTTTCAGATCTGTAATTCTTGCAGGTGAGTGGCTGTAGTATTGGCTATAAAGCACATCAATACTCATTCACCTTGTCTCCCCAACAGCCATGCTGTTACCAAATCTTGCCAGTTCTGCCCTAGCAGTCTCTCAAAATTCATCCCTTCTGCTCCATTCCTCAACTAAAACCCTGGCCCCAATCACCTCAACTACTGAATCCACCTCCTTGACTCCATCACTTCCCACAAATCTATTCTTCCTGCTGCTATAAAATTATCTTCCTCACTCACTGGCTGTGTGGATCTGACCTGGGATCCCTTTTCTGAATTCCAGTTTCCTTCCACTTCAAATTCCTCCAAGGCCCTGCACAGCTCTGATCCTTCATAGGCCTTATCTCCAACTGCTCTATACATCCCTCATTCACATCCTATGGTTTAGGAACTCAGCACCTAATTACTCCCCTAGAGTCTTCTCTCCCACAGCTTTGACAGCCTGCGATGCATCCCCAATGGCTCTGTGTCCTGTGTGTGTCACCCTCCTGTTTTAGAGTTTCAGATTTTGAACCCCCGGGTCTCCAAGACTGAAAGTCGACCACAGAATTTCCACTCATCACAAATCAAGTCCCCCAAACACAAAGTCATCTGGCTCCCACTCTACCTGATGGCCTAACATGCATCATGCTGCAGAATCAATGCAGCCATCAGCCTAGGCATGGTCAGGTGTTTTTCAGCTCAATTTCCAAGAGTCATTTTCAAACAAGTACTTTTGTGCTCTCTCCCTTGCTGCAACTCATGCTTGAGGCACTCCCAGTAAACATCCACAAAGCCCCTTTAAAGTCCTGCTCAAAACTCTCCTTTGGCATGATGCCTATAAAAAAAATTGACAGCCGTTACACTACTGGTGTGCACACACCACTTCCTAACATGATGACTGATGTTGTCTCATTGTTTCCTTGCACTCCCCCACTTTGACAGTTATCCATCTGTTGTCTCATGACTTGTACTTAGATTGTAAATTCCTTGCGGCAAGGAAGCCTCTCGCTCCACCTTTTCTTTGTATTTGTACAGCACCTAGCACATGACAGTGGTTCCTCGGCACAACAATAATTCAAATGACAACATTATTTTTCCCCATAAAAATCATTTATATGACCCCCAGCCTTCTTCATACTCCAACAGAGCTCCATGGAAGCTATTACTTCACAGCATGGTGCATTGTTATTGAATTACCTGAAGTAAGAACAGGACCACTGCAACTTCAGGAGACCTAAAAATACAACCAACTAAAATGGTACCTTTCCGGCTATTTAATATGCTTAATGCTAATCTTAACCTGGTGAGTAAGGGCATTTGGCAAGTACTGCTGTTTCAGTGGAGTCACCTTGTTATTTTCTGGGCATCTTTAAAGTCCATTCAGAGGAGAAATAGATACATTTTGAAACAGACTAGAAATCAGTGGGCAGCTACACCAACTGGAAGAAGTGGGAAGGAAGAAATGAGGTGAGGGAGAACCTCATTAAACTAAACCTTCTTCACAAAAAACAAGTTCTCTTTTCTGTTCTACACAGGTTCTTATACCGCACTCATCACCGTAGTATCTAAGTGCCCTCCAAGAGCACATTAAGCAATGTGACTAATGTCTGTTATTTAAATTTTTCAGGCATTAAGCCTCTGAAGTGAAACAGTTATATATTGTTTCAGTGAAGAAAAATAAAAATAAAAATATGACATTGTGATACTGCAAAATTGGACTCTCTGAAGTTGCCTAGAAACAAAATATGTTACATAGGAATTCACAAAGGAACAAGTCAGCAGCCATTTCAGAAACCTCAGGTTACAATGACAGATTAGCATGCAGATTATCCACTTCAAAATGCTCAGCACAAGATGATATGCCCACGTCTGGCTGTTCAGGCATAAAGGGACTAATTCTGACGCTATTAGTCATGTTGACTAGTATCTTAAATACTAGATTCCACTGAAATCAGTGGGACTCCTCAGACAGTGAAATGTTACTCATTCTGATAATAGCATTAGCGTTTGGCCCAAAAATGACCCATCCAGACTAAAGGATTTATTTATTTACAGTAGGAATAATTCCATTTTCCCTAGTTCTTGCACAGCTGTGTAATGACTAATCATTCGGAAAAAACTTCAAAGGTTCTATGTACAGAACGATCCCATAAGCCTTTGGGATTTCATTTCTGAAACAATTCTCTCCTAATGACATTCCAAACTTCAATGATTGTAGAGGCTACCACTGTATGCAATGTCAGGGCACAACTGGCTAAAGTGATTGCATTTCACCTCATTGAAAAACTGTATAATTTTTTAAAATGGGGCCATATATAGCAGGTTATATTTATCAGTGTGTTTAGCAATGCTCAGAATAAGGCTTAAGTGGGATTTAAGTGATACGTAGCCCTTGGGCTAACCCTGTGCAAAGGGGTGAATTACACCCTTAATGCAAACATATTGCTAGACTCTTTGCACTGAGGTACACAGGTACTAATGAACAGTACTGCATTATAAATCCAGGCTTTTGCTTCCTTAAAAGCTGCCATTTGGTAGCCCAGTCAGCACAGCTTAGCGTCCCTGCTTTCTGAAAAGATGGAAAGACAATCTGCCACAGCATCTTTATGAAGCAAACCTCTCTCTAGCTAAGAACTACTAGAAAATACAGTGAGCACATAGAGAAAAGGGTGTGCTCTACTTTGGACGCATTTATTTAGAAGGCAAAGACAAGTTTCCAGCTTTTTGTCTAAAAAAATAAGCTGGCAAGAGAAACACTGTAAATTTCTTCCCCTCACCTTCCCCTCATCTTCCATCAGAGCACAAGGCAATCAACTGAGGGGGGGGGAATTGATAGATAATAAAAACCTAGCCACAGTCGTAAGCTGTATACCAATGATACACCAGAGAGCAGAATCAAGCAGGTCTGAAGTCATGTTTGGATGACCTTCAAACCCCATCTGCTGAATTGTTTTTAGCTTCAAGTTTCAAATGTTAGCTGCCAATAGATCATTGCGCTAGCAACACTTAGGCAATGAAGGCTCCTGGATGTTCTCTATTTACATTGGTTTTAGAGGAGAGAAAACTGTGCTGCCTCATTAGACCTGTAACCTGGAAGTGCACTGACCTCAGGGGAAGTGATAGAAAAGTAAATCAAGTGGGGTTAACCCTTTAATAAAGGAGGACATGGCAACATTTCCACAAAGTACAGCATAACCTCAAAAATACACCACCGACGGGTTGTTCCTTCCGTTTGCTCTTTGGGTTTTGTGATATATCAGCTATTGCCTCAGAACTAAAATAAGGAGAAAATGCTCTGCTCTTAAAGTGCCATTCTACTCCGAAAAGGAGCTCTGTAAAATTGCCCGCTTATTTTTTAGACAAAACGTTGAAAACTTGTCTTTGCCTTCTAAATAAATGCGTCCAAAGTAAAGCACTCCCTTTTCCCTGTGTGCTCATTTTATTTTCTAGTTCTTGGCTAGAGAGAGGTTTGCTTCATAAAAATGCTGGGTTCCATATTTATCTATCAATTTGCAGTTGGAACTGGGTCTGTTACAAGTAACAAGAGAGTTTTCGAACTACCATCCCTTCAAACTCTGTCTTGAGTTGGAGACTCAAGCTGTGCTCTTCCTGGCTCACCCATCACCACCAGTAATAACAACTTTGCTGGCTAAACACTGGCCTAATTTACCCTATTATCTTCGAAGTTTCTCCTTACCAGCCCAGTCCTGAGCGATGCAGCTAGGTCGATCTCATTGTTAGGTGCAAAGCAGGCCTCAGGAAAGTTAAGACAAAGTAACTGAGGGTGTGAAGTTAAAGCACATTAAACTCCTGTTTAAACTGCAAGTTAAGGGAACTAAGTTACAGTGTACTAAATACACTTTACTTCTGAATGAGAGTGTCCACACAGTGGTTTAAAGCACTTTAATTTATGTGCTTTAACTTCACACCTTTAGTTATTTCGTCTTACCTTTGCAGTGTAGATATGCCAGTCTCTCTCTCTTCCCTACCTGAGACTATTCCTAGGGCCAGTTGATAGATGAGGGGAGGAGTCACAAAAGCAACACACTGTAGCAGATGGGGATGGCCTGAGTCACAATGTTTGGAGCCGAGGGCACAGGATCCTCTGTGAAAGTAGTTTAAAGAGGGAGGAATACAACCTCTTTCAAAGCAGTGAGATTACAGACTGAGGGCTCATCTACGCAGTGCTTTAGTCCACACCAGAGGAATGCAAATTTTAGTCTATGCTCGTGTGATGTACACTAACTGCCCAAGTGCACCCTACTTGCATATATTAAAAGTTCCCTAGTGCACATTAATGTTGTTCTGTTTCAAACTGTACTGTGTTAGCACGGACTGGGGAACTTTTAGCACACCAGGAGGGTCCATACAGGCCTGTTAGCATGCAACATGCTTGTGTAGAGTAAAATTTACACTCCTCTGGTGCAGATAAAAGCATCATGTACATGATGCCTTAGATGTACACAGTGCTGCCTTTGCCGTGGACGGTGCAGAGACTTGTTGTGGACTGCTAAGGAAGCCACAGAAGGGAACTAGGCTACACAGCTGTCGGAATGGGGAGGCCTCACAAGGGCTAATGTGTGCTCTGCATTTAGGCCTGGATCCTGGAAGACGCTGTAACCTCAGATTCCACTGAGCAAGCAGAACACCCATTTCTCATGGGAGTTTGTCAGCTGCCTCCACAACACCACACCCTATAGCCTTTGGGAGTCCAAGAATCAACACACACCATTCCACCGCACCCGCAATGAGCAGTAACTCTGCCCAGAATTAAAACAAGGCTGAATTTGCTTTTGTACAATGTTTCTGCCATGTTGGGGAGTCATCTCCAATACGGACTCCCTGGTGGGAAAGCTGTGGCAGTATGGCTCCAATGGGACAGTCCCAAAATGTACATGTCAAGTCCCGCTCCCGGGCTGAATGACTCCAGGACAGCATTTGTTCCAGATTCCCTGCAGTGCCGCTCTGTCCCATGGAGAGGGTAGGGCTCCTGAATGTGTCCTGTTTTTGCATTTTGAAAAGGTGGTCACCCTACTTTGTACCTCTAGGAGATTCCCCGAGTTCATAGAATCATAGAACCATAGAATATCAGGGTTGGAAGGGACCTCAAGAGGTCATCTAGTCCAACCCCCTGCTCAAAGCAGGACCAATTCCCAACTAAATCATCCCAGCCAGGGCTTTGTCAAGCCAGGCCTTAAAAACCTCCAAGGAAGGAGACTCCACCACCTCCCTAGGTAACGCATTCCAGTGCTTCACCACCCTCCTAGTGAAATAGTGTTTCCTAATATCCAACCTGGACCTCCCCCACTGCAACTTGAGACCATTGCTCCTTGTTCTGTCATCTGCCACCACTGAGAACAGCCGAGCTCCATCCTCTTTGGAACCCCCCTTCAGGTAGTTGAAGGCTGCTATCAAATCCCCCCTCATTCTTCTCTTCTGGAGACTAAACAATCCCAGTTCCCTCAGCCTCTTCTCATAAGTCACGTGCTCCAGACCCCTAATCATTTTTGTTGCCCTCCGCTGGACTCTTTCCAATTTTTCCACATCCTTCTTGTAGTGTGGGGCCCAAAACTGGACACAGTACTCCAGATGAGGCCTCACCAATGTCGAATAAAGGGGAACGATCACGTTCCTCGATCTGCTGGCAATGCCCCTACTTATACAGCCCAAAATGCCGTTAGCCTTCTTGGCAACAAGAGCACACTGTTGACTCATATCCAGCTTCTCTTCCACTGTGACCCCTAGGTCCTTTTCTGCAGAACTGCTACCTAGCCATTCGGTCCCTAGTCTGTAGCAGTGCATGGGATTCTTCCGTCCTAAGTGCAAGACTCCACACCGACCTCCCCCTGTGGGTTTTTCTGCAGGGGTCTCAGTGATTGCAATTTACTCCTTCTAACTGCAGATGGCTCAGCTTTCAGACAATGTAGCACTGGCAATGACTTAGCCAGTTTCAGACAAATACCAGATCAATCCAAACAAAACACCAGGCAGTCTTTCCAAACTTCTATTTGCATTCACTTTACTCGTAAATTACACAGAATGCCCCATCATTGTTCCACAGGGCTACCTTATAGCTGAGAAACCAAGATAGGATTTCTCCAATAATCTGTACAGCAAATTGATATTTGAAAACCCCAATTCTACCCCAGTGTAACTCCACTGATTTCACTAGATTTACATCAGAGATTAATTTTGCCCCTCCTTCCCATGGTGCTCCATTTTACACACACAATTAAGGTATATGACTAAAGCCCTGCTCAACTCCAGATGGCCAAATGTCAGATAAATTAGAATTCAGCCATTGCCAAACCTCTGCTTAAAAAAAAGAAAGAAAAAAGAAGCTGGGGGTAACCTGAATTCAGCTCAATACATCACAGCGATTCTACAAGCTGCATTGCTCTTTTGGAACTCACTCCAATGGGCTCAAAGGCAATGAAAATAGGGAATAAAGTAACTGAATAACTTTATGGCTCTCGTCAGCCTGCAGAAGCACATTGAAAGCAGAGGTTATTTTCCAAAAAATCACTGAAAGGCAGAAGGCTGCGGTGTTACTGGCTGATTTATGGATTTTTCATCTGCATAAAACCTGGAGATACAGGGCCAAATCTTGCTCTCAGTTATAGCAGTGAGAATCCAGAAACTGTGATCAACTGCAGCCAACCTCATCATGCAGTAGCTGATTAAAATCCCTACATAATACATGGACAAATTAGTAGGAATCCTCAGGTTACTGGCAAATTGACAGTAAGGCCCTCAGTGCTGCAAAAGGAGCAGACTTCAATGCAATCAATAGAGCTACTCCAGAGTGACATTCAGAGGAGAATTTGTCCCATGTTATCCAGAGGGAGGAAGGCTGGTCTTTTGGTTAAGGCACTGAACTGAATTCATGAGATGTGGGTTCAATTCCCAGTTCTGTCTCACCCTCCTGTGTAAATCATATGTGAGAACTTGCATACAACGGTCACCTTGCTCTAGAAATAGCGAAGAGATTCAAACCTATGTTCCAGAATGTGTATGACCATCTGAGAAGATGTAGCATGGTCTGCTAGATAATTCACATGAGTGGGTATCAAGACAGCTGGTTCTACTCTCATCTAGGGCACTAAGTTGAGCTGTAACTATAAGTTAGCCACTGAACTCCGCTGTGCCACTGATTAATTATTTGTAAATGGGGAATTCTTAACTATCTCTGGGAAGGACTTGGATACACAGCACTTTTCTCCTGTGGGTAACATTGCTTTTCCTGCATCCCTTAAAGCATATTTGATCTGTGTAGTTTGTGAATCTATAAATGCAACTAATAACCATATACATTTATTGCTCATTAAAATGTTATATAAAAATCACACACAAATTAGTTGGGGCCCTCACTGCGCCAATGAACACATATACAGCAAACTAACAGATTTTAAGGAAAGTCTGCAAAATAAAAGTTCGAACAGAGTAGTTGAACCATTATCTCTAACTGCACAGCACGTTAGAAATTATCACACCATTCCAACTCCCACAGTTCTTCAAATTATTACCCTAAAACTAACAAGTCCAACTTCAGCTCTCTGGATTTGGCCTGAGTGGAGTTACTCTACATTTACACCAATGTAGCAGAATTCAGCCATTATGGCACAGCTCATTTTCAGAGAGCTCTGTTACTTGCAGAAAGACCATTTGTCCTCAATGTATTCTCTGCCCATTACTGTCACTTCCAACTGAAAGAAGAACAGGAGGACTTGTGGCACCTTAGAGACTAACAAATTTATTAGAGCATAAGCTTTCGTGGACTACAGCCCACTTCTTCGGATGCATACTTCCAACTGGTCATTCTTCAGTCAAGAAATACGTTAGATTTTCTATAAGAAATAAAAGGCCTGCTAATTATTTTCTCAAGTGCTTAGAGCAGGAACGACCAAATTGCTGTGTCTGTCGGACCTCCGGTATTCTACACTACTATGCTCTGGTGTCTCCAACATACAGCTATTGATTGTAGCGCGAAGCAGATATGACAAAGGAAAATATTTTATTTAGGAAGGCTTTTAGCTTCAGTTTCCTAAAGGAAGTGCAATAAAGCCCTCAGAGGGCCAGGTATATCACCTCCCAGCAGGAAGGCCTTTCTGTCCAGTTTCTCACCAGAGGATGGGTTTAGCTTCCCCTCAACTTGCAATGTCCTTGCCCTCTTCTTCTCAGAGGGGGAGTGAGACTGGAATGGGGCATATGTCTCACCGGAAGCAGGAGCGTTGGTATGGGAGCCCAGGCCTTCCTGCCCCAGCAGGCTCTGACCCCAGGCTCTATGAGATTCAACAGTGCCCGGCACCCTGAAGTGCTCTCGGAGGCCTCCCTGGGTCCCTTCCTACCACTGTGTCTCTGCCACGGCTCCAAGACCAATATAAGGTAACTAAAGAAAAAGAAAAGCCAACTAAACCATCAGCCCCAACTGGGCTCAGCATGCACTCCAATGTCCCACAGGGAGGCTTCTTCAGCACCCTTGACCAGGACCCATCAGGGCAAGTCTGTCTTCCCCCTTCTGACTGAGCTCTGCTGCTCCCTTTTAACCTTCCTCTCCAGCTGGAGCATGCTCCGTGGGTTCAGAGGGGCAGGGCTACCTGGGCCTCATATTGTCCTTTTAACCCCTTCAGGCCGAGAGCGGGGTTTGTACATCCCATCCCAGGAAGAGAAGCAGAAGAAAGAAAATGATTCTGAACTTCTGCAATGTTGATACGGATATTGATACAATATTGATATTTAGAGTGACGTGCTTATTGAACACACAAACATTAGCTCTAGACAATCGTGGATGCATCTGCATTCAAGCCTTCGTATCAAGTTGCCTCACATTACAGGAGTCTAATTGTTGGACAAAGAGGGAAATGAAGATTAATAGACTTTAGTAGCCATCAGTTATTCCATTCCACGCTGCATATCATTTCTTGAGTATAGAATAGAAAAATCAGTGAGGATCCTCACTTACAGAAAGTCCAACCTGACATGTTAACATGTATTTTAAACGTGCACGCATCCTCTCCTCTTGGTGTCTGTGCACTCTACTTCCACAGATGTCAGACATTAGCACTGCTGGAAGTAAAAGAAAACTCTAAGAGACAGTTAAGTATCTGTCAATGATACATTTGCCACATGATGCATTTCTATGCAACTTCTATGTCCAAGAATTAGACCCTCAAGACACACTGGGAAAATGGAGCTGCATAGCAGGAGTGAAGAAAAACATTTTAGGAATATACCTGTTAAGTCTGAAGTGGTTAATAAAGTCATGTGCAATCATCATTTTAGCATTAAAGCAGCAGTGATGGTAATGGTGGGTTATCCAGTTCTGATTATTCATGCTGATTTATCACATTATCTTCCATTTACTAGAGCTCACTATATTGTGCAGAAAAGAAAAACTACTGTATGACCAAAAAAAAAAAAAAAATCAGATTCTAGCTGCATTTTTGGGCTTATCATGGATGTTAGAGATGGAGATCATCCAGTCAGAAGATCATCGAATCCATTCCTTGTGAGCCAATGAAGGACTGTCCCTTGCAGTATGATTTCTATTTGCTTCCTGGTGACTAGTTTTAAAATGTCCCAAGTGACAGGGCTTATACTGTTCCCCTTTGAAAATCTAATAGATCTCATTACAAAAGTCTTAATATTCCTTTTTGGCACTCGATTTGAGGTGCAAAGAAAGCATTATGAAAGAGGAATTCACCATGCATTCAGCAGTGACATTTTCATTCAGTTTTTCTGCAGTGGCACAGATTGTGTTGCTTAGCATTGAAGTACACCCATGAGCACTGGAGCCACTCAATCTTATTCTGATTTAATCATTTCCTCCCCAAAACTTACAAATTAGTAGATTTCTTTTCCTAAAGCCATTACAAGGATTCCTAAGAGAAGTTATTCCAGAATGCAACAGAACAGATCATTACACATCTCGAGGCATAAAAAAAAAAAAAAAAGCCAACACACAAAAAACAAAACCAATCCACACACAATTTAACTTTCTTTTTAAAGCAGAGACTTACAGCATGTTTCGCTAGATACATTGGTCCTTATCAAAATACTCCCCAGTCCTGTCTCTCTCATTTCAGAGCAGCTTCTCTGTATTCAACACCAATTCTGGTTGTGTCTCTAGAGGTTTCTGCTTCCAAAAGGACTCTCACATGCCTTCCCTCCTCACTTTGCTTCAGAGCCTTCTCTTACTTGCTCATTCTCTCACTGCTCTCAGGTATCCAGATACACACACACACACGTTACTTCCCATTTAAAGCAGTGTAAGGGAGATCAGAATCAGACCCACTATTGTCAAAGTTAGGGTGGCCAGATAGCAAGCGTAAAAAATCGGGACGGGGGTGAGGGGTAATAGGTGCCTATATAAGAAAAAGCCCCCAAAATCGGGACTGTCCCTATAAAATCGGAACATCTGGTCACCCTAGTCAAAGTATGCAAAGCCCTGTACATTTGGTGGAAAGTTTCAGATATACACATAGGTTTCTCCTCTGGACTCCATTCCATGAATTCTCTACCGCTAGTCTCTCACGTGTACACAGACATCTCTCATTCTCAGAAGCTCAGAGAATAAGTTTAAGATTTCTTCACCCATCTTTCAAATGTTTGCAGTCAACACATAAATCTTCTTCCCCATGTTTATCATTCTTCAATTATTTTCTATAATAACTGGAGTCTATCTATATATAATCAACAAAAGATTTGGAATTTTTGTTGTTACTACTTCGCTGTAATTCCTGCTTTTTAGTTTCAGCCTGCTGCCTAGTGAATTGGTCCATATACAGAGTCCCCTTCGGCACCATTGCTAATGTTTTCTAAAAATACTTCCAGAGCATCATAAATAGCAAGATGGATGGAATTCATAAACCCCCTTAGGGGACAAAGTCTTTTTGCTTCTGATAACTATGGAGTGGGACTAATGCACTGAGCATAAAATGCATCTTTCTGCACTGGTTTGTTTGGTCTTTTTTTGTCTTGCAGAAAGGAAAAATGTGAACTTCTAGCATCTGCAAAAGCTGTCTCTAGGGGGTTGCTTTTCCAACAAGTCACACAGCCTCTCAAACCTTCAACATGACAAATTCAATGGGATTTATCATCCAAAACACAGACCAGGTCTTATCAAAGGAAATTTCAGCTCTGTCTGCATACTTTATAGTACTAGATAGAAAAAAGGACAGAACAACACATGTTTATAGTGCTTTACACTGCAGAGATCTGCAGAAACATTAATTTACCCTCACAACCTTCCTCCCAGGTAGATCTCCCTGGATATTTCTAAACATTCATCATCACACTATCTAGGTGCTTAGAAGGTAAGTAAGGATGAGTTACTATGTGAGCATAACATAAGGAAAACACACAGGAGATCCTTCTCTTTCCACTCCAGTTCTCCACAGTGAAATCTAACATTGACCACTATGTGATGCCAACTTTTTGGCTGTTTTAACTGTTTAAACAGTGGGAACTTCAAAAGCACGAAAGCGGCCACTGAAAGTTAGCAGGACTTGCGCTCTTGAAGTCACTGTGGCATTTTTGAAAATCTCAAACTATCACCAGAAAGAGGCTTTTTACTTATGTGCTTCTTTTAGTTTTAAAATAGCTGTGTGAACAACAGTTCGGGTTTTTTTAGTTTTGGAGGTAGGTGGGGTTTTTTTTGTTTTTTGTTTTTTGGGGTTTTGGTTTGCTGGCATTTGTGAAGAAACAAGTAGTTGAGTTGACCCGAAAACAAACTATTCCAGTGAATCAATAAGTTGAAAAATAATTTGTTTAGGGTCAAAAAATGATTTGTTTAGATTCTGTGAAGATTTTTTTTAATGTTTTTGCATTTTTTAAATAAAATTGAAGGGAAATTCCAAAACAAAAAAGTCAGAAGATTGGAGTGTTTCATTTTGAAAATGTTATAACTTTTGGAATTTTTTTTTTCAGGATGAACAATTTAGCTAAACCAATCTGAATTTATAAATTCATATATTTTTTTCCACTGAAAAATTTCACCCAGCTCTAGTTTTAAAAATAGAAACTGTGCAAATAAATCATCACTCTCCAGTTGCTACTGTGAAAGTTAGATCAATATTAACTTTGTGCATCTATCTTACAGAGGTAAGGCCAAAGTCTCTTTTGAGTTAAAGCAGTGATAATTTAGAATAACTCCATCAAAGCCAGCATAGTTACGCTAGATTGACCCCGGTGGAACTCAGAACAGAATTGGCCCAGAAATATCAGACAAGATTCTTGACTGTGCTGGATTATTTTAAAAATTAAACGAGTTGATAATGTTTTGCATTACTGATCTCCTGCTCTTCCTCTCCAGAAATAATAAAGTTTTAAAAATAAAGGTGTGATCAGAACTGTTTTGTTTGAGGAAAGACAAAAATGTCACAGCTACTCTACAATAAATGACATCGTCATTAAAATTCTCATAACTACACTGTATCAGTGTAAAGAAATATTATAATGCTATTATGGCAGCTAAAGTAAATTAACTGATATTAATTACTTATAATTTTAACACGCCATTATCAGACAGATAGAAAGGCTAACATGCCAGATAAGCTTTTTTTAAAAATTTAAGCCTATTTTTTGCAGGAATATATAATCTATTTATCCAGAAAGTTTATGGGTCTAAGACGTGAAACTCCTATTGTGTATCATGTATACATACATAATACATCCTCTCTTGTTTAGCTCAAATATCAAAACAGCTGGTAATAGAAAAGAGAAAAAAATGTTTCAACATTTTTGGACTGAGGTTACTTCAGTTCATGTTACAGAGGTCCCTAAATCCTAATCAAATTCTTTTCTCAATTATTCTAGCTTTATCCAGTATTTTAGGAACAAAATAGGGCACATTTGCTCTCTTTAAATATATCAGAGGGATAAATACAAGGGAGGGAGAGGAATTATTCCAGCTTAGTACTAATGTGGACACAAGAACAAATGGATATAAACTGGCCGTGGGGAAGTTTAGGCTTGAAATTAGACGAAGGTTTCTGACCGTCAGAGGGGTGAAATATTGGAATGGCCTTCCGAGGGAAACGGTGGGGGCGAGGGACCTGCCTGGTTTTAAGATTAAGTTAGACAAGTTTATGGAGGGAATGGTTTAATGGTAAAACATATTAGCTGAGGAATACCAAGCAATGGTAGGCAAACAGTATAATGGCTAACAAGGGTTAGGCTGGAGACTCTTGCCTACATGCTCGGGGTCTTACTGATCGCCATATTTGGGGTCGGGAAGGAATTTTCCTCCAGGGTAGATTGGCTGAGGCCCTGGAGGTTTTTCGCCTTCCTCCGCAGCATGGGGCAGGGATCTCTAGCAGGAGGGTTCTCTGCCAATTGAAGTCACTAAGACACAGGATTTGGGGACTTCATCAGCAGAGTCAAGGAAAGGGTAGGGACGGTTTTGTGGCCTGCAGCATGCAGGGGGTCAGACCAGATGATCATAATGGTCCCTTCTGACCTTAAAGTCTATGAGTCTATGAGTCTATTTTTGTTTTTTGTTGTTTTGTTCTTAGCATCTGTCAATTCAACTATGACTGAAGTTTTATAACTCTTCTTCAGAGATCAAAACCCCAGCAGTTCTGGATTGTCTCAGATGTCCGAACCACTATAAATATTCAGCTTTGAATAACCATGTTACTTATTCTTCTTCTTGTCTTCTCAGAATATATATTTTACATGTAACTTTTTTTTTAAAAATAGCTTGTCTTGTTTAAATTCCAATTTCAATAAAAAAGAAAACTATTCTGTAGCAAAAAAGAACTCTTCCCTCCCCACCTCACACTGTTCCCCGTCTCCCTCACTCACACACACACACAAAACCTCTAATCTGCACTGAATGCCTGTATTTTTACTCATGAGAGGAATATTAACAAAAATAAGTAACAGGTGACAATATGACAAGAGGTCAAACTGAGCACAATTTCAATGAGGTCCAATCAGTGTTATACTTCTATTCATTGTTAAAAAACAGCAGAGAAAATTACAGATTTATTTTATTGGGGATAGTAATTCTACTGCTTGGATTATTTTAAATTAAAGAAAACAAAACCAATTTGATTTCACATATTGCTAAGCTCCAGTTCATCTTCCACTTACATTCTTCAATCCTCTCTCTTCTTTTACCAGACCTCCAGGTATATTCATGTCCAAATGCAAGTGTTGCTTTCCTACAAACACTGTAAAATTACATTCTGAATACAAAAAGTGGACCTAAATATTTTGCCAATGCTTCTCCCAGGAGAGAACAAGTGTCTGAACACAGTCACACATGCTAACATTTCACTTTCACACATGCATATGGCCGAAGAACTGGAATAAAGGAGTCAAGATAGCCCTGTAGCCATCAACACTTCAACAGTACATCAGATTTCTTTAACAGGCATGAAAACATTATTATTTGAAGTGTGTTTGGCTGGATTCCCATCCACACTCAATCTAACTGTAAGGAGATTGTTGCCTTTAATTATTTAGATTTACAAGAGACATCTGTGACAGCCACCATTTTGGTTGACACACCAGGAATCAAGCCAGGGATCTCCACAGCTGTAAACATGAGTCTCTAAAGCTTGAGCAAAAGAGGAGACAGATTCTGGCTGGGGCTGTAATAGATGAGCATCCTCTGGATCACTCATCAACAATTGACTATGAAGGTTCGTACAGTACATCTGGAGTTCTGGTGGACCAATCAGGGAAGCAAACTTCACTGTTTTCCTTCCACATAACCAAGGCCGGAAGGGTTTTTCTCCCTCTCGCTTTCATTCCTCTCAATCCGCTAAGTATTTTCATACGTCTAGAGTCAAGTAACCTTCATTTTACATATTATCTTATTGAAGATGGATCCAATCATGCTCCTACTGAACTCAACAGGATCATGTATCATTGCCTTCAATGGAGAAGTGGCAGGCCCTAAAATGCCTTTCTTTGCGCCCCAGTTCTATGAATCTTACTCACACTGCGGAGACCTTACACTTATCAGGAGTTCCTCTGAAGCTAACTAACCAAAGTGCAAAACTAACAGTGTTGAAGTAAATAGTTTGGCATATGCTCTTTTACATCTTCTGTGCAAGAAGACCTGGAAAGAATAAGAGTTCCTGTAAGCAAACTTTTCACAGCACTAGCTTAGATTTCTCCTCCACTGCAGCGTTTGACAGTTAATCAGGATTCAGCTCTTTTTCTAACATGGCTGGAGACTGCTCCTAGACTTTTCAATGCCAAAAATAGAGTGGAACCTTTCCTCACTAGTTAAAGGAAAACCGCAGTTTGAACAGTGGGTTTGCTGACTTCTGTCTTGATCACTGAAGCTATGTAACAGCCTGATATGATGGCAACAAAAATCAGCTTCACCGTAACAGTAATTATAGCAGAGTCCTTTAATTGAGCCAAATCCCACAATCCTTATTCATACAGAACTCCCACTGGAAGAAATCAAAATGATGACATACTTAAAATCATGAAAGTAGGGTCCCAACTATAGAAAAGTAAGTAATAAACATCACCAATATATTGGAGACATTGACATTAGTTCACCACCTTGAATTAAAAAGTATCCAGTTTTATGGCTATATAGTGTCATTTGCCTGTGATTTTTGCAAGCGGGTTCTTTTTCTTCATCTGTAAGAAAGCAGCAACATTAAACTCCTTATCATATAATCAGAGAGCAAGTTTTCCTACTGACTGTTGTGCATATTGTGATTAAAACCACTCACGTCCTTTGACATACTCTAAAGAAGGATCACTTTTAAATGGTATGCCAGTGTGATATCAGGGAAAAGTTCAAGAGTATGAAACAAAAGAAACTCTACAAGAGTTGGCATGAAAAAAGGTGGCATGCACTCCAATATACTGTTTAGTTAATAAAGAATGTTCTCACTACAGATTAACATTATTCACTCAGGCCCTGATTTGGCAGAATGTTTTAAGCATGTGCTTAAATCTAATTGACTCCAATGAGAGTTAAGCACATGTTTAAATTCTTTGATGAATCAAAACCTCACTAGTTTGTTTCTCTCTACCTTCCTTGAAATGGGAACTGAAAACGTTTGTCTAGTTTTCCTGTGCCTTTATCGTCTGCTGAAATACTATTTTCTGTATTTCCTACAGCAATACCTCCTCAGTGAATCACAGTTGTACAGTACAGATATCCCTACAGCCCATCTCCTATAGCAACAATACAAATACAGAAGGGAGATTGCACCACCCCTCCTTCTAGTGGTAGAAGCATAGCAATCTCACAAAGGCTATGGTACATTAGCACTTCAGTCTTTTTTACATTCATGTCAATAGATCCTCTACTTAAAGTGCAGGCCTCAAAAAAAAAAAAAAGTGTACATAATTCGAGCAAAGGCAGAATGCATATGATCTCTTGTAGTTGTAGTGAAGCTACATGACTCTAAGGTCATGTGATTAATATTGAACGCAAACTGGTCCAATGGCATTACTCTAGAAATCTGGGATATCTAGCTTCTGACGGGTGAAGGGATAAAACAGGGGTCCCAGTGTGTAGTGGTAGGAATGCATTACTGTATTTCATCCATTTGGTACAATCTTTACACCTAATCCTACAAAATACTTAGTTCCTTATTCAAGCAAATGGGACTGTTCACCATAGTAAACACAATGTTCAATGGAGTTTGCAGAACTGGGCCCTTTAATTGCACTAAATCATCTAAGGATGAGCAAATTCCTTCTTTAAAGCATGCAACAATAATTGTTAAATACTTTACAACTGACTGTAATATTAATATAGTATTTGCTACAGGATGGGTGGTTTGGTTTGGTTTTTAACTATGATGTTCAGCTGCCTGGAAAGACATCCCAGCTAAAACACACAAAATGATAAAATATTAAGCACCAAGAACTGGTCCCAGGATTTTAGAAACACAACTCTGCCTTCCATTATGAGTTTCTGCCTTCAAACTGCATAACTAAGGGGCAATTAAGAAATTATGAGAATTCAGGAGAACTGGTTTCCATTTTCAATTATTTACAGATATGATTCAAAATGAAGTGTTCATTCATTTCAAATCTATTACAAGCAAAACAACTGAGAAGACAAATCCCAGGAAGACTGATTTCAGAGACTGCAAACCACATGCTAGCTTTTGGTATTTTTCACTCAACTTCTAAAAGCAATTTTGCCTGCCTTTCCATCCATAAGCTGATTCTTATTTTCCTTGTGTGCGAATCTATTCAAGGCTGTGCATCTAAAATAGATTTTACTTCATTGTCCCAGCTTCCTCTTATTGTTGCCATTTGCCTCTATACCATTTTTTCCATTCATTTGGGACTAATTTTCATTAATCTCAAAAGAACGTGCAATCAATCTGAAGGGGTGGGAGGCTAAACAAAAGAGCAACCCAAGAGAAATATTAATTTTAAAGTCTAATAGATCAGAAAGTGGTGGAAACCCATCACCTGGAGCATTTGAATCTAGACTAGACAAATGCCTTAAAACAGCGGTTCTCAAACTTTAGCAACCCGAGGACCCCCATTTTGATTTTAAAAATTTTCACACACACACCCGCCGCCTGCTCAGCCCAAGACCTCACGCCCACTCCAGCCCTTCCCCCAAGGCCTGGCCCCACCCCTCGTCTTTCTGCCCCCTCCCCCAAGCGCGGACCGTCCCCGCTCCTCCCTCCCAGCAGCCCCTGCACACCGCTGAACAGCTGTTCCCCAGAGGTGGGAGGGAGGGGGAGGAGTTGATCAGCGGACCCCCTGGACCTCCTGGACTACATTCGCAGACCTCCAGGGGTCCTCAGACCCCAGTTTGAGAAAGACTGCCCTAAAATATACATTAAGGAACTCTCCTGAAGAGGCAAGGAGATGGACCAAATAACGTAACAGGACTTTTCCATTTATGATTTCTATGATTCTATAACTTATACTTCTAGAGCAAGATACGCTGTAAAAATGCAGCTTAAACCATTTGTGTATATATCTGTCAGGTTAATGAACATAAAACACTGAGACACTTTGAGGCTGGAATCACCCCAAGGTCTACCTAGGGCCATCCAGCTCATGGGAAGTGCCAGACTGACACCACAGGAAACTAAAGTCCTTTTGTTCACTAACATGGACCCTGGTCCACTAGGAATTGGACAAAGACTGACATTCCACATCGACAAACACACAGCCAACTTGAGCTGAATGTGAACTGGAACAATGAACTTCAAGGGATCCATATCTCCTGAGATATCAAGTCCCCCTAAAATCTTTTCAGCAGCGTGCTTACTCAAAAGAACATGCAGATTTAATTCAGCTTGGAGGACCTGGGTGTCTCACCTTTGCCTTCAAAATTGCTATCAGCTCCTCAAAATTCTAACTAGTTTTTATTAATTAAATAAAATAACCCATCTCAGGAGCTCATTATAAAGCTGATGTTTGTGAAGCACTCTGAAGATATAAAGTGGTCTAAAAATGCTCAGGGTCAGGCTGGGCCAGTAAGGCCCAAGTCTGTGTCAGGGCACAGCAGAGCGGCATGGTCCCAGGAGAGGCACTAGGACGTATCTCCCAGAGCTTCCAGAGCACGGGACGGTGCAACTGCCACACCACCCCGGAGGAGGGTGCAGCTTGCTCTCTGCTCCATGGAGGAGGAAGAAAGGAAGAGGGCCCCATCTCCTCTCTGCCTTATGTGGGAAGTCTGAGAGGCATGGGCAACACCCAGGGGCTAGCAACTAAGGGGAGGCACTGCAACCATGGATGGCCACCCCTGCCTTGGGAGAACAAGGGAGGGGACTGAAGGAAAGGAGCTTGCACCTTCCATACTCCTGTGTGCCCTACACGGGCAAGGCATAAACTATTATTATTCTTTAAACTGATGGCTTAGTATTAGCACTCTGGGAGACTCAGGTGCCGTTTTTAGTTGGATGCTCTCACTCCCTCAGCTTGCAGAGGCTGAGGGTGCTCTGGAGACTATATTATCAGATATTGGGAGCCAGCGAGGAAGGAATGCTTTGTATGACTCAACGGCAACCCCTCCAAGGGCCTCAACTGATTAACAGAAGTGGGGCTCTGACAAGTCCAGTCTATTCCTCTTCACCAGAGGATGGTGGGTATGAGGGATACCTTGAGAATGGGAGGCTGTAAACTGGGGAGCAGGGGAGGGAAAATGGAGGGAATTTGAAGTGAGACACTCAACCCCATCTCTCAACCGGTCTTGAGCAGATCCACTTTGTTTCTCCATCAGATTCATGGCACAATGTGGGTAACATCAGCAACTCCCCGCTTCAGAATTTGATTGCCATTCCTCTTGCAGAGAACAGATCATTTATTAGAAATTATTTTAATTTGGGAAGTGCTTAAAGTATGTGTGGTGGAAGGTGGGGGGCTGCAAGAGATCACAGACCCAGCAAAAACAAAATTTACAAATCAAGCTGGGTCACTGAGGTATGCACTTTCAACCATCTCTTACAAAGATGCTGCTCCCAGATTAGAACAGACCCTCCAATTTTTTTCACCCTCCACTTTAAGCACTGGATTTGGGAGTATATTTCATACGTTCCATCATTCTTGAATTGTATACTTTTCCCATCACCACACACAGCGTTTCCCAGCCTCAGGATTCGATGTAAATGACAGTCAATCAATGGTTAAGCCATGCATTACTTCAAGAGCGATGTCTATCAGAGATGGCTGTGATTAGGCTGGAGAGAAAACGGACAGAAAGACACTGCAGTCGAGATTAGAAAAGGGGGTGGAAGACCACATTACACCTGCTGGACGGCTGATTCAGTACTAGGCATGTGCAATACTGTTGAGACAATGACAAACGCAGAAGAAAAGAGTCTGTGGAAAGCCCAGCAACTAGGTTTGTGCAGGTCAGCATGTACATCAATCAAAGTGATGTCAGCAGAAGCCCTATGTATATACACCTCTACCCCGATATAACACTGTCCTCGGGAGCCAAAAAATCTTACCGTGTTATAGGTGAAACCGCGTTATATTGAACTTGCCTTGATCTGCAAGAGCGCGCAGCCCCCGCCCCCGAAGCGCTGCTTTACCGCGTTATATCCAAATTCGTGTTATATCGGGTCGCGTTATATTGGGGCAGAGATGTACATGCACATATACAAGTACATATACACGCTTGTTTGCAGCTGATAGAGCTGGTCTTGAAGCTTGAGAAAATGAGAATAAACATTCGTTTTTATTGTAAATAGGAGTCAGCACTTTCATGTTTCCATTTTTCACCAAAAGATCTTCAGTGTTTACTTCAGCAGAAATCCACATGTACTGGAAAGAAGAAGCAAGTGATGTGCAGCATGCATATATAAAATAATACATGATACTTGAGAGGAACAACAGAGTAAGTTATGCCTTACTTCATCTCATTCCCCTAGCGGGGAAATTCAATTATTAGTTTATAAGAGTGTAGTCTAGTGGTCTCAGGACAGGCCCAGCAGCTAGGAATTCCCAGGTTCTAACCCTGGCTCTGAGACCCAAGGAAAAAATAATTCCAGGGGAAAGTGCTCTATTGGCATGTCATTAAATCAAATATGTAAATACATTTTATATTACATTGCTTGTTATTTCAAACTGAGCAATTCCATTACTTCACTCATGGATTATGGAGTACTAGGCTAACCAGCATAACTGTGTTCTGTGTAACACCCATTCCCATGACATAGTACAACCAGTTGAAAATGCTTCTATATCACTTATCAGGTTCTATCAACATTTAGGCCTGGTCCCCACTAACCCCCCACTTCGGACTAAGGTACGCAAATTCAGCCACGTTAATAACGTAGCTGAATTCGAAGTACCTTAGTCCGAACTTACCGCGGGTCCAGACACTGCAGGCAGGCTCCCCCGTCGATGCCGCGTACTCCTCTCGCTGAGCTGGAGTACCGGTGTCGACGGCAAGCACTTCCGGGATCGATCTGGGATCGATTTATCGCATCTAGACAAGACGCGATAAATCGATCCCAGAAGATCGATCGATTACATCCGGACCAGGAAGTAAGTATAGACGTACCCTTAGTTACTTTTGTTGTGATGCTACACTCGTTAAGGAGACATAGCTAATGATCAAGTGTGGTTTTAGTGTATTCCTCTTTTTGAACAAGCTACCTTTGGGGCTGAAAATGGCTCATGCTGACCCTCTTGGAATCTTTTTTGAAAGGTTGGTAAAATATCTGCATTATTTGGCCATGGGAAAGCAAACAGATAGAACTGCACAGCTGTCACACGTTTTTCCTCTAGCCTAACTAAATCCACCATTAAAAAACCCAATCTATTTGTAAAACTTAAACTTTCCCTGGATTCAGACCTCCAGGAGAAGAAGTGTTTTTGACATGTTTCGAGCAATGTGAGATAATATGCACAAGTAGGGCATAAGATAATACTGTGCAGTAATATAACATCTTTCATCCAATGATGTTAAAGTTCTTTGCAAACAATTAACCCCCACCTTGCACTTGTGAGATAGGAAAAGAATATACAGGGATAACTTCACAACTGAAAGGCAATCACGTATGGGGCCAAACACAGCAGCCGTTGAACAGTGCACAGCAACACTACATAAGAATTTAGGATAAGAAGTTAATATCTTTGCAAACTGACAGCCTGATTCAATACTCATTGAAATCAGTGGGAGTCCTTCTATTGACTCCAATGGGCTTTGGAACAGGTCCTCAAACTGCAGGGGTAATTTTAGGTAGCTAGAAATGTGCAGGGGAATTTTCAAAGGGCCTCCTTTGCATGCTCTGCAGAGGATTTGTGGAAGGGACAGGAGTAGGTGAGGGTGATGGGGGATATGTCAGAAAGGAGGAGAGGAGCAAGGGGAAGCTCATTTACATAGGCCCAGAATCTTCTATGATCTTCCTCAAGAATGAGCTGCTGGGCAAGTGCTCACAAACCCTCTCTGCCAACGTAACACAGAGACTGAGAACTCAGGCTGCAAATCAGGTAACTGCTGTGGAAGATAACAAGATGCAGGAGTCATGGATTGATGCTGGGTATCCAGCCACAGCAGCCATGAACTCCCACTTTGCGTCACATACAGCTATACTGTTTATGGAATGACTAAATTTTCTACCTCTATGGGCTCAATAGGGTGACCAGACAGCAAGTGTGAAAAATTGGGACAGGGGGTGGGGGATAATAGGAGCCTATATAAGAAAAAGACCCAAAAATTGGGATTGTCCCTATAAAATCGGACTATCTGGTCATCCTAGGGCTCAATCCTATCCACTTTCTCCATCTTGGCTCTTCTAAAAACCTACAGTGAATCCTGTCTTGCTTGTGTGTTGGAGAGAGGGACGGAGGGGGGAGTTTACTCTCTGTATTGTCTGTTATCAGAATACACAAAACTGCAGAGCTACCAATGAGAGGCCGATGCGTGATCACTTTCATCAGTACCTCTGACAATACCAACTTTTGAGCACCTTTAGTGGCCTGATCCAATGGCCACTGAAGTCAATGGAAGGGCTGCCATTGACGCCAATGGGTATTGCATCAGGACCCTGGATGGCCCCATGGCTCTTCTGAAAATACTATTTAGATACCCATAGCACACCTGCAAATCCCACTCCATCATTCCAGCTATTCCAGCTACCGAGCTCTCAGTCAATGTTGGCACAACTGAACAGTAGATCAGAAAATCCCCAAAGTGTTCAGCTCCCACTTGGGCCCCTCAGTGGCTTCCCAAATGGCTATTTGTGCCTGCCCCAGTTTTTGAAAATTTTGGCCCTAGTTACTATTGCGATAACTGGGTCTACAAATTTACACTAATTGTGAGCTCAATTGTAAATCATACCTGAAAGTTCACAGGATGTCACAATAACCTATCACAAATGCTGATGGGAAAAAGGAATAAAAGGGAAACAAAAAGACTGAATTGGTGCAAACAAAAAGGATTCTAGGACTGTGGTAAGATCATGCTGAGTAAACAAGCAAAGTGTGGAACCAGAAATCAATAAAATAAATGTTGGTATGTCGGAAACTAGCTCTAACTGGTGGGCAAAATAATGAGAGGATGGGCTCTTCCAACCACAATTCCCTTTGTGAAAGGAAGAGACTTTGAGGAGAAAAAATGGCTATTGAGGCAAGCTGCACCCACTGTCTCCTGGGACCTCACACCTTCAACATGCTGATCCTGAGAGATGTCCAGACCAGACAAGGTCCAGAGAGAGGGACCCAGATGACACTGCCACCTCTGTTGGCTCCAGCTGAATCCCAAACACTACCTGGGATGAAACGGGATCAGACTTTAACAACAACAGCTCCCGCCCATCTCTACTAACGGCTTCTCTTTTCCAAAAAGAGGACACTTAATATTACCATCTTTGATACCATCAAAGAGACTATCAGACAAGGCAGGGTTTCCTTCTAAAAACGCTCTCCAGTGCAAGGGAAAGGAAATAAGGGATACTGATAAAATTAAAGCCTTATTTTACATTTCAAGTGCTTTACCTGTTTTTCCTTCTTTTCTGTATCTTTAATAAAAGGTTAGAGTGATTTTTAACGGTGTGTTTGCCAGGGTACTAAACAGGCTGAGGTCTTTGTATACCAAACCTCAAACCTTGTTTAAAGTTGGACAGTGACTGGGTCTTGTTAACACCTTTGGTCCATATAGTCTATCTAAATTAATACTGCTACAGGATCTTTAATGACCTCATGTGGTCACCACCACAGTTCAGCTTCTCCTCTGAAAGCCAGCACCACCGGCATTGCACTGCCTCCTTATATCATGCTGCGTATCAGAGGGTCCACTCACCACAGGTGGCACCTCCTCCTTGCTGCTCTGGGGAATCAGCTCTTTCCAGGTCTGAGGTCCACTTCAGCTACTTGCTGCATGCTCTGTTACCACTCTCTCTCTCTCAACTCAGTGTGCTCCCTCTTTATGGAGCTGGCCCCCCAGCCAACTCACTAGGCGTATCTCCCCCTTCCGGGGTGTCAAAGTCTTTCCTTACCAGCAGTCTTAGGCAGCATCAAGGCTGCTGTAGTGTCCACATATGTTATGCCTCTTTCCCCGGGGTACGTAGGATGGCAGAGGGGGAAATGACCAGTGGATCTACTCAGTTGTAATCCATCTCCCCCAACCCTCCACATGCTAGTGCTCATAGAGCCACCACAGAGCTGGTGTTGCAAACTTCCTGCATGCAATCCTCAAATCCTACTGCCCCTCCCGCGTTTATCCTTGTTTTCAGGACTTTGAGACCAGGATTTTCCCCAATGAGAAAAATTTTTTCAAACTCCCAACATAACTTCACCACAAAAACTGGATTCCATTAGAATTAGAGGCCATTAAAAATGGGCACTTCAAGGGGCTACATGTTTTCATACTTCCTGAACTAAGGGCTTCACCAAACATCGTGATTATTTTTAGCCGGTACATTTATATCAAAGATGGCATGGTGCTTTACAGACATATGAGAGACATGGTCCCTGCCACAAAGAGTTTACAACCTCTGGCCCCGATCCTGTAAGCTGTTTCATGTGGGTCCTTACAACTGCACATAGGTCCATTAAAGTGAATAGCACACCAAGCCGGCACAGGACCTCATCCATGCAAAGTAGCTTGCAGGTTAGAGGCCCCAGTGTACATAATACCAGGAAAGACAACAAAAAAACAAAGATCTAGGAGAAAGCTGAGGACAGGCACATGAGATGCATCACAATAATCATGAAGTTGCTTGGTTTGTTAACCACATCTTCATAGTTTCACAATTTTTTTTAATGTAAAGCGCTATTGGGGTGCATTTTTAAACTAACATTTTACTTATCTATTATTAAAATTTTCTTTTTTTCCTCAGGCAAAAGAGAAGATCGTTAATATCTTTTGTTTGTTGTGATGTGATTCAGATCTTTAACTTTCCGCTTTCCTTCCCCCCACTCTTCAATGGGCACTAATTTTAACCAAACAAAATCAAGGCACCAAACTCTAGATAGCCACGCCTGCATCAATTCTCAAATCAGAAGCAGCAATGTTTGAGATGAGACAGATTCTGCATTTAATCAGGGCTGAGTTGCTCATGGCAAAAGAAACGTGGAGTCAGACTTTACACACGGATGAGGAAGAGCCTCAAATTTAAGCCTCCTGCCATTAGAAATCATGCAAATGTGGTCTAAAACTTTAAAATGCTCCTGTTAGGGCAGGTGCACATTTCTAGAAAAAGTGTTAACATGCTGTTATTGTCATTAAAATTTGCATAAAGCAACCCATGTTCAGTATCACTGGTCAGTAGTCAGGCAATGGCTGAGCTGTTAATATGTCATTAGTAATAGTAACCACTGAGTTCTGATTGACTATAAAACCACGCTCAGCATCACCTTCCTTTTCTCCCTGTAAATATATTCATGTCATCTTTAAAAAGGAAACGTTTAGAAATTGCTCCTCCCTGCCCACTTTCCTTCTAGTCCCATTATTTTATGCTTCTAGCTTTTACATTATTTTAAAAATTAATACAAATCAGGGCTAACAAGGCCTCACTAATCTGGTCCTACAGGTGTATATCTCTGTGTATTTTTAAAGGACGCGCTGCACCTTTAAATCTTGCTGCATCGAGCTCTGGAATATGTCCATCACTGAGCTGCAAAATGGTACCAAGCAGGGAGAAGAGAAAAAACAATTCCCCTCACCTCACCTTTAACTGTCTTCAACAGCCTGCGATGAGGACCCCCCTCCCGCCCCACACTGGCTGAACGAGGTGCGCCGGGCACTCGTGTACCGCAGCAGAGCAAAGAAACACCAACCAAGGTCAAGCAAAGCCTATTCAACCAGCAGCATCTCAGAGAGCAAATCCGCAGCAAAGTTTCTGGCCAGGGAGCTGCTGCACCGTGCACTGCAATGGGCTCGGGGTTGCATTTGCTCGGGGCGGCCGAAGAAAAGGCCAACACCCGCTCCGCACCGCAAACTCAGCTCCATTCCAGAGGCAGGTTGCTCTCGCCCCGAGCCCCGGCTGGGAGGGCGACATGCAGCCTGGCGGAGACTCACCTCTCGCAGACATGGCTCGGGCAGTGGGGGCCGGCGGAGGAAGGCAACGAGTCTCGGTGGTTAAGGGAGGGGTGGGGGAGACGGGAGAGGAGCAGCTGCCGTGGTCCTGCGGGACAGCCACCCATGTGCCGGGGATGGAGATGAGCCGGGTGGTACCTGTCTGCCGCGTGTCCCGGAGCAGCAGAGCGGAGCAGGGCGCTCCATGGACAATAACACCCGCAGCCGCAGCCAATGCAGACAGTGAGCGGCCAGGGCTGGGCGGGTCTTGGCTGCCTCCCTCCCTCCTTCCCTTCCCCCCACTCAGTGCAGCAGGCTGGGCCGCGACACCCGGCAGCAGATCAGTACATCCACCCTCCAAGGGATCTCCGGGAAGCCGCTCCCCGCAATGCACCTGCTGCCTGGGCCAAGCGCAGAGCTGGGGGAGGCAGTGAGGGGCTCTGATTGCAGAACAGAGCACGCGTGTGTGCGCTCTGGGGGTGCAAGAGAAGGGAGGGGGATGTGTGTGTGTGTGCCCCTGCAGCAGAAGGGATCTGCACTAGTGTGTGTAGTGCGGGCAAGAGAAGGGCACTGCACGTGTCTGTGTGCCCAGGCAGTAAAGGGATCTGTATGTGCGTGTGTGTGTGTGTCTGTGTGTGTGCAAGAGACGAGATCTGTGTCTGTTTGTGCTCGTGCAGCAGAAGGAATCTGCATACGTGTGTGCGCACACACCTGTGCCGCAGAAGCATGTATCTGTAACAAGGGATTTCTGTGTGTGCAGGCAGTAGAAGGGATCAGGGCATATGCCAGAAGTCACAGCAGCAGAGGGTGCACACACCACAATGGGCATGTGCAACATAAACATAGCTCAATATAAATCCCCTGCAGGTGAGCATGGAAAAAACAAACAAAACAAAAAAACAGGATGTATTAGAAAGCCCCCAAACAGTCTAAAATGTTAACAGAGAGACCTGGAAATTAAGCACACCCTACATTATACATATCGAGGTCTCATAATAAACATCTCAGAGAGCTTCCAATTGACTATAAAAGAAGCCGCACTGTGGGCCTTCTATGCCATAAAGAAACCACTGGACAGATGTAACCCTTCAGTAAAACTACCGAACAATATAATTCAGCCCATTCTTCTATATGGGAGTGAAGGCTGGGGCAAAGCCTCAACAGCGAAGTGGGCCTACTGAAAAACCCCGTAGTAACTATACAGCTGCATGTATACTACACGAACACAGGAAATATAGCAACATTGGCTGCAACACAGAACTGGGTCAATTCCCCTCCCAAATTAACATACATAAAGAACACTGGACTTCTGGTGTCATCTCAACCAAAGCAGCAAACTCTCCTTCCACTGCAGTGCACTAGGGTATCACAAGTTAAATCCAACAGAAAAAAAAATCTAATATTATATATCGTCACTACTAACCTCAACAATTCCAACCTGCCATCCAGTGGCGCCAGCTAGCCCCTCCCCAAACCAAAAAAGGCTTAGGCTCAGTACCCAAATCACCAACATATCAGCCTGTGGCAAGAACAAATCGAAAACAACAATCTAGATGGTACAGGTCCCTGCACAGAATTATCACCCTTGTAGGCTACTAGCCTCTGGGCAGTGAAATGAAAACAGTTCAGGCAGACTCTTACCATATACACAATGAGTGACAATAAACTAGAGATGGAAATCAGGAGACACGAGGCACAATCCAAATGCAGCAAGGAGCCAACATGCGACCAACGTGATAGGAGAGATTGAGAGAGACACACATTCTGCTCCAATATCCAAATTACAAGAGAAGGTGGGAAAGATACATCCTCAAATTACCAGGGATCATAAAGCAATGAGGAAAATCTCAGTGAAATCTGGGAGAAAGGAGAGAGATGGCAGAGACTACATCATGGTATGTAGCAACCTTCTGGATCAGGAATGGACACAGAGACCAAACCCCAAACACGGTGTGAAGTCCCATTCTTCTTAGGCAGATCTTACCTGCCAACACAACTAAGAGTACTCTCTCTTTTACTCTTTAGCAATACGTTTATCCTAGTAGTTTGTCATGTTGAAGGGATGTGCATATGTGTATGCATGGTCCTCAGAAAGGATATGTGCATGTGTACATGTGCACATCAAAAAGCATGTTATGTGTGTGCACAACAGAAGCAGTGTGTGTGCCTGTATAGTACTGCAACAGCTGATGTGTGCATGCTGACATTTGTGCAACAGTGGCTTTTAGAAATGTCTAACTCCATCCTCCATCCATCACCCCCAATGTGTTGTACAATTCAGTTCAATTGTATTCATGGTGTCATCCTGTTTTCTGCAACTGCAAATGCCACCGAATCCTGTAGCAAGAGTGGAATAAATAGTCGGTTTGCATTCCTCCATCCCCATCCCTAAGGCACCAGCCCTGGATGCTGATCTATTGCTACATTAAAGCACAGTGGTGTGTGATCATGCATTAACATCTACTTCAAAACCAGTTCCCCATCCCCCCTGTGTGTGCAATCATTAAACATTCCCATTTGCAAGCAACTCAACTTTCCCTTCTTGCACTGCGACAGACAAGATTTTCCTAAACCAGTGTGATGTGATGACATAATTTTGCATTTTTAATATTCAAGGCATTGCCTGTGCACTTCCCTGGATGGGTTTCTAACCAATGTTATCACGGGTTCCCCCATGTGATGCTAAAAAGATAGCATTAGCGAGGAGTCTCAGCAAAAGGCAGACCTTAGTTTTTTCATGTAGAATTTCCTGTCTTTCTGCTGCCTTTGTAATTGACGGGTCGGGGGGGAGGGTACAGAGGGGAGAAGCGTTTGTAACTTAAAAGATTTGTTAGAATGGCACATACACAGTTAATTCCACATTAATTTTATGTGAACTTCTATCTAAGGTAGCCAGGTGCAACACAGAGACTGACAGAAAAACGTTTTAGAATTCTATGCAAACACATTGTACCAGCTCAGGTTATTTATACATATA
Source organism: Chrysemys picta bellii (assembly GCF_011386835.1). Lineage (NCBI taxonomy): Eukaryota > Metazoa > Chordata > Testudines > Emydidae > Chrysemys > Chrysemys picta. The sequence continues at coordinate 116,639,618 of NC_088797.1, read as the reverse complement.
TATATATATTTGTGAACTGATGGTGAAGTGGGTGAAGTACTTATAACTGTTATTTCTTGAGAATAATGCTGGGTATGTGGTATAACAGGAAAAGGACATACCATTGTTGATCAATGGTAAATTCTGTATTGTGTGGACTTGTATTTGAAGCTGGTCAGTGTATCATTAATGTGCACATAAATCATTTTTATTTCTTTTTCATCATGTTACATAGTGTTAAAATAGTGTTTTGTTTATATTTTGAGATTGGAAATGAAAGAACAGTACTTATTTTGAGGTAAAGTTGATGTTTATATTTAATAAAAAATTAAATTAAATTTAGGGAGATATCCTATCTCCTAGAACTGGAAGGGACCTTGAAAGGTCATTGAGTCCAGCCCCCTGCCTTCACTAGCAGGACCAAGTACTGATTTTGCCCCAGATCCCTAAGTGGCCCCCTCAAGGATAGAACTCACAACCCTGGGTTTAACAGGCCAATGCTCAAACCACTGAGTTTATTCATTAAAGCCACGAATGGGAGAAAAATAAAATCATAATGGTGACCAGTAGATTCAATGGGTTATAAAGGCAAAAAGGATGAACCAGTAAACAATGGCATATTTTAAAGGGGAAAAATTCCATCTCTTTTTGTTTGCTGCCATCTGGCAATTATGTAACCATGATAAAACTCTTTAATATGTGTGAGACACATGAGACCCAGGACATTTTTAAACTACACAATCTTTGTGAGTGGGAATGTTAGCTGAATTATACTGTGCTAAGCAGATATTAAGTCGCACTAGGACACAAATGCTAATTCTTACATAAAATCTAGAAAAATCAGAGCTGCCAAGTGTTAAAAAAAAAACACTCTAGGTTCCATCCTGCATTTCCTGTGCACCCAAATCCCTTTACTGTCAATGGGAATTTTGGGTGCACACGGAATGCAGGATTGGGTCCTCAGCAGAAGGCCTGGAAAGATGGCAGTTAACAGAAAACCAGCTACTTGAAGCCGTCTTTTTGAATTGTTGCCTAAGAATTGGAAGAAAAATAAACCATGGCTACCTCACAATTTTCCACTCCCTACTTGGGGACCCCTTAAGAGGTTCTAATCCAAAACTCATCAAGGTCAATGGGTTGGGGATCAAGCCCTATGTAATTTGCCCAAGGTCACACAGGAAGTTTGTGCCAAGAATAAGACTCAAGAATCTTGATTCCTAGTCATTTTTTCTTCTAGAAGAAAGGAAATACGAAATTAACACTGAAGATTGCTGATGGTGATTTTAAAACAGTAGCTTTTAAGTATGCCTGATACTAGAGGACTTACACCATCTTCTGCACTAAATATACTTTGTATTTGCTCCAACAGTGAAAGCATTTGCCGTGTTAGGGCCATACAGCATTTAGTTGGTTAAACAGTCACAGTTGGTTAAAAGTGCTAACAAGGTCGTACTATCAACGTAAAACAACAGATGTTTCCTAGCACCGATTTCATACTATAAAGACGGTAGAATATCATGGATAGGCCAGAACCAAAACCCCTGATCAAAACACTGCTGAACTTTGGAAAGGTTTGGGATCTGAATCCAAATTTTACATCTGGCCAGTCTCTATATGTGGGACCAAACCAAAACCAGATCTTAGCACATCCTGACTTGGAAATAGTTTTATCCATGTATGAACTACACAGCTTGGGCCAATCTCTATTTAAGATTAGTGTTGCTTAAACCTAGACAGAGGGAGTGAGCATTTTCATTATCTCTAACCTCCTATTATAAGAGGTACAGGGGCTTCTTCCCATACTACTGGGGTTTAGCTCTTCCTGGTGTTGCCCTAATTCCTCACATGCTCTTTTTTCATCTTTTCTTTATACTTTCCAACATGAAGCCTCCATACTGCTGGGCCACTCATCTTCTGGCTGAAGAGGACAGGACTCCTTTCAGAGCACATCAAGCTCACTTCTTAATCAGCTGGATGGGCTGCACTTTGGATCTGAGAGACACAAAGTACTGCCTCTCCTTCTGGGACTGAATGTTGTGTCTCTGTTGCCAAACTAAAAGAAGAAAACAAACCTAGGTCTCCTACACAGTAATGCCCAGTTTTACAGCTAAGCCACATGTCTGCACCTAGATACACGGTCAGCAGTAGGATCCTTGATATTGTGGTAATGGAAATTTCACAAGTACCCAAGGTGGAGAGATCAGGCGGAGGGGTTGGAAATGCACAATCACTGACATACCCATCAACAATATATCACCCAACGTCAGATAAATCAGTGAATCTGTAAGTCTTAGAGAAAGAACAAGGGCCACCATATTATCCAGGTCAACACCTTTGTATGATATACACTCAGCAAAGCCACTTTTATGATCTTTTTATTAACAGAGGTTTAAATGAGTCACAAAGGGATCCCAAACTGCTTTAGAAACAATGGGTGTCACGCTGTTTTCTTCTACAGAAATCCATTTACATTTATTCTGGATATTTCTCTTACATTTTCTTTCTCCTTTCATGCTGTCAAAATCTACGAGGACATGAATATGCTACATATTTAAGGTGTCAGACCCAGCTACATTTTCCATGTAATCTCACCCCCTTTAAAAGATGGCCAATGTGTGGCAACAAGATTTATCCAAGAGGATATTTTCCTTTGCCTAGCACCAATCCTGAGCTCACACAGATTCTACGCTAATTCCCCACAATGCCTTCTGTTATTTATTCTGGAAAGTCACAGTACAGAAATACAGATGCCAATGGATTACTGAATTCTCTTGTTTACAGCGCTGCTAAAATAAAATGCTTGGTCATGCTGCCCTCTGCAGGATATGTTCTCACACATAACGGTTAGTTGCTCTTTTGGCAAACTATGCTGGTTGCTTTACACACTAATGCACTATTTCCAAACACAAAATTTATCTGTGTTCTATTTAGATTGTACATCAGCTGGTGCCAACAACATGTATTTTTTAGTATGATAAACGAGTTTTTGGTTTCATAGTGATTGGTGTTGAGGAACAAGAAAAAAGGCTACCTTGATTTCTATAAAGGAAGCCAAAATATGAAGTTTTGAAGTAGGGATAAATATTCTGGCTCTGTGGGAGCCCAAATAAACTTGAATATCATGGTATTTATAGTTTACCATGGGCTATATTTTACCTTACTGAGCCATTTATGGGACCAGATAAACACAACATCTGGTCTTCTGATGATATTTCTCCCATTTGGGATGAGTTGAGAGTCACAGAATCATAGAACCATAGGGTTAGAAGGGAACAGAAAGGTCATCTAGTGAGTCTAACCCCCTGCCAAGATGCAGGATCTGTTGTGGCTGAACCATCCAAGACAGATGGCTCTCCAGCCTCCCTTTGAAAACCTCCAATGAACAACATTCCACAACCTCCCTAGGCAGTCTGTTCCATTGTCCTACTGTTCTTACCGTTAGGAAGTTTTTCCTGAGATTGAATCTAAATCTTCTGTGCTGTAGTTTGAACCCATTGCCTTTTGTCCTGCCCTTTTCTCCATCTTGTTCATGAAGGGATCACTGTGATCACCTAGCCTGACCTCCTGTATAACACAGGACAAACAGCTTCTTTGAATTAATTCCTGTTTGAATTAGAGCATATAAAAACATCCAATCCTGATTTAAAAATTGATAGTGACCAAAAAATCCATCACAACCTTTGGTAAATTGATCCAATTGTTATTTACCCTCAAGGTTAAAAATGTGCTCCTTATTTCTAGTCTGAATTTGTCTAGCTTCTATTTCCAGCCATTGGATCTTGTTATAATTATACCTATGTCTGCGGTTGTGCCCCTAATTCACCTGGCTTAGGGCCTGATCCAACATATATAGGAATTGAATTGGGCCCTTAAGGATCAGCTTGTGCATACAGGACTAGAGACTCAGGAACCAACGCACAGGACCACATGTTGTGTGTCTGCTCTGGAAACACACAGTTTGCTGTGAGACCATATGTCTCAGCCCCACAGAATCACCAATAGAGATCCCCCACACTAAGCATGATACAATCTTTTGGAGATGAAGGGAATTGGAAGAGGGAATACTAAAAGGAAAAAGAGCAAAAATTAATAAAAAAGAAGTGAAAAAGGAGAAAAAACAGGACTAAGTAGGTATTTACACCCCCACCAGCTGTATCTGAGCCCTTCTCATGAAATTAAAAATAGGAAGAACACTAAGACTTCACCACCTGTAGGTAAAATAGCTTGATGGTGAGATCCCTGGTCATTCTTATTTCCTGTGGAAGTGAGTTCTTTAGTTTAGTTCCAGTTCCTGTGAAAGGTCTGTCTCTCAAACTCCCCCTACATTATCAAGAGTTTAATTTTTCCAGAGGTACAAAGCTCTTGTGGGATGTCACAGTCACAGGGGTGAGAGGAGCTCTCAGGGAGTTAGGGCCAATCCCATGAAGGTCTCTGAATAACAAACTGAACTGGACTCGGTATTTAGGAGCCAGCACAGACAATGGAGCACTGGGGCAATATATTGTTATACAGACAGGCTGCTGCATTTTGTAGCTACTGAAGCTTTCTTCAAGCAAATAAATTATAATAATCAAGCCCACCCAGGGGTCATGAATGCACAGCTGCCTGTGGCCAGGTCTGTGTTTAATAGCGCAATCTTCTGTTGCAGATAGGCACCATGTTGCAATACATAAATGCATGTCTTTGACTTGCCCGTGCACATTTGGTTAAATGCACTCACAACAATAGCACCTGCAGCCTTACTTTATGAAGATCAGAATCCCGCGTGCTAAGACCTAGACTTAAAACATCAGCTCATATCATACAACAATTTAAAAGAGGGGAGAGATTTCTTGGTGAACTTCCCCACTTCTGACCAAACAGTAAAGTTAAGCATGCAGCTATCCCTGAAACATGGATCTCTATGCCCTCTGCTGGTGAAAATGGCTTTTGTTAATATGCCAGGAAATAACTAAGCCAAATTGCCAACTCATGCTACTTACTATTCTCAGACTGCTTGTGCCTCTAAAGTATTAGAAGTTACCCAAACATTTATCATAAACATACAATCATGCACATTAAACTTGACAACAAAGTGGATGGTAGAAGAACCAAGGATAATTCTGGCCAACAAACTGGACACAGCTGGTGGAAGCAGAGGGCAGCCAAAAATCCTGGGGCTGGCCAGTGGCAGAATGAGAACCCAGCACAAGTTAGTGTAGTTGCAGCACGGCTCGTACACAGGCTGGACCAGTCCCCTAGTGGCCATTCTACCAATCCAGGATCACCAGTGTATGTTGTGATCTATCCTGCCCCCTTTGTCTGTCCACTTTGCCGAGTGAAGGAGTGGGAAGAACAAAACTGGATCCACTGGGTTTTTACACCAGTCAAGAATTCCCCCGTGTTGGGGGAATCCTCAGCTGCCAATTTAAAGCTGGTTTAAGATCCTTGTGCATTGCTGCAGTAGAGACCAAGGATCTGGCCTAAGTTCTATACTCCTCCTTCTGGAAGATCCTGCGGGCATTGATTCCTAGCGGTAAAGCTATGTATGAAATAGCGTCACCCAACACTTACATCATGTAACGTTATGAATAATGAACAGGTTTTTTTAAGTCTGCCAAGATTTGGGGTTTGCTAGATAATTTTACCATCATTAACTACGGACCCACTACCAAGTGGCTCCATTGTACGTATTTTAGACAGCTGGTTCAGTGTTAAGATATTTTGATGATGCCAAAATTTTAGCAAACCCAGACTATGTGGAAAAAAAAATACTGCTATGCAGCAGAACAAAGGTATTGCATTGAAAGTAGGACAAAAATGTCCTTTTAATTCTGAACAAATGTAAAAGGTACATATTTGTTGAAAATGTTCACTGTCCCATTTCTGCACTTGGACAGTCCTGGAACAGCATAAACTATTCTGCATGAGTTAAATTAGATTGACTCTATCAGGATCAAAGCTTGCTCACGATTAAACAGATTATCAGATGTTGTTTTAGGGATTAACAGATTACAGCCTTTAATCCAAAAATATAAATAATGATGAAACCCTACTACGCATTACAAAAGAAAATCCATACAGCCAGAACAGAGCTTGACATTTTTTCAACGCTCAGATATCTCTTCGCAAGGTCAAGACTGAGACCAAAATTTTCCTCTTCTCTAATATTCATTTGATATACTGTCCTGCTGTCCCTGCAGGTACAAAAGGAGTGTGGTCTAGGGCAGTGATTCTCAATCAGGGGTACACGTACCCCTGGGGGTACGCAGAGGTCTTCCAAGGGGTACATCAACTTGTCTAGATATTTGTCTAGTTTTACAACAGGCTACATAAAAAGCACTAACGAAGTCAGTACAAACTAAAATTTCATACTGACACTAACTTGTTTATACTGCTCTGTATACTATACACTGAAATGTAAGTACAATATTTATATTCCAATGTATTTAGTTTATAATTATATGGTAACAACGAGAAAGTCAGCAATGCTTCACTAATAGTGTGCTGTGACACTTTTGTATTTTTTAGGTCTGATTTTGTAAGCAAGTAGTTTTTAAATTAGGTGAAACTTGAGGGTACGCAAGACAAATCAGACTCCTGACGGGAGTCTGGAAAGGTTGAGTGTCACTGATCTAGGAGTCTGACTAAAGGACTCCTGAGTTTCAAACAAAGCTGACAGTGACTCCTTTTGTGGGTTTGGGGGAAACCACAACTTCAACCTTACTTAAACCACATGCAACCCATTGAAATCATTGAACGCACAGAACTTAATCCTTAACCTCTCTGCCTCAGTTTCCTCAATTTACCAAACTAACTCAAAGGAGTATTGGAAGAATTAATGGATTAACATCTGTAGAGTGCTTTAATAAAAACTGCCAATATTTTTATTTGGAAGGGCAGAATATTGGAGTAAAGTTGCACCGTGGAGTTCTGGGAGCAGAATTTTTCTCAAAATATTACTTGTATTGAAGGGCCCCAATCACAGAGCACTGTGCTAATCTGTGACAATCTTTCCTTAAAACTCAATTTTAAAGTTTCTATGGTCAGAATCATACTCAACAGATCTGCTCACTACAAGTGCGTATATACAGAATATTTGCTTACTATGCTGTCCAAAAGGTTTTATTACCACTGTTGACTCCTCATAGCTCTGCAGAACAAACACAGCTCTGGAAAGTAAATGGATTCTCTTCTGGCTTGTGAAACATCACTACAGGTATTAGCTAAGTCTGATTGCAGAATGTGTATTACTGGTGATAAATCAAAAGCCAGAGAGCACAGTTTCACTTTCAGATCCCAGAATCAGTTTGCAGGGCTTCAGAGTAGCAGCCATGTTAGTCTGTATCCGCAAAAAGAACAGGAGTACTTGTGGCACCTTAGAGACTAACAAATTTATTTGAGCATAAGCTTTCGTGGGCTACAGTCCACTTCATTGGATGCGTAGAATGGAACATACAGAAAGAAGATATTTATACATACAGAGAACAGTTGGTACGGCTCCTTCCACCTTTTCATGTTCTCTTTATGTATAAATATCTTCTTTCTGTTCCATTCTATGCATCCGATGAAGTGGGTTTTAGCCCACGAAAGCTTATGTTCAAATAAATGTGTTAGTCTCTAAGGTGCCACAAGTACTCCTGTTCTTTTTGCAGGGCTTGCAGTTAAAAAAACATCTCTTGAGTCTTTTCAGAAGACAACTACACTCAGCAGGTTGGTTTTTGTTTGTCTTTTTTTTTAAATTTTTCTTGGGATAATGTTAGAACTTGATGTCTTTTGGCCAGTCACCAATAGGATTTTCCCCCAATGTGCAATTGGGCCAGCTGTATTCTGTTTTTTTTTTTTCACCTTCCTCCAGCAGGATAACCCACAGGTGGAGATAGGATGCTGGAGGGGGCGGAGTAATGCTCTAAGGGCTATAGGGAATCCTCTTGCTTAGGTTACGACTACCCAACAAGTTAGCATGTGATTCTCAGCTCACATAGACATACATCTTGGCTGAGCTAACATGCAAAAATAATAGTGTAGCCATGGTAGCTGTCCCAAGTATGTACCCACAGGGTTCAGGTGGGTTTGTAATTGGCACAGTTAGCCTATGCCACTGCTACCATGTCTACACCACTAAGTTTAGCATGCTAGCTCAGATGAGAGCTAGCACAAGTATGTCTACGCAAGCTGGGAATCACAGCCCTAGCTCATAGGGTACGTGGAGCCCGAGATGCCTGGCTGGTGTGTCTTGCTCACATGCTTAGGATCCAACTGACTGCCAGAGGTGGGTTGGGAAGGAATTCCCCCCTTCGCCCCCGCCAGGTCACATTGGCGGGGACCGTGGAGTTCTTCCACTTTCCTCTGCAGCATGGATCACCTGGGCATGTCTCACCTGATCAATTCCCTGCCATTGCAGGGGCTTCAGGCATCGGTGGCACCTCAGTTTTGCCTGTTCTCTGCCTGTGGCACACAACAGTTCAGTGTCCTGAGGACTGAAATGCTTTAGTCTAATTTAAGCGACTGGGCTCAACATAGGTATAATTGGGTGAAATTTAATGTCCTGTGATTTACAGGTAAAATTACATGATCTAATTGTCCTTCTGGCCTTAAATGAAACTATGAAAGGGAGAGAGGGATTTTAGTCACAATGTAACTCTTACTTGAGGGTGAGCAGTAAAACCTGTATATGAAGTTGTAGTGTTAGATCTTCAGCTGGTATAAATCAGTGTGATTGATTTCAACAGCTCTACTGCAATTTCCTTCTTCTGGGGACCTGACCCAGAAACTTTTCTTTCTTGTTTATTCCCATCTCCTTTTCAGTTGCTCTGTTAGATGGTTTGTTGAGGTGCAGTTTTCCCCTCTAATATTTGTTTGAAAGATCTGCAAAATCAGCAGGAGCAAGAGATTCTTCAACGGATTGTTCCTGTTAAGAAGAAGCGTTTGCACTAGCAGCTAAAATGCTAATGTTAAGATGGGTACTAAGAAATGTGCCAGTGGTTTCCATAACTGATAATGAAACCAAGCTTGCTAGGTCCTAGTGTTTTCCTTATCATTCTTTTGTTACACATGCAAAACAGATACAATTTGCTCCAATACCCGCTTCACACTGTGCAGAAGACCAGGGGAGCAAAGAAATCAATCAACCATGAATAAAACTATCGTTTTTTCTTACTTAATATATGTATATTAGGAAAGTCTACGCAGCACATAAAACTGCTTTGACACCATAATTATGCTCATACACTTTGCAGACTATGACCCAGTGAAAGCAAGAATGCACTGAGTGCTTTACTGGCTACTTGCCATCCTCTGAATACTGTGTTTAATGGGGGTGTGTGATGAGGAATTCATTCAGAAAGTTTAGAGTCTCAGATCATTCTGGAAGCTTAGAACCAAAATGAGGGTTAAAGTCACTATTGTTATGGCTAATTGCAATATAAAGAAAAATGTTTGCAACTTTAATCATTTGTAATTTATCTTATGCCACCCGTAGGAGATTAGCTCATCATAAATGTTTGCAGCCATAAAGCAGCTTCCAGGTATTGCATTATAGAGGCAGGTGCTGTCACCACTGATCTGGCAATCCTCTGCCATCCGTAGCACTGTCTGTTCACCACAGCAAACCCAACATCCATCCATTCACTATCACCATTTACATAGCCAACAAAGAGTCCTATGGCACCTTATATTCGTCTATACGTCTGTTAGTCTATAAGGTGCCACAGGACTCTTTGTTGCTTTTTACAGATCCAGACTAACACGGCTACCCTTCTGATAATAAGTTCTAGGTGGACAAAGTTCAGTGTGACCTAAATCTGGAACTCTCGATCCTGGAGCACAGAATGAGATTGCAAATGTTTTGCTGGCAGGTGGAAGATATCCTGGAAAACTGTGACAACTGGTGAAAGTTTACAGCATGTTTGTAGTACTGCTGTTTCGAGTTGAATTTGAAATGGTGTCATCCTTCTCAGGCTGATAAGATTCAGATTGCAACACATTATGTGAGAAAGACCCAAAATCCCAGACACCCCCAAAAAAATTCATACAGGAACTTTAATTTCTGAGGGATCCAGTCATTTAGTAAATAACTCTTTCAATACCCTTATTCAATGAGTCTTTCTTTCTGCTGACAATAATATTCAACAATAAAAATTAGGGGACACCAAAACTGAGTAGAATGTAGTTAACTTTGGGACTAAACTGACTAACTTCCTTTGAAATGAGAGACAGTGAGAGCTATACATGTGGTATTTCTAGGGATGAGGGCGGGGAGAGTCTGACAATGCATCCTGGAATTTTGCACTCTGTCATAGGTGCAGTACCCAAAGTCTCTCAGTCGGCATCCAAATCATCATGAGACCAATTGACTCCAAACAAGAGCTCAGGGTATTCCGTTACCCTGATTCGAGCTGAGTAGTATCTTACACTCCTTTTGCAGTACCATTGGGTAAGAGGATGGTCTGCGCCGACAAAAGCCAGAGAGCAGCCAGCCCCGGTCTGGAGAGGAGCCAGGCAGGCAGATAGATAGGTGCTAGGCATCACCCGAACCAGCTGAGCAGCATTAGGTGATTGGATCTGATTATTACCAGGTAGGGGATATTGACGAGGGCACCAGTGATTACGAGAGGGTTGGGTGAACACTCCTCAGTGACTGCACTGCCATGCAGTGTGGGACTACACAGGATTGAGAGGCCTTGTGACTGTCCCTAGATTGAAAGAAAATCCTGATTACTAGACTGCCAGAGGCTGGAGGCCCACAGCCTATGTTAGGGAGCAGGTCAATTGCTTTATTTTGTCACTCCAGGTTTTCCTATTTTGTGTTTGGACAACAAACAGAACCCTGGGGTAAGAGCTAGGAACTGAGTTAAGTGTGCTGATTGTTCCCCCAGGCGGGGGCACATGCCTACCAGGAGTAAGAATATCAAAATGTAGACTTAAGAAACATCCATTATGGCTCTGTAGCAAAGTCTTAGATGGATAAAACTGCTAAAGGCTACAATGTGATATCCCTGATCCCATTAATATTTACCTCACTCCTCGAATAGTTTCACTGATTTCAGTAGGGCTACTTGAAGAGGAATGCAGTATTATGCAATATTTGACAGAAAATGTTAGGAAAAGATCGTCATCCAAGTACCACTAATCCAATAAAAATTATAGAAACACACCATTCAAACTCTTGATATGGAGAACAGCTGCTAAAGTTCTGTGGGGCAGGCAAGAGGATATTTTGCGATTGTCACGGAGTATTGGGGGACTCAGGGCCCTGCACCCCCGGCTTCCTGTGATTCACCATGACTCTCAGCCAGCCAGTAAAGCAGAAGGTTTATTTGGATGACAGGAATACAGTCCAAGACAGGTCTTGCAGGCACAGACAACAGGGCCCCCCTCAGTTAGGTCCAGCTTGGGGTCCCAGGGCATCCCAGCCCACCCCCCTTTGGGGGGTCAGAGCCATCTCTGTCTCCCAGCCATCTCTCCAGCCCGCTTCCAGCACACTGCCTTCAGCGACCCCTCCCACAGCCTTTGTTCAGTTTCCCGGGCCAAGGTATCACCTGGCCTTCAACCCCTTCCTGGGTTCTCATGTTACACACTCAGGTATGCGTCTTCGGGCAGACTCCCATCCCGCAATGCAGACTATCCCAGCCACACTCCCCTGTCAGCATTCACAGACCACAGCAAGAACAGTCCCAGTTCGTCACAGCGATTACATTAAACAATACATGAAAAATACAGAGTTCTTCAATTTCTCCAGGTTGACATTAACAATCTAAATTAATGTGTTCATTGTAACTCCATCTGAGCCTTCCAACATATGAGTTATACACTCAGGAAAGGTCTACACTAGAAGCACTACACGGGCACAGCTGCACTGGTGCATCTGTACCGCTGTAGCACGTCTGGTAAAGACGCTCTATGCCAACAGGAGAGCACTCTCCGGCTGGCATAATTACTCCACCTCCATGAGATGCTCTCCTGTTGGCATAGCACCAGTGTGGATAGTGCTTAAATTGCTGTAACTTGCGTCACTCAGGGGGTGTCTTTTTCACATCTCTGAGCAGGGTGGATTTGATTTAAATCTATTTGATGTAAATCATGATTTAAATCACTAGTCAGGAAGACTCGATTTAATCATGGATTTCTACATAAAAGTGCATTCTTGTTGGTTGTTATAACCTTAATACATATTCTTCACAACTCAGAGATAGATGTAGGTTTCATTTTAGAAGGTACACACTATACATTTTTAAAGTGATTTATTTTGAAAACTTTTCAGATTAGTTTTACAGCTATATCAGAAAATGAATGATTGTTTGGTTATTTTATTTACCAAAGGTAATTGAAGCAGATAGCTCCCAATGACTTCATAAATATCTCCAATTCAACAGGTTAATCATTAATATTTGGAGGATTTTCTTGCCATGTTGTATTAGGAGAACATCACCAGACAGACATTTAAATTGTTTTATTTAACTAAAACAACAACTTTATGTATTCTGGATTTTTTTCTTCAACAGCAAACATATAATATTTTAACAGAACAAGCATATGAATTTTTGAATTTAGTTAAACATTCAAGTTCTTTAAAATCAGGTTTGTTTTTGTTAAAATTGTTTTTAACTAAAATAGTGAAATGAAATAAAAAAAAATTAAATCGACTATGCCAGCCAGGTCAACATGAGAAACTTAAAATATTGGCTTCTGCAGCTGAGTCCTCTTCACCTTCATTTTCCGTTTGTTCATAATCTGGAAAAGAAAAAACAAGCTTTTCTGCTTTTTCAGGTCCCAAACGATTTCTCAATTTGGAATGAATTAGTCCAAAGGAAGAAAATATTCTTTCTATACCGGTAGAAGAAGCTACTGCTGTTAAAAGTGAGTTTATCACTTCAACAATCTCTGAATCCAAGTGCTTAAGTGACTTCCACCAGTTCATTGGTGTGACTTTCTTTAAAACACCATCAGCAAACATATATTTCTTGAATGGTTTTTATTCCCAAACTGTATCTCTTTTACGGCCTGCTGCCATTATAGGTTTTCCCTTCTAGTGAAAGAATGGTATAGTAGATCTCAAATCAATGAAGGCTACACTCAGAAAGACCTCAAGACTTCTAGAATAAGCTGCTCAAACAGTTTCACTTTTGTTTCTACTGCCAGTCCCTCCCTTCTCACATTTATCTCCAGACTTCTTCTCCTTGTCTAGATCTATTCTGCCCCCAACAATCTTCTTTCTATTCATTGAACTTTTTGAAACTTTGCACTTTCAGAGAGAGGTAAGGGATTGACTCTGTGTACACAAACTTGCAGCGGGACAATAGAGTTGAGGTCTGTTATTTTTCACCTCTATATATTTCTATTTCTCACCCCCAGAAGATTGGGTCCCTAATCCATGAACTATTGGAACTCATTTACAAAACTTTTCTTAAACATTAGATGAATATATTGTCTCATACTATAGAATTAGAATTTATAATCCCTATTCCATGATGAAGTATATTTGAGCTATAATGTATCTTAATTAAAACTATCTTTAGATAGAGCCTTTTATCAAAAAAGTCCAACTTAAATACAAAAAATCTCCATTTTTTTTTAAATCATTGATTTTTATCCACCCTGCCCCAAGCAACATAAGTTAAAATCGATTAAAGCGGTAGTGTACACCTGCTCTCAGTAATAGCAGACTGAAACCATCCACAGAAGATTTACTTCAACATTACATCATATTTTTAAAATTTGGCCTCCTTTTTGTACCCACAATTGTATGCAGATTCAAGTGAAGTCATTTACATAGCTAACTAATGTGGGCTTCATCAGGTAGTTAGACACCTAAATAAAATCAACTACACCTGCACACAACTGGTGGGGCAAAACTGTGCCCACCATTATTTCTGCCCACCAAATTAATCTATTCAAAATCATGCCCTTTTGACTGAACCCCAAATGCATACAAAATCAATTCATGCAATAGAAAAATAAGGTCAGATATAATTTGTGGCAGTGGGAGCATGCAGATAACAGAAAAGAGTATCTTTCTATTACAAATAGATGAGAATATTGTATACACAACTGGATCTGGAACCAGGGCCCAAAAGACAATGAAGAAAAAAGACATACATGTGTTTACTTCCTTCTTGTCTGTGTGTTCATTTGGCCATCGATACAAACATAAAGCTGCAAACTGACCAAACTTTTAAATATTTTACTGATTTAAGTCATTTCTTGTATGCTAACAGATATAGGATTAGGAGATTTTCAATGGAATAAAAATGTGCTTGATTCAATGGCACACATTCTACATTTGGAATAGGCTTTTGTTATGCTATACAAAGCACACGGGATCTTTTATAGAGGAGAAGGCAAAAACGCCGCATTTATTGAGAATACAGCAGTTAGCATATGCTTTTCAGTCATACACATGCGCACACACACACATACATACACACAGAGTCCTGCCAGTTGATGTTTATAATTACCAGTCCAGAGTCTGGATCAATCTAGTAGCCAGCCAGATTGGTCGCAGAGGGAAGCCGGGCTCTGTTGGTCGCTATCCGATGCTCCTGGAGTGTGGCAAGACAAATCCAAAGTTCCATGTCAAAGCTCCCTGTTCTTATAGTCTTTTTTTCTCTGTTGAAGTCTATGGATTTTGCTGTGTCAGTTTCTGAAGGTTACTTCTTAATTGGTGTAAACGTTCCAATACACCTCCGAGAGGGTCATCCTGTCCTGGTTTAGATCTAATCAATTGTCCTGTGCTTAGGGGTGCTAGCCTTCACCTCAGGGTCATCAGTCTGCCCTTCCTTCATTATGGATGCGCATTGATGGTGTCCTTAAGTCTCTTCACTCCTTCCTTGACCATCTGGCTATAACAATGGCCTTCACACCTTATCTTTTCCTGATGCATATATTCCTCATTCACACAAACAGTCTTTTACAGTTAAAGGTATACAGCAGTTTTTATGTTGAGCAAGAAAAGGCATTGTAAATTAAGACTTCCTAAATCTTATAATCAAAACAATTTACATTGGGGCCCAGGCCCTCAACGTTCCTCTAATCTCCTTAACATAGACACAATACAAGATCCTGTCTCTTACTTTCTAAACCTTAAAACAAAAAAATGTATATTTAACTAGAGTGCCTAATTTGTAATACATATAGGAAACCATAGTAGAGACAGCTTGAAGTTCTCCTAAAACAAAAGGGTGACCATAACCAGTCATAAGGATTGTTCTGGTCTGTCATTCCTTTCTGCTATTCAAAAATGGTGGCTGATAGGATAAAATCAAATCATACATTAATTCTCATAGTACAATTATAAAATCCTGCTCCTACACTTTTGAGCAGAAAAAATCTGCAGGAACTTTTGCCTCTGAAAATCAAGCCTTAGTTGGAGTCCCAAGATCAGAGGCATCTCTTGACAATTTGGATGAACCTGACAAAGTCCACAAAGAGAGTCAATGCCAGTGCTGGGATTAGAACTCCAAATGATTTGCTGAAATTTACACAGCAACTCAAAAGCTTGGGTCTAGTCTTGACTCAGTCTCCGTGTTGCTGTGTAACATTTCCTTCTCATCGATTCAATTGTCTTTTTTTTTAATCTGTTGATTCCCCATAGACTCTGCAAAGCTACACTGATATTTTTTCACGGAAAGGAACTCTAATAAGATTGGAATCTTGGTGTCAGGTCAATTTACCTAACCTATTAGCCCCTTCATGGGATAAGAATCCTGTACCCGGTTATCACAAACTCTAGCTTTAATCAAGATCTAAACTAGTTGGATGACTAAGCAGAAACAAAACAAAACAGCAGGCCGTAAGATCTGCTCATCAGGAAAGATCTTTATTTTCATAAGTCTAAACATGATACCCCTAAACTAAAAATTCCTTCAACCTGGGGCTCAATCCAGCCATCCGGGCCTGGGTAGGGAACCCTATCTTCCCAGAGGCATTTCACCTTTCCAGGAGCCCATTGCGAACTCCTTCCACTGAATACCTGTGAAGGAAGACAGGAAAGGGGTGGATGCTGAAGTTAACCCCTTGTAAACTGGCAAATCCACACCCTGTGACACACAGATTCTAGTTTCAGAGTAGCAGCCGTGTTAGTCTGTATCCGCAAAAAGAACTGGAGTACTTGTGGCACCTTAGAGACTAACAAATTTATTAGAGCATAATAATAATTAGAGCTTATGCTCTAATAAATTTGTTAGTCTCTAAGGTGCCACAAGTACTCCTGTTCTTTTTACAGATTCTAGTAATTTCAATTAAAGCTATTTTAGGGATCTAGCTTATTCTGCCTGCCCCACTTCCAAACAAAACCTTGATCAATCATGGACTCTATTACTGTTAATGACACTTATTTGTTCAATTGTGACTATTTCTTAAAATTTTTAATTTTATGCCAATTAAATTCCCTGCCCTTCCTATCAACTCCAACCTCCCCTCCTTCGCCTAAGAAAAACATTCACAAAATACTCCCTGCTGAAGATACAAAGACATTGTTTTCAATCTTACCTGTTCAACTACAGTGTTTCAGAGAAAGAAAACGCACACACTGATCTTCTAAAACAGTAGGATTAAAGGGACACTGACATGCAGTTTGGTCCCCAAATTTGGGTTCTCATAGATATTTTACCAAATTTATTAAGAACAGAAATGCTTTTAGGATTTTTCAAAAATAGCAAGGAAAACAGGTTTGTTGGATTATGGGGGATGTAAACATTTCCCAAACACAACAGCAGCACGGTAATGCATAAGACCCAGAAAGTGAAATGAACTAAAAGTGAAACTGACAAGAAACTTGACCAAAGTACAAAAACTAAACAAACAGTATACACAGTGAAAATCAATTTGATTTTTAAATTACTGCAGGTTTAATAATCTGAGATATTAGTGACGCAGATAAGGATTTAAAAAAATATATATTGAGAAGGATTTTCCCTCCTGCAGTAACTCCTGAGATGAACAATGGAGAATTCTCCACCACAGGCAGGATATAGGACAGTAACTGTCCTACAAAGTCCATCCACACTGCAAGCACTGGCATGGGGGACATGCTGGAGTGGGGCAGGAGGGAATGTTTCATGGGAGAAAGAGCACGGGCCACAGTGTGTAGCTCTACAGCAGAGGTGGGCAAACTACGGCCTGCGGGCCACATCCAGCCCGCGGAACCGTCCTGCCCAGCCCTTGAGCTCCCAGCTGGGGAGGCTAGCCCTCAGCCCCTCCCCTGCTGTCCCCCCTCCCCCGCAGCCTCAGCTCGCCGCGCCGCCATCGCTCTGGCGCGTCACTCCTGCCAGGTAGCGTGGGGGCGTGGCTGGCTCCGGTCGGGCAGCAGGGCTGCGAGCTCCTGCTGTTCTGAGCGGCATGGTAAGGGGGCGGGGAGCAGGGGGTTGGATAACAGTCAGGGGATCCTGGGGGCAGTCAAGGGACTGGGAATGGGGGGGGGTTGGATAGGCATGGGAGTCCTGGGGGGCCTGTCAGGCGGGGTGGGTGGATAGGGGTTAGGGCAGTCAGGGGACAAGGAGCAGGCAGGGTTGGATAGGGGGTGAGGTCTCGAGGGTGGTTAGGGTCCCGGGAGGGGGCGGCCAGGGGACAAGGAGCAGATGGGGTTGGATGGGTCAGGGATTCTGGGGGGGCAGTCAGGGGACGGAGGGGGTTGGATAGTCGTGGGAGTCCCGGGGGGCCTGTCGGGGCAGGGGTGTGGAGTCCCGGGAGGGGGCGGTTAGAGGACAAGGAGCAGGGGGGTTGAATGGGTCGGCAGTTCTGAGGGGCTCAGTCAGGGGGCAGAAAGTGGGAGGGGACGGAGAGGGGGCAGGGGCCAGGCTGTTTGGGGAGACACAGCCTTCCCTACCCGGCCCTCCATACAGTTTCGCAACCCCAATGTGGCCCTCGGGTCAAAAAGTTTGCCAACCCCTGCTCTACAGGATTCTGGACATCATTGCCACCCGTAGACAGCAGAGGCTGCTATAAATGAAGAAATCCCCATAGGGCCATTTCAACACCTAGAGCAGCTTGGAATCAGGAGGGCACAAAGATGGCTTAAAGGCACTTCAGCCCTCCCCAAACACAGTAAATTTTGTGGTAAACCTCTAAAAGGTACAACACACAATCCCATTCTTAATTTTATCTTCAAAATATCCCTCTAATCATTCATTGAAAGTCTGGGTGTGAATTTCGTTATCATGAACATAAGAAATTGTGGTGCAGAGTGTAGAAAGTTTACAGGTATACTAATGTACTTTCATTCTGGCTTACAAAATTTTGCCAGACAAATCTTGAGCGTCTCCTGAACAAAAAGTCAAATTGAGGGATGTTCTTCCGTGATGCTGGCAAGTATATCCATTACAGACTGGAGTGGTGCCATCAAGCTTTATAGGATATGAAGCTACATCTTCAGATATAAAAGGCTAGTGCATTACGTCACTGTCTATTCCATTTAAATTAATTTAATCTGAACAATTTCCTGAATATTTAGGAGATAAAAAACAGCTATTGTTCCAAAAACAATCTCATTCTCGATTCAAATGTTTGACTCTCAGCTACTTCTTAATCCATTTTAAAGCAGGAGGCTAAACTCTAATGCACGGCATTGCTATAACAGACCTCAGTATCTCACTACAACAATGAAGCATGTCCCACCCTGCAAAATAATTGCATGTCCCACAAAACACAGCACAGCAAAGCTCTGCTCCTACGCCTATTAAAATTGATGGAAAAGTTTCCATTGATTTCAGTGGAAACAGAACCAGTCCTAAATCAGCAGATAAAAATGGGATTATTATATGGTGTGACACACTGGTTCTATGTCCATAACTGAATCATCCCCAGGAGCCCAAGGGTATAGCTTAAGCATGTCTATACTGAGTTTTTCTGCACGTTCATAGTAAAAAGCGACAAAGAGTCCTGTGGCACCTTATAGACTAACAGACGTATTGGAGCATAATACGTCTGTTAGTCTATAAGGTGCCACAGGACTCTGTCTCTTTTTACAGATCCAGACTAACATGGCTACCCCTCTGATACTTGTCATAGGTAAGTATCAGAGGGGTAGCCGTGTTAGTCTGGATCTGTAAAAGCAGCAAAGAGTCCTGTGGCACCTTACAGACCAGGGATCGGCAACGTTTGGCACGCGGCTCGCCAGGGTAAGCACCCTGGCGGGCCGGGCCAGTTTATTTACCTGCTGATGCGGCAGGTTCGGCCGATCGCGAACCCCACTCGCTGCGGTTCGCCGTCCTGGGCCAATGGGGGCAGCAGGAAGCTGCAGCCAGCGCATCCCTCACCTGCGCCACTTCTCGCCGCCCCCATTGGCCTGGGACAGCGAACCGCGGCCAGTGGGGGCCGCGATCATCCGAACCTGCCGCATCAGCAAGTAAATAAACTGGCCCGGCCTGCCAGGGTGCTTACCCTGGCGAGTCGCATGCCAAACGTTGCCGATCCCTGTTATAGACTAACAGACGTATTGGAGCATAAGCTATTGTGGGTGAATACCCACTTCGTCGGATGCATGTTGTCATAGGTAAGTCACTTTTTGCATTATTTCTATGATAGTGCTTTGCACTGGTGCAGCAAAAACCTGCACTAGTTGAAAAAAAAAATCCAGCTGTGCAAGGCCTGAGATACCTACATATTTTTGTCTGATAGTTTGAACTATTTCAGGAGTCCACAAAAATGCACAGTTACAATATATAATATATGCACTATGGACCAGATTTTATAGCATCAATTGCAGTTCTGCACAGAGAGTGGCTACAGATTCAAGCCCTATGTATTGGAGATTATATTCAGTATTATTCTTGCTAACTCAATTTGTTATGTATAATAGGCTTAAGGGGATGCTTAGGAGTAATCATAAAATGGTAAGATTCTCTTTTCTTTTCTTAAAGTGAGAAATTCAGAGTTGAGCAGTCCTTGCAGGGACTCATTTTTATGACCAAAAAACTAATTCTAAGCACATCTAAATGTTCTAGATGTTTTTAAAACTGTTTTATGTGCAAAGGCACTCTTAGAATAATAAGAGGTCCTCAAGCACTTGGAAAAACTCTGTTCTACTTTACCATCTGTCTTTACGTGATTTATGACTTCATAAATTATGAAGTATGCTTAGAAATACTTTCACTGTTATAAAACTGTCTCCTTGTATATCTTCAAGGTGCCTAAAATGATGAACTGTTTCTTTGTTTGTTCTGCTACCCATATTGATTGGTAAGCCTCACCCAGAAAAAAAAATATTTTTGCACTTATAAATATCATTTAGAACTCCCACACTCTCCTAAACACCCCAGTAAAAATACAGGAACTCAAAGAAAGTCCCCAGAAATTCACACTGAAGAAATCATGTGCCCTAGATGAGGGGTTTGCAGTATTGTAGCCGTATTGGTCCCAGGATACTAGAGAGACAAGGTGGGTGAGGTAATATCTTTTATTGGACCACCTTCTGTTGGTGACCTGAAGAAGAGCTCTGTGTAGCTTGAAAGCGTGTCTCTTTCACCATCAGAAGATGGTCCAATAAAAGATATTACCTCACTCACCTTGTGTCTCTAGATCAGAGGTGTCATTCTGTGCAGGGGCCAAATCCCACATTCAATTATGATCTGTGGGCAGGGTATAAATTCAGGATTCCATACTTCCCTCTATCTACAGCAATCTCCACTGATGTCATTGAGAGGTTAGCAGAGAACCTGGCCTTTTAATAACTAAACTTTTAGGTGGTGTTTGTTCAGAACTTACACGTTCAGCATCGTTCAGTGAGAAAATCTATTCTTCTGTAGGACTACCACCATATCTGCCCTTTATTTCTCTTCCTTCCCGCTCTGCTGTCTATGTTTTTCTCCCTTTTCCCTGTCTCCTTTGTTCTTCCCTTTGCATTTCCTCTTCCCTGCAGCTACTCCCATTTCCCACCTCCCAATTTGTTTCACTCCTACTACATTTCCAAGTCCATCTGCTAAAAGGATCAGCAATTAAATAGCTGATGTTGACACAGAAGTATCATCACTGGGCTTTAGGGAATTAACACTTCAGAGTTATTGTCTGAAGCTTTCTGAAGATGCAGGCAGACATCACGGCATCCGTTACATTCCATCCAATTTGGAAAGTTTTCTTCAAAACCATGAGGGCTAGAAATTTACTTCTTTTTTTAAATGAAAGCTGAGACTATGTCCCACCCCTGGCCTGAATACTATATTAAATATTATTTATTATTATTATTGTCTTTTGGAAGCACATAGAAGCCCCCGTCTGGACCAGGACCACATCATGCTAGGCTCTGTACAAACAAATAATAAAATGATGTCCCTTGCCCCAAAAAGCTTACAGGTAAAACAGGTCCAAACACACTGAAAAAGGCGGTTAAAACTTTTTATCTTAATCTCACATTATGGACACTTTTCAGAGATATGATCAAATGGATTAATTACCTCAATACATAAATGCAGAGATACCCTCAACTTCTTTGCTATTGCTCAGATACAAAACCTACATCTACTAAGAACATACTGTAAAATATGGCTACTTGGGCAACCCAGAAAAGATAAATTTAGTAATCTGAAAATAAAAGCCTCAATAAAAACAAAACATTTTTACTACGCTTTCTTTTGTTGTTGATTATGAAAAAGAAATGTCTTAGCTGTGCTCCGCGGCAGCCACTGTTCCTCAAGTACCTATGTACAATTATTCACTTGCAAAAACCAGTTTTGTTTGGTTTTAACTCTCACTTGTTATGTCACGTTAAATTTAGGCCCCAATCACACATGCACTTAGACCCCAGTCCTTCAAACCTCACAGCAGTAAAGTTAAGCAAATGGGTAAATATCGGCAGGATCAGAGCCTTACACCAGGGCTACTCAGCTGTGTGCAGTTAAGCATGTGCATAAGAGCTTGCAGTGGCCTGATTCTGCAAGCTACTCCATCCATGAGGAGCCCCATGAAGTGACTGGAGCGCCCTGTGGGTACTTCCAAACAAAACAGTTTGCAAGATCGGAGTGACAGACCTATGGTCCCATTGTCTGACAGAGACCTGAAATCGCCATGATTTCTATACTTTGCTAATGCTTGTACTTAACATGTTTCCTTTTACCCAGTTCTCCATCATATGGGAATCCCAGATCTCTATAGGCAGGATGAAAGGGACTCCACCACCCTTCCTCCCAGTATGGGATCCTTGGTATCTATGCAGCTGGGTGAGAAGATTCCTCCCCACCGCAGGCCCACCCACCTCAGAAAAAATAATGGAATCCTTAGTCCCTGTGGAGCTGGTTAGAGGAGATTTCCCCCCTTTCTCCTCCAAATATGGGATCCCTTGTCTCTATAGGCTGAATAAAAGGGATTTCCCCCAAAATAGGGGGGTCAACAAAGAGATTCCTATGGGGCTAAACAAAGGGGCTGGTGCCATTGGGGCTAGAGGTGGGGGTTCCCGTGGGACTAAACAAAGGGGCTGGTGCCATTGGGGCTAGAGATGGGGTTCCCGTGGGACTAAACAAAGGGGCTGGTGCCATTGGGGCTAGAAGTGGGGTTCCCGTGGGACTAAACAAAGGGGCTGGTGCCATTGGGGCTAGAGGTGGGGGTTCCCGTGGGACTAAACAAAGGGGCTGGTGCCATTGGGGCTAGAGATGGGGTTCCCGTGGGACTAAACAAAGGGGCTGGTGCCATTGGGGCTAGAAGTGGGGTTCCCGTGGGACTAAACAAAGGGGCTGGTGCCACTGGGGCTAGAGGTGGGGGTTCCCGTGGGACTAAACAAAGGGGCTGGTGCCATTGGGGCTAGAAGTGGGGTTCCCGTGGGACTAAACAAAGGGGCTCGTGCCATTGGGGCTAGAGGTGGGGGCTCCCGTGAGACTAAACCAAGGGGCTGGTGCCATTGGGGCTAGAGGTGGGGGCTCCCGTGAGACTAAACCAAGGGGCTGGTGCCATTGGGGCTAGAGGAGGGGGCTCCCGTGAGACTAAACCAAGGGGCTGGTGCCATTGGGGCTAGAAGTGGGGCTCCCGTGAGACTAAACCAAGGGGCTGGTGCCATTGGGGCTAGAGGTGGGGGCTCCTGTGAGACTAAACCAAGGGGCTGGTGCCACTGGGGCTAGAGGAGGGGGCTCCCGTGGGACTAAACCAAGGGGCTGGTGCCATTGGGGCTAGAGGAGGGGGCTCCTGTGAGACTAAACCAAGGGGCTGGTGCCACTGGGGCTAGAGGAGGGGCTCCATGACGGGGCTCCCAGGCCCAGCGGCGGGGATTCCCCCCACAGACCCGCTCTGTGCTGTGGGGCAGCGGCCCCTGCAGGCCGAGCGGGGAAAGGCGTCTCCTCAGCAGCCGGCGCCGCAGAGCGGGCGGGTGTCAGTGCCACGGTGTCTGTCGGGGAGGGAGAGCAAGAGGCTGCCTGGCTGCGCCCCTAGCCCGATCCCCGCGGCCAGGCCCCCCGCATGCAGCCCTCACCCTGGAGCGGAGGCGGCGGATCGAGGAGCTCTCGCGATCCTCCCGGCAGCGGCTGCTCCAGTCCAGGGACAGGATGTTCTCCAAGCTCACCTCCATCCTGCAGCATGCCGTGGAGGCGGTAAGGCCGCCGGCCGGCCCGGCCACGCCACACCGGGGATCCAGCTGGGGCCTAGTCGGGGAGCGGGGCCGCCCGGGGGGAACGCGCCCGCTGATAGCCCCGTCGCTCGCCTTCCACGTCGATCCTGCTCCGTGCCCCCGCTTGCCCCTCCGCCTCCCCCTGGATCCCGCTGCCGGGGAGGGAGGTGACAGAGGTGGGGGCGAGATCCCCATTGTCCCCCTTCCTGTGCCTGCGGGGGGCGGCTGTTACGGCCCCTCCCCGCCACCCCCCTGCAGCCCGGGGAGCGGTCCCTGGTTGGCTGCCCCCAGGGCAGGGCAGGGCGGCGAAGCTGCCTGGGGGACCCCGGGCGGTTGCGTGGTGACCGATGTTATCCGCACTGGCCCCTTCGACTTGCCCGGGGAAGGGGTGAATTGACCCTCCCCACCGCGGGGGGCCACAAGGGGCAGCTGAGGGCAGCCAGGACCCCCGAGGCCCGATGAGAGCAATCACCCCGGGGTCACTGGCATAACCCCCTTGTCCCCGGCAGCCAGCGGGGAGAGGCGAAGATCTCTCTCTCGGGCCTTTGAGACGGGCTGAGACATCCCCCACAGGCCCAGCCAGCGGTAACATCGTCGTTAATAAACCCCCCATTAGCCCAGTCTTCGCCACCTGCTGCCCCAAAGGGCAGAGAGGTAGAGGTGCATCTTCCCCCCACCCCCGGGTTTTAGAGCCAGCGTGGAGCAGTCACTGATCAGTATTCACATGAATAGCTCCCCTTTGCTCCAAGGCAGAGCTGAGGATGCCTTCCGGAGTGATGGTGGTGGTTAGTTATTGTTTCTGAGTGCCTAAAAACGTGCTGGGTGCTTTGCAGACCCAAGGAAGAATACAGTTGGGTTAGGGCAGCTGCCCAGGATTTTCTCGGTCAGTGTGGTGTAGCAGTGTCAGGCTTTCCCTACACCAGGGTCTCTCTTTGGTTCCCTGCGCAAGTTAACAGCCTCCAGAAATTCTGCTTTTTAATACATAAACATCTTTTGTTTTAAATGTATTGACTGAAAAATCAAACTGGATTTATACCAGGCTAAGTCAATTGCATAGCCTCCAAAAAGGCTGCATTTTGGGAAGTTAAGTAGCAGGGCCCATTTCTCAAGCTGTTGCTTTTGCAAACTATGTAGCTATGATTTGTTTATCAAGATGGGTTTATTTTATTTTCGCTATTTGCATGTTGTACTTGTTTTTCACAAGATCCGGATTTTTAAAATAGTTTATGAATTACGTACCTTTTCTCACTGACCTGTAAGTCTTAATTCGTCTTTTTTACTGTTATTTTTTATTTATCTCTGAAAAGTGTTTTGAGATAAGTGACTATATTGGCAACTGTGAAACCTGTAAGGCCCTGATCCTGCAAACACTTATGGGCATAAGTACTTGCAAGATTGGAGCTTGAAACAATACAGCCTTAGTTTAGATGTTAAAGATTAGCAGTGAAATAATAGGAATAATCATAAAATTTATTAAAGTAACCCTTAAAATGTTCTTAGAGATGAAAATTGGTCAGCCTTAGGCCTGGTCCCCACTAAGCCCCCACTTCGGACTAAGGTACGCAAATTCAGCTACGTTAATAACTTAGCTGAATTCGAAGTACCTTAGTCCGAACTTACCGCGGGTCCAGACGCGGCAGGAAGGCTCCCCCGTCGATGCCGCGTACTCCTCTCGCCGAGCTGGAGTACCGGCGTCGACGGCTAGCACTTCCGGGATCGATCCGGGATCGATTTATCGCGTCTAAACCAGACGCGGTAAATCGATCCCAGAACATCGATTGCCTGCCGCCGGACCCTCCGGTAAGTGTAGACGTACTCTTTAAGTTGTTAATACCTGATGGGAGATGCACGTTCAGATGTTAATTTAAGCTGTGATCTTTAGCTTTATGCATGTGAGTAGTCACATTGATTTCAATAAGACTGGTCACGTGTAAAATTAGGCTCATGTTTGTTTTCAAGATCATCTTCTTACTGAGGTTATCGTTTTTAAAACTGTAAAACCACCAGTGAGTGAAGTTCTTAAAAAAGGTAGCTATTTCCACGAAAACACTGTGTTGGTGACCTGTACAAATACAATAATAAATAGAAGATGTATGTAGGACCAACAAACAGGGCCGGCGCAACCCATTAGGCGGTCGCCTAGGGTGCTAACATTTGGGGGGCGGTGACCGCGGCAGCCGGATCTTCCGCCCCCTCTGTCGGGGGTGGCATTTCGGGGGCAGGACCTTCCGCCGCCTCTGTCGGGGGTGGCATTTCGGGGGTGGGACCTTCCGCTGCCTAGGGCAGCAAAAAAGCTGGCTGCACTCCTGCCAACAAATACTGGATGTGTGAGTCTGGAAACAGTATTCATGTGAGCAGTTTCATTGTCTTCAGTGGAACTGCTTAAGTGAGTAAGGGTGGCAGGATTGGGTGAAAGACTTTTATTCTTGCTGGCTCTGCAATGAAAGTTAACTAATAAATATTATTCCCAGAACTGGGCTTACATGATTGTTTACTTATTTGTGTGCCAGTATAATCAAAAGTACCTGTGTTCATTTTAGGGCCACAAGAAATACTAAGAAAAATCAATATGCCTATCAGTAAAGATATTAAATGCAATTAGAGGATAAAACAAAATAAAATTAAATTTAAAAAAATGGGAAGCATGTAATTTTGTGACTGCTATGAATCGAAACGCTCACCTCTTGGCATCCCGTTTACAAGTTGAAGTCCTCATCCTGTGTCTCTTATTCCTATGCGTAAGCTCAACAAGTGTTGTGGGGCTACTCACAGTAGTAAGTACTATGTGCACTAGTATTTACATTATTAGGATATAAATAGCAAGAATGAAACATGAACTCACAAAAGTGAGAGGATATTGAGCATGGCTACAACTTTCTCTCTGAGAAGGGTGCGGTACAGTATTCTAACCACAGGACTGAGACCCAGAAACTCCTAATTTCTAATCCCAGTTCTTATTCCTTTGTGAGTTTTAGTGCAGTGTGTCCTGGAAGTCAGTAAACCCTGGACTATTTCAGATCAAGCAGGTGGGAAAGAAGGTTAGCTGGCTCCAGAGCAGTTTAGAATCACCTTCTATTTGTAACGTCTATAGAAACAGGATTTTCAGAACATGTTGGAGCACTGGTGCCATATCCTGCCTCTGAAAGTGATCCATGCCTGATGCTACAGAGGCAAACGTTCTCTACTTTACCAGTAAAGTTCATAGGGTACATTCTACAGTGCGGTGGAGAGGGATGATGCTTTCCTGATCTCTTCAGGCATGCAATTTTATTCACTTTTGTAATGCTCCTGTCCCGCCCTCTAAGTAGAGGAACAATTAACTTTAGAAACACATATTCCTATAGTCTGAGTTTCCAGTTTGCAAGGTGACAGTTGATTACCCTTATTATTTTAGCTTTCACATATGAAATAATAATCCAGCCACAGTGACTGACTCTGCGACCTATGGCAAGGAATTCCAAAGGTTGACAGTACAGTGTGTAATCATTTGTTCCAACTGTACTGCCCTTTAATTCATTGATTATCATCTTGTTCCAACATTGTGATGGAGGGGAAAGTAAGGAGCCAGTCATTTTTCATTTTGCTTTCTTAATTTTGAATATCTCAATCAAAATATCCTCTAGTCTTTCTCCTTTGCTGCCTAAATAATCCTAGTTTGTGGATGCTTTCTAAACACATCTCTTCTGTATCTGCTGAAGTTCTTTATAATACAATCTTTTAAAAATCCTAGTTTTTTGCAGTCTTATCACCTGTAAATCCTACCCCTATCTCCGCTATCTTTGCTGCCCTTCTCAATCCCTGCGAAGATGAAGACAGGAATCCAGATGAGGATCCACCATTGTGTGATGTATTACCCTGATAGCATGATCATAATAACTATAATAGCCAAGTACAGTAGTGCCATCTCAAGACAGAGGCATCCTTGAATATGATTTTGTGTGTTTGTTTTCCTGTTGTTCTGTGTTATTTTAGGTCCAAATTCTTAGTGGTACTACTGGTATTTGATAGGGTTGATTGGTATGTTCCCGAGAATCTGTCACAGATTGTTTTTACCCTGCCGTTCGACAGATGTGCTCCCGACCAATGTATTTGTGTTTGACTAATCCAAAGTGTGTCGAATCTTCAGGGCTGCCAAGAAGTGAATGACAATGCACAGCAAATGGGGTTTCGAGTTGTTGTTTTGTAGCTCTCTTTTTTCCCCCTATACGCCTCACTTCTGTTTTCATAGAAAGAAATTGAATCTCAGTGGGATTCTTGGTCTGTGTTCGAACAAGTATGTGCTCCATTGTTTGGTCCAGGTTGTGTCAAGCTTGATTCTGCGAATTGCTAAGAGGTTGTCTACACTTAAAATGCTGCAGCTGTACCACTGTAGCGCTGCAGTGAAGACGCTATCTATGCCAACATGAGGGGTTCTCTGTCAGCACTGGTAAACAAGGTCCTTGAGAGGTAGTAACTATGTCGATGGTAGAATTCTCCAGTGCTGTCTACACCGAGGGTTAGGTTGATTCTTCACACCCCTGAGCGACACTAATTTCCTCGTGTAGATCAGCTTAAGTCTTTTTAATATTAACCTTTGGGGCTTTTTAGAGATATTTACATCTAGCAAGAAAATCATAAACTTTGAGCATTTGGAACAGCTGTCAATTTCACTTCAAAGCAGGGTAATTCTGTATCATTACATAGCTCATTGGCAGTAACAATAGGTGTTTGCTGCTGCTAGAGTCTGTAAATTCTTACTAAATCTCTCTAAAAGATGCTTATCTCTCAGAGCTAGTCTACACTGACTACACTACAGCGCTGCTGCTGCAGCGCTTTAACGCCCCTTGTGTGGTCGTGGCGTGGTGCTGAGAGAGAGCTCTCCCAGCACTCTTTAAAAAAAACACCTCCACGAGGCGTAGCTCCCAACGCTGGGGCACTGTTTACACTGGCGCTTTACAGCACTGCAACTTGCTGTGTTCAGGGGGGTGTTTTTTCACACCCCTGAGCGAGAAAGTTGCAGCGCTGTTAATTGCCAGTGTAGACAAACCCTCAGTTGTACCTTATTACAAAGGTACCTAATTTGTTTTAACTTGTTTCCTTTCTGTTATTGTCATGACAGGTTCCTTACAGTCCAAACTGATTTTAACGAATAACTAGGCTTTTCTTTTAAAGAATCACTTAAACTTGCTTATACTGCCCTGAATCCTTGCCTTCATCTGTACAAGTACACAGAGTGAGGTGTTGTCCACTTGATTAGATATAATGTAATAACTCATGTGTTTTTGAGAGCAGATTAGACTAAACCCTCCCTTTATAATTTCCTAATAATTTAGGAAGGACTGTGGTGGAGTCTCTATTGCTGGTAATCTTTAAATCAGGGTTGGATTTTTTTAAAGGTACACTCTAGTTCTCACAAGAAACATCCAGAGAAGTCCTATGACCTGTGTTATTTAGGTCAGGTTAGAATCTATATGATCTCAGTAGTCCCTTCCATTCTTATAATTTATGAATAAAATAAGAAAGTAGAAAAGCTTATTACTATTTCTAATGGTAACAGCTACAAGCTAAAGTTCTGATCCTGCAGATACTTACAAACATGCTCAACTTTACACGTGAAGTCAATGGCCTCCTATAAACTACTGTGTGGTTTCACTAACCAGAGAAGGGAAATAAAGCTACAAGCACTTTTTAAGGCTCTTTCCTCAGTGCAAGTTTTATTATCCGCCAAGCAGTCACAGATCAAAAGCAAATCAAATGAAAAACACTGGACAATAATCCCCAGAGACTTTCCCTGCTTCAGCCATCTGGGAGGGAAGAGGACACACCCTTCGCAGCCCATTAATGCCCCTTTGATGTCACTTCCCCTTCCTTTTCACTCTGTGCTGAGCACCCATGTGACCTCCCAGAATCTGTTAACCCTTCAAAAGGCTAACTTCTACCTTGTACATAGACCTGGCCAAGAGGCACTGAAGGGAAAACCTTGACCTCAGACTTTGTAGCCCACCCCTAGTCAGGTTGTAAGAGAGCTGGGAGGTAGCCTTCCAAGGTTCTGAGTGTATGAAAAATGTTATAACAAATGTTTATAAAATCTGAAGAAAATCCATATGAATATCTGGTTTCCTAAGACTTTACATGGTTTTTTTTCCAACAAGTAAATTTTTTTTATTTTTTAAGATTTGTATTTTGGTGTAGCGAGGTGACGACTCACCGGCGTGGTGCCTCCTGCTGGTTGTCTAGGGAATTAGCTCTCCCAGCCTTGGACCGCCCTCTGCTGGCCGATGTCCTGCTTGCCGCTGGCCTCCGTGTCCCTCGTGGACC
This sequence comes from Chrysemys picta bellii, assembly GCF_011386835.1. Taxonomy (NCBI): domain Eukaryota; kingdom Metazoa; phylum Chordata; order Testudines; family Emydidae; genus Chrysemys; species Chrysemys picta. The sequence goes on along the minus strand of NC_088797.1, from coordinate 116,609,842 downwards.
CCGGTGCCCTTTACCCAGGGGTTCTGCCCACTGCAGCAACCCCCACTCAGGGGAATCCCCAATGCCCTATCCCCACCTCGCCTCAGTGGCTACTGCCAGTCACCATCTAGCCCCTGCGCACTGGGGCAGACTGCAGTCTTTAATGGCCACTCATCATTGGCAAGGGGGGTTTGAACCTGCTGCCTCTGCCCAGGCTGTACCTGTAGCCCCAGTACCTTTCGTAGACCTTTAGCTAGGCCTGCAGCCTAGGGATTTACCAGGCTGGAGCTCCCCAGCTCCTCTAGCCTTCCCCCAGTCCTGCTCCACTCTCGGTACCCTGCTCAGCTCCCAGGCAGCCAGGTCCTTCTCTCTATGGCCAGAGAGAGACTGCCTAGCTCCAGCATAGCAGCCCCTTTATAGGGCCAGCTGTGGCCTGATTGGGGCATGGCCCCAATTGAGGCTGCTTCCCCAATCAACCTTTTCTCAGCCACAGCCCTCTCCAGGGCTGTTTTTAACCTCTCCAGGCAGGAGCGTGGTGACCACCCTGCTACAGTTGGGCAGATTTTATAGTTAGCAGTTAGATCGAAAGTACTAGTTTTGGAAGGCTATCTGGGTGGGATTGGGTCATGACAAGTATCCGGAAAGGAGCTGGTCGGTGGTGTGTTTCAAAGCTCATAGAGCAAACTAGAGCACACCCTCATTAGGCGAAGCATTGGCTACTGGTGCGGGTGACCAGAGGCAATAGTCAATCACTGCCGACTATAGTGGGCGGCTTTTGCAGTTCTGCTTATTGTGTTCCGGCCATCTGAACTAGGAACACGCACATCATTTTTTAAATAATTGGGATTTAAAATTTCCCCCCAAAAGCTTTTCTTTGTGTAATTGAGGACTGAGAATTGGTCATGACTCATGGAAACTTAATTAAACTTTAATTAAATGGCTGAATATAGTAAACTTACAATAAGATTATTTCCGTGGGTTAAATATAACAGATGAGTAAATGCATATATCCCTTTTTCGCCTATAACTTTAAGGTGGCTCTTTCCTATGCGGTAGTTCATTAGTAAACTTTGAATTGTGTTTGGTCTTGGTCCAGATCCTAGAAGACAAGTATCCATGCTTTTAGAAAAGAAATCATTATTCAAATTGTCAATAGTAATGCCCTGTTAGTTTCAGTGGGTAGATGATAATTGGGTGTGGAGATTGAACTATCTTTTCACCCTTATGGGTGATCTCTCCCTATCAGGGTTAAAGCACTTCTGCTGGTTCTGTACTTGTTCTGTAGATGAACACAATTTATACCAGTGTAACTATTTCAGAGGGGTGTGTGTGTGTTTAATAAAATAAATACAGTAACTCCTCATTTAATGTCGTCCCGCTTAACATTGTTTCAATGTTACGTCTCTGCTCAATTAGGGAACATGCTTGTTTAAAGTTGTGCAATGTTCCCTTATAACGTCGTTTGGCTGCCTGCTTCTAAGATTCTGTGGAAGAGCAGCGACTTTACAAGGGAGCATTGCACAAGTTCTGCTTCTCCGCCTCCTCCCCCTCCCTCCAGCTGTTTGGCGGCGCTTAGGACTTTCTGGGAGGGAGAGGGAGGAGCGGAGACGCAGCGCTTCCCCGCTCCTGCTCCTCCCTCCCAGAAAGTCCTACGCGCGAAGTGCTGGGAGGGAGGAGGCAGAGCGGAGAAGCACTTAGGACTTTGCGGGGAGGGATGTGGCATGCTCCAGAGAGGAGGTGGAGTGGGGATGGGAAGAGGTGGGCCTGGAGTGGAGCGGGGACAGGAAGAGGCGGGCCTGGAGCATTCCTGGCAATGCCCAAGCCTGTTCTTCTCTGGGAAAGCTGCTGCAAAGGTGCTTCCTAGCATCCTTGCCTGCAGCGGGCTGTGCCTGTGTGGGGTAAGCCAGGAGCACTTCCCAACCACAGTACAGTACTGTACAGTATATAATGCCTTTTGTCTGCCCCCAAAAAATGTTCTTGGACCCTAACCCCCCCGCATTTATATTAAATCTTATGGGAAAATTGGATTCGTTGAATATTGTTTCACTTAAAGTTGCATTTTTCAGGAACATAACTACATTGTTAAGTGAAAAGTTTCAGAGTAGCAGCCGTGTTAGTCTGTATCCGCAAAAAGAAGAACAGGAGGACTTGTGGCACCTTAGAGACTAACAAATTTATTAGAGCATAAGCTTTCGTGGACTACAGCCCACTTCTTCGGATGCATATGCATATGCATCCGAAGAAGTGGGCTGTAGTCCACGAAAGCTTATGCTCTAATAAATTTGTTAGTCTCTAAGGTGCCACAAGTCCTCCTGTTCTTCTTTTTATTGTTAAGTGAGGAGTTACTTTTTACCAATACAAAATGTATGTGTATACCAGGGATAAAAAAAAATTATGTAGACGAGCCCTTAGTCTAGGGCTGTCCATGGCTTTCACCAGCACTAAATCCTTTCTAGCCTAAGAAAAGACAAATCTAAAACTTTAAAAAAAAAAAATATTTTCCTTCAGTTTGCTGTCTCCCTCTGAAGGAGTGATTAGTTGGTAGAGGAGTTTCACTCCGTCAAACGCCCTCCGTTCCTACTCAGCCTGTTATTTTTCTTCCTCCGTCTCTTATATTTTATAAGATTAAACCATTTGTGAAAGGAAAGAAAACATTTTAAATAAGAGGAGACAGGAGAGTGTCTGAAAACAAAGTGCTGAGCACCTCGAGCAAAAGGGTAGGGATTTCAGGAGCATGTAGGCTGAGGGACCAATCCTGCAATCCTCAATCAGCAAAACTCAGTGAGGCCAATAAGAATTTTAATTGAGAAAGAACAGCAGGATCTAGCCCTGAATTACCTTTTCACCTTTAAGAGTAGTCCCTTGAGGGCTGTGTTGAGGCAATTTGTTGGGGGAGGGACAATGTCTGGGAAGTTTGTGGCTGCTGCTGCGCTCTCTGCGGATAAATTGTAAGTGTTGGAAATTGAAATCCTCGGTCTGGCACTGGCTTTCAGAAACACTGAATTCACCTAGAAACAGATGAGGCTAGAATAGAAGCGGAGCGGAAAATCGCATCAGTCAAGGGTGAATTTTTAATAGAATCTATTTTAGCGTTACTTTTGAAAATAATATGCACTGAGAAGCCACGGGGGAAAGCCCTTTATCCCTAAGAAGTGCTCTCTGCAGCCATTTATGAAGCAAAATTTAGTTCTGACTATATTTTATTATAGAAACCAGTACAAATGATGGTAATAATGTCTTCAGCCACCCATCAAGGAAAACAAAACCTGATATATAAAGATCTGTCCTGTATTTTTAGTTAGTTCTCTGTTCTTCAGTAACCAAACAAGATGTATAGTAAAATAAATATTCTGCTCAATGAAAGACTTTCAGATGCCTTTTTTTTTTACCTCATGACATTTGGTGCACTAAAATGTTATGAGGTAAAATGTAATGTCAGTGCCCAGGATAGCCTTGGGGGAACAGAAGAGCAGTCAGATAGCAGGGAATGGATAAACAGTGTGTAAATTTGATTGCTTAGTTGACATTTGGGAATGAGTGTCCTAATGCTGATATGGGCATATTTAGCCACCATGCACAGTTACTTTTGAATGTCTTTCATTTCAAAGTCCTGTGTACAAAAGGTCAGTAATATTAAGAACTCCTCTTTCCTTCAGCACATGATGTGCTGTTCATATATTGGATTTTGCGTTTTTAGCCAAGATAAATGTAAACTTCATTAACTAGAGAAAAACGGCTGTATAAAATTTTCAAGGGTATGCAAAGGTCTGAGAGCCCTCCATTTCCATTGGCTTCTTGGGATTTGAGGCAACTCAGCACTTCATGGAAATAGCCCCTAAAAGGGGAAATTGGAAGAAATGATTTATGGTTAGAAGCCTCAAATTTGAAATATCTAGACGTGAAGAATCACAGATTCCAAATCCCATTGAGTCTTCTAAGGGGAATATAATGAGCTCCATGCAGTTTAGTTCTTTCAAGTAAGGATGACCTTCCCTCCCATTATGGTGCAGCATTCTACCCAGTGATTATCCACCTGGCTGCTGCATCCTTGCCTCTGGAGTAGCTGCATTTCATTTTAGCAGTGTGTGGGTGAATTGTTCTAGGGCTCCTTCCTAAGAAAAAATCTGTATAATGAAATATAATATAATGAAATAGAGCCTAAGGTTGATAGGTTGAAGGTCTTGAGATTTTTGTTATAGGAGGTTCTATTCCAGTTGTGAATGGCTGTGAATGCCATGTCTTATGTTTGGGCCCACCAGCTGTGCACCATGGAGCAATTATTGGCAATCCATGGCGAGCTGGGTGGCCATGATACTGGCTCCCGTTGGCTCCAGCTGCTCTTTGAAGTGCCCAGTCTCTTAATTGCAAAGAAGAGCCAGGAAGGCTATAAAAACATCTGGAAACCAGAAAGAGGAGTCAACCTCTAAATGAAAGGGAGACCTCTTTCAGGGACTGGAGCTCCTAGCAGCCAATGAGAGAGGAATGTCCTGAGGAGAAACGAGGGAAGCAGCTGGCCAGTGTAGGCAGGGGAGCAGAGGAAGCAAGTGGGAAGAGGAGATGACATGAAGAGCAGAAGCAAAGGAGTGTGATTAACTTTCTTCTTAAAGGACAAAATACTTCAATATAAACAGTTTGAAAGTACTTTCCTAATATTCCTTTCCTATGTGAGCAATTCCTTTAGTTGCCAAAGTACATTGTATAATCACAAATGGGTGTACAGGTGTCCATGAGACAATCTCATTATTAAAATGTGGTCCATGTATGAACAATTTTAGAGCCACTGCTTAGGCTTCAGTCCTACAGGAAATACTGATTTTGATAAAATTTTGATCATTTCTAACCACTTAGGTTATTTGTTTCACTTTGTTTCCATAGCTTGCGCCATCCCTTCCGTTACAAGAAGATTTTGTTTACCACTGGAAAGCAATTACTCATTATTACATAGAGACCTCCGGTAAGAGAACCTTTTTCTTTCTTTCTTTTTTTTTTTTTTGCATCTTCACTTTGGAAAGAAGCAAACTGGAACTACCTCAGTGCTGTTTAAAAGTGAAGTTTGGGAAATAGCGAAACTGTTCTCATTAAGCAAGTTCCTCTTTCTTTTTCCAAAGTAACAAAAAACATTTGTTTTAAAATATCCTTTATCTTTGATTTACCTTTGACAAAGCACCTTGATAGAGGGTGAACAACAGCGGATGTAATACCGCATTCCCTGTGCACCATGTTGAGAATTGTACCTTTTAAGGTCAGACCTAATTTCTGGCTTCACCTGTTCAGTTCACTCTAAACAGACATCTGCAGAAATGTAATCCTTCTGATAACCCTTCTCATTTCTGTTGCATTGCCTATTTTTCTTTTCTTTCCAAGGTTTTAACACAAGTCTTCACAAAATAACTTTTCAGTCATGTACACTTGAGCAATCATTTCTGAAGCCAGTCAGACTTTCATACAATGCTCAGTACTGGGCATCTTTCTGTATTTTATCTTTTGTAATTTTTTTCTCAGATTGTCTCTCTCCTTAAGGTATTTTGAGACTGCAACTGTGAAAGTTCTTACAGATTTCATCCATGTGTGACAGAATCAAACCAAAGTTAATTAAAGCTGTAGTGTCTGCCTTCTGCTCTTCTTCATTTAATTTAAAAGCTGGCTGTTCAGTTGAATTATGGCTGTATTTGCTTAATGTAAATCACATTTCCACCATTCCAACAAATACATAAATAATTGTCCTCCTAATCACTTGTTCTAGTCTGTTGTCTTTAAAAACAAATATCACCATGCCCTATGTACTCTTATCCCTGCATGCCTATTAGAGTGGCTATTGAATGTTGTGTTCACATCCTCAGGACTTCTGATTTCTTGTTTAAATCAATATGTACTCTTAAGAGCTGAAATTTGAGACTGCCGGCCTTGGACATGCTTTCTAGTGCTTCCTAGGATGAAACTGATGAGATGATATGTGGAAACTGACATATAAGCATGTGTGGTGCAAAATAAAAATAAATTCAGCTTTGGCTTCTGTACTAAATATTTATTTGCAAAAAACCCAAGCTTCCATTCTTGCTGCTACCTCTCCCTCACCACCACCTTCCCCCAAATGAAAATCTGCAAAAAGATCTTGAAAACTATGCGTTTGGATATGCTACCTTTGAAATCAATGGAAATTTTATCTTTGACTTCAGTGGGAGCAGGGATTAGGTCTTAGAAGCCTCACTTCAACAAGTCAGTCTAAGCTAACTGGTGACAGAGAGAGAACTGAAATTGCTCTGAGGTGGCAATTCTCTTCTGTGACCTTGTTTCCTTTTGCATTCAAATGGCCATTATTTTTAGGTTATTGCATAAGAAGTAATGACTAATTCCACACTGGGTTAGTTCTCCAATTAAAATATGGCAACATAAAAATTTGTTTCTAAATTCCTAGAAACACACCAGTGCCATACAACACCTTGGGTTAATGCCTGTTCTCAGTTACACTGGTGCAAATTCAAAGTAACTCCATGACCTTCAGTGTAACTGAGATCAAAATCTGTCTCTTTTCCTTTATAGAGATCTATGAGCTGAATTGTACTCTGAAATTTGAATAAAACAATACACAATCTTAACAAAGACGACGTAATAGTCATACTTAAGAATTTTTTTTAAAATTGAATTGAGCCTGAAGTTTGGATATAAATTATTTGTGAGATTAAAAAAAAAATAGGCTTCTCTTTCTTTCTCACTCTTGAAGGAATTGATCAAGTGGAAATGAAATAGATTCTGGATGCTGTCCACAGATTCCAGTCTTGGATTGTTTTTGGGCCATCCGACTAGTACAGTGTCAGAAATTTAGTATTCCACACTTTTATTTTTCACATTAAGGTAAAACTTTTCCATAATGTGTCTAGTAGTCCACATTTTCAAAAGTGACCAGTAATTCTTTGTATCTATTTTGAGATACCTTAAAGAGACCTGATTTTCAGAGGCATGTGCTCAACCCTCTGGAAGAATCAGGCCCCTTTAAGGTGTCTTAGGTTAGGTATCCAAAATTTCTGTTTCCCTTCTGAAAATTTGGGCCAGCATATTTATGTAGATGTGAAAAATCCAGTTAATACTCTGTTTACAGCTCACTGACTATGTTGTAACAATTTTTTCAGAGGGATCTTTTAATAGTTATTCTGAATAATAAACATAATGGCCACGTTTTAAACCAAAGGTTTATAATTGAACTCAAAGGAAAATGAAAATTGTGGTTTTTATTTTTATCATTTTAACTGAATATTTTTTATTTAGATGACAAAGCTCCTGTGACTGATACCAACATTCCTTCTCACCTGGAGCAGATGTTGGATATTCTAGTTCAAGAAGAAAATGAGAGGGAATCGGGAGAGACAGGGCCTTGTATGGAATATTTGCTTCATCACAAGATCTTGGAGACATTGTACACACTAGGGAAAGCTGATGTAAGTATATCTCAGGTGGTGGGCAAGAGCCTTATCCTTTGAGGTACTTAGGACCTTCAACTGACATAATTCTAATGGGATAGAGGATGGTCAGCACCTGGCAGGATAGGACCCATTAGTTCTATGACATCTTGCTGATAATCATTTGTTTCACACTATCTAAGAATGTTGCTGGAGTTCCAAAGTAACATGAGCAAATGAGTGGTCATTCAAGTCGGCCAAAGTGAAATAGTATGGTCCGTTGGTTAGAGCACAGGATCTGGGAGTTGGGAAACCTGGGCTCTGCTGTTGACTATGTGACCTTGAGCAAGAAGGCACTTTGGCTGTCTGCCTGAGTTTTCCCACCTGTATATGGGGATAATAATACTCGCTTTCCTTTGTACAGCATTTTGAGATCCTTGGGTGACAGATGTTTTATTAAGTTTTGTTTGTTTTTCTGAAAACAGTTGTGCAGATTACAGAAGCATGCTGTCCCTGATTTAGTGCTCTGAGCTGCAAAAAAAATTCAAATTACCCTCCATAAACAATCTCTCAGGCACTTTGCTCTTTAGATAACTTAATAAAGCAGAATGGTTGAGATTCCATACGGCAATGGTTCTCAAAGCCGGTCCGCCGCTTGTTCAGGGAAAGCCCCTGGCGGGCCAGGCCGGTTTGTTTACCTGCTGCGTCCGTAGGTTCAGCCGATCGCGGCTCCCACTGGCCGCGGTTCGCCGCTCCAGGCCAATGCGGGCTGCGGGAAGCAACGCGGGCTGAGGGATGTGCTGGCCATTGCTTCCTGCCGCCCCCATTGGCCTGGAGCGGTGAACTGCGGTCAGTGGGAGCCACAATCCACCAAACTTGCGGACGTGGCAGGTAAACAAACCGGCCCGGCCCGCCAGGGGCTTTCCCTGAACAAGCGGCGGACCGACTTTGAGAACCACTGCCATATGGCATCTCAAGTCCTCTTTGCTCCTGTGGTGCAAAGGGAATTTAAAACTGCCTTAAGGCACCAGCTCAGGATTTCCCAAACTGTATTCCCACCTCTGCGGCCTCCTCCCCGGCACAGGGCGTGGGACCAGAGCGCAAGGGGCTCTAGCAGTCCTGGCTGGTGGAACAGCCCCTTTGGGGATGTAGCATGAGATAAACCAGCCCTGAGTCTACTCTAATTTGTGCCGGGCTAGTTTTATGGCTGACAGCCTCCACAACTGGGAGGGTGTGGGGGGACCGAAAGGTGTGTAAGGTCACCTGTGCCCTATGCCCCATTCTGAGTTATGCTATACTGCAATTGGCAGCTTGTCCCTATATATTAAAAAGCCTTTTCAACTTCCTAAAGTTCTGAATAGCATGGGACCAAATTTTTTTTTTAACTGTAGAGAACTGAATGGCTCAGGACTAGCAGTTAGATGGGGATAGTTAGCACATAATTAGTACTTGATGCAAAAGCTGAAACTGAACAAATATTAATTAAACTAGTCACCTTAGAGCCTTTCACATTTATATCCCTGGTACAAATCTAGCCCAGGTCAGTAGTGACCAGTTGGTGTTAAATTTTCATGGCTATTCTGTGATTGGTGTGAAGTGTGTTTTGGGATCTCAGTCCATTTCCCAGTAACAGGAAATGTCCTCAAAAACTCCCACCGTCACTGCTGGTGCCCTTCTTGGAAGCCTTATCTACTGAAAGGCCAAGGATTGGCTGGACCATGGAGACTCAATTACTCTTTCATCCCTCATGGTAGTACTTTCATGTTATGGTGAAAGTCCATCAGTTGGGCAGTGTAAGAGAACTTTCACTCCTGCTGCCCGTTCTGAGGATAAACAGAACACTTCATTCTCCAGGGTTGTCAGTCTTGCACCTTTCACACATTCGCTTGATGTTTCTTGTCTTGTCTGGTTACGTTTCTCTGAGCCTGGGGGACAGCAATCTCTTCCTTCTGGGACCACCTTTCTCCCAATATTCCTATCATTGTGGCAGCTGTCTTGCAGCCTGGTTACTGAGGTGCCATAATACATAATATGGCTGGGATATTTCATTAGCAATTTATTTATTAGAAACATAGTTGGTTTGATACAACCACAAATTCTGTGAGAAAAACATGATGCATTTGAGCTGTGTGAAATGCAAAACTGGCAAAGTGCTTCTAAGAGTCAAGAGAAGTCATTACATTTACAATAATATGTCTGCCGAAGTGATTCTTGGACAGCATGTCATTTATACTTTACCATTTGTGAATTACCATTCATGCTTTACCACGTGTGGACTAGTTGACCTTTTGAGGTCTCTTCCAGCCCCTACAATTCTGTGATTCAGTACACCTGAAATAAATACATGGTTCAGTGTGTGCAGGGTGTTGCAGTTAACTGCAGTTAGGGAATACTCTCACTTTGTTCTGATTACGGGTATGTCTACACAGCAGCCGGGAGGAGTAATTCCCAGCTTGGGTAGACATACACATGCTAGCTCTGTTTGAGCTAGCACCTACAAATAACAGTGTGGTGGAATACAATCCCACCTGACCTCCTGTGTAGGTACTGGGGCGGCTAATCTAAGCTCCGGGGCCACACTGCTGTTTTTAGGCGCTAGCTTGAGTAAAGCTAGTGCATATATGTCTAAACCCAAGCTGCAAATCACACCTCCCAGCTGCTATGTAGACATACCCTTAGGCTTGTTACATTATTCTACCATCACCGTATGTCTCCACTAAACTTTTTTAACTCAAGCTAATTGATTGTCCGTTAACTAACTAAAGTTAACATGTTTGGACGTGCTACTCTGAATACACCTCAAATAGTCGTGATTTACTTTAGGCTGATCCCTTGGGTAGATTACAAGCATTTTTGTCATGGAACAAACATTTGTGGAGTGTCCAGATTAGCATGTACAAGAGTGCTAGGTAGTTCAAGTTAACTGGCAGGCAGTTAACTCAAATTTAAAAAAACCCCTCTAATGTAGACAAACCCTTAGTGGGGTGTTAAGTGTGACAGTTTTACTTGCGGTACAGCTGTACCTAAGTTGTTGATTATGAAGTTGGGTTTCTGTAGTGGCATAAACTTTCCCACAACCCACTCTCTGTGTTCTGTTATATAACTGAGTTGGCTAGGCATATGCTCTGGGATGTTAAAAGTATCAAGTTTTATGAAAATAAATACAATTTAAAGCATGCATTCAATTAATAAATTTAAAGAGTGTGGGTTTTTTATAAAAAAAAAAAAAAGTATAGTTAGCAAGACCTAATATTTTCAGTTGTTTTGGATCAACTATTTAAATTGATCTGTTTGTTTATGATAAAGCTGTTCAAAAGGATGTTAAGCTTATTTCAATTTAATCTCAGATGTTTTGGCTGATCAGTTTGTATGTTGTTTATTTAATCTTTGTTATATTTCTGTTGTGGTCTAGTGTCCTCCAGGAATGAAACAGCAAGTTTTGACTTTCTATACCAAACTTCTAGGAAGAATACGACAACCTCTTCTCCCACATATAAATGTATATAAACCAGTGCAGGTACGGTTCAAGTTTTAAACAAACCTTTATTTATATATGACTGGCTTTTTGGATGTCAAATGTAATGGTTTCTCTCTTGTGTGGGGTTTCTGTTTGGGGTTTTTTGTTTTGTTTTTGATCCCCCAGTGCAATAACGAATTACCGATTGGGACCTCTGAGTGTTACTGCAGTGCAACTAGTAAATAATAATATCTTGTTTACACCGGTGTAAATCTGGAGTAACTGTTGAAGTCAGTGTATCTTATGTCATCAGAGAACCGCTTTGAAAAGAGAATTCAGCCTAGAGTGCCTACCAATAAGCTATTGGGTTTCTTCCACTTTTAATTGTCTACTTTTCTTTTTTTTTCCCCCACCCACAGAAATTAATCAGACTTTGTGGTGAAGTTCTAACAGCACCAACAGAAAATGAAGAAATTCAGTTTCTCTGCATAGTATGTGCAAAGCTGAAACAGGATCCATACCTGGTCAACTTCTTTCTTGAGGTTTGTTTACAAGTACATTTTAAAACTGGTATATTACATCCAGAAACTTCCTGAGAAATGGTGGGAGCAGATTGGTGCTGCACTGGCTGCTTTCAATTAACTGAGTGTCATTTTCTTTAAAGTATTTAAGGCTGTACCATCAGTTTATAAAATTACATTATATTTTCAGTATTCCCTATCCCTTTGGTTACTGCAACCTAACAAGCTGTGAAGTCACTTAATGATAAGGTGAAGTTGCACCCCTCTCAGCAACATTTGACCCCCCAGTGTTTATGTCATGAAAATATACCAATGTATTTTTATATTGCCTACTCTCTATTGGGTTTTTTGCTCAGGTGGTCACTCAGAGGAGAGCTTTATTAGAAAGCATTGAATATGTATTTTATGTAACCTTTTCTATTACGTGATTCAGGATCCCGTCCTGCACTCTTGCAGGAGGCAGGTAAGCAGCTAGACTGCAGAATTGCATGACTAGACACAGGCCAACTTAAATATACACAGAAACTCGGAATACATGTGTTCTGATGTACAGAGGCTGACATTACCTGCACCTATCAGAAATAACTGAGTTTGAACCTAGCACATCACTCTAAGGGTTCACCTGTGGAATTCAAGCCTTCTCATACAGGGGTTATTGTTCTTGATACAGGCACTTCCCATTTATAGACAACGAGAAATAGACTCTAGGAGGTTCGGTAATTTTAGTTTTAAGGATAATGTACATTAACATACTGATTGCTTTGCATCCTTAGGCCTTTCGCAGTGTAGAAAAAAAGACCTACTTGTAGAAAAGACCATTTTGTGTTCTTTGAAACCATAATCTTTCCAACCTACCCCAAAATCATACTTCTTTGTACCATGGAGTAGACTATAAATTGTGTTCCCTGGGTTACCTCCCCTAGGACTTCAGTATATTAGTGCACAGTAGCAATGCAGAACAGTGGCTCCACAAAGAATGCACATCAGCTAGGCAAGTGTTCAGAGAATTTTTGTAGTTTGCTGTCTGACTGTCGTGTATTTATTCCCTCCTGGTTGGTATGTACTAAAAGCTGGTAACCCAACTGGTGACTCTTTTAAATATTGAATGTTTGTGCAGTATTTGAAATAACTGTGGCCTTATCATAGATGTCATAGGATTTATAGTCTTATATTGTGACCACTTGAAAAATTGGTCTTAAGATGAAGTCTAGTGTAGGAGTCGAATACAACATTTACTCATCTATGTCTGTGCCAGAAAAACAGAGAATCCTTACCCCACAACCAATCTCTCACTCGGTCTTGTAGAACACTAATGTAAATATATCTTTTATTTGCACAAAACAGATTTATTGGAAAGAAGTCTGGGTCACATTCTTTCAAGGTAACAAAGCAGATGTAGAAGGAATGGTAGATACGCTGAAGGGTAGGAATAGGATACAGAGGGACCGAGACAAATTAGAGGATTGGGCCAAAAGAAATCTGATGAGGTTCAACAAGGATAAGTGCAGAGTCCTGCACTTAGGATGGAAGAATCCCATGCACTGCTACAGACTAGGGACCGAGTGGCTAGGCAGCAGTTCTGCAGAAAAGGACCCAGGGCTTAGAGTGGACAAGAAGCTGGATATGAGTCAACAGTGTGCCCTTGTTGCCAAGAAGGCAAACAGCATTTTGGGCTGCATAAGTAGGAGCATTGCCAGCAGATCGAGGGACGTGATCATTCCTCTCTATTCGACATTGGTGAGGCCTCATCTGGAGTACTGTGTCCAGTTTTGGGCCCTACACTACAAGAAGGATGTGGAAAAATTGGAAAGAGTCCAGCAGAGGGCAACAAAAATGATTAGGGGTCTGGAGCACATGACTTATGAGGAAAGGCTGAGGGAACTGGGATTGTTTAGTCTCCAGAAGAGAAGGATGAGGGGGGATTTGATAGCTGCTTTCAACTACTTGATGGGGAGGGTTCCAAAGAGGATGGAGCTCGGCTGTTCTCAGTGGTGGCAGATGACAGAACAAGGAGCAATGGTCTCAAGTTGCAGTGGGGGAGGTCTAGGTTGGATATTAGGAAACACTATTTCACTAGGATGGTGGTGAAGCACTGGAATGCGTTACCTAGGGAGGTGGTGGAATTTCCTTCCTTAGAGGTTTTTAAGGTCAGGCTTGACAAAGCCCTGGCTGGGATGCTTTAGTTGGGGATTGGTCCTGCTCTGAGCAGGGGGTTGGACTAGATGACCTCCTGAGGTCCCTTCCAACCCTGATATTCTATGATGATTCTATGTCCTACAACTCTCAAGAAAGTTTTGTATGAGTACTAGGTGTCCAGAAATAACTTGGCACCCACTCCTTCCTCTCTATGAAATGTACTAGATTTAAAAAAAAAATACAAACAGAAAAAATATATCACTTGAGAGTAGCTCACAAGTCTTAGAGAGGCCTTTTTTCACTTTGAAGGCAAAATCTCTAGAAGTGAAGAATCAATTTCATTTTATGATTGGATTTGGGAATGGTATTTCCATAGTCACGGAAATAAAATGTATTGAGGTCTTGACCTAAAAAGCCATGTGCTAGTGTCAAAAGGTACCTGCATAAAGTAAATATGAAATTCATATTGGAGATTGGACAAATCAGATAGTATCCATTTCAGTTGTTTGATATAAAGAACTAGGCCATCTCTTTTCATTTGTCTTGGACAAACTAGCACAGAAGCAGCCTTAAAACGGATTGGTATAGAGTTTGGGAAAATTTTGATAAAGTACAAAATGTGTTAAATTTAAATATTAAGATGGTTCTGCACCCATAATATAGTACACGACTAATACATCCAACCTTGTAAAGAGCTACAGTAGAACCTCAAAGTTACGAACCCCAGAGTTACAAACTGATTGGTCAACCACACAACTCATTTGGAACTGGAAGTATGCAATCAGGCAGCAGCAGAGACAAAAAGAAAAAAACCCAAATAAAGTACAGCACTATGTTAAATGTAAAGTACTAAAACAATAAAGGGGAAGACTAAAAAAAAAAAAATTTGACGAGGTAAGGAAACTGTTCCTGTGCTTGTTTCATTTAAATTAAGGTGGTTCAAAGCAGCATTTTCTTCTGAATAGTAAAGTTTCAAAGCTGTAAACTTTTGAAAGAACAATCGTAAAGTTTTGTTCATGGTCATGAACATTTCAGAATTATGAACAGGCTCCATTCCCAAGGTGTTCGTAACTCTGAGGTTCTACTGTACTTGATGTGTGTGTTACATAAACCTTTATTTTAGTAAATTTCCGCTTTAGGTCATACAGCATTTTGATCAGTATAATCTCCTGTCCTAATGTAATGCTTTTCAGAACAAGTTAAAAGTATTGGCTTCCAAAGGATCAGCAAGTGTAATCACAGAAGACATGCTAAAAGGCCAAGATTCGTTGATGACAGACACAGGACAGTCCATTCAACCTGAAGAAATATCTAATGCTGCTGGAGCGGAGCACATAGAGAAGGAAGATGATCTATCCACGAGTCTAGATGAACTAAATGTCACTTCATCACCTGAGGCCTCAGCTGTTCGTCTAAACCAAGACTATAATTTAGTGAATTCTTTGCTAAATCTCACAAAAAGCCCAGTGAGTCATTTTCAATTCTACTCAATGTGCTAAAATGAGTAAAGTGTTTTGGATGTTGCTGGAAGGGAGTCATTTACAATAGATGTGTGTGTGTGTGTGTGTGTGTGTGTGTGTGTGTGTGTGTGTGTGTGTGTATATATATATATAATCATTTAATTCTTAAGAAATCAGGTAGCTTTTTTGGTAGACCATTTCTTGTGCAAATTTCCAGGTGAAAACAAAACAAAAAAATTCTAGAAAGTGAATTGACCGCAATCTGATATTCATTGGGATCAAATAGTTTAAGGATGTTGTATGCTTCCAAAGCAAGTTGAGTGGGTTAATTATAGCACAAAGGATTATGTAACATGGAAGAAAGGGCTAGTTTATATAGCATCAATTAAATCAAAGTAATAAACCAAACACACTTTTTGTAAAAGCTTCAGTAGACCTGATTCTGTCTGTGAACTTGATTTCTTGTCAAAACAACCACTATGGGTCTGATTCAAGTCCTGCTGAATTCAAAGGGATCATTTAGAATTAACTTCAAGGGGAATTGGATAAGTAAGGCCGTGTTTACTGTAATAGTGTCGAGAGCAGAAAACTTTACATACCCCATAGTTGTAAAGTGATGTTTTACATTTGATTAGGTCCAAGCCAGTGTATACTCCTTAGCACTGGTTATATAAACTTGAGTGTTATGCTTACCATGTCAGTAACCCTCTTCAAAAGAAAGATTCTAAAACAAATTTAGTAGAAATAACTGTTCTAATTTCTGAACACGGAACATCAAGAAATCCATTCAGTCCCTTTTTTATTCTGTTTTGAAGAGCCTTTGGTTTCTGGTGTTTGATTTCAAGTGAACATCATTCCTGATTTATTTAACTCTTCCATGTCTATTTGACAGGATGGTCGAGTAGCAGTAAAGGCATGTGAAGGCCTCATGCTCTTAGTAAGTTTGCCAGAGCCAGCAGCAGCCAAGTGCTTGACTCAGAGCACTTGCTTATGTGAATTGCTGACGGACAGGCTCACCACACTCTACAAAGCCCTGCCTCCATCCGTGGATCCATTAGATATTGAATCGGTTGAGGCAATTAACTGGGGGTAAGAATATTGTTTCTCTTTTTAATATTTTAGATAACTTTGTACCACATACTGAAACTAAATTTCTGCCATTAGCTAAGACCTCTAGAACAGACAAGGCACCATGCAAGCAGTTTCATTAACAGAATCCAGATACAATATAGTAGTACTCTTAAGACCTGAGACATACATTGTACTGATTATTGAGTTATGGGCAGATTCAGCTGCCAGTCCATGCACAGTCAATCATTTGAGAGCAGCTCTCCCATTGAATTAGATTAGAGATCTGTCTGTGGTATAACTACAGAATCAGGCCTTGGATTATTTTCCTGTTTGAATGTCAAGGACATAGGAAATTAGTATACAGACTTTTTGGTGTGTACAGTGAGCACACGGATCCAAGAGAAGCAGGAAGTATCTGTTTGATGAAGGACTGTTGTAACATTTTGATAGTAAAAGTCAAGAGGGCAAATACAATTATTGTATAACTCATCAACATGGGGCAAAAGATAGTAAGCCTGTTGTCCTAACTACTTGTATGTTAGACTCTAAAAATACTTTTTACTTTGGAATTCACTTCCCTGCACTCTGCCCCACCGTACTCTGTCTTGGTCCCAGTACTTGATCATGGTCTGTAAGTTTCTACACAGGGATGATATATCTGATTTGAAAAAGTTCTTTAGCAGCCAAAGGTGATATAAGATCCAGTGGCTGGAAACAGAAATAACTAAAAATCAAATTGAAAATAAGATGCGATTTTTTTAATAGGGTAGTCCACTGTTAGAACAGCGTACCGAGAGATGTGGTGAATCCATCATCCCTTGGAGACTTCAGATTGAAATTGACTGTTTTTCAAAAAGATATGCTCTAGTTCAGTCCCAAACTATGGAGTGGGCGTGGTAATGTTCACTTATGTAGTAGGGAAGAATAATCCCTCTACCTCAAGAATGACTAGGTCAATTTCTATGGCCTCTGCTACGTGGCAGGTGAGATTAGGTAACCCTTCTGATTTAAAACCTTGTTAAAACATTCTAGGTCCATCCATGCAGAATTCTTCTGCTGGCCATACCGAGTATACTTTAGCATGCCATTGAAATCAATAGACTGGTAATGGTAGCACTGCAGGATTTGTGGAAGACCAGCAGGAAAACTATTAATATTCCTTCTTTTGTCTCTAAATGCACTCCTGCTCCCATTGAAGCAGATGGAGAATGTTGCCATTGAATTCAGTGGGAGTAGTATTGGGACCAGTGTTCTTTAAAGGTATCTAAACTAAATATATATATTTTCTCTTGTGTCCTCCAGTTTGGATTCATACAGCCACAAAGAAGATGCATCTGCTTTTCCAGGGAAAAGAGCCTTGATTTCATTTCTCTCCTGGTTTGACTACTGTGATCAACTCATTAAAGAAGCACAAAAGGTTTGAAATGTTTGCTGGCATAAATATGAGTAATCCAAAACTAGTTTGGCAAATGTATGGTTTCACATCTCTTGAGTTTGTAAGGATAACATTTTGTGGCCTGTGTTTTAGACTACTGCTGTTGCTATGGCAAGATCTGTACGGGAACGATTTTTTGTTGGTGTCATGGAACCCCAGCTGATGCAAACGTGAGTGGTCTCTTCGCATGTGGAACAGCGGGATAGAAAACAAGTCAAGTTGATATTTTCAGTTGGAATCCAGTAGCTTTCTAACTTTAAACTTCTTGTTCAGTTCAGAGATTGGGATCCTTACATCAACTGCACTGTTGCATCGTATTGTCCGTCAAGTCACTTCAGATGTGTTGCTGCAAGAAATGGTTGGCTTTATACTTGGAGGACACAGAGAACCAGAAACCCCGACAGACATCAACAGACATCCACTGCGACACAGGTTAATCGAGCACTGTGATCATATTTCTGATGAGGTGAGAAATCGTCATGTCAGTGTGTCTAAAATGCTGTTCTGCTGTGAAAAGTGATTGCAAAAATGGCATTGTGAGGTCCCATGTTTGTGTGTCAGGCACTTCTAGCTGAGTTTTACAGGTAAAAAGATGGTGGGTGGGAGGATTCTAATTGCCAGCCCTACCGAACTTCCTTTGGGAGGTGAAACTCGGTGTTGTCTCTGACTAGCACATCAGATTCTCTGAGCCATATTCTGCCATCATTTGTACCTGTGTATGTCCATTTGGGGTTGCTTGTATATGTGTTACAGAGGATAGATTCTGGCCCTGCATGGGGAGTTGAGTTTATAGTTCTTCTGATGATGCATCATCCCCTCTCTCCCTTAGTTGTGCTGGTTCTGGAATGCGGTCAGATAAAAAGGAGTAAAAATTTATTCTTGTCACTAAAGTCAGCAGATAGGACCGAGACTATACACAGTGCAGATGTGCTGACTAAGAAGGTGCTGTCGTTCTTTTTACGCCCTGATCCGTAAGCTGTTCCATGCAGAGCTATTTTGAAATCACTTGACTGCAGCGAGGCTCCCTCTTGGAACAGCTTGATGAGTCAGCCTTTTCAGAATAGTGCCACACATCACAAATGCTTGTGTTTGTTAAAGTCCTGGCTTTGTGCTTTCTGTTTTACACCACCCCTTATGCTTAGAGCAGCCTCTCAATTTAAATACTCCAAGCCCCTGCCCTCTGCTTCAGAAAGTCCTCCCAAACCTGCCTGAGCTAAGAATCTGTGCCTATATATGTCTATTTCACCTACCTACTTAAATGCAGCAGCCAATGCTTACAAACCAGGGCACCAAAAGTTAGGTGCTTAAATTTGTATTTAGGCATCTAAGGGTACATCTACACTACAGGGGGGAGTCGATTTAAGATACGCAAATTCAGCTACGTGAATAGCGTAGCTGAATTCGATGTATCGCAGCCGACTTACCCCGTTGTGAGGACGGCGGCAAAATCGACTTCTGCGGCTTTCTGTCGGCGGCGCTTACTACCACCTCCGCTGGTGGAGTAAGAGCGCCGATTCGGGACGCGACAAATCGATCCCTGAGAGGTCGATTTCTACCCGCCGATTCAGGCGGGTAGTATAGACCTAGCCTCAGTGAATGAACTGAATATCAGACATACTGAACACCACTCAGATCCTACTGAAGTCAGTGGGAGGTACAGGTGCACAGTATTGCTGAAAATCAGGCCACTTTTATTTAGGTGTCTAACTTCAGGCATGCTGGTTTGAAATTTTCAGCCTATAATTCCAGCCATAAAATCCCCATGGCACTCTGTCAGTTCTGTATTGTATCCACTAGTGTTTTTAGGCCTTGATCCTGTATTTGGGTCTACACAGGTTCAGAGGCCTGCCCATGTTGGTCTGGGTGTAGAATTAAAGCCTTAGATTGTAAGTTCTTTGGGAAGGGTTACTGTTAGTTTGACACAGTTCTCCCCTTTTGCAGGGCTGTGTCTATCTGATGCTTTATAAGATAAATGTTGTCATGGATAAATGTGTATGTTCTTTCTGACTCTTGTGTGGTCTCTTCATCTACATTAATAGATTACCCAATATGAAGATGATCCAGTCTTGATTGGGATATTTAGGTTTGGCTGTAATATGAAAGACTAATATGAACCATCTCCCATCATGCATTAACACAGCTACTCTTAGTAAGCTAAGAACAGTGGTTTAAGGAAACACTGCTTACATTTATTTGAATTCTTTATTGTTTTTTTTATGTTGCAGATCAGCATAATGACTTTAAGAATGTTTGAGCATCTTTTACAAAAACCTAATGAGCACATTCTTTACAACTTGGTTCTAAGAAATTTAGAAGAAAGAAACTACACAGAATATAAACCACCCTGTCAGGAAGATAAAGATGTGGTAGAGAATGGACAGATAGCAGGAGCAGTGTAAGTGTTTCTATTGTATAGATGAGGGACTTCACGATCACTGGGTACACCTTTCACTTTTTATTTAAAATAAATAAATTTAAAAAAGCTTTAAAGACCAGTTTTTCTTTCTTTATCTAGTTGAAATAAAATTGAACCCGGATGACATTTAGTTTTCATCATTTGCCCTCTGTGTTAACAGCATTGTAAAGATTAGTTGTTGCACAGTTTACTCCATGAACAGCTTATGTATGTGATTAGAACAGTGATAGATGATTGTAAATTAGCAAAAGTGTCTTTCTTACATAATAACACGCACAGGTTCTGATTTAGCTATTTGCATAGGCTTAACTTTAAGCACACAGTCAATTCCATTGACTTCAGTGGAGTTGCTAACATACTTAAGGTTAGTCATATGCTTAAGTATCTTGCTGAATCAGGGCCACAGTATCTTTAAACTTCATAGTGTTTCATATGTAATTCTTACAAACACCCTTTTGCGCTTGGTATACGAGAACGAATGGATATAAACTGGCCGTGGGGAAGTTCAGGCTAGAAATTAGACGAAGGTTTCTGACCGTCAGAGGGGTGAAATATTGGAACGGCCTTCCGAGGGAAACGGTGGGGGCGAGGGACCTGTCTGGTTTTAAGATTAAGTTAGATAAGTTTATGGAGGGAATGGTTTAATGGTAAAACATAGTAGTCAAGGAAAACCAAGCAACGGTAGGTAAATAGCATAATGGCTAAAAGGGGTCAGGCTGGAGACTCTTGCCTATATGCTCGGGGTCTTACTGATCGCCATATTTGGGGTCGGGAAGGAATTTTCCTCCAGGGCAGATTGGCTGAGCCTCTGGAGGTTTTTCGCCTTCCTCCGCAGCATGGGGCAGGGATCTCTAACAGGAGGGTCTCTGCCGGTTGAAGTCACTAATAACAGGATTGGGGACTTCAGCAGCAGAGTCCAGGGAAGGGGTGGGGACGGTTTTATGGCCTGCAGCATGCAGGGGGTCAGACCAGATGATCATAATGGTCCCTTCTGACCTTAAAGTCTATGAGTCTATAAGTCTATATAAGCATTATCCTCTTTTTACAGGTGGGACGAGGGGGCAGGAAATCGGGTCAAAGAGATTAAGACCCAGATCCTCAAAGGTATTTAGGCTCCTAACTTTCATTGAAATCAATGGAAATTAGAACTAAATACCTTTTGAGGATCTGGACCTAAGTGATTTGATATGCAGAGGTATTCAGTGTCAGAGTCAGAACCAGAAGTTCCTGGCTCCAACTCAGACCACTAGATTATGCCTCTCTCTCTTTTTTTAAGTTAGTCATCAATTTATAAATGTTGATATTGCATAATAATAATTCAGTGAAGTGGTATGTAAATTGTGATAGTCTAGAATGTGTGCTGGCTGGTCAGAGAAGAAAAATAGAGAATGTGCCTTTGATTCAGAAGGCTTCCTGCCTTCCATAACATTCTGTGAATTATCTTGTGTCTCTGTCTAATGTAAACTTACAGAGACCTGGAAGAAGATCCATTGTTTGCTGATCTTTCTCCGGATAACACGTTGTCGAATCAAGAGTGGCTAAGTGCTTCTCCTCCCATCAGCCCAGAACATCCAAAAAACGATGGGAAGACTGAAGTTCATAAAATTGTAAATAGGTGAGTTGAAAAAATAATTTTAAAAAGCTATTTTGTGTGTGTAATTTAAATCAGGGATGTAGTTAGCATAGTGCTGATGTTCTGTGTAACTTGGAGGAATGATGCGCCAGAAATAAACTGTTTCATTCAGTAGGCTATTCTGTAACGGTTAGTGTTTATAGAAAGAAAAGAAAATAGTTCAACATCAACCAAAAGAGAACAGAAAATCTTTCCAGCCTGAGGTCCTTCCTAGGTCTTTGGTCTCTGGAGAGGGTTCAGAGAAGAGCTGCAAGAATGATTAAAGGATTAGAAATCATGCCTATAGTGATAGATTTAAAGATCTCTATCTATGTCGCTTAACAAAGAAAAGGTTACGGGGTGACTTGACTTTATTTAATAATTGGCTCTTCAGCCTAGTAAACAAAGGAATAACAAGATCCGATGGCTGGAAGTTGAAGCTAAACAAATTCAGACTGGAAATAAGATGTAAATGTATTACAATAAGGATTATTAACCATTGCAATAATTTACCGAGGTTGGTGGTGGATTCTTCAAAAAATTGCATTTTTAAAAAGATATGCAGTAGTTTAAAAGAAATTACTTTGGGGAAGATCTACGGCCTGTGTTATACAGGAGGCCAAACTAGATTATCACAATGGTCCCTTCTGGCCTTGGAATCTATGAATCTGGATGTAAAGCTATCCCTTCTCATTGATATTCATTCTGTTTGGCTTCATGGAATCATAGAATATTAGGGTTGGACTCAGGAGGTCATTTAGTCCAATCCCCTGCTCAAAGCAGGACCAACCCCCAACTAAATCATCTCTCAAGCAGCCTCTCTGACAGGGCTTGACCATAGTCCTTCCCTGAGGGAAGGGGAGGGAGAAGCTGAGCTATAGTTAACCCATTGCTCACTGGGGACTATGTCACACCTCTGTCCCCTGTAACATTTGGCTGTGCACACTGGACAGCAACGTGTCCAAGAGGACAGACTCTCTGATCTAAACTATTTAGCAATTGTAATTTTTTCAGTCATTAAAATGAAAATTGGAGTTAGATGGTATTTGGTGAGTTAATACATGTTAGCAAGGCAGCACTGGTATTTTGGTGCTGACCTACCTACCTACATACCCAAAAATAATCAGTCATGTGAGAGCCAAGAAACAGACTGAGGCCAGTGGATATGAAATTGAATACTTGCTTTCCCCCCCCCCTATACTGTTGCATCCAGCTTATGGTGGACATGGTTTGGAGCACAGACAAAAAACAATCTGCTAAACTACCCATTTTTATTTCCATCAGTGGAATGGAAATTTTTGAGGTATTTGCAGTGCTTTGATGGAAGAATGAACTTTTTTTTCATACATAATAAGGTCCACATGGCAGATTTCAGACTCCGGTATTCCTCTCTCCCTCGGTATACAGAACTCCCATTGGTGGCAGTGGTAGTTCCATGCATGTAGGGAAAGCTGAACATTGGATACAAGATCTGTAAGCCACATTTTCCTCTAACTGTCCAGAAACTGGGTAGTGAGAGCCACCATTTCCTGTTTGTGCTACATTCATGATAATTCTGTGACCACCAAGGTAGTAGTTTTTGTATAACAATAAATGTCAGCAACAGGAACACGTTATTGCAAATAATCATGTAAATTCTTAACTCTTCTTTCATCACAGCAAACTGACAAACTAATGATTTATTAACTAAAAAATATTAGCAATAACTTTTCATATGAAATCCCTTCTTTTATTTGATTCATTTGCCAGTAGACTTTCCATCTAACTCTGCTTTGAGACGGATGTAGTCTGATCTTTAGCAAATGCTTGGAATTGGTTATGATTCTCCACTTCACTTTTGCCTCCCTGCTTTCAGAAGTCACTAGCCCTCTATTGGCTTCTTCACATTCAGTGCGAGATATGCAAACTCTTATGCACCCAGTTCATTAGCACAGACAGTAGTTACATCGATAGACATGCTTCAGCACGTTTCATTGCCCTTCTTCCTCACACAATGTTACGGGTAGCCCCCTCTGTCAACTGGAAGAGATGGGTCATTATTGTATCTACCACTAATGTATTGATAATGAAGAAATACTGTCCTGCCATTGTAGGACTAGATTTATTTATTAATGTATTTTTGTTCCTTTTTAGCTTTCTCTGTCTAGTACCTGAAGAAGCCAAATCATCATACCATGTAGAGGGCACAGGTTATGATACCTATCTCAGAGATGCCCACAGACAAGTATGTCACACAACTATAGTCTTTTTCTTTCTAGTTTCTTCTTTTTTCCCCCTTCATTAGCCAATGCTCTGGGTTTTAAATTGCTTGTGAGAATTTATAAATGATTTGGGGACATGTACAGTTCTACTAAAAAATATCTGAAGATAAGCTAGTAATGGGAAAGATGAAAATTCAATTGCCTTGGACTAATCAGGAATTTACCTTCAGAGGTTTTTAATTGAGTTCTGAATCCCCCTTACACAGTTCTAATGGGAATTATAGATGACTTTAAATGTATTAATATTCCTGTAACAAACCTGCACTACAGAGTCGTTCATAAATTGCCTTTGCATTTATCTGCATTCTTCTCCAGTAGAGAACTGCCTGGAAAGATCTTTGGTAGAACTTAGTGGATGTTAAAATGCTGCAGAAGAGTTAAACAACCCAGTGCTTTAAAATAACAGTTCAGTGAGAGTAATGTGCAGCCTAAGGCATGCAGGTTTGACGTTGAGAATATTGGTGGAAAGGGAAAGCTTTAATGTTGCATATTTTGAAATAACAAACATAGATTTTATTTCTAAAAACGATCTAAAGTCTCCTTGGTCAGAGGACAATCAGTATTCGTTTGCAGCCTTCCTCATGACTGTGACTCTCCTGTAATGGAACAAAATTGAGCATACAGGGTAAATGGGGGGTGGGGGTAGAGTAACTGGAACAAGAATACATGCAGTGGTACTGTAAGGATTTCTTACTCTCTGAATTTTGATAAGCACACATTCAAATAGAAAGCCTTGCTTTCTATGCTTCCTTTATGGTTTTAGCCACAGCATTTCCTGAAAAGAGGAAAATGTGAAGGAAAAAATAGCAGGAACAGTTGCCTAAAATTCTTATAGTGTTCTAATTTTGATGCAGGAAAGGGCATACTGTCTTCTCTTATTTCTTTCTTGCCTTGGGGAAAGGAGGATTCTGGGAGCCATTTGAAAGTAGGATTGGTTTCTGCCTCATATTCTCAATGATATGCATGGTTTCAAATTATTCCACCCACAAAAACATAACCCTCCATATTGGTGCAGTTACACACAAACAGCTGCTCTGTCTCCTTGCATCTGTGCTTGGAAGACCAGTGGAAGATGCACAAGTACCTATGTTGTGTGCACTGAAGAAGAATTCCTGGGTCTGATTCTTCCCTCCCTGGTTCCAGTTTAACTCCATGGACTTCCGTGGAGTTACTGATGGTTTAGGTTAGGCGGATCACACCCAGTGTGTGTAAGTTACTGTGACTGCCCAATTTGCGTCTCAAGCAAGTGGCTAGTTTAGGTATCCATTCTCCCCTCTGTGTGCCTGTGTAAGTCCCCCATAATGTTGCACACATCAAGAGGAAAATAAAGTGCCTGAATGAAGGCTGATAATTTTTGTCATGGATGTTTTCAAAATGGGAATATTCTGAGAATCGGAGTTCTCAGATAGCTGCCATTCACACTCTCAAGTAATGTAGATTATTAAAAGGAAATGGTTTCCACAGAAGTTTGTAGCTTCTTGCTTTTTTCCCTCTTCAATTGTTTGAGTACGTATTGCTGACTCTTTCTTCCTAGTTCCGGGATTATTGTGCAATCTGCTTACGATGGGAATGGCCGGGGTCTCCCAAATCTTTGGAAAAGTGCAATTTAGAAGCATCGTTTTTTGAAGGACATTTCTTGAAAATTCTGTTTGACAGAATGGGCAGGATTCTTGATCAGGTAACAAAACACATTGTATGACTTGTTTCTGATGCTTTCATCCCTGATAAATGACTGATCTCCATTACAGTGTAACATTCCCACCAAAATCTGTGTAGCTTGACTGCACTAACTAGTAGCTGTAAAATTGTTGGTTTTTACTAATATTGGCAATCTTGTCAACATGCTGAGGGAGCATTATCTATCTTATCCTTGCTTTAGGGCTCTCTAGATGACTACATACTGAAGTGATTGGCACTTTATCAATAGCAAGTGTAGATTACGACATTCTCACTTACGCTGAACACCATAATTATCTGTGTTAACTGCCTGTTTGTGTTCTAAATGGTTTCATGAATGATGCCCTACATTGAATGTCGTTTAAAGCTACAGATGATTCGTAGAGTAGAAATGTCACTACAGTATAAGGAGGGCAACATGATACATAGGATCTCCTGTTGTCAAATTAACAAAAGCACAAGTCCTTTTTGCATGTTTGTCCTTCCAGGAGGAGGTGGGGTGTTATGAAGGAGTAAAGGATAGGAGGAGAACTTTTTAACTATCTATAATATTCCTTTTTGTTTTATAACTACCGTATATACTTATTCATAAGCCAAATTTTTTTTTTAGTAAAAAAGGGAAGCACCAGAGAAAGGGGTCGGCTTATGAACCGGTATAGAGAGAGGTGGGACACAGCCCCTCCCCCCAACAGAGGGAGCAAGGAGAGGCAGCACAGGCAGCAGAGCCAGAAGGGAAGAGGTGGGGCCAGAGTCTCTCCACTTCTGGCCACGCTGCTCTCCCCCCCCTCCAGCCTCCGAAGCAGCTGCAGCTCCAGGGCTGGCAGGCTGCAGCTGTGCCGCTCGGCCCCACCCCCCAGACCAGGCTGTGGCCGTGCCGCTCGGCCCGCCGGAGCAGGCTGCCACCGTGCCGCCTGGCCCAGCCCACTGGAACATGCTACGGCTGTGCCACCCGGTCTGGCCCGCCGGAGCAGGCTGCAGCCGCACTGCCCAGCCTGCCGGAGCAGCTCCAGCCAGACCAGAGACATCCTCCCCTGGCCCTCCCCACATAAGGTGGGAAGGGATGGGATGGGGAGAGTGTGGGGGTCCCGGGTGAGGGGTGGGATCATGTGGGGGGTAGTCACAGGGGTTACTCCTCTGACTCTCAGCTTCTCTCCCTCCCCCCCCCCCCCAATTTCCTCACCAGTTGCTGTCCTGGCCCATCAGAGTAAGCAGCTGGCGCGCCGGGACACTTTGTTTACTTAGGTTTACCTCCATGCCTGCAGATGCTCGAGGTAAACAAACCATCTCCGCCCACCAGTGGATTATCCTGATGGCCCGGGAGCCAAAGTTTGCTGACCCCTGAATTATAGGGTCGGCTTATGAACGGGTTATAAAAAATTTCTATTTTTACTTATCCATCTTGGGGGGGTCGACTTATAAACGAACCGGCTTATGATCGAGTATATAGGGTACATGGTCTTTGTGAGTATCAGTCTCTTTTGTTCTATTTTGATTTTTCCAGCATTTATACATGGCTATATAGGTAGCCTGTAAATTCTTCAGTACATAGAGTATTTTACAGTCTAGATCTCCTATATTTTAATAAACTTTACTGTATAATATTGTTCTCAAAGCACGGTGCAGCAAATTAAAAGCCAAACTGTATTACTATATCATCCGCAGTGTTTCCCCCAGGCTTTTTCAGGGTTGCAATAATTCTCCTCAGACCAATGGTGCAAGGAAATTTCTAGAGGGTACTTTTTCCAAGCCCCCAACAGATCACTTTAAAAATAGGTCTCTCCACCATTTTGCTATGTACCAATGTTAAAAATGTAGTTATCAGGGGTGAACAAATTGGTTGTGTATTTGACTGGCTCTTCTTGCTGAAAAAACATGAGTCTAATACATGAGGTCCAGATTAGTATAGTGGAATTTACGGAATATAATTCTGGATAGAAGAGAAATCCTTTTTGGTTAACCCTATTTCACTTTTTCCATCTTAACACCCTTCCTCCACTACCAATTGCTCCCCCCCCGCCATATTCATCTCCTCTCCTTTCTGCCTTTTTCTCTCTTCCTTGTGGCTGCATCTTCACTAGAAAAAACAAGTTGTGTTGATCACTTGATATGCAGTAGCATATCACTGGCAATAACTAATTTGAGGTAAAATCCTAGTCAAAACTAGGCCATTTATAGTTTGCACACAAGTTAGTGGATCGATTCATGTAAAAACTATAAGCGGTCTTGTCTTCACTAGGATTTTATCACGAGTTAGTTTAACTCCAGTTAGCTGCCTCAAGTTAGGAACACACCTTTGTTTCCTAGTTAAGACAAGGCCTGAAATCTAAATTATTCCCTCAGTAGTGCTATGTGGGATGCTTTACAGGAGGTGTTGCTGTAGATGCAATGAAACTATTTACAGGCGAAGCATATGATATTAGAGACGCAAGGTGGGTGAGGTAATATCACAGATCATCTTCTAAGCATGTGATACTAGTCAGTTTCCCTCTGCAGCTAGCTCCAAGCATAAAACTAGATGCTGCTGGTACCAGATCTCCTGTGAGAGTGTACCACTTTTGGTCAGGGGCAGAGGTAGAGAGATCAGGGATCATGGCAGAAGGGCAACAGTGCACAGCAGATCTGCCATGGGAGTGCTTTGAGAAAAATGCGGTGTGGTGATCATTTGTAAAACCCAGGAGATTGAAAAATAACGCTCAAACCCTTTCATCGCTACACCGCTAGGGGTTGTGTCATTTTCAGTTCTATCTGCTCTATCCAAGCACAGCATGCCGAGGACATGTTTTCCGCCTTAACATTGGTTTTCCTTGTTTTGTTTTTTTTATAGCTCAGGTTAGATGCTTAATGCATTACTTAATACTGAATGTTTTCCATGTTAAATAGGACTGATATGAATGTCAAAGCAAGTAAACCTGTGTACATACATATCATGAGCGATTGAACTTTAATATTCCAGTCCTTTGACCTAGCTCACTGCACTTTGGGGGCTATGAGAAAATTTTACATTTTGAAGGAAACAGGGAAATGTTCCTCTAGCATGTGGATTTTGTATCTGTCCAACCTCTTTTATCTGGATTAAGTTAAAGAACATTGTGTGCACTCCCAGGGTCTTGCTTCTAGTAAATATGTATTCTGTGCATTATTAACTAAAGCAATGCTGGTTTTAAATAACAGATCTGAGAGTCATCTGCTTTTTGGAAAAGCTAATCTTATACATATGAAAATCTTGTCTCAGTGATGAGACATAAATTGTAGCGAATAAAGGGACCAGAATATACCCCTAAGGGATATCCGAGGAACAGATACCTACTATTAAAACAAAAATAGCATCTGTTATTGAAGCACAATGTCAATTTGATATAGTACCTGTCAGCATGGCACAATTTCTGAGTTAGTCAGGCAAGATGTCACGGTCTGTGGTGTTAAAAACAATACTTGACTCCAAAAGAATTAAAACAAACTGCCTCAGTCCGCCAGCAAGAGTGAATTGCTAAAGCTATTTCCTACCAAAAAGCCCACACTTAAAGCCAAATTGAAACTTGCCCTGGGGATAATTCATAGTGAAGTGCTAATGTAACCCAGAAAAATAAAATGTTGGTTCTATCAAGTCAGATGAAAGTGACAGATTTGATATGGTGTATGGTTATTTAAAGGTCCACATCAAATGACAAGTTTAGCAAAACATTCAGTTCTGCTTACAGATTGTGTTAGTCTTCCTTTAGGCTTTGATATCATAATAAATTAATTAATCCATAGCTTTTATATAGCACTCTTCATGAGTCGATATCAAATTGCTTTACAAAGGAGGTAAATATTGTTGCAGTTTCAGGAGTAACTGCACCTGAATACCCCCTCCATGGTCCATTCCAATAGCACCCTGGCAGGTCTCAGAACTCCAGCCGTCACCTGTCTCAGAACTCCAGCCATCACCTGTCTCTGGGCAGGGACCATGGTCCCATTCCCGTCTCACCCTGTTTTTTCAGGCTGCACAGTCCCTGCCTTATACTTTGATATCCCCAGCAAGTGGTTCTGCCTAATGGCCAGCACCTATGCATTGCTTTCTCTCCAAGGGCAATGAACAGTGTACCACACAGCTCTTTCTCAGCAGAGTGCATTTATTTTTAAGATACAAGCAATAAAAGTCCCTGCATGCTTACTAAAAGTTTACCAGCGGTCACCCCCCTGTTCCAGCAATGGGCTCTGGGAAGTGTCGGTCTCTCCAACCCTTCAGCAAGCGCTGGGATCCCCCAAGGTCCTGTGAGTTTGTTGAATCAAAAGGAAGACCACAAGTCAGTTCAAGATCATCATTTTCTATCAAAAGCCCTTTCGTTGTTTCCTAGTCTCTCAGAGTATTTCCAAGCTGCAGCTGGGACCGAGCCTCCCAGCCCAGGTAGACTCGCACTAGCAAGGCTTGAGCTTGCACGCTAAAAATAGCAATGTGGACATGGCACCTTGGGTAGCAGCTCAGGCTCTCAAGCCCACCTGACCCCCTAGACTTGCGAGTCCGAGCTCCAACTCAGACTGCCATGTCCACATTGCAGTTTTTAGTGCACTAGCTCAAACCCTGCTTGCACAAATTTGCGTGGGTGTTCACTCCCAGATGCAGTGTAGACACACCTTGGAAAACCCAGCCTGAACCAGTATATGCAAACTACCCCAAGGGGTGCTGCTTTTTTGGAGTCAACAGTCCCAAGGGTAATTACCCCTTACTGGTTTTAGTTCCTCGAAGAGCTGTGGTAACTCTTCCCCAAGGAGTAGAACACAGTCGTATGTAAACCATCTATAAATTTAATACAGTGGTCCCCAAAGGTACTGCATGGCATTGCAATATGTCACAAGTGTCATGATCTTCATTAACAGATGAGGCAGTTGTGGGACAGAGAGGTGAAGTGACTTGCCCAAGGTTCCCCAAGCAGGCCAGTGGCAGAGCCAGTAGTAGAACAGAATCCAGATCTCGTGAGTCCCAGTCCACTGGACCACTCTGCAGCCCCTTGTTAGTAATATACAGTATGTTTGCATGAAGCTAGGCTCTTTGTTTCTTAAAAGCTTATCTAGGCCTGTGTTTTCTTCCCTTCCTGCAGTTAGAAAGCTTTGTTTGCTGTAGAAAAGGGTTAGATTGAGGGGCTTCTGGCAGGTATATCATAGAAACAGTTCTCCGGTAGGCCCATTTGTTCCTGACGCACTTAAAATTTCATTTCAAATATTACATTTGTAGCTCTTGTGGTTGTGAAAAAAAACGTTTAGGCTCTTACTTGATGCAGCTGTCTTACTGAGTCTGCTGACAAGGAGACAGAAACAATAGCTCTGTGAGCAGAAACTACAGCCCTTAGAGTTTCAGCTAGTTCAAAACTCAGCCGTCTGTCTCTGTCTGAGCAGCCCAGCCTGCTGAGAGCACATCACTCCTGTGCTTCACTGTCTCCTCATTGAATACTGGGTTATGTTCAAGGTTTCAGTCCTCTTTTTTCTTCAGAGCCCTCCATGGGATTCATTGGCTCAGATGACCAAGGACTTCCCACAGCAGCTCCATTTCTCTGTAGCAGTGGAACGGTCAACCTCAAGAGGGAGATGTGGGCACTGGAAACTTGTGAGCTTTGACAGTAGCTGGGCTCACACTGTGGAATTTGCTTCTTCAAGAAATCAGGGTGAACATAGAGCATGAACATTTGTGCCTTCAGAATGACATGTAAATCACACATGGACTTGCCTGTCCCACAAGAACACCACCTCCAGATTATAATTATCCTAATATCTAGCTCTTACACAGCGTCTCCTAAAGCTGTTTACAAAGGAAGGCAAGTACCAACCAGTACAGATGGAGGCTGATAGACAAATATAATTCCCACTGGCTAGGGTTGGAGAGAGAACAAAGAAGTTTGTATATTTATTTCAACTAATCTGTAAGGTACTTCAATCCCCCTTTGAATGGCATGTGATAAAAACATAGAAAAGAGGTGTTAACTGCTCCCTCACACTTCAGTGGGGTATTATCTCTGAAGTATAATGATGATATTTAAAATGTCAGCATTAAGTATTCCACTGCCAATCATTTTAGAAAGATCATCCAACTGTTTTGAGATTTTGTGCTGAGTTAGAATATCACCTCTCTCCCAATGGGATTCCTGTGTGGAGATAATCACTAGCTGAGGAATAAGCACCAGGAACAAATAAAAGCTGTGATGAAGATCAGGCTTCATGGAAATGGATTCGCTTTGTGGGCTGAGGGAATCCTCTTAAAGCTACCCATTGATTACATCCTTTTCCCTGAAAATCTTTCTTATCAAGGAAGGCTGGAGCTTCCTTCAGTACTTGACAGTGCTGCCTTTGGTATTTGGTTAGGGTTTGTTTGGGGTAAAAAGGTCACTAGAAAGCAGCGCAAAATACTTCCTCCACGTGGGACTGGTCATGGAGGTTTCCTAGCCCCACATCCAAACCTTCTACTCCACCTTGCAGTACTTGGTGCTGTCACTAGATGGCCTGGCTACCTGTGGGTGTTCTTCCTACTACAGAATAAAAGTGAAGGAAGATAAATACAGTACAAGCCGTAAACATGGTTTTGTATTTCACATTTTCCTGTCCCTGTCTTTCTAATGTGTGTGTCAATGTAGTTAGTAATCATTGAGGAAGAGTCAACAGCACTTTAATCTTATTCTAGAGAGATTCTATGCTATTTCTTTAATAGATACTTTAACAGCTGTTCACAAAGAATGGGGCATAAACTGTGTTCTCACCTGGGGATCCTGAAAGTCTCAACCTGATTTAACCCAAGGCTGAGCTTGAATTACAAAGATTTTGGGCACTGATCCGGCATTGAAATCAACAGCGTTCCATGCAGGTGCAGCAATCCTCCAAATAATATTAATCATAACACCTAGCTCTTTTATAGCACTTTTCACCAAGAGATCTTGCAGCTGTTTACAAAGTTGGCCAAGTATCATTATCAACATTTTACAGATGGAGGCTGAGGTAGAAAAATAATTCCCATTGCACGCTTATTATTATTTATCATTTGCATTACATATAAAATCATCTCTCCCTTAAATTAGAAATGGGGCCATAGGTATGATAGCTGACTTGTGATTTCAACAGATGACAGTGATTTTAAAGTGTTTATCTAAAATTCAGGCTGAAAGATGCCCACTAGAATGCAAAATGCTGATAATGGCGTGTATTTGTTGGAGGATGCTGTCTAAGATGCACATCTATATGTTAAACAAGTTTTAGAGAGAATTCTGAGACTTCAAACCGTATGTGTGATTTAAAAAACAAAAACAAAAACCCAAAAACACCACCTTCCAGAGAAGAGTATTTAAATGCACGAACATTGAATGGTATCAGATATTTAAATTCTGTATTGTGATGGGGTAAGGCCAGATGGCTATAGTAAAGTAGTGGGAGACAGATATATTAGCCACAGGCTAAACAAATCCCTGATACCAAGATAAGCAAATGGCAGCTACTCCAGGTCAATTAAGACATCTGGGGCCAATTAAGATCTTTCCAGAAGGCAGGGAGGACAGCTAGGTTGATTGGGTCATCTGAAGCCAATCGGGCTGGCTGAAACTAGTTAAAAGCCTCCCAGTTAGTCGGGGGTGGGTGGGGTGTCAGGAGCTGTAGGAGGAGGCCACGCTGTTGGAGAGACTGAGCAGTGTAAACCATATCAGGCACAAGGAAGGAGGCCCTGAAGTAAGGGTGAAGCTGCTGTGGGGAAGCGGCCTAGGAAATTGTATGTGTCCTGTTTCTAAAAAGTCAGCTACCATAGCTGATACTATTAGGGTCCCTGGGTAGAGGGCGGGCCCGGGCTTCCCCCTTCCCCCCTCCACCCACCCGATTAATCACAGAGAACTGGGAGATAACAGAGACTGTACAAGGGAGGATAGCTTCTCACCTCCCTTGCTGGCTGATGATGAAAATGGCTCAGTAGGCTGTGACCCTTGCCTCTAGAGCAAGAGAAGGGCTACATGGAGGGGCACACTGAGCCTCTGAGGCTAGCGAAATCCGCCAGGAAACGCGGGACCCACGGAGACAAGATCAGAGCTTTGTCACAATATGTAGGCACGCGCGCACACACTCTGAAACAGAATCTAAATCTGTTACTAAAGATGTAAATTAACCCAAAATATTAGAGATCAATTCTGCAAGGTGCTAAGTGCCCATACCTGCCATTGGCTTCAGTGGAAGCTGAGGGTGCTCAATACTTCCACAAGGTTGGCTCCTAAAAGTGAGCTAGGAAAAGCCTCCTAATTCTCCACTAAACAGTCCTGCTTTTTATTAAGCTACAACCACACACCACCATTAATTTTGCTGTAACAGAACTCCTCTTTGCACCTCTAGGTTCCTTCTTCCTGTTTTTCATACAGTCGTATTCATTTTGATGGAACAAATGGGTCCAGAGAGTCAAAGGTGTTAATCTGATCTGAAACTGTCCAACATTAAACGGCGTTCAACAAGATTTGGTATACAGAGACCTCAGCCTGCTTAGAACCATGGAAAACACTCCATTAAACATCCTTTTAACCTTTTATTAATGATGCAGCAAAGAAAAAAAATGCAGTTTCTGTCTCTGCTGTTGACTCTCACTTGCAGTCTCACTGCTGGACAAACACAGGCCCAGAACATGGTCTTATCAGCCACAGGGAGACCTGGCAAACTTGTATCAGCATAGATCTGTTTAGGTAGGGCATTGCTTTTAGCTGCCTGTTTCTGCTCACAGGCTTACAACACTGTTGCAAAATATGCAGTCTTGGCTGGCTGAGTCAGAGTCTTATTAGACAGAAGGCAAAAGGAGAAGTGTGGGGAAGGAAAAGAAGACACTGGAGAGGGTGGGGCGTGACAAGGTCTCATGCCCCAAGTAGTATTCGGGATTGAGCTGGAGCAGGTGCCGATGTCATCTGGCTCCCTCTCTGACTGGGTTTGGTCAGGATTAGGGTGAAGGTCCATGCTCCCAGGAGATGGTGGGGATGGTAGCCATGATGGTAAAGCTTGCTCCAGTAGCTAGTTTTTATCCCTAAAGTCTCTTGAACAGCAGCGAAGGGGAGTGATGAGAGTAGAATGGCCCATCCCCTTATTCTTTTGTCCACATATTAGGCCTAATTTCTGACACAACAATTTTGGTTCATTGATTTCTGATCTCTCATTGCTTTTGTTTATCACTTATGATCTTAATACAGTTCTTGAGTTATATCAGAAAGCCTTTTTGTTTGGTCTAATTGAATTTGTCTTGTCTTTATACCTTTTCCCATCAATATTTGTTGTTATAGGTTATTGTGGCATTTTATGAACTGTCACTCACTTTGTACAGTTGAGCTCACAAGTAGGGTACATTTGCAGGCCCAAGTATCACAATACTCCCTCTAGTTTTGACAGCAACAGCTTCTATAAACACCTTCTGTAATTGCTACCTCAGCACATGGTTATTGTTAGTTGTCTCCTGACTTTCCGGAGAATTCTCACTAACTGTGGGGCAGCTGGCAAACACCCTCACTCCGTATCATTCTGGCTGTGATCAGAGATTTTCTGGTGGGTTTCTCAACCACTTTGATGATCTGATACACAGTTAATGCCAACAGTACTTCTATAAGTGGTAACTCCGCAGCCATTCGTTCTGGGGGTTTTCCCACTGCAGCATGATTCTACCTTGGCAAGTGTTGTGAGCTTTGTCCAAATATGAAATGTAGATATCAGCGAAGGCCTTGGCAGAGCTATAAAGATCCCCATAGCAAATAAAAACAATTAAAAAAGGATTTTCAAGTGTGAAGTCACACAATGAAAACACGTGTAAACGTTGGCAATTATAGACTTCCCGTTCAATAGCAAAGAGCCTGAGTAGTAGCCATTGCTAACTGGTCACATTCCTACTCTGTTGTTTCTTTTATTTATAAATCTTTTTGACATTGATCATTTGTTTATTATTGTGAGGAAAATTTTAGTTTAGTCATTTATCTACCTATCTTAGGTCTTTATATGACTCCCATTACCATGTAATCTGTTGCTCAGTTTCTTCTGTTATGACAATTTATTAATGATCAGATCTCGAGAGCATGTATATACTGCAGCTAGGGCGTAGCTACTTTCAGTCCATTACACTTCGGTAGCCAGCCTCATCTCCTGCATCTGATACATTAGGTAATGATGCAGCTTGCAAGAGCGGGAAAGTCCAGGGCTGATACACCTCAGTTGTGAGGCTGTTGTGGGGATGGGAGGATTTGGGTCTGACTTGCTACCCATGATTTAAAGGAAAGTAGCTGCATAAGCATGGGGTAGATGAAGAGGGAGTCGTAATGAAACTAACAAATAATGTCCTCTTGTCTGTTCGCAGCCATACGATGTAAATTTACAAGTTACATCAGTGTTGTCCAAACTCTCCCTGTTTCCCCATCCACACATCCACGAATACCTTTTGGATCCCTATGTAAATCTGGCTTCAGGCTGTCGATCTCTCTTTTCCGTTATTGTCAGGGTGAGTAAACGACCAACTAACATTTATATGTGGCTACAATGGTGATAAACTTAATAGCTTTGTAATGAATGCTAAAGGAAGGTAATTTTGGCTTTAGTATGGCAACTGGTCTGTTGAAAGGAAAATACTTAAAAAAAAAAAAAAAAAAAAAAAAAAAGCACTGAATATGGATTTTCATACCAAATAACGCTGGAGAATACACTTTTCAGTAAATCCATTTACTCTCCATTGGTCTCTGAAATTCTTTTACTTGCCATGTTTGCTGAGTTTCAAAGATGTGGATGTAAATGATTTCTTTCAAGGTTTTGCCCTTAATCCTGAAATAAAGTTGTTTTCATTCTGAATGGGTCCTGTTGGAATCATTGACATGGCAGTGTCCTGTAATGCCATAAGTACGCGCATATGTCTGCACTAGAACTGGATTGTGAAAGAGCTGGTTTTATTGAGGCACAAGTCAATTACACTCCTGAACATGCTGTGCTTTTGGATGGAATGTGCTACAGCATATCATCATCTCCCCTTCAAGCCTGATTCATTCATCCTGTCCTACCTGTAACCCTACTGTCGATCTATGTCCACTATAAAATTGCTATACTTACCTCAAGTCTCCCATATCTCCCTCTGATCTCATCTCTCCCTCTGATCCCGGGTATGATGAGGTCTGCAAACCACACACAAAATACAGGCAGGAACATGTTAAGAACCCTTCCTGTCTGCAGACAGCAAAACCAGCTCCACCGGGGATCCTCTGAGAAATGTCAGTTATGAAGAGACCTGGTCCCCAATGGCTGTAACTAATCACTGCAAGCCCACATATAAAGAAAGAGGAAGAGGATGAAAAGGAGCTGGGGCAGAAGAGCTTGAAACGTCCAGGGAGCAACGACTCTCTGCCAGAGGAGCTAGCATCATGCTACTGCTGAGAGATTTAGAACCCCCTGGAAGCACAGGGGAGGTAGATGGAGATAGGAGTCCTGAGAGCCAAGGGCTTTTTGACTTGTTTATGTTGCGTTTATGGCCTCTGGCTTCTTTGATATGATTTAAGCCACTGTTGCGTGGTCAAACACCAACGTAAGCTGCTCGAACTGGGTTTTTGCACAAGATGGTGTCCATCACCCCTTCTGCAGTCGCTAAAGCCAATAAGCTATTGGCTAGTTTCCTATACCAATATTTAGGGAGCCAAATTCACCACTAATATAACTGTAGAGCCATTCATAGAGCAGTGAATTGGGCCTACAGTTATTGGGACTTCAAGTCTCTGTTCATCAACTGTTCACACATCTCTAAGTCCTACTAATGTTTTTAGTTCTTATGCACT
Organism: Chrysemys picta bellii; assembly: GCF_011386835.1. NCBI lineage: Eukaryota > Metazoa > Chordata > Testudines > Emydidae > Chrysemys > Chrysemys picta. The sequence goes on along the minus strand of NC_088797.1, from coordinate 116,572,655 downwards.
AACACTGTCTAGTGACTAGGTTACAAATTGGTTTGAGTCTGTACAACCCAAAGGCACATGATTTTAGATTCAGAGATCCCCAAGTTCAGTTCCTCCACCCAGCAGAGGCATCGTGTTATGTGAAGATGACTGTAGTGTGATGGCTGCCACCCAAGTTCTCCCTCATGGACTCTGCAGTGCCCTGACCCTCTTTCCCCTTATTCAGGGCTCTCTAAACAAAGTCAGAGCCCTTCTTGGGGTCTGGGTTTTTAATTAAGTTAACAAAGTTGCCCAAAACAAACACATAAGAAATCTCCATCCACCCTTAAACTGGGCATAGCCCTTCCTCCCAGAAGGGCTGTCCCTTCCTCAGGGGTCATTTTGGGAGACCCTCTCTCCCTGCAGCTTCCCTCTGCAGTCCCCTTCTAGCTCTGCTCTTTCTTTGAGCTCTCTTTGCTGTCACTCACAGGCTTCATCTGGCTAGAAGGAGACAAACTCCTTGTAGCTGCTCCTCCTCCTCACCAGTCCCAGGTCCACACAGTCTCCTCTTTTCTGAGCTTTCTCGGTTTACTAACCAAACTTCCTGCCTTGGGAAGTCTGAACTATACAGCCGCCTGCAGCTTCCTGCTGCCTTTTTTTATTGGAAGCATTTGATTCCTCTCAGCTGAGGCTCATCTTGTAATGAGCACTGGCTTAGCCCCAGGCTCTCCAGCCCCAGGGGCAAGCTGCCCTGTTGCCATGCCACTCTAAAATAACATGAGGGTATGTTGGAGATGGCTGGCAAACTAGATCACGCTGAGTGTGAGGATTCAGTGGCAGAAAGATTCTGAATATCCCTCACCCATGTTGGGCAATTGTGAAGATGAATTAACAGCTGTGTAAATTGATCATTATTTGAACTCTCATTGGCTGTCTCTTTATTTGGCTCTCACTTCATATACTACTACTTTGCCTCTGTGTGATTTGCAGGTTGTTGGAGATCTTATGGTGAGAATACAGCGCATACCGGATTTCACTCCCAAACTTCTGCTGGTCAGAAAGCGTCTGCTTGGATTGGAGCCTGAAGGGCCCATGTAAGTAAATAAATTGCAAATCCTCCACACAAACTGTTTTCGTGTGCGGCTTCTTCTTAGCTCCTGTTGTTTTTTCCTTTCCCAGTATTGACCACATGACGTTGCTGGAGGGCGTGATTGTACTGGAAGAGTTCTGTAAAGAGCTAGCAGCGATTGCATTTGTGAAATACCATGCCTCATCTACACCCTAAGCAGCCACTTGAAGTGACTGGGCTACAAAATCGAGTGTGTTTCAGTTAAAAAAGACTATTGACTCAACCAGACAAGAAGAGAGAGAGTCTCCTAACAAAGGGTTGATATAATTTGACAGTTGTTATGGATGGCAGTGGAGGGTGAGTTCTTGGCCACTGTTCATGATTTCTTGGCACTCGCTGCACTCTGATGGAAATGTAATCAAATGGACATTGAACCCAGGATGCAATCAAAGGGACTTCAGGGCAGACAAAACATAACATTTCCAGTCACTGTTTGAAGAGCTGAAAAAAATGTCTGAAGAGCCACAAACTTCAGAACTTTGGTTACCAGGCCATTGTTTTAACAACATTTTAGGTGGTAAGGATTTTTTATATGCTCTGGGGCTCATATACTTAAATTGTCTTTTGTGATCACTATTGCTTTTTAGAATATCAAACTATTTCTCTAATATTTTCATGTCATAAGTTTTTTCTCTTCAGTTGAAAATATGAAAGGAAAAGAGTAAAGCAGCATGTGTAGATACAAGTGATACCATCTAAAACATTGGAGAGAGGATGAAAAGTTCTGCTAATGCATATGTAGTATGATATGATCCATGTGGGATGAATTCTACTTTTGTGAATCTTCTTATATTGTAATGAATTCTGGGCTGGTGAATTCTGATTCATCACTGGGTTATTCCAGTTTTAGATTGATGTAATTCCTTATATTAATGAAATTATACATGGTGAATCAGGGCCTGTATGTAGACAACGATCATATCCTAAGTATGCATGTTTCTAGTGCTGTGCTCTTTGTCTTTCCAAATGATTTCTCCTGAGTTCAGCTGTGTAACTAGACTTGCCTTAGATTTTTGTATGTGAGCTCCAGTTTGTTTGATCCATGTCAGTTTTACAAAGATGCTATTATACAGGTCATTAATAGTAGTTGCTAAAACCAGTATTTTTTAAAATGATATTTAACATTGGTTTAAGAATATTTTGTGCCTTGAAAATTGGCAGTGTAAATGTTCTGTTATTTTTAAAATGTTTTATTGCTTGTCTGAACGTAACCATAGTGTCCAGACGAAAGAGTGACTGATACTGTTTTGGGCAGCAGTAAAAGGGATGATACAATATTTAGGACCAAAATTCTCCACTGGTTTTCACAATACTGGGATGCAAAGATGTTTCCCCAGTGTATTCTTTGCAACATGAATTCTACCGGCCAGAGCAGGAATTTCCATCTCAGGCCAAGGATACGCTAGCATCCTTTGCTACTGTTCCTCCTGAATGACTGCAGCTAGCAGTTGCTGCTGACATCGGCATTGAAGCGCTAGCAGGCTGGAAGCGCAGGATGTGCTCCTTAACCTTCATATCACTCTTGGTGATCTCTGGAGAGAGACCTGCCTGCCTGGTTACACAGGAGAATACCTTCCTATTGACACAGTAGCACAGACAGACCAAGCAGGATTGAGCCCTTAATGTTCATATTCCATTTCTTTGTCTTTTTTAATATCCGGTTGGACAGTGAGTGTCAGTTTCTGATCTCATTTCAGTGTAAATCTGGACTAATTTAATCAGTCACTAGCATTCCTCCTGATTTCCATGAGCATAACTGGGATCAGAATCTGGCCCTCCATGATTTTGATGTCTGTTTGTTTTTTACATTTATGGAATCTGGATTTTGAAAAACTCCTGAAGTTACCAGGTGGCTTGTCCAACAAAATTGAACATTCTCACAGTTAATGGGCGAAATTCCCCACTTATTCACAGCATAAACTCCAGTTGAGGGTCCTGCTGGTGAACATGACAGGGTTACAGGCAGATAGAAATGTGGAGTACCACTCCAAAAGAGAAAAAGCATTGCCCAAAAGTGGCTGTGACCAGGGAGTAAGATGTTTCAGTAGCTCCCTACAGGTCCTCCCATCAGCGGAACTCTGGCACTTCAGCTAGAATGAAAGATGTTCTCAAGAGCTGGTAGCGGCAGGAACCTGGGACTTAACAGCCATATGCACCAGCTTTGCTGAATGTGGCCCAGTGTTTTCATACCAAAATAGCTTAGTAAAATAGAATTTAAGAAAGGGTACTTTCTCTTCCTTCCCATTCTTTACATGGGTATTTGGAAAGTAGCAAGTGATTTCCCCCCCCCCCCCCCCAGTGTAATGTATCCTACAAATGATCCATTTTGAGACGCTTCATTAATATAATGTACCTGCCTGTACACACAGTATAAAAAAGTATGTATGTGTGTAGATTTATGTTTAACGCATACATTTTTGATAATTTAGGCCCTGGTTCTGCAGAGCACTTAAGCATGAGTTTAAAGTTAAGCATTTACTTAAGACCCATTTTAAATGAATATGAGTTAGGAAAACTCATGAAGTTAAGCTAGTGTTTAAGTGTTGTGCTGAACAACAGTGGAGTTATGCATGTTCTTAAATGCTTTGCTGAATCAGGCCTTTGTTGTTTTAGGTTTTAGCTTGAGTTTAATTACACTTGCTGCAAAATTTAATCCTGTTTTCATTATTTATTAAAAAAAAAAACCCTCTGATATTTAGAATACTCCTAAAGTCCCATCTGCAATGTAAACTGTAGCAGACATAATGCTATGAAAAATGAGAGTGAGAAAAAACAAAATCCACATTAGAGCATTCCAAACAATATGATAGTTATAAATCCACGTCAGAGGTGCAGGATCTCAGATGGAGACATGAACATCATTTAATTTTTTTTAATCCGTTGCTGCTATCGGAGCTAATTACACAGTAAGGGATTGCATCAGTTAGTTTATGCAAGGATAACTGCAGAGTCTGTAGTTTTTAAATACAAAATGATTTACCTAGCTAGAAGCCCAATTGTTTAATGCTTGCAGTTGAACAATAAGATATCACTATAAATATTCTTAAATTCAAGATGTAATTGTCTAGCATTCAGTCTTCAGTGTGTTTAGTAGCCATGGTGATATTATTTCACAAACCAAATATTATTCAGGCCACAAATTATAAAAAGCTGATCCGTCTTGATAGCAAGTGAAGCAATGCTAGGAAAAGCTGGCGTCCTTCTGGTTTGTATAGGTGCTGCTTACAATAATTACCATAAATTGTGACAGTGACTTTTATTTTTGTAAAAGCGATTGACTCTTAATTAAGAGATGGAAATAGTTTAATTTTGTTTCTTGGTCTTTATGCACTTTTATTTTTAAAAGTAAAAATTAGTTCAACTCCATATTTTTACTCATTGAATCTATGCATGTCATTGAGTTGACCTGTGTGTGTGTGTGTGTGTGTGTGTGTGTGCGGTTATTTATTACCCACAAGTGGACATCTGAGAAACATGGCCTGATACTCAGAAGTTCAGAGTACCCGCAAATCTTTCCAGTGTCAATGGGAACTGCAGGTGTTGATCACCTTTGGAAAAATATGGCTAAGAGTATTATTTTGAAATATTTGAGGTGAAAATACTGGGATAATTTTGGTTAAGTAAGCAAATTCGAACTGCATTTTACCCTGATGCACATTTTTGTAAATAAGGACACGTTTTTATTTTTCTGCCATTTATTGTATGTATTTGATTTAGACTCTGATGTAGAAACTTTTGTAATAAGCAACATGCGACATCTGCTAGAACAGAAGTTTGTCCTTAGTCTGTTTCCATTATGACTGTAATCTTCCTAGTATTCAAATCTTGTCTATGTAATGTTCGTATAATGTATTCATTAGTGCAATATGGGAGCTGTGATTTGATACTCGGCTTCAGTCTGGTTGTACATCACCTATGTATCTATAAGGACTGAAATCCTGAGCTTGCTTACACTATTGCTAGTGTAAAGATGGTTACACTTGATTTTACAGGGCACAAGTAATCATGGAATTGCTTTGTAAATACATGGTAATTTCCTACCATGCATTGCTGTATGACTACACAGTTACCATTCAATTATGAAGTACATCATTATTTGTCTTAGAGAAATGTTACCATTAAGTACTATGTAAAATCTACAGATTGCGTGGTACTTTGGGTTGTATGATAAATCCAGACATATATAATGCATATCATACAGGGCTTTCCAACCATGATCACTAATAATATTTTCTGTGCCCGGTAAAATAATTACTCTCTATATATACACTTTTTATTTTGCCTCCTGCCTTGTTTACATTAAACAGAGGATATTCAGTAAACTTTTTTTATTGAACTTTATGTCGGTCACTGACTGACAGTGTTGCCAAGGTTTAGCAGACATGGGATATGCAACAAAGGAACTGTTGAAACAGCCACATTTCTATACGTAAAGTACTAACTTTTACAAAGGAGGCTCTGATAAAATTCAATTTTTGTGCTAAAAATGCATGCAGGATTAAAAGGGATATTCTAAAAATAAATTAATTTAAATGAAGTGACTTATTTTTTCAGAATTCTAAATAAGTTTTGTATGCGTGTTTAGAGGAAGAAAATGGCACAAAATCATTGACGTGATGATGGTGATCTTGCTTGTCTTTCATCCTGAAGGATTTTCAAGCATGCTACAAACTATATAATAATCACTGCAGCCACATCTGGGGTAGAACATGTTGGATGTTGAACAGAGTACACTACTGTTTAGGATACAAAGTGAAGCAGTATTCTCGCTCCCACTCAAACTGGAGGTAAAATAAGAAGACAAAATGTAATCACTCAGAACACAAGCTAGTGCCCTCTACTCTTGAGAAACGTCCATTAGGAACTTTAAAGATTGCAAGTGGTCTGGACCCTGGTCTCATGCCACCCCAAGAGTACAATGCTCTCTATCACAATACGGGTTTATTGACTCTGAAACAAAAATGTCACCTATATGAATCACTGCCATTACTTCCTGAATCTTATGATTCCGGGCTTCCCCGATGTATGCTGGGGTGTGTTTGTTTTTTCCTTCCTCTGAAGTTTCAGTGAAGGCCATGGCTGGAGAAGAGATACCAAATGGGGTGGGCTTATGTTCTGAAGTGGTACAGAGAATAGTAATCTTTCTCAGATGCCTGGCTGGTGGGTCTTGCTCATATGCACGGGGGGAAAATGATTGGCATTTTGGGGGTCAAGAAGGAATTTTTCCCTAGGGCATCTTGGCAGAGACCTTGGGTTTTTTCACTTTCCTCTGCAGTATGGGGCACGTGGCACCTGCTAGGATCATATTTGGTGGTATATCTCACCAAATAAATTCCCTGCCATTTTGTCTTCTCCAACATTGGTCCACCTCAGTCCCTTCTATTCTCGGCCTGTGGCACACAAGAGTTTGGTCTCCTGAGGGCTGTAATACTTTAATATAATGCAGTTTGCTGGCTCAATACAGGGGTAATTGGGTGGAGTTTAATGGTTGTAATATACAGGAGGCCAGACTAGATAATGTGATGGTCCCTTCTAGCCTTGAATACTGTGCTGTTAACCTTGTCTGGCCAGGTTTAGCTTCTCAGATCTAACAAAATCACAACCCGAGTTGGTTTGTGGTACACATCTCCACGCTAATGTATGTGGCATTCAGTGTTTGAAAGAGGCTCTCGCTTTGCTTTAATTTCTTTGTCGGATACTTCCCCTTGAAAACTCTTTCAATTTTAGTTGCATTGCAGTTTTCATTAGCTTAGTAAAAAATCTTTTATTTCTTCAGGTCCATCTTTATTTTTTTTTCAATCAAGATGGAGAACTGCCATTGTTCTGTGTTTGTACAGTACCTAGCACAATGGGATCCTGTTCCATAACTAGGACTCCTGGAATGACAGTAAAACAAATAGTAAATGCTCACAGTGTTAGCGGTTAGATGGCAATGCTTGCGTCACCTGCCATAGAAGTATCTTGATAGAGCTCTTTATGGACTCGTGAAGGCTCAGGCTTTTTATCCTAGGTGCCGAAGGTTTGTCATTTCCTACAAATCATTTAATTTCTCTGTGTGCATGAGGCGTTCAAAGATTTTACGATTTAGGGATGGTTGGTTTCTCTAGCAATGAGGAAATTCCTTCAAAACACTCTTTCATAGATTCATAGACTCTAGGACTGGAAGGGACCTCGAGAGGTCATCGAGTCCAATGCACTGCCCTCATGGCAGGACCAAATACTATCTAGACCATCCCTGATAGACATTTATCTAACCTACTCTTAAATATCTCCAGAGATGGAGATTCCACAACCTCCCTAGGCAACTTATTCCAGTGTTTAACCACCCTGACAGTTAGGAACTTTTTCTAACTGTCTTCTTAAGCCTCAGTTCTTTCCCATGATTTGCTGTTGCTTTGACATCCTTAAAACATTCCATTGCAATCCTGCATTTCAGTGTTAAACGGATGTATTGAGGCTTTCTAGTTTTGATGAACTATGAAATAATCTTCTGCTTCAAGACTTTGCATACTCTTTTTTTCTGAATCTGAATAAAACTCAGTGCAGGTATAGTTAATGCAGGACCTATCGGTTTTGTTAAGCTTTTAACACATTCGGCGCTAGTGGTGTCAAAGCCTCAAGGAGTTTTGCTGATTTGAAATGTGAAGCAAGTGGGTTAAGGTAGATTAATGTTCAGAGCACCGAGTCTGACATAATTTGTATGTGTCCTTTGGGCTAGAACCATGTGCTGCTGATGAATCTTTTTTCTGCTGAAGCTTTTTTGTTTGAAGGATGACTACTTGGAACGGGAAAGCTGAAGTGCAATTCAGAAATCAAATGAAGCATATGGTGGATTAGAACCTTCAGGTGTCCTAAGCGTCGAGGGAGTCTCAAAGGTAAGGAAAGTGTGAAAAGCTGAATGTTACAAGTTTGGACAGATGGCTGGCCCTGCCTTTGGAGTCAGAGATCTGTAAAGATACAAAGGTGCAGCTAACTGAAATCTTAATTAGCTTGCCATCTATCCAAGTGGCAGGGCCCATTCCCACTGCCCTTGGCAGGATGGTTTTTGTGTTATGTGACTGATGCTTTCTTTTGAGCTGTGTTTCATGGAATTGTTGTTCATTATTTACAAGAAATGCTGCTGGCTGTATAAAATTCAATATACTGCTATAGAACAACAACTATGACATTGGGTATTTTTAATGGCTCATAACTTGCTTAACATGTGGTCTCATCTTGCTGCTTCTGCCTTTCTGCTCCATGGCATCATAATTAAATACGGGGTTTTTTTCCCTGGTGTAATACACTTTCAAAGTGAAAAATATTAAAACTCCTGAAAACAACAAGATGTGGCCCCTAACAAAGTACTGTGTAACTGTGTGTCAGGACCCTGTAGAAAAATACAGAGCTAATCTGCTGACTCACCTTGGTAGCCAGATGAGATGGATCTCATTACCATTAAACAGCTCTGAGGAATAAAAGAGCTAGAAGAAAGGGAAGAAGGTCCTTCAGAGAGCCCCAAATCAGCCCACTTTGGAGTTAAGGCTTATATTTGTAAGTACAGACTTAGAAATTTGTTACATTAATAATTAAAGGCAAACTCCAGGAAATCTCTGGGGGGTGGAGAAGAGATGGAGTGTTGTATCGGTGTGTTTCATATGGGTGGATGCCAGCAGCCTACAGTATCTCAATCCCCAGTTCACCAGAATGAAACTGCACAACATTCAGGTCTTCCTTATACGTGATAATTCATAAATGTCTATGTCAAAATAGAACCGGGCTGAGAAGAGCAACAAAAAATAGGAGGCCGGATTGATTGATTGATTGATTGATTGGAGAGGATGGGTTAAATATATTTAACCTGGCTAAATGATGACTACAGCGCATGGTGCATATAAATCTTCAAATATTTGAAGGGTTAAACACCAAAAATAGAATTGTCTAGCATAATTTAAAGGAGTTTAACAAAGAGTAATAGGATGACATTAATGAAAATTGAGACTCAGTATCAGTGAAAACTTCCTGACAGTGAGATCTGTTAGTGGAACAGTGGAACAATCTCCCAAGTAGAGTGGTAGAAATCCCATCACTTGACACATTTTAAAATCAGACTGGACAAAGCACTATTAAATGTACAACAGAAATCCAGCCTGCATTGGCAGGGAAATGAATTAAACCAGTCTTACATCTCAAGATTCCAAGCTAATTATGGGTTCCCGAATAACTTAAATTGGTTCTGCCAGAATGCGGGGGCTGGATTCTTCTGCTTGAAAAATCTCTTGTAAACCAAACAGTTCTCTGTAATCTGAGTAAAGCACGTTCTAGTCCCGTAGATAAGAGCCATGTGAGTAATAACCTCATTCCAAAAGTTGCACCCTCCAGAGATAGCGGGGTGGGTTATTGCCTGATTAGCCTTGCCAAGGCGTCCTTCGTGCTGTGATGTGTTACAGGAGAGAAACAAATAACCCAACTCCTGAAACTTCATTATCCTTTTCTTGAGAAAACCCATTGCTACCTCCCTCATCTCCGTATCCACAGGAAGCCCCTGTCAAGTTTGTATTTCTTAATTTGAGTTTATTTTCTAGGTCATGAATTTTTACTTCCTGGGGTTTTCAAAGACTTCCATTTTCACTGTTAGCAGGAATGTCCATCAATATTGTATTTGTTTTCATAGCTTCAGTTTCCCTCTAAGCTTCCTGTAAAAGTATGAGAAACTTTTCTAACTTTCATCTTTCTGTCTTCTGAGACACCATTCTTGTTCCCTTGCCTTTTTAATAGGGTTGGCACCTCCAAGACTCAGGAGGGGCTCCCTCGAGGGCTGAGGTAAGGGTTTTTTTCTATCGTCCCCTCCCTCCTGATGAGCCTTAGATCTGTTCTGTTTCCCAGTGCTGGCAGGAGCCACGCAGTAGTTACAAGATCACTGTGTGGCTGCTTGTGCATGCAGCTTATAAGGAATGTTGGTCCCAAATGAAAAAAAAACAGCATATTCAATCTTTTCACTGGCCAGGCAGTACAAAAACCAGCCAGGCCAGTTAAAAATCAGCCAGGTGACGAACCCTGCTTGTTAAATTCTATTTCAATTAGTAAAGCAGTGAGCTGACAGACAATATATGCCAAAAAAGGGCCTGATGCTGTAATCTGATCCATGCCTGCGGACCTTGGGGCCTGCACACAGAGTCCTAGGCTCTGCCCACACAGATCCAATTGCAGGCCTAAAGTCCTATCCCCAGAAGTGAAGCTGGCTTAGATTCTTGGGGTGAAATCCTGGCTATAATGAAGTCAATGGGAGTTTCCAACTCATTTCTGAGCTTCTGGTAGTGTTTCAACTTTCTGACAAGGACCAACTGCAGAAATAATGGAGGAGGAAAGAATCAAGGTGGCAGAAAAGCGCCACCCATGAGCTTAAAACAATCTGTGAACGGATAGTGGCCTGGGAGGCTTTAATTATTTTTTTATTATTATTTATGATGGCTGAGAAAATGTTGATATTGTCTAGGTTTGGGGTTTTGTTTTGTTTTTCATGCAAGTTTCTTAGTCTGCTTGTTTTACACTTGGTATAGACGTCTCGTTTTTGCTGGAACACTGTGACTGGCTGACTGAACTAGTAGCATTATGACATCACAGGTGGCACAAAAGTGAAATCTGAATAACTGAGAAGAGAGAGGATTTTTAGTCAAACTGTTCAAAACTGGTTTGGTTTTTTTTTTGGTAGGTTTGTTATTTAAGTAACACCTATTTAATTCAGATAGTAATACAGGTTGTGATGGGGTGTGCTCCCCACACTGGTCCTGCAAGAGCTGAATTGGGCCAGGTGGGCCCAATCAACTAATTAGGCTGCAAACAAGGGAGCCTTAGGAGGCAGCTAATTAGAGGGAAGCTCACCTATGCAGGAACAGAGGGGCCTATATAAACCAGGACGCTTACAATAGAAGGGGCTGCTAGGAAAGGTTGCAGTCACTCCCTGGGAAGGAGTTGGAGCAGATATATCCAGAGAAAGGGGAGGAAGCAGTCCAGGGAAGGAGCAGTGAGTCCGGAGAGAGTAAAGACCAGTACTGCTGGGTTGAGGTCCCTGGATTGGAACTTGGAGTAGAGGGCGAGCCCAGATTCCCTTACCAGCACCAAGGGCGTGGCATAAACTGACGGAGCAGTGAACTCGTAGACTGCCTGGGTCACTATGGGAGTCAGAGAATTGAAGGACTGAACCCCAGAACGGAGGAAACGCTAAACAGCATAGATGGAAGGCTGTGTCATGAAGAGAACAGCTGCAGCTCCTGAGAGCGAGAGAGGGTGTAACTGCTGCAAGGGGCGTCGGCCTGACCCAGCTAATCCCCAGAACCGTCAGGAGGCAGCGCTGTCCTAGTGGTGAGTAGAGCGACCTGTGACACAGGTATAACCCTCCTCTCATATACTGAAATAATCACATATGCAGACATGGTTATACCTGTATAACTATACTGGTATAGCTGGTAAAACTGTCCTGGCTAAACAAGGCCTTACAACAAGGACAGACAGAGAAAGCTCCCATTTCACTTCTGTGGCCCTCAAGCAAAATCAGGAAAAATAATAATAGTGATACTCTGTAATTCATCTGTTTACATTTTTAGCCCTTTGGGGTAAGGTCCGTCTCTCCCTTTGTATGTATAGTGCTGATTGTTGTCCTGATCTCGGTCGGGGTTACTTTAATAACAAAAAAAAAAAATCCAAATACCTTAGACTTGGTATTTCTAAGGTAATAAACAAATAGTAAAACAAAACTTGCTAGACCTTATCTATATTATCTATACTTCCTAACAAATCAAAAAAAGGGCACAAACCCCATGTTCTTTTCCTTTTCAGTTCATTTTTAACTCATGATACCAATTTGGTGGTCTGCTCACCCTCTTATTGTCAAACTTCTAGAAGAGGCTGTTTTCTTGCTTTTTAATGCATCAACCAACTCAAATAATACATTTGAGGTATTCCTTTAATAAAAACAATATGAACCCTTACAAGATTAAATGTGTTCTGGTCACCTAGTCAGAAAGTACCTTAGTTTCAAAACCACTTGCTGAAAGTTATTAAATTCCTGAAGTGAAGTTTGACAAGCAGAGTTCTGGCTGGTTCTTTAAAAAGGATAAGCTGTAACATCTGTATTTATATAATGCATTTCTGTGCTGATGGAGACAAAGCACAAATTGATTATCAGAGGTAGCTTTAGACTACAGTATAATTGACATTGATTCACTGAGCTCTGAGCAGCTATAACATAAATCTGATATTTATCCAGTAAATCACTATTTGTTTATCTTAATTTCATTTCAGGGGAAGCAAAGAATGCGGGAACTGTAACTAATGTGATATTAATTCTAGACGGAAGTCCTCAGTAATTGACACCATTAAAATCTTTCATAAGTTTACTTAGTGCCCATATGGCTTTCCATTACTAGACTCCTGCTGATTGGTCACTGTGTATTGTTCCCTTCTCCATTTAACTCCTTTTTAATCACCTTTTATTATTATCCTTGCATGACAGTGATATAGAATACCTGGCTCCCAACAGGATTCTGTTTCATGTCAAGAATGCGGACTTCTTGGGTTTGTGTTCTTGAGTAACTTAAGTGTTTAACTCTTGGTTTGAGGGCTGGAGAACTTTGACCATTTATACCGTCTGTCGCAAGTGATGTAGCAACATCTAGTGATCAGCTCTCATGCTTCTGGGTGAAAGATGATGGGGGGTTCAAGAAGGAATTATTTACCGTTAGGCATGTACATTATGGATTTTTTTCCCCTTCCTTGGGTATCTGCAGCATCCAGAGCTGTCACATATGACACCAGGCCAATGGTTCTATAAGGATTTGTCTGTGTGATGAACCTAGGGCTAGCAGCTGCTGATGTGCTAGTAATGATCAGGTGCCGCACAGAAGGTCCTGTAATTAGTTTCCAGTGACAAAGTAGCAACGACCCTACTTTTAAAGGAATCTCTACTGTCAGACAATGGTAATGTCCTGGTCTCTAACGTGTTACCTAAATGAGTACCATCCCTTTGTTAATGTGAACCATGGGAGAAGCGATAGATGACTTTTAAATCTGTCTGCTTAGCTCTTCATACACCTGCCTATATCTGATTGCTTCAGAGGCATCTTGACTTCCAGCTCATGACTGTTTTCTACAGAAGCTTTTCATACTGATGAACTGAACATCTGTGTTCATGAGACGTTATCAGGGACTTCACAGAACTCTCACTAGGCTTCATGGTTGGACCGAATGGGCCTGGACAGCAAACTACCCTCAGATCCCTAGATATGCTCTCTCTATCTAAGAATGGCCATACTGGGTCAGATCAATGGTTCACCTAGCCCCGTGTCCTGTCTTCTGACAGTGGCCAGTGCCAGATGCTTCAGAGGGAATGAACAGGGTAATTTATTGAGTGATACATCCCCTCTTATCCAGTACCAGCTTCTGGCAATCAGAGGTTTAGGAACACCCAGAGCATGGGGTTGCATTCATGACCACCTTGGCTAATGGCTGTTGATGGACCTGTCCTCCATGAACTTACCCAATTCTTTTTTGAACCGAGTTATATTTTTGGCCTTCACAGCACTCTCTGTCAATGAATTCCACATGTGGACTGTGTAATGTTTGAAGAGGTGTACTTCCTAGTGTGTGTGTGTTACACCTGATGCCTATTAATTTCATGGGGTGACCTCTGGTTCTTGTATTATGTAAAGGAGTAAATAACACTTCCTTATTCACTTCCTCCACACCACTCATGATTTTATAGACCTCTATCATGTCCCCCCTTAGTTAGCCCTTTTCCAATTCTAATATATATATATATATATATATATATATATTTTTAGTTGAGGCCACCAGAACTGCACTCAGTATTCAAGAGGTGGGTGTACCATGGATATATATAGTGGCATTATATTTTCTGTCTTGCTAGCTATCCTTTTCCTAATGGTTCCTAACATTCTGTTAGTTTTTATGACTGCCACGCTATATTGAGCAGATGTTCTCTGAGATCTATCCACAATGTTTCCAAGATCTCTTTAGTGAGTGGTAACAGCTACTTTACATTCCATCATTTTGTGTATATATAGCGGGGACTATATTTTCTAATGTGCATGACTTTTCATTTATCAACATTGAATTTCATCTGCCATTTTGTTGCCCAGTCACCCAGTTTTGTGAGATCCCTTTGTAACTCTCCACAGTCATTTTTTACCTTAACTATCTTGTTATTTTGTATCATTTGCAAATTTTGCCACCTCACTGTTCCACCTCCCCCTTTTCCAGATCATTTATGACTATGTTGAACAGCGCAGGTGCTGGTATAGATCCTTGGGGAACTCCACTATTTACATCTCTCCATTGTGAAAACTGACCATTTATTCTTACCCTTTGTTTCCTGTCTTTTAACCAGTTACTGATCCATGAGAGGATCTTCCCTCTTATCCCATGACTGCTTACTTGGCTTAAGAGCCTTTGGTGAGGGACCTTGTCAAAAGCTTTCTGAAAGTCCAAGTATGCTATATCAACTGGATCACCCTTGTCCACATGCTTGTTGACACCCTCAAAGAATTCTAAAAGATTGGTAAATTCCACATTGCAGCTTATCGCTGGGCAAGCTTGCACCAATGTGCCCCATGCTATGGGACAAAAATTTTATTTTCCAGCCTGAGAATTCCAGTGCCTTTCACTACAGCAGAAAGTGTTTCAGTCTCTCCTTCCTCTGATAATGGCTTTATAGTTACATAGCACTGTTCATTCCAAAGGCTCCCAAAGAACTTCACAAACATAGCTCAGGAGTCTGGGCAGGGCCGGCTCTGGCTTTTTTGCCGCCCCAGGCAAAAAAGCCTTTCGCCGCCCCCCAGCAGGGAGCGCGGCAGGGGAGGGCGGCAAGCCCTGCCGCGGCCCCGCTCTCCCTGCCCGGCCAGTGCGCCGGGGGGAGGGCAGCGAGCCTGCCGCGGCTCCACTCTCCCCGGCGGCCGGAGCGCCGGGGGGAGGGCGGAGAGCCCGGCTGGGGCCCCACTCTCCCCAACCGGCCGGAGCGCCGGGGGAAGGCGGCGAGCCTGGCCACAGCCCCGCTCTCCCCGGGTGAGCGCCGCCCCCCTCCAGGTGCCGCCCCAAGCACATGCTTGGAGGGCTGGTGCCTGGAGCCGACCCTGAGTCTGGGCAATCCAAATGGGTGGAGTTGAATGAGGTCTGTCTTGGTTTCCTCAGAGCATCCATTAAGTTCCAATGAGTGAGTCTGTTCTGGATGCTCAGCCTATGCCATTACCTTCAGCTGCCTTCAGTCTCACAACCTGTATATTCCTTGCTACTAGCACTATCAGAGCAGGCGTGAAAACAAAAGTGAGAAACTTACCAGAAAGCCAAAATAATGACTGACACACACATTGTAGAACTAAAAAGTAATTTAAATGTAATTTGATCAAATGTACAAGGGTGAATTCCTCCTTTTGCCGTGAGGAAGAAGATTCTGGTACATCTTCCTGTTGCATGACAGCTGTCTGTCTTCGTGACGCTCCCTCCGAGTGTCCAGAGCCATAAATCTGTCCTGGCACTTAAACTGTGTGTGTCAGCTCCCTGCTGCACCAGTCTGTCCACCTCACCAACAAACTCCTCAAGAGCGCCAGTCTAAACCTTGCCTTGCAGGTAACGTGCAGTGAATCCCAGTTCCCAAGATTCCCAGAGACGTCTCTCTCTCGTGTCCAGTCCCTTTCACAGGACAATCACAGACATTATTAAGTCCGCTGTCTCAAAAAAACAATACACAAAACACCAGCCACAGGGCACACTGAGGACACTCTCTCTAGCTTAATTTACAGCACTGAGATGGGCTTGTAATAAAACAAATATAAATGTATTAATAAGGAACACAGATTTAAGGGATACCCAGCAAGAATAAAAGATAGAAAAGAGGTACAAACAAAACATAAATAACACACTTTCTAGTGCCTGAATCTTAGTTTTAGCAAGCTGTGTCTTTGCCTAAAACAGTTTCTCACTTACATCAAGCTACCCGCATCTCCAGTCTTCCAGGCAAGATGGTCCAAAGTTCACAGAATCCCCCTACGTCAGGGGTGGCCAACCTGAGCCTGAGAAGTAACCAGAATTTACCAATGAACATTGGCAAAGAGCCACAGTAATACATCAGCAGCCCCCCATCCACTACCCCTCTCCAATCCCCAGTGCCTCCCACCCACCAGCCGCCCCACCAATCAGCGCCTTCCCCTCCCTCCCCACACCTCCCGCCCGCAGCAATCAGCTGTTTTGCAGTGTGCAGGAGGCTCTGGTGGGGCGGGGGGAGGAGCGAGGGCATGGCAGGCTCGGGGGAAGGGGTGGAGTGGTGGCAGGACCTGGGGCAGAGCAGGGGGTTGAGCAGTGAGCACCCCCGGCACATTGGAAAGTTAGCACCTGTAGCTCCAGCCTCGGAGTCAGCGCCTATGCAAGGAGCATATTAACCTCTGAAGAGCTGCATTGGCCACCCCTGCCCTAAGTGATGGATAACAAAGGGATTCTCTCCCCTGTTTTTTAATAGTTCAGTAAATCATTGACATGTATTCTTTTGAAGTGTCCCCAGATAAAGTTTTTCTCCCCTGCTGCTTGTGCTCCAGGAACCTGATACTCTGCTGTCTTCTCATCCTCCTGATAATGGGTATTTACCTCCGATGCAAATGCACTTTCATTGTCTCTGGATTACAAAGATGGACCCTAGGCAGACTGGCAAATCCACATTCCTTTGTGTAGGGAAAAACTTGTTTATCAACACTCTGTCCACAACAAACTTTAAGAATATGTTTTCAGCATACAGACAACTCTTTGTACACCACCCCTATATACATCACGCAGTGATATTGGTGACCAGCGTGTCATCCGCTTTCATAAAAGACTGTACTTGATGCACTTTTATAGTACAATGATGTTGTACACAATCAGTTGACTCAATTGATGACTGTTTGGAGTCAGACCCCCTGTTCTTCACCTGGACCCTGATTGTCATAGTCTTGCCTTAGAATTTTTGTGCTTGACCCTGCAGTCCTTAGCATGGGGGTAGAAGATGCCCTTTAAGTTATTCCTGTGCAAGGACTGCAGGATCTGGCCCAAAAGCAAACACCACTGGAAGTAGGCATGGGGCTGTGTATGGGGAAGGTAGGGACCATCACTGTACAAACCTTGAAAGTGACCATCCCTGCTCCAAAGAGCTTACAATCTACAAGAATAGCACAGGGTTCATATCCTGCGGTCCTTACTCAAGCAGCCTCCCTTACTCAGTAAGGCCCCGAGGGTGTGACCCCATGTGATTAGATTCCAAACATGTTAAACACATGTTTCACTCAGATCCTCACCATTACACACTCAACACACCACCCAATGGCTGTTAACTTTCACTGTAAGTTTTGATTTTACCAGACTATCCTCTTCTTTGTTTTCAGATCCCTCCACATAGCAACAAGGGGTCACTGTTTGGGTGACAACACACTGAGAACAATATCCATTTCTAAGGAGTTAGCGAAAAGGTGGGAAACATAGAAACTGTTAGTGGGAACCTGAAGAAGAGCTCTGTGTAGCTCAAAAGCTTGTCCCTTCCCCCAACAGAATGGTCCAGTAAAAGATATTACGTCACCCTCCTTGTCTCTGTACTGGTAACCATTATTAGTAGGGCCCTACCAAATTCACGACCATGAGAAACATGTCACGGACCATGAAATCTAGTCTCCAGCCGTGAAATCTGGTCTTTTGTGTGCTTTTACCCTATACTATACAGATTTGACGGGGGAGACCAAATTTCTTAAATTGGGGGCCCTGACCAAAAAGGGAGTTGCAAGGTTATTTTAGGGGGTTCACGCTTACTTCTGCGCTGCCTTCAGAGCTGGGCAGCCGGAGAGCGGTGGCTGTTGGCTGGGTGCCCAGTTCTGAAGGCAGCGCCTCGCCAGCAGTAGTGCAGAAGTAAGGGTGGAAATACCGTACCATACCACCCTTACTTCTGCGCTGCTGCCTTCAGAGCTGGGTGGCCGGTGAGTTGTGGCTGCTGACTGATACCATACCATGCCCTCCTTATTTCTGCGCTGCTGCTGGCAGTGGCTCTGCCTTCAGAGCTGGGCTCCCGGCCAGCAGCCGCCACTCTCCAGCCTCCCAGCTCTGAAGGCAGCGCTGCCATCTGCAGCAGCGCAGAAGTAAGGGTAGCAATACCGCAACCCCCCTACAATAACCTTGTGACCCCCTCCAACTCCTTTTTTGGGTCAGGACCCCTACAATTACAACACCATGATGTTTCAGATATAAATGTCATGATTTGAGCTATTTAAGATTTTTTTAAATCCTATGACCATGAAATTGACCAAAATGGACCATGAATTTGATGAGGCTCTAGTTATAAGTTACCCACACAGCACTTCCCATGCAAGCCTTTACCTTTATCCTTAAATTAAAAAGCATTACAGAGAAAACATGAAAAACAATAAAAGAACCTACATTCATGCAATGAGTTTACCAGAGTTCCCCCAACCCTAACAGACTCTGACAGGAGCAGTCCTTCAAACCCACACTGAAGTGGGATTCCTTGTGGTTATAAGTTGATCACACATTCAGATCAGAACAAGCACACTCATAACATAACTCATGAAATCCACCTTTATACAGTTCAAGGGTCTTTGCTCTGGAGTTTCCAGGAGCAGGTAATTGGTAGACAATGGTTTGTCCTCTCAGGGGGTAGCTTGAAAAAGTAGGATTCCAAGTGGGTCATTTGTATTCCTCAGGCACTTACTAGGAAATTCACTTCAAAGGACTTTTTGGAACAATAACTGTGACGTTCCTAATACCTTCCAGGTATTGCGTTGGTCTCCCAGAGAAGGTACATAAAGTACATGCAATTCCACAACAACACATACACAATTGCATTTTTAATACAATGGACACCAAAGATGTTAAACTTAATTCAATAGTGTTCATTCAGGATATCGGAGGATACTGTCAGTCTGTCATAGCAGGGTATAAGTGCTAACGTACCAGTTACTGTTATAAAACACCTTGTTAGCTAACTTCCACACATCCATGCATAATACTGCTTGCCAAAAACAGTTTAATTATAATGAAACAACCACAAGGTGCACACTGGGCCTGATTTCATCGCTGAAAACTGTTTGGTGATGGAGAGGTTTTGCAGCCCTTGACTGACCATGAACTAGCTGCATTCGCTTTTATTAGGATGTGACATGGCAGAATAACAAGCAGGGCTTTGCTAGTGCAATGTAAATACTTGCTTTCCCCGCTGAAATGTATTACTCCCTCTGATCTGTCCAGGCCTGATGGCCAGGGAGGCAGACGCTGGGGGAGTGAATAGAGGCTCTTGCAATCTGACCTCCAAGGATAAATAAACAGTGGCTCAGCCTTTTGCACTGACACATTACTCTAAAATATTTATGCCTGAGCATTCAGAATTGCTTAGCCCTGTGGTCTGCCTTCTTGGTCCCTACCAGACAACGTCCATAATTCAATCGCACAAAGCAAAGCAAAAAGGCTACATTTGGGAAAGTATCCGAGGGGGAGCCGTGTTAGTCTGGATCTGTAAAAAGCAACAGAGAGTCCGGTGGCACCTTTAAGACTAACAGATGTATTGGAGCATAAGCTTTCGTGGGTGAATGCCCAATTCGTCGGATGTATCCGAAAGCTTATGCTCCAATACATCTGTTAGTCTTAAAGGTGCCACAGGACTCTCTGTTGCTTTTTACATTTGGGAAAGTATTTTTACTGCCCCCTGAGCAATCTTAAGCAGGAGGGGGAAAGCGCTTAATTGCACAGCCAGCCAGAGAGGAGACCCCGAGACTTGCAGCTGTACCCCATTGTTCTGGGCAACAGAACAAGCATGGGGTTGGGTTCGACTGTAACTGCAGCAGGCTTTACCACTGTTTATTTTTAGACGGACTTAAAAAAAGTGGTCCCTGATGTCAAATGCTCTGGTTGGTCTTTTTCACAAAAGCTGCATGAGATTCTCTCTCCTCTTGCCTGCTTTCAATAAGGACAGCAGGCAGTCGCTCGGTTGGCAACTGCAGCAGAATCAAATTGTACTGCAGCAACAGAACAAAAGGCACAGGACTCAGTGCAAGAAGCAGAAAGTAGGTTAACACCGAAAGGTATGAATGGGAGTAATTCTTTCTTCCCATCATGGAAATGGGGTGTTACAGCATCGTTCCTTGGGGACTTGTTCATTCACTTTTTTTCTCTCATAATATATATATCAGAGAACACAATACTCCTTTGCCTCATTTTACTGAATACTTTGCCTTTTTAAAACACTTCCCTTTGGTGGCTCAGTTGGTAGCCTACTAAGATTTCCAGAAAAGAACAGGGAGTACTTGTGGCACCGTAGAGACTAACAAATTTGACCTTGGGATTTGTCCCCTCCCACGCTGGCAGAGGCTAAGGACACAGGTGGGTGCTTGCAGCTGCTGGGTGGTGAGGGAGATGATGAGATTTCAAAGAAAGTGGATATTTTCAGTGTAGTAGGATGGGGTTTGGAAGCTACAATGAACCCTCCCTTGTTTAAAATAAGGCAGGAAGAGAGGACAAAAGACCATCAAAGTTGGACATGAAAAAAGCCAGTAAAGATCATAAGATCCATGTACCTGCCTGTCAGTGCCGGAGGACAGAGTTCCTCAGTAGTTGAACTGATAATACAGGAAACATGACCGTAAACAAAATTTCCAAGAAAAGGGGTTGTTGGGTTTTTTTGGTTATTTTATTTAACTAGGCCCAAAACCTGACTGCACCGAAGACAGAGCTTTGCCATTGACTTTAGTGCTACCAGGACTTGAGCTTTAAATACTTTCAATACAAAACCAACATAAAATAAAAATAGAAACACAATTCCTTGTACTATGTTGACTCTAAATTTGGACTCTGGCAGGTTGGGGGTATTTTTCCTTTTGGAATCTATCCTAACAGCTGTATAGCTCCTGCTTGAGTGAAAGGTGAATCTCAGTACCAGTATTCTATTCCAGGCCTCCCCTACTAGAAGGTCTGTCTACTGCAGATAACCAAAATTAGTCTTGTGTGCATTTGTATAACAGTGGTTTTCTTCATTCTTTGTATGCACTGACTTCAGGACAAATTATCATCAGACACCTCAGGTGCATCGCTTGTTGCCTCGTTAAAATAAGCTACCCTACTGAACCTATGGAAGCATGCATAAAAGCCAGTGGTACTCGGTAAGAAAGCAACATCAAAATTGCCAACCATGAATCATCAATCTGTAGCCTTTTTTTAAAAAGGCTTTTCCTGTTTCTTACTTTCCTTCCACTATAATTTTCAGCTGTAGCAATGTCCATTAATAGCAGTTACATTGTTACACTGTTGTGACACTTCAGCAGAGCCCTCATCCATTTCAGTCATTGATCCACTGGTGTGTGCCACATGGGGGGGTGGGGGGTGGAATAGGGAAAGGTCGAGCTCATTTTTTCTCTCTGCCCTTGCTTGTGACCAGATGGCAGCCACTCACTCCGAGCTGTAAATCCCTATTAGGTTTCAGAAGCTTGGTGTTAATTGCCATGGTACAAAATTTGACCCTGGAGAGCAAAACTAAAATTAAAACTGCTGGGCCACAAAGTGGGTGAAACGCTATAGATGGTAATGGAGCTGGAGCAATGATTCTGCCCCACAGCCTTCAGATGACGGTGGGAACTATAAATTAGCACCTGACCTCTAAAATACATGCAACTTCTGACCCCGCCGGAATTCTTATTGAAAAATAAGACTGGGGAAGAGGGAGAATCTAAAGCAGGGGTAGGCAACCTATGGCACGCGTGCCGAAGGCGGCACACGAGCTGATTTTCAGTGGCACTCACACTGCCGGGTTCTGGCCATTGGTCTGGGGAGGGGGGCTCTGCATTTTAATTTAATTTTAAATGAAGCTTCTTACACATTTTAAAAACCTTATTTACTTTCCATACAACAATAGTTTAGCTATATTTTGTAGACTTATAGAAATTTTTTTATTAAATTAAATTAATGGAGATATCCCATCTCCTAGAACTGGAAGGGACCTTGAAAGGTCATCGAGTCCAGCCCCCTGCCTTCACTAGCAGGACTAAGTACTGATTTTGCCCCAGATCCCTAAGTGGCCCCCTCAAGGATTGAACTCACAACCCTGGGTTTAGCAGGCCAATGCTCAAACCACTGAGCTATCCCTCCCCCCCAAAGAGACCTTCTAAAAACGTTAAAATGTATGACTGGCACGCAAAACCTTAAATTAGAGTGGATAAATGAAGCCTCGGCACACTGCTTCTGAAAGGTTGCCGACCCCTGATCTAAAGCGATGTACAGAATATGGAGCGGAAAGAGACCGACACACAAGCCAGACACCATAGGGATGGAATCTTAAATAATAAATGCAGATTTGAACATGGTAGAAAAAATTGCCCTCATTTTGGACACTGGCAGTTAATCCATATTGGAATCTTGTGCTTAAGTAAGTTGCTGAGTCACAGAATTGTTGAACTAAAAGAAACATGTCTATAACTTGATTTTTTTTTTAAATAATCTATCTAAGTAACTTGTGGGTGTGCGCTCTCTCTCTCTCTCTCTCTCTCTCTCTCACTCTCTTCCTTTTGTTCTGTTTTTCCTGATCTCTACCTTCATTTTGAAACAGAAAAAAAAATCAAAGGATAAAATAAATAAAAATCCTGTTAGTTTTCAAAGGTCCACACAGCAGTAGCTAACTGGTTTCCAGTCAATCCTAGATTGCCTTTGATCTCTGAAGCTCTTGCAAAGGAATATTTTGCTAAATCTCAGGCATATACATGCCATTGGACTTACAGGAGATGTCATTTGGAAAGTGTGTAATTACCTGTGCAGTGACACTTATAAGGAGAGATTGATAACACTGTGTTTGTACCCCCTCTTCTACCTGAGGAAATGCAAAGCATTCTACAAACATTAATGAATTAAGACTAAAACTACACCTCTGTGAAGCAGATGAAGTAAATAATGTTACCCCTGTTTTACAGATGGAGAAAGAAAGAGGCAAGGGTCACACAGCAAGTGTGACCCCAGATTCTTTTGATTCCAAGACAACTCTGATTGTGGTTAAATCATTCTTCTTATCAATCCACCTTTGCAAGCAGATCATCCAATCAGATTCTTCTTTCATTCCTTAATGCCCCTTTCTCCCACCCCCTTAAAGAAAGTTTTTAAATGATTTTAAACAAAGTGCTGTATGCATTCTAGGAAAACAAGTATCTGAGATAACCAAGGTGCAATTAATATTCTCAATTTTGTAGGAATCTCACCTACTTTCTGCAATAAAGCCAATAGTTTGGTCACAAGATACAATTTTGTTTTTTTCTTTCCTAAGGCACAGCGACTTGGGATTATCTATATATACACATACAGAGTCTGTAACTGAAACAGTTTCTTTAAATAAATCGTATACTGTACACTCATTTTGCTTAAAATTGGTCTCCTGTCAAGCTTGTACCCTAGAGGAACCACCAGCCTCACTGGCAGAATCACTTTCTGTGGCTCTGAACAGGTTTATTAATGAAAGAGCAGCATCAGCTCGGTGGAACATTTTGTCCCTGAAGGAGATGGTGCCAGAAGCAGCCCTAACATGCTTTCTGGCTCAGTCATGTTTATACAGGGTAGCAAAGATAAAGGTATTAAACATGACTCTCAGGTCCCCCACATACCACTTGGGAATTCTGATTAGTGATCCAAGAAACAGAAAAATGCCAAACAGAGTCCTACCAAATTCACGGTTAATTTCATAATCAGAGGATTTTTAAAATAATACATTTCATTTTCAGCTATTTAAATCTGAAAATTCTCAGTCTTGTAATTGTAGGGTCCTGACCCAAAAAGGAGTTATGGGGGGGGGGGCCAAGGTTATTGTAGGGGGGGTTCTACTACTGCTATCCTTACTTCTGCTGGCGGGGTGCTGCCTTCAGAGCTGGGTGGCCGGAGAGTGGTAGCTGTTGGCCGGACACCCAGCTCTGAAGGCAGCCCCCTGCTAGCAGCAACAAGGGTGGCAATACCATACCATGCCATCCTTACTTCTGCACTGCTGCCTTCAGCACTGGGCAGATGGAGAGCGGCAGCTACTGTCTGAGGACCCAGCTCTGAAGGCAACAGTGCAGAAGTAAGGGTGGTAATACCATACCATGCCATCCTTACTTCTGCGCTGCTGCTGGGGGGCCGCTGCTTTCAGAGCTGAGTGCCTGGCCAACAGCCCCTGCTCTCTGGCTGCCCAGCTCTGAAGGCAGTGCAGAAGTATGGGTGGCAATACCATGACCTCCCAACCCCAAAATAACCTTGCGACCCTCTGCAACTCCCTTTTGAGTCAGGGCCCCCAATTTGAAAAACGCTGGTCTCCCCCATGAAATCTGTATAGTATAGGGTAAAAGCACACAAAAGACCAGATTTCATGGTCTGTGACTTGTTTTTCATGGCTGTGAATTTAGTAGGGACCTACTTATAACTGTAGAAATTACTCCTGTTAAGCATCTCTGAAGAGAAATGAAGTATGTTCTGTTTGGGCAGCCCATCTGTGCTGAGGATAACAGTGTAGTTAGGGACCTGTGCAGCCTGGAGATACCCCAGTCAGAAGGGAAAAGAATGTGGGTCTCCACCCAAAAAGGCAAATTTGGGAAGCCTGAAAGTGGGTGCCCCTGCTGGAGCACTGAGGGGAAATACATGTGCAGTTGCCCCAGGCTGTGATACAGTTTTCTAACCAACTACCTCATTTAAAATGTTTCACAGCAACTAGCCAGAAATACCCATAAAAATGTACTACAGCATTCGACACTAACAATCCAAAGCGCATGACTTACTCTAGTATAGCAAACCAGCCTGAGATTTTTTTCAAAGCTGCCAAGGAGACTTGCATAACTAAATTCCCATTAATTTTGAAGGAAATGGGTGTCTAAGTCCATGAGGTAGGCTTGTAAATCTCAGTTATGTGGTAATATTGTAGAATGTTATGTTTTACAAAGGTTGGTAGACTACTACATTCTGTATAATACAGGCTAGTTGCTTGAAAAGTAGACCATTAATCTTTATGTAACTATGGGCATGTCTACCCTGCAATAAAGCACTTGTGGCTAGCCCATGTCAGCCAACTCAGGCTCGGGGGGGCTGCAAAATTGCAGTATAGACATTCAGGCTGGGACGGGAGGTCCTGGAGCAAGGCCCGGCTCTAGGTTTTTTGCTGCCCCCCCACCTCAGCCCTGGGCTCTCCCTCCCCACCCGCACCCCCCCTGTTGCCCCAACCCTGGGCTCTCCCCACCTGCACCCCCTGCTGCCCCAGCCCTGGGCTCCCCCGCTACCAGTGCTGACTCCGCCCGCTCCCCCCTCGCCTCCAGCCAGTCCGGCACTGGCAGGGTCGGGGTAAGCAGCGGGGCTCCTGGGCCGTGCCTCAGCTCAGGATTCCTCCAGTCGGGGCACCCGCCTCCAGGACCACCCCGGCAGAGGGCTGAGAAGCTGGGGCAGGGCAGCCCCAGAGGGAGCGGAGCCCCGGAAAGCGGGTGGGCGGCCGCTCTGCGGCACCTGCAGGTGGCTCCGTGCACCCGGCGGGGCAGCCCCCAGCCCGAGTGTCCCGCGCTCGGAGCCTGCCCGGCCATAAGGTGCGGGCGCTGCTCCCCGACGCGAACCGCAGCGGCCCCAGGGCGCCTCCCGTGCTGCTGCTGCCAGGGCCGGCTCTAGGCTTTTGCCGCTCCAAGGCAAAAAAAAAAGGCTGGCTGGAATGCCGTCCCTGAAAATGTGCCGCCCCAAGCACGTGCTTGGTTTGCTGGTGCCTGGAGCCGGCGCTGCCTGGAGCCTGGGCTCCCACCCGAGTCGAAACATCTACACTGTAATTTTATAGTCCTGCAGCCCGAGCCCCCAAGTCAGCTGCCCCAAGCCAGCTGCAGCTGTTTTATTCCACGTACCCTATGTATTCTATTAACGATATAGTAGGCCAGATTCTTATTTACACAAAGAGTTCTTTATACCACTCTAATAGTGTAAAGGGGCCATACAGCGAGTGAACGTTACATTTACACTTACTTCAAGACCTCTTTGTGCTGCCAGAGCAGTGTAAAGGGACCATCACATATATGAGAATCCGGCTCATTGTCTAGACACTTAAAATTGAGTTGTCCAAGATACAAGTCTGAGGCCGGCCTTGTGGTAAAGGAACTGGACTGGGATCTAGGAGATCTGGTTTCAATTGCTGGCTTTGTGACAGGCTTCCTGTGTGGCCTCGTTCAAGTCAGTTAATCTCTCTGTGCCTCAGTCCATCCATTAAATGAGGACACCAGAGCGGTAATACTGTAATTCTTCTTATTTAAATTTTTTTAATCTAAAGCGTGGTAAAAGTCAAATATTCATTGTGGCAAAGTATAACTTCCAGGGATGGTTTGTCTGCAGTTGGCAAATGCAAAAGTTATACTTTAATTTATAGCTAAAACTATGTACCAACCCTACAACAAACACACACATTGGACCCCTGCTGTCTGTCCGCAAAAGATTAACTGTTGAATGATACACGATCCTTAATTACTACTTCATAGTCACTTAAAAGGAGCTTTGATGAATTCTGGGATGCCGAATAGTAGATGCCAGACCATCCACTTCTCTGGAAATCTTGATTGATTAAATGCAATTAGATTGACTGGAATATTTAATTAAAATTGCAATAAAGCTGAAGCGCCACATACTATAGGAGAACACAAATATTTGGGGTAGGCCTGAACTTGGAGGAAGTTTATATCCTGGACTTTATGGCCCAGGCCCATGTCTAAGACAAATATTTTTATTCTTCTAGGTGGCCAAAGAACAATGTCAGTTTCTCTCCATTCTTACAGTCTTAAAACACCCTACCTTGACTCATGTTCTGAACTCCCAGCTTCCAGGAAGGTCTGCATGAAGCCCACCAGCTAAGATACAGACCTGTTGGCTGGCTGACAGAAGAGGGTGACAGAAACCCAGAGTTAAAATATGGTCAAACTTCAGCTGCCTGGAGAAATCTGTTGCTCAAGTTAAATGGACTTTTATCTATCTTTGGAGTGAAGCAATATTTCGGTGGTGGTGAAAAATTAACACACATATAGACTGTAGTAAATGAAGGCTTGTCTGCTAGACTGAACGTCAGACTCTGATGTAGGGAATTGATTTGTTTATCACTTTACTTATAAAATCCCACAATGATAAGATATTTGTGGTAAACTTTCTATCTTGTCCCAGGAACTATGCTGCAGAAACCAAGCAATTTATTTGAAGGGAAAAACCTCTCTCTCTTTCTCTCTCTTTCCCTACCCAATCCTGCAGTGTTTACTGAAGAAAATTGCTCACTGATGTCATTGTAGATGCTTCTCAAACTATTGCATCCCCAGGATATTTTCTTCTAAACTGTTGAATTTTTTTAAAAATACCCTTTTTTCTCTTGTGCTGCAATGTATGTGACAGACTTGCACTGAACAAGTGTGAATTCCTTTGTATTTTATATAGGGATGATTTTTTTTTTCCAAAGGGAAAAATCTCACTTTGAGTCTACATAACTGGAAATACAGATGAGGAGCAGTGCTTATGCCAAGGAAATTCCCACTGACTTCACTGCTGGGGAGCCAATCTGGTTTGATCACATTTATCCCTGCTGTGACTCCACTGACTTCCAGGGCCGGCTCTAGGCACCAGGCACCCAAGCTCATGCTTGGGGCGGCACCTGGTAAGGGGCGGCAGGGGTAGCGCGGCGCGGCATTCCGCGGGGGGGGCGCTCTGGCGGTGCGGCGCTGGGGGGGCGGGCTCCGGTTGTGTGGGGCTTGGCGAGGGGGCGGCGCGGGCGCGGCGCTGGAAGGGGGTTCTGGCAACTCGGCGGGGGGCGGGGGCGGGCTCTGGCAGCGCGGGGCTTGGCGCTGGGGGGCAGCACGGGGCTCGGCGCTCGGGGGCGGGGGGGGTGCGGCGCGGGCACGGCGCTGCAGGGGGGTTCCGGCGGCGCTTGGCAGGGGGCAGGGGCGGGCTCCGGCGGCCGGGGGCATCGCGGGGCTCGGCGCTCGGGGGGGGGGTTCCGGCGGCGCTCGGCGGGGGGGGCGGCTCGGGGGGCGGCGCTCTGGGGGGGGTTCCGGCGGCGCTCGGCGGGGGGGCGGCGCAGCCCGGCGCTCAGTGGGGGGTCTGGGGGGGGCGGCGCTTTTTTTTGCTGCTTGGGGCAGCAAAAAAGCTAGAGCCGGCCCTGCTGACTTCAATCCGGACTTCATTGCCAATGGAGGAAGAGCATGGCCCACCCTGTTTTTGGTATAAGGGTGAAATTTGCCCCGTACAGAAAGCCAGCTCAATGTCTGCGTGGCATTTAGTGGATGTAAGTAGGTCTTACGTGCTGCATAGCCATTGTGCTGGCCCTGAGAACATGTTCTTTCTCCCCTCCCCTCCAAAAAAGTTCCAGAGTAGCAGGAGCTGCAGAATTAGTATCACACAGGCTTTGGAAAACTGATGAATAATGATCTGTCTTACAAAAATTCTCCTTTAAATCAGACCTGTATAAGACCAAATGTGCCCAGATTAAAGGATAAGTCTAAATTGGCAGGCCCCTGGTCAGGGAATGGTATATATTTTATCTGATCTGCGACTAGGTAGCTCCAAGGAGTTCTTTAAAGAGAGAGAGAGCTTAAATCCCAGCAATCAGTTCAGAGCAGCTAGAAAAGAAGATAAAGTTCCTGTGTCTTTGTGCTGCATATACCTCCAGGCATCTTCCACCTGATGTTCTCTGCAGGCAGATTTCAGCTCTGCTTCAGAGATATTGAGGGAAGGTGTATCTGAAAGCAGAAAAATAGTGTAGATCTCCCATAAGATTTAATTTAAAAAGGACAGAGTGGGGTGGGAACAAAGGTTTTTATTCAGCATTATGGCATAATTTTTTCGGCCATCCATTAAGAACATACACAATACCTGGCTGATTTAACTGGTGACTATTATTTACTGTATGCGTGTGACGTTGCACCCCATAATGCTTTATAGAAATATACTTATGAGTGTAAATACGACGTGACTGGAATATGTTTTATGCTATATATGCCATGTAACGTATCTCTGCAAAGGTTATGATCTACTGGATATATTCATCCTATTTACATGCAGGTATCACTTTTGTATTCGAAGTTATGAATATTGGCTATGTACTTGTTTGATTTTAAGTAGCCTCAGTGAAGCAGTTGGTCAGCTTCTTGAGAAAAGACTATTCTCAGTAAGTGCCTAATCAAGAAACACTTAAGCTAACAATGAACTTTGAGAGACACCAATCCACATCTGAGCTTTCCTGGGAACGTGGCATCAGCCGGTAAAGTTCTGAGTCAGGCATGGACATGTGACTTGCCCGTATGACTCCAAAATTCCATCTTGCAGCTGGATTCTGCATAGGCGAGGAGAAGGGGTTTCCACCCACAAGAGAGAGTCTATTTAAGTCCCTGGAAACCTCTCCATTTTATCTTCAGCTGGCTCAAAAGGTAGCCTCTCCACCCCCCAAAGGATACCTGAAAGAAACTCGAACAAAGGACAATAACTACAGGGGTGTGAGTGATTGCTGGACCCAGAGTTAAAGGAGGCTAGTCTGTAAAAGAAGCTTACTGGAACATCTCTGAGGGCGAGATTTCATCTGTATCACTTTCTTACTGTATTAGGCTTAGACTTGGGTGTTTTATTTTATTTTGCTTGGTAATTAATTTTGTTCTGTGTGTTATTACTTGGAATCACTTACATCCTACTTTTTGTATTTAATAAAATCACCTTTTACTTATTATTTAACCCAGAGTATGTATTAATACCTGGGGGGGGGGGGGGAGGGAAACAGCTGTGCATACCTCTCTATCAGTGCTATAGCGGGCAAACAATTTATGAGTTTATAGGCTTTATACAGGGTAAAACTGATTTATTTGGGGTTTGGACCCCATTGCGAGTTGAGTATCTGAGTGCTGGAGACAGGAACACTTCTTAAGCTGTTTTCAGGTAATCCTGCAGCTTTTGGGGGATGTGGTTCAGACCTGGGTCTGTGTTTGTAGCAAGCTAGCGTGTCTGGCACAACCAGGCAGGGCACTGAAGTCCCAAGCTGGCAGGGAAAACAGGCTCAGAGGTAGCCTCAGTACATCAGGTGGCAGTTCCAAAGGGGGTTTCTGTGATCCAACCCGTCACAATACGCTTGCTCCCAAGAGTCAACATCCGAATTAGTATCTTTCATTTACCACTAAATACACTTTTGGGCAGGGTAAAGAGTAGAGGGTGAGGCTCAGATCCTCAGCTGAGGAGCACACAGCACAACTCTGGAAAGGTGCTTTGTCTCCTCTCTCCACCTGGAGCCTGGACAGACTATGCAATAGGCCAGTCCTCACATCAATTTAAAAAAGCCTGGGATAGAGGCACCCCTCTCTGGTAGTTTGTTCCAAACTCCCACTCCTTGGTTTGTGGCCTTGGGGGAGGTAGGAATGCACCTAGAAATCAGTCCAACGCACAGATCTATCCCAACACCTTTATCACAGAATCACCCTGTCAATGCAAGGAACGGTTAATGCCAGTATAACAAACTTAATGTCTCACAACAGGGCTCCTCCCCCCACCCCAGCAAACAAACAGTTCCAACTGCCCGTCCAGCCTCAGTGTCATGGATGAGAGCTAGTCCCTGGACCTGCCTCCCAGCTCTGAGCTCTGACTGCATGTGCAGTCTCTTCTCAAATGACATCTCCATGCTTCAATGGGCAGAGAGCTGGCAGCAGGAAGTTGAGATGGGATTTCCTGCCAGCTCTCCATCCTGTCAGGGCTTTGGGGGATGGAGAAGCCAAATCCTCTCTGCCCATCCCCTAAACAGCAAGGGCTCTGGGGACAGGGCCAGCCTTACAGGATTGCTGCTAACATGTGAAGCGAGGGCTCTAAATGTCTGAACGCTGCTCTAAATTACACCATCCGCCAACTGTCCTAAAGGGCCCGGGCCTTGGCAACCCAGCTATGCCCTCTATTCCAGCCACAAAGAGCCGATGGCCCAGGAGCCATTACTTTGGTTCTAAGACACTCAAGCAGCCTCATGCAGTGGAGTGATTCTTTCTTTGTGTTGGCGGCATGGTGCAAAGGTTAATGGGGAGAATCCTTGGTATTCTACTTTGTAGAATATAGTTTTTCAGTGAGGAATTCATATAGTTTTCAGTGAGGAATTCAATCCGAATTTTTTAAACGTCATTAAAAAACACAATTCTTCAGTACAAAAAATTGAATTTTTAATTTGACTGAATTAACTAAATGCACCCAATACTTCTGAAAAATAAAGACAGTTGTCTGAGCTGTTAAATTGTATGAAAACAGATGGGGGGAAAGGCTTACATTACTTGTTTAAGTGGCAATTATAGCCTTAAAAAGTCATGGGAAACCTAAGGCACCATTTTATGGACTGTCTCAGACAGGAATCTTTAAAATATTGTAATACAAATATGTATTAATATAGTGCCAAGAGGCCCCAGCTGAGATGGAGACCTTGTCCTAGGCACTGAACAAACACATAGTAAGATGCAACAGAGAGTCCTGTGGCACCTTCGTCAGACGCACGCGAAGTGGGTATTCACCCACGAAAGCTTATGCTCCAATACATCTGTTAGTCTTAAAGGTGCCACAGGACTCTCTGTTGCTTTTTATAGATCCAGACTAACATGGCTACCCCTCTGATACTTGACACAGAGTAAGATGACATCATTACCCTCAAAGAGCTTACGCTATAAATAAACAAGACAGACAAAGGTTAGGAGAAGGGAAGTATTCACAGGTGGTGTACTGGGGCAGAGAGAGAGGAAGTGATTTGTCTGAGGGAGGTCCGGTAGGAAATTTATGGCAGAGTCAAGAAGTGCCCCCCCCCCCCAGTTCTCCTGAGTCCTAATCCCAAACCTTAAGCACAAGATTTTTCCTCCCTTGATAACACTTACAACATGCAAGTTTGATGCATGAACAACAGCAACAACTTGACACAGAGGCTAAATCACAGTAAATGTCTGTATTGGATTCGTATTAGTAGTCACAGTGGATGAAATTCACCCCAAAGCAGAGGGATGAAATAACCAATCAAATTTTACTATCAAATCATTGATTTTTTTTCCCCCTCCAAAATCTGTTGTTACTGTTGTGTGTGGTGTGCGGGCAACTTGGGGTTCCCACTTTAGTTGTCAGACTCATTGTCATTTGCAGTAATATGAGTTATCCCCTCGTTTTTTTCCAGATCCCATGGACCAGAATGACTATAAGCTTCTTGTAACTCATTCATCTGGACTCTAAGTTTGGCAGGGTGTCAGAATGATGCCATGGCAGCCTTATCCGTGAAGGATTTTTTTTTTCCAGGACATTTAGTTCCTGCCATCTGCTAGTTGGCTCAAGTCTAGGAAATTCAGATTTTGTTGCCCTCCCAAAGTGTTTCATTATCTAGGTTGTTTTCAGAGTATCCAGATTGTCTTTGTGAGGGTTCCAGTGGCAGAGCACTAGAGAAATGATAAAATGCTTCAGACTTTTTCAAATGCTGCTTTGTTTATTAATAAACAATCATTGTAATAATTCATCCCTGTGCAAAACACCTGGGAGCTAACGATCAGAAAATGTTTCCAAATATTTAATGAAGACTCTTGGGATGTCTTCCAAGCATTTTATCATTTTCTCCATTTGGCCTGTTACACCAGCCTGGGTTGTTTGGTCAAGCCTGTCTCTTTTGCTGTTCAAGGAGGCAAGTATAGCTTGTGTTTTGTCACTTTTCTGGGTCAAGAAATCTCATTTCAGGTAAGAAATCTGGCCATTCCACCACCTAGTGCCTTTGGTGGAAGTAAAGCATAGGTAGTAAAGGAAGTAAAGCCTTCCTGTTGGTAACGTGCAGTTAACACAATCTGCTTTATCTTTCATGTTTCTTTTCCCTTTGAAAGGAGGTAACATTTTATTCAAGGTTATATAGCACTTCTCATTAAGTTTTCCCGTTTAACTGTCAGACTCCAAATCAATCTAGCATAACATTTAGATTAGAAATGGGCCTCAGAGCCAGTGTTTGATAATAGAGTGAATTAGATTTAAAGTAAAGTTTGGTTATGAGATGCAGCTAAGGTTTGAGCTCATCAGCATCAAAATCTCACAATCTGTTTTTATGAGACTTCTGCCTCTAAAGATGGAAATCTCAATAAGATACAGCTGGTGGAACTCTGATTTAAATCAGCTGTTCTCCTGAGATTTTTGCCTTCTTGGTCAAATCT
This sequence comes from Chrysemys picta bellii, assembly GCF_011386835.1. Taxonomy (NCBI): domain Eukaryota; kingdom Metazoa; phylum Chordata; order Testudines; family Emydidae; genus Chrysemys; species Chrysemys picta. The sequence continues at coordinate 116,539,388 of NC_088797.1, read as the reverse complement.
CAACTGCATCCTGAAAAAAGGTGCCTCTCTGGGTTTAGATATGAAGATTTGATAGGCCTCTTCCGGTTGTGGATATGGCAGGCTCCTTCTGGTTTTGATGAGATTGGATTTGGAAATTTAAGATATGGGATTTTGGATTCTGCTTCAGGCCTTTATCTACTTTAAGCATGTTTGAAAGCGTTACATGAATGGAGTTTCTGGATGAAACCCATACAAAAAGGGACATTCAAAGTACAGTAGGAAAACAAAGATCTAGGCATATGAGGGCACGCCTGCTTAATGTTATAAATTATTCTTGTTTAATTGATAGCTATCAGAAGTGGTCCCTTAACCAGAAAACACAATGATTATTTTCTGCAAAGTAGTTCTGTTGGGATGTTAGGCTCAAATTTTGTATGTCTGAAGTTCAGATAAGTTACATTTTGTTTGTGTTTGTTTCTGCAATAGATTAAAGCTGGAAGTTTTCAGCCTCAGCTGAAAATGAGTGGTGTGTTTTTTTGTTTTAAATAGGGTGGGGAATAGCAACAACTGGGCACCAATTATACTTTATAAGATTTAGATAAATTTAGGGTTAAGACAGCTCTCTTGCCCTCAGCCATTGTAGTTAATAATTTAGAGCTGAATTTAGGGGCACTCCAGCAGCAAAGTATAGCATTATCCAATTTCTGTTGTTGCTCAGAAATGTAGCAAGCTTATTAAAAATGAATGGGGTAATCGGACAAATTCTATGACTCTGCATGAGTGTCTCATTAATGTTTCACTAAGGAGCACCAAGACTAAATAGGCTGCACTAGATTTAGCAGTAATAAATGTACTTCAAAAGCCGTGGAACTTAATGACCTTCCTCTGAACGCAAGGATTAGAAACAGCAAAGCCATCGGGCATATTCGGTAACACATGCAGATCTCCTTTTGCACATTTCTAGTCACCTTATATAGTTTCTCATTCATCAAAATATCCAGTTTCCCAGTATGTTCCAGTCAATGCCTGACAGTAAATTTTGACACTGTTATTCAGTAGCAGTCCAAAGCATTGCAGCTTATCATAATATTACTACAGCATCGTATTTGGGACGACTGCTGTAGAACATTGTAGTTCTATTCTTTTTAGTAGGGTACAAAATGCATCTTTAATCATTGTCAGCAATTAGGCCCTGATCTTGCCAACTAATGAGCACCCTCTATTCCCCATTGTCTTCAGCACACTGTACTTATAGACTCATAGACTTTAAGGTCAGAAGGGACCATTATGATTATCTGGGATCTGGGATCAAGCCCTGAAGTTGCATACTATGAATGCTACTTCAAGGTGAACTGCAGAGATTAAAAAAAAACAACAAGCGTTTGCCTTTTGTGAGTCTGGGAGCCCCTCAACACAATACTGATACTCTCATTACCCCAAACATGCACTGTTGTCAGATGTATCTAAAAGGTGTCATGAAAGGTATCATATGTAAAGTGGTGACACGCTGGTCCTGAAAATCATTGCATGATTTATGTCTGTGTTATGTACAAAGAGAGATGTATGTATCCTGGAAGTATGGTCTTAAAATCTGTTTGGAAGGCAGTGCCTAAACCCAGCTTGCCCCAGGCAAAGGAATGTGTATTTATCTGTCTGGACAGCTTGATTACTGACAGAAAAGAGTGAAAGTACATTTACATATATGGTAAACAAAACTATCAAGGTGCCAAGAAGCAGTTTAGTGAGCCCACCATTAGAGTCTTCACCCCAGGAATCTTTCCTGGCTCCTGAGGCAGAGACAATGGACTTCGGGTACTATAAGGGGAGCTAAAAGGCATTTTAGTGATCCATCACACAGGGAACAAAGGGGACAGCATCCTCTGATTCTGTGAACATTGAGTCCCCTGGCCTGGAGATGCTGGTAACTTGATGTGAGTAAGAAAACTATTCAGGCCAAGATTGTAACTTGCTAAGATTAGGTTTGTCACTAGAAAGCATGTGTTTGTTTGGAACCATAATCTGCTTCTTTTATTTTCTCTTCCTTAGTATTACTGAAATCTCTGTTCTTTGTGAATAAACTTATTCTTGTTCTATTACAAAACCATGCCAGGGCTGTGTATTAAAGCGAGATATGAATCTTCAGCTAATCTAACAGCCTGGTGTATGCTCTGTTTCTGTGGAGAGAGCAAACCTAGTAGTTTCTGTGAGTGTCCATGGAGAGGGACTGGACATTGCAAGGAGACATCTCTAGGGAATTTGAGAACTCGGGCTCACTGACTGTTTCCTGCGTGGCAAGGTTTAGACTGGCAGAGTCTTGAAGAGTTTGCTGGCAAGACAGACAGGCTGGTGTGTCAGGGAGTTGAGCCAGAGCTTACCAGCAGCAAAGCTCTCCCTTGCTGAGGCACAGAGATAACACAGTGGCTCACAGCTCTGGGTGCGTTGAGCAAGGCATCAGAACTTTGCTGCTGCTTTATGGTAAACACTGTGTCAACATTTTATTTAAAATATTAACTCTTTTTTTCCTTACATTGAAAATAGCAGGGTGTCATGTCCCTTTCTTTGATGGAGGACATGAATCATGATGTCACTCAAAGTAGTTCTTTGTCCCCTAACAGAGGCAAATATGGTCTCAAAATTGAAGCCATCAGTTTTAAGAAAGGAAGAACTCAGACCGGCTTTCAGATTCCAGTTGGATATTGTAGTGTTGTCAATTAGAAAAAATGTCTTATGAACAAACTTATTTTTGTATTATCTTTTCTGAAGGGGGAAAACATTCTATCTTACAGCTGAGTAATACAACTGAAGCAAGATATACAGAAATATATAAGAATCAGGAAGGAAAGGTTATTCAGAACATAACGCCCATACTGGGTCAGACCAAAGGTCCATCTAGCCCAGTATCCTGTCTTCCGACAGTGGCCAATGCCAGGTGCCCCAGAGGGAATGAACAGAACAGGTCATCATCAAGTGATTCATCCCATCGCCCATTCCCAGTTTCTGGCAAACAGAGGCTAGGGACACCATCCCTGCCCATCCTGGCTAATAGCCTTTGATGGACCTATCCTCCATGAACATATCTACTTGTAGCCAAGAAACAGCAGAACTGATCAATAGTAGGTTCATATTTGGATCATATCATGTGGAAGAAGGTCTTTGATTTAATGGATGACTAAGAGTACTTGTCCCACCTTAAGGGTGTTTAACATTCATTGGCAAGGTATGTAAATGAGAGCTGGACATGCCTCATTCTGTGGAATGTTGAGTGAGGCCTTCTACACCAAAAAGTTATATTGGCATAGCTGTGGTGGTCAGGAGTATGACAAAAGCCATAACCCTGACTGATTTAGCTATGCTGAAATAGAGGCATCTACACTGGGGGTTATGTTGGCAGAGAGCTTCTGTCAACATAGCTAACTTCATGTGGGGAGGTAGTGTTCCTGTACTGACAATAAATCCCTTCTGTTGGTGTAGGGTGCATCTACCCTACAGGGCTATGCTAACGTAGTCCTTGTCCATAGTCCCTGTCTCTTGGGAGCCATTTAGAATACTGAAGCCAAGTTAATGTGGATTATCTGAATGACTGTAAACATGAAACCCTCTATTTACAGAGTCACATTTCAGAGTAAAAGTTAACCATCAGAAGGCTGTATCCAGATCACCCCGAGGAGTCCTGTCGTGTTTTAACAACTCAGCAATAGAACCAAACTTTCCCCTCTGTCTTTTATTATCATGAAGAGAGACATTATTGGCTTATTGTTTCAGGTAGTAATTAGCATCTCTACACACTCCAAAGCCTAAACAATTACAAAATTGAATAATTTATGGTTAAATTGAACTATTTCTGTCCACTATAATACTGTGTGCGTTGGAAGGACGCTACATTGCCTGGAGCTCCTCACTTATTGAATTTAGGCGTCTCATTCATTAGTGATACAATTGGCTGTTACAGGCTGTGTGCAGTAGCTACTTGGGGTGGGGGGAGGGTGTCTGTTTGCACTTCTGAATTAACTGGTACTAATCCATGGTTACTTGTGCTAAATTAGGGCTAGATTCTGCCATAGGCACATTCAGAGGTGGAGTGGCTGCACAGCAGTTGGAGTACCAAGGATTTAACGCTGACAGCTGGGATTTCCTCCCAGCCAGAACACACTGGTATGTCCATCCTTGAAGAGGGTGCCGTATACTCCACCTCAATACCATTCTAGCAGTGGGCACGAGGGAAATGGCAGATCCATTGCTTTGACTTCAGCACCACTCACCTTCTTTTAGGTACCTAGCAGCTGTAGCAGATAGACTTTTTTGCTGCTTTTAGAAATTCTAACCAGCCCTTGCTCAGCATTGCAAGAGAAGTTCAAGCATCCTGCATGGGCGGGTCAGAATCTATTATGTAATCAATCTTATGGTCCAGATTGTACCTCCAAGATCCATACGTGAAGGGGACCCTTCACTCTGGGCCTTCGCCTTGCTGCACAGAAGGTGGGAGTCTTTCAGCTGCCTCCATACCACTGACCTATCTCCCCAACTTCGGATGCCATGCAGATCTGGGATCTGTGCTTGGGAATGTGGTGGAGACTGGGCATGCTGGGAAGAAGAATGAGTGAATAGAGGAGGGTGCACATAATTCCAGCCCCAAAGACAATCCCCAGAAAAATAATACAGCTTGGGTTTGGAGGAAGGCATGGCCTGGGGGAGTTCCTGGCAGTATGGGTACAATGGAGCAGTGCTGTGAGGCAATTGGGAAGGACGTGTGAGAAAAGTGTCAGTCCGAGGCAGAAGACAGTTTCATTAGCAACAAGCTATGTGGAAAGCAGAGTTATAAGAAAGATCTTTATTGAGCATGATTAGAGAACTGTGTTACATGCTGAAGCCAATAAGGGCCTGGTATCTCCTTTCTCCAGTTCCACTCATACCACAGGACCCACCAGGCCTGGGGGTGGGCCCTATAGCCATTTCCTCAAGCAGTTGAACTGTACCTCCTTGCCTGGATGATGCAAAGGGATCTCTGCAACAGGATCCTTGCGGAGATTTCCCCCCAGAATTATGTATCTGCAAATCAGTGTTCAGGAGATAGTTTTTAAAACCTCTTAAAAAAAGCCCACACAACTCCTTGCAGCCAAAGAATTGAGTGAGGTAGCATGGAACATCACTGCTTTGCACACACATTTGGAGAACTGTTTGCCAATTAGTGCCGCCTATGAAAATCCAATGGCACATGGATTATGTATCAGAACAGCTCATAGACAGGCTGGGGCCTATAGGCCAGGAACATTAGGCCCACTAATACCCAGAGTCATTGTGATTTTGTGAGACAAACAATATACTAACTTCTTCCTCAGCCTCTAAACCTAATGTGATCTCTTGCAATTAATCTTCTCCAAAATAGTGCAGAAAAGGACTATCGCCTGTGGGCATTTCTTTTAAATTTCTATAATTATTAATAATCATTTAGATCGCACTTTTCATTCATAGATCCCAAAAGTTTAAAACTATTGGACAGATTCCCATGGAAACCAAAATCCAGAATCTTCACACGTCTCCAGTCCTCTTTCTGTAGAGGAATCTCATCACTGAAATGTGACCACCTCAGGAATGGAATTTTAGAAAGAATAATTTCAGAGGGTTTTTTCTATTGACTACATGGGAGCAAGCAGGACCTTAGCTTTGACAGATCTAGTAAATTATAGCCACAGAACTTCCCCAAAATAATTCCTAGAGCTTATCTTTTAGAAAAACATTCAAACTTGATTTTAAACAGGCCAGTGATGGAGAATCCACCACAATTTTTGCTGAATTGTTCCAATGGTTAATTATCCTCTTTGTCAAAAATGTATGCCTTATATCCAGTCTGAATTTGTCTAGCTTCAGCTTCCAGCAGTTGGATCATGTTATACTTTGCTCTGTTAGATTTAAGAGCCCATTATCCAATATTTGTTCCCTATGTAGGTACTTTATAGACTGTGCTCAAGTCACCCTTAACCTTCTCTTTGTTAAACTAAATAGATAAAGGCTAGGTCTACACTGGGAGGGGGATCGATTTAAGATACGCAAATTCAGCTGCGCAAATAGCGTAGCTGAATTCGACGTATCCGAGCCGACTTACCCCGCTGTGAGGACGGCGGCAAATCGACCGCCACGGCTCCCCCGTCGATGGCACTTACTCCTACCTGGGCTGGTGGAGTACGCGCGTCGATTCGGGGATCGATTGTCGAGTCCTGACGAGACATGATAATTCGATCCCTGAGAGATCGATTTCTACCCACCAACCCAGGCGGGTAGTGAAGACAAGCCCTGAGTTCTTTGAGTCTGTCACTACAGACATAGCTCATACTACAAGTTTCAAATCACATCACAAATCAGATGACAGTGTATAAGTACCTTCATGGAGAGAAAATACCAGGTACTAAAGGGCTCTAATGTAGCAGAGAAAAGCTTAACAGGAACCAATGGCTGGAACCTGAAGCCAGGTATATTCAAATTAGAAATTCCACACAACTTATTTAACAGTGAGGGTGATTAACCACTGGAATGAACTACCAAGGGAAGGGGTGGAGTCTTTATCTCTTGAGGTCTTCACACCAAGATTAGTCACCTTTCTGGAAGATATGCTTTAGCTAAACATAAGTTATGCTTTAGTCAAAATAAGGGCTCGATACAGGGGTAACTAGGTGAAATGTAATAGCCTGTCTTATACAGGATGAAAGACTACATGATCTAATGGTCGCTTCTGACCTTAAACTCTGTAAATGTATAAGTCCTCAGAGCGGCAGGCAGGGCCTCAACTGGCTAAAAATAACCCCTCATATGCAATATTCCTTTCTTCACACTTGTGCAGAGTGATCTCTTCCTCATTCCTAAGTGGAATCCAGCTTCTTGAAGAGTTAGAATTCTTCGAAAGCAACTGTAATAATAAACCTTGCAAATTTAAACAAGGGCTCAGACTCTCACTGTTACTTTTGTTAGGAACAAAATCAAAGGGCTGCAAAATGTATTTCATTTGGTTTTTTCCCCTAGGGCATATCTGATTCCAGACACTGCCTGGTCTCTTGTCATTACAGACTCAAGATTATATCAGATTAATAACCACATCCCACTCAGTATTAATTATATATCTTGTCCGATTTACTAACATTTAATATGGTTAGAAAACCCTTCAAGGAACCATTAGACTGTAGCAGATTCTATGGTTCCAATACAATTTGTGATTTTATCATTAGCCAAGAAATCTAGCTAGTCTGTTCTCTGACTCATTGGCTGAATCGGACAGAAATTTGCTTTAAAAGAAATTAATTAATTAATTGAAAAACATAGTTCCAACTTTACAGTATCAAATCCTGTTCTTGTTTCAACTGGCATAGATCCAGATTAATTCTGCTGAAGCCAGTGAGCGAAATACTGCTCTCAACTACACTGCTATAAATTATAAGTAATTTTGTTCATGTCAGTGGAGCTACTCTGTATTTATTTCAGACTAATGAAAGCACAATCCATGCCAGTAACCCAGAGCAAAATTTGTCTCTCATAGTTACACAAACATTTTTTCTAGAATTAGAAAAAACAAGTACACCTCTACCCCGATATAAAGCTGTCCTTGGGAGCCAAAAAATCTTACCGCATTATAGGTGAAACCGCGTTATATCGAACTTGCTTTGATCCACCAGAGTGCGCAGCCCCCCCCCCCACCCCCGGAGCGCTGCTTTACTGCATTATATCTGAATTCGTGTTATATCGTGTCGCGTTATATCGGGGTAGAGGTGTATTTTTACAAACAAGTAAAATTACAACAATTTAATTTCTAAACTTTAAACTGGTGTTCAATATCTCAATTTTTCCCCCTCTGAAACAAAACCAAAAATCTATTCATGAAATATTTTGGATTTAGAAATATTTTTTTCTATGGAGGATAATTACCCAAAAGTACCAAAACCTAATATTGGTACAAATAGAGTTAAATAGAAAGTTTTTTATTTGCAATGGTGACTTACATTTTTTCAGAAATTCCCCAATTCATCAAGGTACTTAAGCACGTGCATACAATGGGTAGTGCTATTGACATCAGTAGGATACTTGGGTGCTTAAAATTAAGCACCCGCTTAAGTACCTGACTGAATCCAAACCAAAATGAACCAACAAACTGAGCAGTTTTTATCACTTCTTGAAATGTTTTATCTGCTTGGATTACAAGAAAAAAGTTATTCTTCTTCCCACACTATATTCAAGAACTTACTAGGTGTGATGCTATCTGACTGAATATGACCATTTATAGCATTGATATTACCACTGTTATACAATTGCAACAAATATTGTACAAAGTATGTCATGTAAGGTGTCAACAGAAAAGTTTTGATTTGCTAAGTAGGATTATCCAGTTTAGGTGCATGTATCCTCTTTGTATCTGAAGTTACGAATATTGGCTATGCACTTGTATCTTACATGTGTAGTATTTCTAACCGCCCCAGGTAGAATTTACAGACAGCTAAGTGTTGATGACCCACTCAACTTCCAATGGGCCATCGAAGATATTCATCCCACCCAGTAAGCCTTTCCTGTGCACACCACAGAAAGAATATGGGCTGCCTCTGTGTGTCACAAACTCATGTAAGGACATGTGATATGCGCATGTGACCCTGGACTCCATCTTGGGCAGTAATTTTCCATGCACCTGGGCTGTGGGCTTCGTTTGAGCAGTAAAGTTCCATGCACATGGCACCTGAGACATCTCTATTTTGTCTTTAATTGCCTGCTTCATTTCTCTGGACTGGATTTCTAACAAGGAAGCTGTGAATAAGGACTGATGAGCCCCAATCTGTTTGGGTAATTCCAGAGAGACTTTTACAAGCTAGCAGTCTATTCCATCACTTCTTCAAACTTGATACAAGGACTTTGCAATCACTTTTGTGTGTTATATATATGATCTATTAGCCATTTATAACTCTTCTTTTATTTTCTTATTAAACCTTTAGTTTTTACTTAAAGGATTGGCATCAGTGTGATTCTTGGGTAAGATCTGAGTTATATATTGACCGGGCTAGGGGGCTGGTCCCTTGGGATTGGAAGAACCTTATAACTGATTAAATTGATTTTTCAGCTGCCACTCATAGTCTAGTGTCTGGATGGTGAGCCAATGGCTGGAATGCCTAAGGAGACTGCATTTTTGTTAACTCCTTGTTAACCAGTGTGGTGGTATAGAAGTTCAGTTTGTTATTGGCTTGGTATAATGACCAATGGTTATTGGTTCTGTCTAATGACAGAATAACCACCAATTTGGGGTGAGTCTGCCCTATTTCTCAGCAGTCTGTCCTGAATTTGGCATCCTCAGCTGTGACGCACTGAGGCATGGTACCTCTAGGTAATGATTAAGGCCCCAATCCTGCCAGCTGTTGCACCCAGGTACAGACACAAGGGTGCATCCATGCAGAATGATTTGCAGGACAGGAGCCTACATTTTCACACATCTGGATCCTTGCTTGTATTTTTTGCAGAAAGAACATAAACAATAATTTCTCTCCCTGCAATTATTCATTGTACGTGGACATGGAAAACAAAGTTGGAACCATAAAATGAGTCACAGAAAGTTGATACACAGTCACAGATTTTCATTACTGTGTCTGCTGTAAGACACTGAAGTCCAGTGTCATTTCTTTTAAAAACATTTTTTTTAGAAAAGGCCACTTTCCCACAGCAAGCAGAGCAGTAACCAGCTTCACTTGCAGAAGGAAATGTCATTCTCTATTCTGTGCTGTGGGCATCCCGGTGAAAGCCGTGGATTATAAATACCACCACATTAGCTAATCAATAACAATTTTTTCTTCTCTGGAAAGGGCACTCCTTCAGTAGTTCAGAAAATCGAGTAATGGAACCAAATTAACCATCACTAGTAAAACATAACTGAGTCAGATCCAAAGCAAGTGTATGTCAGTGTAACTCCATTGTCTTCACCTGAGGATCTGGGCCACCTTTATAACTAGAGCCCCGCAAATCTGTGGATATCCACTTTATATCCATGGACCATGTTTGACGATCGGACGCGGATACAAATTTTGTAATGGTAATGACTTTCAAATACCACCGACACCAGACAAATTTTAACTAGTCATCTTGAGATAACTGGTTCAGTAACTGATTCCCAGCACCAATTCCCTGAGTTCTAAATAGCGTTGCCTTATGAAAGGAGAAGTCTGAATCTATTTACCCATCCACCCACCTACCCTTTATCTGTAATACACATAGCATTTGGTAATTTTTCCTGGTTTGGGGCCATGAGCCAATCCCCAGTGAAGCCAAAGCAAGTCTTCTATAGTCTTTAAAAGGTCAGGTCCTTTATGCATAACATGTTTTTTTAATCATTCAGGTAGAATTAAGGGGCCTCAAATAATTACATGCTCAGCTCCCATTGCTTTTCAATGACAGTTGCGTGCCTAACTTCTTTAAGCTCCTTGAAAATCCTAGCCTTAAAGAAAAACAAAAAATAGCAAAACAAGTTCCTCCTTACTTGCTGGAGCAATGCTGAAGTTCAGATGCAAACTCTAGGCCCACCCATGGTTACCTATATTAGCCAAATCATTTCAAAACCCTTTTCTGATTTAAACCAACCCTTAAAAAGAGGCATCTCAAGTAATCTGTACAGGAAGGTTATTCATAGTCCCTAGCTGCTGCTGCATTATTGAAAAGCCAAGATGTTCTTTGCATGAATATCTTTATGCATATGGTGATGTTCACATTTTTGTGCAGTCTGTTTCACTGATCCTTCTAAACATTAGAAAGCATTTTCAGGCCAGCCTACTGACCTAACGATAGTGCTAGGCACAAGTGGCTCACAGCTTTTTTCACAGGTCTTTTAGAATGCAGTTCAAACTGTTTTTAGCTAGGACAACGTTAGAATCCCATTTTCAAATGGTTAGGTTAACACAGCTAAACTACACATGCAAAAGGGACTTCTCATGTCAGGACTGTTGGAGGTAGAGGTTTCATGTCTCACTCTTTGGGATAAACCCTGTTATCGTCAAGCGTCACCCAGTGTGGTGCTCTGCTCTATCCAATGTTGATAAGTCGGCTGCGTGTGTGTGTGTTCTCCCTATGTGCTGTCCCAGCTCTGTGCAGATAGCTGGCACAGCAGATCTCGAGCGAACTGCCCAATGACCACAGACTCTGATAAGGTATGAAGGCACCCGGCCAAGTTTATTGGCAAATGAAACACAGTCTCTAGCTCCCTGGATCAGATGTCTACAGTTCTGCTAGTACATATGTGCTCCCTGACAATGGACTGGCTCAGTCAGTGGCAGGATTTACCACTGCCCCCTAGGCCAGACAAAGACACCGCCCCAGGGATGCATTCTTATACACAGGTACAAACAAGTTACATATCACTCCTGATGTATTGAAGTACAACCTCTCTGCATGTTAGGGTGCCGCCTCTCACCTTGTACATGTTGGTTCGGACAAAACAACTCTATCCATCATGAACAGGAGTACTTGTGGCACCTTAGAGGCTAACAAATTTATTTGAGCATAAGCTTTCGTGGTCTACAGCCCACTTCTTCAGATGCATAGAATGGAACATATAGTAAGGAGAGATATATACGTGCAGTACACGAAAAAGTGGAAGTAGTCATATCAACTCTAAGAGGCTAATTAATTAAGATGAGCTATAATCAGCAGGAGAAAAAAAACTTTTGTAGTGATAATCTTGATCTTGATTATCACTACAAAAGTTTTTTTTTCTCCTGCTGATTATAGCTCATCTTAATTAACTAGCCTCTTAGAGTTGATATGGCTACTTCCACTTTTTCGTGTACTGCACGTATATATATCTCCTTACTATATGTTCCATTCTATGCATCTGAAGAAGTGGGCTGTAGACCACGAAAGCTTATGCTCAAATTAATTTGTTAGTCTCTAAGGTGCCACAAGTACTCCTGTTCTTTTTGCGAATACAGACTAACACAGCTGCTACTCTGAAATCTATCCATCATATTACCCTTTTGCCCCTGTTTTTAGGATGGGTCAGCCTGTTCCTTGTTATCTGTGTGGAATGTGCTAGTATTGGAGTGTTCTTGGGACCATCCTGGCATATGTTTATATCTCTAGTGTCCAGTACCTTTTAGGTATGTGTATTTTTGCAACATCAGCCCTCTCCTTGCCAGACTCTAAGCAGGGCCTGCCTCTTGCTCCTGTTTTATATTAACAAAGTCTTGATCATTACTAAGATCATTACTAAGATCAGGCCTTAGGCCTCATACCGTGCCTCTGATACAAGGGTTTATGTTTCAGGGCCTCATCTTATTACACCTGTGTCCACTGAAATCAATGGCAAAAGTCTCATTGACCTCTTCCATCAGTCCAGGTTTCTTCCCTTCCCTTTTAGGAGAGGATCATGGCACCTCACTTTCATGCATCAGCAATGATGGCCACATGTACCAATCCTTAGGAAATTAACCCTATGGTAGCAGCCAATATTTTTATGGTCAGAGTGTAGCTATGTAAACGAGCAATAAGCAAAGAATTTGTATAATTAAATCCTGCTTTACTTCCAGAGGGTTTATTTTTCCTGAGACCAGTCTATAAAAGACTACTTAGCACTTTCAAAGCTCCTTACACCCATTATTTTTTTAAGAGGGAGAGGATCATTAAAAAACTAAACTACTCTACAACTGACACACATGATTTTACTACAACAAATTACTCACCTGTGGCCTGGCATATGTGGTACTGAAGTCAGTGGAAGCTGAGACTGTAGATTGAGGCTCTTAATAGCAATATGGGAGAGAAAGAATGGTCTAGTGGCTAGGCTATGGGTGTAGGAGTCAGAAGATCTGTATTCAATTCCCATCCTTGAGCAAATCAATTAATCTACCATAGGCCACAGAAGTACATAAATAAGATATAGGCCCTGATCCAGCACTGAGCTCCATGCAGACAGAGCCCTGCTTGCTGACTTAAGGGCGGGTGGGCTCCAGGTAAAAGTTTGCTCCTGTGAAGCTCTGTGCCCCACAGGGGATACCCATTGCTCTCTAACCATACACACATTTGTTGTGAAAAGTGTAACTTTGTTTTTATCTGCTAGGTTTCAGTTCCTTGCAAACTAAGCAACTTGTCCTGTCTCTGAGAAAACTAAGGCCCCAATACTGCGTTCCTTGCTCTAGCACAAATTCCATTAGAGCCCATGGGAGTTTTTTCAGAGAATAAGTGTGCAGGATTCAGGCCTGAAAAGTTAGATCTGAGTGCTGCACTTCCTACAGTGGCTAAACTGAATGGCTTAGAAATCTAGAAAATTCCTGTCCTAGTAATACTTTCTTCCAGGACTCCACAAAAGCAGGAAGATTAATAGCCTTAATACCTACTCAGTGGAATATCATTATTTAAAGTCATGTAACAAAGGTACAATGACTAACAGTGTGATGGGTGAGAGGGAGAGCTGCTTTCCAAACCAATTAATCAGAAAGTCATGTACTTTGCTGCAGAATGATGTAGTGTCTCTAAAAAGCCTCACTTCACACCCACATCTGCTGCATGATAGAGTCTAAACTACTTGCATGTTTATGGTGAGCACAAAATGTGTAAATATCACATCTAAATGTGATATTCACGAAATCAATTTTCCCTGGAAATGACTGATCTCAAATCTGAGCCTGCATGATAGGGAGCGATTTATAGCACCTTCTTTCTATACTAACAGAAAATGAACGAGTTCCATCCCATTCACTAAAGAATGGTACATTTATTTTCTAATTAATTATTGCCAGCTACCATATAATAGTCCAATAAATTTATCCAAAATTTAGGCCTGGATCATGCAAATACTTATGCATGTGCTTGGCTGGTCATGGATTCATAGATTATAAACCAGAAGGGACCATTATGATCATCCAGTTTCACCTTGTACATGCCACAGGCCATAGAATTTCAGCCAGTAATTCCTCTTAAACCTGTCATTTCTGGCTGAGCTTTTCAGTCTTTAAGAAAGACATCCAAACTTGATTTAAAAATTTCAAGTGATGAAAAATCCAACTCATCCCAAGGCACATGGTTTCAGTGGCTAATTGCCCTCATTGTTAAAAATGTGTAGACAAATTCTGACTAGAAATAACCCAGTTTGTGAAGACAGGGGTCTAACAGTGTTTTCACTGTTGGCTGATGTTCTTTAGGTACTATTCCTGCTCCCCTTGAGATCACTGAGATTTTTTTTACAATTGACTTCAAAAAGATAAGGATTGATTCGTTCATTCTGAAACCTTCATGCTCCGTTCCCTTTGCTGAAGTTAAGCCTCGTTTATACCGGTGCAATCGGGTTGAGAATCAGAACCTGTGTTTCTCTCTAATGTAGTCAGTAAAGCCTTCAGCACGTGAAAACCCAATGTGTGATAACTGTAACAACAACAACGAAGTTGTCCCCTGCTGCTCCTGTATCAACTCAGCTATTAGTCTTCAGTTTAATTGGGAGTTTAATCATTCTGGGTCAACGGATGTCATTGTTTCCCCCACGCTCCCCACTGGTGCTCACTCCTTAAATATAAATTTTGGGGACTTTGAAGAGAGAAAAAGCGAGTCAGGGCAATAAAAACCGCAAACGGCGGGCGACAGGGACGAGCAGAATAGAGCCGAGAGAGGAGAACGGCGCAGTTTTCTGTCCTCTCCCATCCCCCCCAGGGGGCACAATCCCAGCAAAGCTGCGCGGGGCCATCCCCGTGAGTGACCCCCTCCCCTCCACGCGACCAGGGGTTTCTCTGAAAAGCGGCTCTCCCTATGCACGCTTTTGTATCCACAGCAGCCTGTGCACCGCGGGGGAACGGGATCCTGGCCCACCCCGGGGCTGCCCTGACACCGCTCAACCCGCGGCACCGCCGGGGGCCCCCCCGCAGCAGGCAGAGGGAGGGCTGGCCCAGCCGAGCTGCAGGGTGAGGCCTCTCCAGCCATCACCGCTCGTGCCTGCTCCCGAGCGCGAGCTTGCCCGCCTACCCCGCGCAGGCTGCAGCGCCCGGGGCCGGGCAGAGCCTCCGCCCAGCCCAGCCCAGCCCAGCTGTGCGTGGCGAATACTTCATCTCCCAGCACCTCCTGCGGCGCGTGGCCGGGGCAGCGAGCTCTTCCTGGCTGCAGCCCGGGGCGGGGAGAGAAGACGAGCCCGGGCCCCACGTGGGTAGAAGGGAAGCCGGGCCAGAGCCGCCATCCCATGGCCTCCTCGGTGCATCTTTAGCCTGGGCGAGCCCGGGCCGGAGCATGGCTGAGGAGGTGCACGGGAAGTTGGGGCACGTTATGGCCAACCCAGCAGCTAAACTGCTCTCTCTGAGCGGGCTCTTTGCTGTGTATAAACCCAAAGGGCCCACGTCTGCTAACGTGCTCAACCAGCTGAAGGAGAAGCTGCTGGCAGGTACCGCAGGGAAGGGGCAGGATGTCACCCTCGGGCTGGGTGCGGGAGGCCACGGCGGGTGGTTCAAGCAGGGACTGCGGGTACGTTGGGAGGAGGCAGGTCTGGATGACACGTGGTGGGAACTTCATGCTCTTCCTACAGTTGTAGGAGTCCCACACCATTCGTGCTGAGAGTATCCGTCTGCCCACAGTACTTTGCCCCCTAAATGTCTGTCTGCAAATCCAATTGCTGGACTATCAGTTTTCCCTTTGCAGGTGGCTGGGGACCCCTTGCCCGTGTAATTGTCCCATTCCAGTTACCCCAGGCCCAAGTAAGGGTTTTGTGTGTGCAAATTACTGCCTGTGTGTAGCTTCCTTGCTGTGCAGTTTGCACCTTCACCTGTTCATATTCCCTAATCAGCGTAGTTTGAATCCACACCTAATTTGTGGCCACCCCTTCTTTTGCGCATGGAGATAATCATGAGTTTACCTGACATGCAAATTGTGATACCTGAGGTGCACCTGGAAGTTTCAAAACAAGTTTAAAAATCCAGATTTTCCAGGGCTGCAGAGCTGGAAAAGTCTAAATGAGGAATACTTCGGTTAGAGGGAAGTGAGATTCGTAAAATGTCTGTTAAAATAAATATAGACAAAAATCCTTAGTCACAGGAGGGAGACACTAAAAACTGGCCTAAAATTAAATTCAAAATGAAGGTGCCGCTTTCATTCCGATGTCTGATTTCACAAATGCATTATCCATTTGTGTTCACCTAGTTAGGCTTTTTCAAGCTTCTGGTATGTGGGCCTCCTCTTTTGTGACTTAGTATCCCAGAAAACACCAGCAATATCGAAACCACAACTCCTAGGAACATATTACCTCTTCCTTTTCAAAGTTCATATCCCTGTTGTCTGTCATGGAAAGAGAGAGCCAGAAAAATATATTTTTCTGGCTTAATTTTTCAGATTGTTTACTCCGGTGGGTCCCGCTCTTGCAGTATGGTCCATGGTGGTGGATTCTTATGCCTCCATCAAGTCCCACTGAAATAATTTCAGTCCCACGAGTTTGTCTGAGTGGAACAGAATTTAAGGATTGTGAATAACAGGGTTGGAACACGACAGAACCAATCCCCACTGACTTCAGTTGGGCTCCATGCCACTCCTTACTCCACCTCTCCATAGTGAATTGCAGGGTTGGGGACCTCCTTAAGGGGCAAGGACCATGTTATCTTGTATACAGCACATAGCATGATGAAGCCCTGATCCTGATTGGGGATTACAGAGTCTCCTGCATTATAAGACCCCAATTCTGCATGGAAAACTGCAGTAGGTCTGTCCCATATAGACACCTATTGAGTGGGGCTCCATGCAAACACAGGGGTCTGCCGATGTGAGTCCCAGTGCTGGATTAATGTCTGTGTAGCATAATTACAGTTGTAGCACTTTGTTGACAGCTAGTTTCAAAGTTCTTCCCCTTGTTTGTATGGAGCTCTCACTGTAACAAAAGAGAGAGAAACACATGAAATAATAGAAAGGTTTCAGAGTAGCAGCCGTGTTAGTCTGTATCCGCAAAAAGAAGAACAGGAGGACTTGTGGCACCTTAGAGACTAACAAATTTATTAGAGCATAAGCTTTCGTGGACTACAGCCCACTTCTTCGGATGCATCCGAAGAAGTGGGCTGTAGTCCACGAAAGCTTATGCTCTAATAAATTTGTTAGTCTCTAAGGTGCCACAAGTCCTCCTGTTCTTCTTTTTATGAAATAATAGGAAAGTTGTTATAAAGCTATAGAAATTGGAAAGGGGACTTGGGGGCATGTGTGGCTCTTTCAACTGTATATTCAGTTGACTTGCTTTCATATTTATAATGGTCCAGAGAGTCTGCTGAATGTTTCTTTTTCAGGGAGTGATCAAGGCTGTGGAATTCCTAGATGGGATTGTAACA
Source organism: Chrysemys picta bellii (assembly GCF_011386835.1). Taxonomy (NCBI): domain Eukaryota; kingdom Metazoa; phylum Chordata; order Testudines; family Emydidae; genus Chrysemys; species Chrysemys picta. The sequence continues at coordinate 116,522,148 of NC_088797.1, read as the reverse complement.
GGCTAGTCACATTTCCCCATATGCCATAACAGCAGATGGGCAACAAAGAGGAAATTCCACTCAGTTGCATATAGACATCCCTATTGAAACCATTCATGGAGCTGAGTGGTATGTGGCCCATTATGTGCAATCAAATAAAGCAAGAAGGCTCAGTGATACTTTCTGTGAGTGTGTTCAGCTGGTGATAGTGTTACATGTTTCATTAATGAAACAAATCAGGTAACCTGTCCACTCTGGTGTTTCTTGTATATTCCTTTAACACTTCTGTTTATAATGGTGCATAAGATTATTTATAATTAGCTGATATTCTATGATTTCATAATTAGCTATCAGTGTTGGAAGGGACCTCAGGAGGTCATCTAGTCTAACCCCCTGCTCAAAGCAGGACCAATCCCAAGACAGATTTTTGCCTCAGATCCCTAAATGACTCCCTCAAGGATTGATCTCACAACCCTAGGTTTAGCAAGCCAATGCTCAAACCATTGAGGTAGAGGTATTTAATCAGAGCATGGAGAAAAATTATTTCCATTGAATGTTTTGTCTTTTTTAATATATTGCATATTGCCATGTTCTGAGGTTGTTCTGTAATGCATTTTGTCAATTTATTTTTGCAGAAGCTGGTATACAAAAGTGTGTAAGAAAAAGGAAAAAACAGATTTTGAAGATTGGACATGGTGGGACTCTAGATAGTGCGGCTGCAGGAGTTCTGGGTAATTAAAATACAAATATCTGCAATATCTTTGTTTTTATTTAATGAATTGTACTTCTAATAGCCTAAAAAACAGATATTTTTGTTTGGCTAAGATGGTGTTTTGTAGCTGCTGTAATTTTCTGTAGTGTTTGTTATAATAATGCTTTATATTTCTGTGTCTTTATCTCAAAAGATCTCAAAGTGCTTTAGAAACTAGAGATGTGTAGGATTCAGTTCAGCTATGGAGTGCAGCAACACAATAGTTCCAGATAGGAAGTGAAAAATAACCCATCGAATAACAAAGGCATCAATGAGATTTCTACGTTTACTATCTCGCAATGATTTTTATATCAAGTGTGTTCAATTTACTGGTATTGGAATGATAATTGCCAGCTGTGTAAACTCAGCCTTGGGTCTGAGAGTCAAGATGGATGATTCCCAACTTGCACATCATCATCAGGTTTAGAAGATAAAATAAAAAAAGAACAAGTTAAAAATCACTTAGAAAAGTTAGATGCCTGCAAGTCACCAGGGCCTGATGAAATGCATCCTAGAATACTCAAGGAGCTAATAGAGGAGGTATCTGAGCCTCTAGCTATTATCTTTGGAAAATCATGGGAGATGGGAGAGATTCCAGAAGACTGGAAAAGGGCAAATATAGTGCCCATCTATAAAAAGGGAAATAAAAACAACCCAGGAAACTACAGACCAGTTAGTTTAACTTCTGTGCCTGGGAAGATAATGGAGCAAGTAATTAAGGAAATCATCTGCAAACACTTGGAAGGTGGTAAGGTGATAGGGAATAGCCAACATGGAATTGTAAAGAACAAATCATGTCAAACCAATCTGATAGCTTTCTTTGATAGATAACAAGCCTTGTGGATAAAGGAGAAGCGGTGGATGTGGTATACCTAGACTTTAGTAAGGCGTTTGATACGGTCTCGCATGATATTCTTATCAATAAACTAGGCAAATACAACTTAGATGGGGCTACTATAAGGTGGGTGCATAACTGGCTGGATAACATACTCAGAGAGTAGTTATTAATGGCTCCCAATCCTTCTGGAAAGGTATAACAAGTGGGGTTCCGCAGGGGTCTGTTTTGAGACCTGCTCTGTTCAATATCTTCATCAACGACTTAGATATTGGCATAGAAAGTACGCTTATTAAGTTTGCAGATGATACCAAACTGGGAGGGATTGCAACTGCTTTGGAGGATAGGGTCATAATTCGAAATGATCTGGACAAATTGGAGAAATGATCTGAGGTAAACAGGATGAAGTTTAACAAAGACAAATGCAAAGTGCTCCACTTAGGAAGGAACAATCAGTTTCACACATACAGAATGGGAAGAGACTGTCTGGGAAGGAGTACGGCAGAAAGGGATCTAGGGGTTATAGTGGACCACAAGCTAAATATGAGTCAACAGTGTGATGCTGTTGCAAAAAAAGCAAACATGATTCTGGGATGCATTACCAGGTGTCTTGTGAGCAAGACACAAGAAGTCATTCTTCTGCTTTTCTCTGCGCTGGTTAGGCCTCAACTGGAGTATTGTGTCCAGTTCTGGGCACCTCATTTCAAGAAAGATGTGGAGAAATTGGAGAAGGTCCAGAGAAGAGCAACAAAAATGATTAAAGGTCTTGAGAACATGACCGATGAAGGAAGGCTGAAAGAATTGGGTTTGTTTAGTTTGGAAAAGAGAAGACTGAGAGGGACATGATAGCAGTTTTCAGGTATCTAAAAGGGTGTCATAAGGAGAAAACTTGTTCACCTTAGCCTCTAAGGATAGAACAAGAAGCAATGGGCTTAAACTGCAGCAAGGAAGGTTTAAGTTGGACATTAGGAAAAAGTTCCTAACTGACTAAACACTGGAATAAATTGCCTAGGGAGGTTGTGGAATCTCCATCTCTGGAGATATTTAAGAGTAGGTTAGATAAATGTCTGTTAGGGATGGTCTAGACAGTATTAGGTCCTTCCGTGAGGGCAGGGGACTGGACTCGATGACCTCTCGAGGTCCCTTCCAGTCCTAGAATCTATGAATCAATCATTTTGTTGAAGAACAACATAGAGCAGAATCTGCAGCTTCCATAATCTTAGCTGTGTTGCTCTGCAGTGCTAAAAGGAATAAAAACAGTAAAAATTCTGTTTTGTAATTAAATTCAACAGGTGTGAATATGAATATACATAGGGAACAGATCCACTGAGTTTTGACATAGTCACGCCTCAAAGTAGAACTGTGCTTCAAGGAGACAGTGTCTGTTCCTAATGGCTGCCAATATGTTGGTAATTGTCTCTCTGTGGCTTGTGTGCATTGTAAAATGTAACTCCCATAGACTAGAAGTAAACTTTAGCTCTGCTTGTTCCAATTTCCTGTTTACTCGGTTGCCATTTGATGAAGAACATTGTCTCTGGTTCTGAAGCAGAAGGTTTTTTTTCTCTTGCACAGATGTTCCCATTGAACAGGTTATTTCTTGTTGTGGGAAGTCATCAGCATTGATCCAGAAAACAAAACACAAAAAAAATCATTGAGGTTTTTTAATTGCTTCTCCTACTGTCTTCTGGCAGCCAGTGGGCTCCAGAGCTTGCATCTGTGGCATAACAGAATGTATTCAAGCTTGGTGCATGTCTGGTAAAGACAGAAAAGTGCATCACCTTAATATGTTTCCGATCGATGCTTCACAAGGGCAAAGGATGTTTTGTTCTAGTGACAGAGAAAAATCAATGCAAGCCAAATAGAAAAGGACAAAATTGGTAGGAGGGTGGGAGTGAATGCTTTAAAATTTCTAAAGATGTGAGAAGAAATAGTCGGGGGAAGGGAAGAAATAAAAGAAAATATTTTTTCTTTGTTATTTTTTCTAACAGTTCAGTTAACTGTTCTCTGTTGTCTCCAGCGTATTGGTGGTGGTGGGGGAAGCTTTCTTCCACCTACAAAGCAGCATCACAGGAAGTCTTTGAGGCTACTAAACCTCTTCTCTCGATCTGTGCATCTGTGGCCTCAAATTTCAAGATCTATGCTCTGGTTCTTTCTCTCTACTTGATATCAGACCTTTCTGCCTATTTGTAACAGCTGGGCGAAAGCATTCTCTCCACTGACATTCTAGCATTTGAGAGATCACTAGGCAATGTTTGAGCAAGGCCTAATACAGTTCAGTTTGGGGTTTTTATTAAGGAGCAGCCTGGCTCTAATGTAAAACCTTTGGAAAACTTTAGACCAAACATTTCTGATAGTCTCCCTCAGTGGCTGGAGTTCTGCCCCAGAATAGGAGTTGAACAGACTGTAGTTATGTGAAGTGTGATGGTTGCATGATGGAAGGTAAGAAGAGAAAGCAGAAAATTGTACAAGCACTTTGATATGAAAATCAGTTTGTCACTTTCTTGACAAGGCAGAAGTCACCATTTATTCTCTTAGAATTGAGTGCAGGCTGGGGAATGCTTGGTGCATGGAAGTCTTCTGAGATAAGAGATACCCACTTGGGTAGTGGCTGATGTTCACTAGTTAGCCATGAAATAGGTTCAAAGTGTCAGCAGCAGCCCTAAAAGCTTCCCCCACCCCTCTGCTACTCTGCCAGTGTGCTTCTACCCTGACCTGTAGTGATTCCCCTTTAGGGGTGAGATCAGTTCAGTCTGAATGTCCTTGTGAACTTCAGCCTCTCTTCTGAACCTGGCATACATTCTGCAACCAGTGTTTCATTTGTTATAGATCATTGACTATCAGATTATGACAACTTTCAATCACTATTTACCTAAGCTGTATTTGAATCAGTGACCTAGAAGATAAAGACTTCATGGGGCATGTCTACATTGCAATAAATAACCCGTGGTACCAACTCTTAAAGCCTGGATCCACTCACTCAGGTGCGAGGGGCTCACACTTTGGGGCTAAAAATAGTAGTGTAGAAGTCTGGGCTCAGGCTAGAGCCCAGGCTCTGAAACCCAGAGAGAAGGGGGTGTCCGAGCACATTTACACTACTATTTACTATACTAGTTACTACACCTAACTCCATAGTGCAAGCTCAAGTCAGTTGACCCAGGTTCTGAGACTCATAGCTATGGGGTTTTTTTTTTTCTTTGCAGCATAGGTGTGTCCATAGTATGATGTTGTATCCCATGAATTATGGTGTTAAAACAAATGGATGTGGAAAAGAGCTATCAAGTCATTGAGTCGGTCTCCCAGCCACTACAGGATGGTTCTCTGTGGTACATACTAACAGTGTTTTGTCCAGTCTGGTTCTAAATATTCTAAGTGGTTGTGGCCCCCTCAATTTGCTCTGAAGGTATATCTATATTGGCAATAAAAGACCTGCAGCATGGCCATAGGTGACCTGGGCTTGTGGGGCTCAGGCTGCGGGGTTATATAATTGCAGGGTAGTCATTAGGGATTGGGCTGAAGCCCCAGCTCTTGGACCCAGTGAGAGGGGTGGGTCTTGGAGCTCAAGCTCCAATCCAAGCTGGAAGATCTACACTGCTATTTTTAGTCCCGCAGCCCGAGCCCCACAGATCCAAGTCAGCTGACCCAGGCTCTGCGACTCGATGCTGCAGGTTTGTTATTGCAGTGCACACATTGTGACGTTGCACTCCATATGTTCATGGAAATATGCTTATGAGTGTAAATATAATGTAACTGGAATATACTTTATGCAAAAGGCCTCTTGTAAGGTATTGTTACAAAGCTTATAATCTACTGAGTGCGTTTATCCTATTTGTATGAATGTATCATTCCTGAAACTAGGAATATAAAATATAACTCTCGGGTCCTATTGTAATTATGCAAAGTGTGGGCTATTAATGGTGGTTTAGAATTTTGATGGCTCCCATTGACTAGGACAATTGGTTGTAGATGGTTTATTTACCTGCAAGCCTTCTTGTGGATGTGGGGGCTATCCTGTGGGTAATGAAGAATCAGGTCTCATAGTGAAATGTGACCATGTCACCTGATCCTGGAATCTTAAACCTGGTGCTTTTCCATTTAGAAGAGAGGGGAGAGGAAACCCAGAGAGACAAAAGATTCCCGCCTTGGGCCAAAGCTATAAAATGAGGTGGAGCAGAACAAGGAGGGTTGCCAGTTATGAAAATCCCCTAGTTATCACCTGAGCTGGAACTAACAAGGATTGTACAATCCCACTTTTCATACTTAATAAAACACTTTTGTTTATTAATTAACCCAGGGTAAGTGATTAATATCTGGGGGAGCAAACAGCAGTGCATATCTCTCTATCAGTGTTATAGAGGGCAGACAATTTATGATTTTACCCTGTATAAGCTTTATACAGAGTAAAACGGATTATTTGGGGTTTGGATCCCATTGGGAGCTGCGTGTCTGAATGCTGGAGATAGGAAACCTGCTGAGCTGTTTTAGTTAAAGTCTGCAGCTTCGGGGTTGTGGTTCAGACCCTGGGTCTGTGTTGTAGGAGACTTGTGTATCTGGCTCAACAAGGTAGGGTTCTGGAGTCCCAAGTTGGCAGGGAAGACTGGCTCAGAGGTAGTTTCAGCACATCAGGTGACAGTCCCAAAAGGGTCTCTGTGACCGAACCCGTCACAGACGTACCCTGAGAGACCTCTCTCCCAGACTCATTCTCCTTGTCAGGGAGTATTTCCTGTCATCCACCTTAAAATTTCCCTGAATTAGTTTCATCATCTTACTCCTTGTTTTACCATCTTGTACCCCTCTAAAGAATTTTTCTCCTCAGTGTTTGCACCCTTCTGCATTACAGCTTTCCAGGTTTCTCCCTTTGAATAACTGAGTCATTTAGTTCTCCATTACTATCCAGTTCTAATAAGGTGCTTAGATACTCTGGAGCTGAGCGCATTGCAAATGTATAGACAATGTTTTTCTCAAAAGATGCATTTTTGTGACTCTTTATTTCATACTTGGGGTGTGTCTCAGTCTGTGGGACTCAGGCTTGCGGACTTAGTGTTTCCAACCCCCTGTTTGAGCATTCACACGGCATTGTAAACCTGGGTCTACCATTGCTGGATCCAGGGCTCTCAGCTGTGCCAGTGCGTCCATACTGCATGATGCAGACCTTCCATCTTGGTTTTATGGCTTGACCTGCATCCACACTGCAAAATGACAGGGCTTGGACCTGAGTCTCAGTGGGACCCGCCCGTTTAGCAGCTTCCTAGGACCTGGGTCCTGTCTGCTTGCTCACCTGAGTCAGACTGATTTCTGTGTGGTTGGAAGCAGGGTTTAAACTCAAACCTGAGTCAGAGCATGGGTTTAGTGTACACTGTAGACATACCCTTGTAGTCTTGGCCTATTACAAATGTGGGTAAAAAGGGGTGTTTTAAGGTGTTGAGCGTCAAGTAATTTTATCACAAAAATTGCTAAAAATCATATAGTTTAGAGAGACAGGGAAATGGTAGGTCCAATCTTAATGGCAGTTCAGGGATGTGAGTTCCATTATTTCAGTTGCATGGGGTTCTTGCCATGCCTTAGGGGGAACTATGATTTAAAGACTAGCAAAATAATTCTTCAGCTGGCTAAATTGTTTTTGTCTTTGTGTTGGGGAAACTCTCAGAACATCTTTAAGTTAGAGCTTTAACTTTTTGTTTTATTCAGTCAGTTTTCTGAGATATCCCTTTAGTTCCATCAAGGTTTAATAGAAGTTGAAATTTTATCCCAAATGAATCCAGACACTCCTATTTTGCATATAAAAGTGTTTAAACTCTTAGAAGTCATTTTAAACTTGAATGATTCTTAAATAAAGTCTTTCAACTTACATGGTTATGCAGCGAGATTCTCATTTCTTACCAATCTATAGAGAGGTTTTTCTTGCCTTCCTAAGTTTGGTAAGGAGTTGGTTAACCATTGCTAGGTAACTAATTAATTTTCCAATTAATATGAATGATTTTATACTCAGATGGCTTCTTATATTAGTAATTGTTATAGCAAGGTCATTTGATTCCATTTTTTACATAATACATCCACTATTCACATAATAGTGGTATTGAGGCAGTTATTACATTTGCAAATACACATCTCAAAGCATTTAAGGGACAACAGAGGTTTTCACCTTCAAGAGGAAACATAGAGTTAGACATAACTAACATCGTCCATAAAACACTGTCCAACTATAAACGTTCTTCTTATCATTTGAAGACTTTAGAGCAATTGTAAAAGAAATCAGTTTCAATAAGGATAATTCTAGAGTTCTTTGGGTTTTTCCCTTTGCAAAGAGGAGGGATAAAGAGGGCCTCTTTTATTACTTAGGATGCATTATCAGAGCTAGAAACTAAATATCACCCCCCTTTGGAATATCTTGAATACACAACTAGATCTCTTTCTAAAACACAAGTATTTTAAGAAGTTTTATTTTCTTGAGATAAAAATCATGTCTATACCAAGCGAGTGTCCTGTTCTTTAAAGAGACACTCTTGTTGTTTGTTTGTCTTTTGACCGAATGGTTCCTACATTTACAGTTTGTAATTAACTTCTATCAAATAGTCTATACAAGGGACAGATCACAATAACTAACACTTTTATACTATTTTGAAAGATGTATGTAAAAGAATAAATAGACTGTTAAAGCAAAACAGAAGTTGTAAAGCTGCATTCCAGAGCATGTATAAACACACTTGGAGGTAATATATTTGGTTTTATGGCTAAGGAGGTGTCCTCCTCTTTGACACTTTTGGTGCCTGTTACTGGTTGATGGAAAGCAGAGATTTCCTATGGATTCCCTTAGTATTTGATTTCATTAATTAGCAACTAAAAACTTAAGCCCGTGAGCTATCATATTCTTCAAGTATTGAGTGTGGAAATAATTGTATGTCCTAAAACTGAGTAAAGGCAAGATTATACTAATCTAACAGTATAAAAGAGAATAATAATAATTTTATTAATAACCATTTTGCATCAATATTGAGGTATATCCCTTACACAAGGTAGTACTGGAGAATCCTACCATATACTCTTTGTATGGCGATGACAGTTTTACAAATGCGTGGTTATAATGTACCTGGTTTTCTTGTTTTCCTCTTCCCGTTGTATCTACTACTTCTGAACACTGTGCAGAAAACCAATGGAAAAAGTTAGTAAAGAAAGGCATATTACTATAGGAAGTTTTAATGAGAATTCTAACACAGTAAAGAGATTTTTCTACCCATTTACTTTGAAAATCTGATTGTTAATCGCTTTGACATGTCAAAATGTAGTTTAAAATTGAAAAAGCCAGTGGGCCACACAAACACATGAGCCTGCCTGTTTGATTTATAAATGATCCAAGCAAGAGACTCGGGGACTTCATGATTATTTTACTTTCTTGCCCTGGTCCTATCCGTGCCAAACTAATTCCATTATGGTATTTGCTGCTACCTTAGCTGTGTTACTACAGGCCGCTAATAACCTTTAAATGGTCCATTAGTTACAGCGATGGCTTTGGCTCACTAATAATGAACCTTGCCAAAGACTTTATCAGGCTAGACTGAGAGCCATGGTTTGTGCTATGTCTTTCTTTACTGATGACTGAAAGTACAGCAAAATAAATCAAATCCAATCACAGGGTAGAATTAAAGCATTTTAACAATAGGCAAAGCTTATCTGTCTTCTGCTTCTTGTCCTTTCCTCAGCCCCAGTAGATACAATATCAGAGGTATTTTCTCTTAGGCAATATCTTTATCTTTTGGTATCCTCCCCTTAAAAGACTCATTCAGCTGATCGTGATAATTGACCATTTATATGCTAGCAGTGCAGGAAATGTGTTATTTCTGACTAGCGTGATGTATGATAGCGAGTAGAGGGAGATTGTGAATCTAGTTATTGGAATAGAATGCTGTAATATTTCTCTTTCTGTCTTTGCAGTGGTCGGTATTGGAAAAGGAACTAAAATGCTGGGCAATATTTTGGCAGGTTCCAAGGTATGGCACACTAAGTTATTGGTCTTAATATTTTTTCAGTGTCGAGGTGAATCGTGATACAGGCAACTAAAACATCCAACATTAAGCAAGGACTCAGAATGGCTTCATTCCTGCAGGGCCCAAAGTGTTGCTATTACAAGAATACTAAACTGTCTGTTGGAAACCCTTGTCTCTCTGATGTTGTCCCAGAGAGCTTGCTGATGATCAGGGTCGTTTGGTAGGAAGGTTTTTTTCAATGTTCAATTCCTTGTAGATTTTAAATATGAGATGTAGAAACACAATAATGAATGATGTCCTGTAAAGATTGTAAGTTTTGTTTTTAAATCAAAACTTTAAAATCCCATCCTCCCTATCCTTTCCTTCAAGTAGATATAATTCTTCCATCACAAGCTGTTATGAAATTACATCTGTTCTTCACATCTTCTTTTTAAAAAATTCCATGCAGTCTTAAAAGACGAAACCCTTAGATTAAAAAAAAAATCTTTATTATTAGTATTGCTATAATGGCTAGATGCAAGTGGGGATGAGGGCTCCATTGTGCATAGGCCCAGCCCCAAAACATTTGACACAAAATGTAACAAGCAAGTTTGACCAAAATTAAGAAGGGACAATAAAGGTGACAAAAGTAATCTATGTAATCACACAAACTTATATATGTGGTTCCTGATGTTTCCAAATCATCTTAGATTTTAAACAAACAAACAAACAAACAAACAAACAGCAGTTTCCCATGGATGTATAACCAGATCATTAGTTGGTTGACTTCCTTGTAGGTATCACAGCAAAAGTTGGTCAAGAGGAAAGAATTGGAGGAGGAGCAGGTACTGGTGTTCTGGGTTAATTCCATTGGGGAGTTCCATGCATCGAAGGCACCATGACATATAGTGCATAGATGGTTCTAAGAGTGGCTGTCAAACAGACCTGCAAGGCTAATAAACAACCGTCTATTAATGTTTTCTTATTCAAAACACACTGTGCACTTGGGACATTATGTGCTCCTAGACTTTTTTGGACTCTTTGATCAGGGGAACATACACACATTTAGATTATAAACCCTTCAGAGCAGATGGTCTCTCTCTTTTCTGGGTTTGTACAGCATTCAGCATGGTGGGACTCCAGTCCTGAATGGGGATTTTGGGAGCTATCATAATATATGTAGTAATAGAGTTAGTAAACTTAACCAACAGGGTGTACAATCACACAAAAGAGAAAATCATCATGTATTACCAGCTTAAGGACTGATCCTGCAAACATTTATCTACCTAAGTAGCATTAGTCCTGTGAGGAATTCCTTTTTCGTCAATTGGGCTACTCACATGAATAAATTCTGTGCATAAGTATTTGCAGGATTGAGACATTAGTATGCAAAGCACAAGTGACAACAAGTGGATTTGGAGAGCTCTCATTCTGCATAGTTAACAGATGGGAGCTTGACTCACCTCTGCTTGTACTTTCTGGCGAGTCGCATCAAAACCTTGGCTTGTGTGTTTACATTTCCGGGCCATAGATGTTGGGTAAGTGGATACATGGACCTACTCCAGTTAATCCAGCAGGGTTGGTTCCAGCCCTCAGTGTTGAGGTTTTGCACACTATCTTGAAAGCTGAAAATGTAAAGTCCTGTTGTTTTAGAGAATACTTTTAAAATGGGAAAATGGGCAAGAGATGAAGAAATCAATTCAGCAGTCAAGTGCTCTCCAGATTTTGTTACTTTAGGAAAGTCAATAATAACTTAAAAATAATTGACTTTTTCAAGTCAATTGACAGCTCCTCTAATGCATTTCATGCTGACTATTTTTCTTCCTTTTTTTTTCACCTCTGATCCATGACCAGTAAACTATTTATAGATGCTGTGGTGATGATGATTTGAACTAGAGGCTGACTGATATCCACCCCAGGTTTAAGAAGAAATAAAAGAAAAGCAGTTGTGGCAATAGAGCTGATAATATGGAACATGGGTATGAAGGCAGGATGGCAGATGGAAATGAGTGTATAGAAATGGAAATGACCACATCTGAGGTGGGAGGAAAATGTGAAGATCTTAATGTGGTCAAATCAGGGGGGACCAGATAATTTCCATCCCAGAATACTGAAAGAACTGGCACATGAGATTGGTAGCCTAGGAGCAAGGATTTTTAATAAATCTATCTATTTGGGGCTAGTGCCATATGACTGGAGTATAGCTAACATTGTAACTATATTTAAGAAAGGGGAAAAAGTGATCTTGGCAATTGAAGACCTGTCAGTCTGCCCTCAGTAGTGTGTCTTAGAAAAGTGGTTCTCAAACTGTGGGTCGTGACCCGATTTTAATGGGGTTGCCAGGGCAAGCATTAGACTTGCTGGGACCCAGGGCTGAAGCTGAAGCACTAGCTCCAGCCCCACCTGGGGCAGTAGGGGTCAGGCTGTGGCCCCCTCTCCACCACACCTGGGGCGGTGGGGCTTGGGCTGTGGTTCCCTCTCCCCTCCCCAGAGTGGTGGGGCTCAGGCTCCGCCCCCCTCCCAGGGTCAGGTAGTAACTTAGTTGTCAGAAGCGGGTCACGGTGCAATGACATTTGAGAACCTCTGCCTTAGAACAAATTGTGAAGGAAAGGATAATTAAGTTCATGGAGACAAACAGTAAAGAGGATATAATTCAACATGGTTTTCCAAAGGTAGATCATGCCAGACTAACCTGATTTCTTTCTTTGGAAATTAATTAATTTTTTTCACTAAGAGGAATACAATAGATCTAACATACATGTACTTAATAAAGCATTTGGTACAGTACTACAGGGGAAATTATTATGTAAATTAGAGAATATGGGATTAGTACAAGCACTGTAAGGTGGATAAAGAATTGGCTAAAGGGGAGAAGGCAATGGGTTTTGTTGGAAGGTTAACTATTGGACTGAAAGGAGGTTACTAGTGGGGTTCCTTAAGTATTGGTTCTGGAATCAATCTTATTCACTATTTTTATTAATGACCTTGTCACAAAAAGTAGGTGTGTGCTAATGATCTGGATGACCTTGAAGATTGGAGTGACAGAAATAAATTAATGGAGATATCCTATCTCCTAGAACTGGAAGGGACCTTGAAAGGTCATCGAGTCCAGCCCCCTGCCTTCACTAGCAGGACCAAGTACTGATTTTGCCCCAGATCCCTAAATGGCCCCCTCAAGGATTGAACTCACAACCCTGAGTTTAGCAGGCCAATGCTCAAACCACTGAGCTATCCCTCCCCCAATGGGATGAAATACAATAGTACCAAGTGCAAGGTCTAAGGGTCTAACCATAAGAATTTCTGCTGCAAGCTAGCGACTCATCAGTTGGACATGACGGGGGAAGAGCAAGACCCGAGTGCAGGGGTTGATCACAAGATGACCGAGGCACCAATGTGATGTGGCTGTGAAAAAGGCAAACGTGATCCTAGGCTATATCAAGTGAGGCATTTCCAGTAGAGAGAGAGAAGTATTAATGCCATTGCAGAAGGTAGTGGTAAGACCTCATCTAGAATACTGTGCACAATTCCAGTCTCCTGTGTTCAAGAAAGATGAATACAAAGTGGAACAGGTGTAGAGAAGAACTACAAGGATGATGAGGGGAGGGGAGGACTTATCTTATGAGAAGATACAGGAAGAGCTTGGCTTGTTTAGCCTAGCAGAAAGAAGGCAGGGAGAGGATATGATTGCTTTCTATACATACATCGGGGGGGATAAAAACCAAAGAGGGGGAAGAGCTATTTAAGATAAAGGACAATGTTGCCACAAGAACAAACTGGAAATTGAAAGAAGGTTTCTCATTGTCAGAGGAGTGAGGTTCTGGAACGGCCTCCCAATAACAGTTGTGCGGGCAAAGAACCTCTCTCTCTTTAGAGCTGGGCAAATTTATGTGTGTGAGTATGTGGTGGGGTTGCTTGTGCTAGTAGGGAACAGCAGCTCTGGGGTTTACTTCCAGTTTGTCATATGTTCCTAAAAGCTCACGCTTCCGGGCTTCACCTGGCCACCAGGAGAGGGTCAGGAATGGATTCTGTTACTCCTTCTCCCCAGTGTATTCTGGAATTTTTTTAAGTCTTCTTCCTCTGATGCATCATAGAAGGCCACAGCCAGAGATGAGATATTGGAAAGGATGGGCCAGGGCTTGGAGGCAGTACCAAGCATTCTCTCCCGCAGATGCTTGGCTTGCTGGTTCTTACTCACAAGCTCAGGCATTTTCCCTCAAGTCAGATTGGCAGTGACCTTGGGGGCTTTCGCCTTCCACTGCAGTGTCTGAGTGCAAATCACTTGCAAAGATCATCCATTTATATCTCTCAATCATTTCCCTGACCTTGCAGGGGCCTTGGCATTGGTACATCTCACGCCCTCTTATTCTCTCACTGTGGCACGTAACCATCTAGTCTCCTGTGGTTTTTACTAATTTGGCCTAGTTTTGGTTGTTGGGTTTAGTGTGAAGGTGCTGGGTTGTGTTAGTGGCTTCTGATATACAGGAAGTCGGACTAGGTCAGGGGTGGGCAAACTTTTTAGCGTGAGAGCCACATCTGGGTATGGAAAGTGTATGGCTGGTCATGAATGCTCACGAAATTGGGGGTTGAAGGGTGGGAGGGCTCTGGCTGGGGATGCGGGCTCTGGGGTGGGGCTGGCAATGAGGGGTTGTGGTGCAGGAGGGGGATCAGGGCTAGGGCAGGGGGTTGGGCCATGGGAGGGGTTCAGGGGGGCAGGCTCCGAGCAGTGCTTACCTCAAGCAGCTCCCAGAAACAGCGGCATGTCCCTCCTCCGGCTCCTATGCGGAGGCGTGGCCAGGCAGCTCTGTATGCTACCCTGTCCGCAGGCGCCGCCCCTGCAGCTCCCATTGTTTGCGGTTCCCAGTCAATGGGAGCTGCGGGGGCAGCGCTTGGGGTGGGGGAAGCATGTTGAGTCCTGGCTGCCCCTACGCGTAGGAGCCAGAGGAGGGACATGCCGCTGCTTCCGGGAGCCATGCGGAGTGGGGCAAGACCGTGACCCTGCTCCTTGGCTGGAGCACCAGAGTGGGGCAAGTCCTGGACCCCACTTCCTGGCGGGAGCTCGAGGGCCGGATTAAAACATCTGGAGGGCTGGATGTGGCCCCCAGGCCATAGTTTGCCCACCACTGGACTAGGTGATCTGGTGGTCCTTCTGGCCTTAACCTCTGACTCTAATTGGAGTCTCTCCATTGACCTTGGCGGGCTTTGGATTAGTCCGATAGTACTCATGTAATTTACTATAGTTCTTGAGGTTGAGTCCCTGTTACTTGAGACTTTAACTGTTTATAGTCTGACATCCCCTTTTTAATACCTTATCCATTACAGAAAAGCTTTGTCATATTATCTAAATCAGCTTTAAATAGTTCTTACTAAACTAGTACAAATCCTTAATGTAGATGCTCCTAAATCCAATTGGGTTAGTTTAATTTGGTAATTTATTGACACAAGTTAAAATTATTTTTAAGTGAGGGCTAAACCAGTTTGCAAATCTCTGTAGATAGACTCATCGGGTTAACTAGGTGGCTACAGAGGTCTCAGGACTAATAGTAGTTAGCCGTGACTATTCTTTATTCTAAAGTTGTTGAAAACTTTTCTGCTTTTAGGTGTTGTGCCGTCTACTATGATTGGAGTGTCTCTTACTTCATCATACATCACATGTTTGGTGAAATAATTGTTACTTTTGCTCTGATTCGCTCCTTTTTATCTTCGATGCCACTCCATTCAATATGCGTTTCTGCTAGGGATTTTCTTTTTAATTACATTAAAGCTAGCTTCTAGAGAAATTAGATCCAGTCTATCAACATTGGCCGCATAATTACACTAATGGCCCAAAACGTAACGTTGTTGCTGTGAACTCTATATGGCAGCTCTGCCAAAAATATGCATGTCAGAATTTTTCCAAACGTCCTATCAAACATAAGCTGATTTGGCTGCCATCAACGTGATTCCCTGATCTGTAATTCATACAGCCTCTGTAAGGATTATCATGTTTTGTCAGTTCTGTAATCAAGTGTGTGACCTCCTTAAGGACTAACTCAAAAGAAATAGGAAGGTCCAGCCAAGTTTCTCAAAGCTTCTTATCAAGTTCCTTAATATTTTCCCAGAAATAGATGTGTCTGTTTTGGTTTTTTTATTTCAAATGTTCCAGCAAAGTTGTGGGATAAATTACAGCATGTGAATGGGCTACTCTTACGGCTCAAAGACTGGCATGCTATGCTTCCTCTGAAAGACGTGGGGTAGTCGGTGATCAGAGTAACTCTTGTTCCTAAGACTGAGACAACGTGGAGATGATGTTTGTGGGCAGATAATTGAGAGAGCTCTTGCTAACAGCGGAAGGTTTAAAGGGGATCATTGCTTTGGAAAAATCTCTTCCCCACTCAGATGTGCTGTAATAATGTAGCTATGCAGATAAGTTGTGGGCTCATCAGGGAGGTAGGAGGCTTGGCAGCCTAAGCAGGCGGCAATGAGATATTGCATTATTCTAATAATTCCCAATGCGGGGGAGAGTGCAGGGGAGGGATGTCTCTAGCACAGAAAGCCTTTACTGAAGTGGGATAAAACAAGATAATCAAAACTTCAGACACCCGGGTAGCATGTTCACTCATATTTAGTTAATTGCATTATAAAGAGCGCAACTCTGGCTTCGCTCACATTCTCTTCAGCAGGGTCACATGCACCAGGGTGACCCCCGCGTCTTCACTGGGGTCATACCAAGGTAAATGAGACCAGAAGTTGGGCCATCATGAGCATTCTGTGCTCTGAATCCTCAAATACTGACAGGTTGAAACCTGCTTTTCTTTTCTGGAAGGTAGAATCTCTAGTCATTCTTTTTTTTATCTGAAGCCCCAGGAGCTGCAGTGACTTGTGGAGAATTAGAATTGACTTCCCTGCATTGATTGCAAATGCTCGAGTGGAGAGTAGGTGAATTGAGCATTTGATCTCAAAGGTTGCAGCCTCTCCAGAGGGGCTCACTATCAAAATGTCATCTGGATAATATAAACCCAAACTCCAAATCACCTCAAAGACTAGAGACAAAAAGGGATCAAGGGGAGAACGAAGATGCTGAGTTAGTGGCCTGATGTGGAACAGCGTAGATTCTTTATAGTTAAAAAAACTGAACTCCTGAGGATCCTGAATGGGGCACGGAAACCATTTCAATTATCTAGTCTTTTTAAAGTGCAGCTTCACCATGTTTTGTCTCAAAAATACAGAGCTTTGCTTCTTAAGGAGAAACTGGACCAACGTCCTTTGTCATATGGGAACTTCTTACTGACTTGTAAGTTTATTGTAGCATCATTCTGGGAAGTGGCTGATTGGATCCATGGTCCATCTAGTCCAGAATCATTTCTGCAGCAGTTAGTCCCAGGTCTTGTAGAGAAAGATGCAAGAGCCTATAATGAAATAAATGTCTCATAGGGAACATTATTTCCTAACCAGTAATTTACAACGGGTTGTCTTATGCCCTGAAGCGTGAGAATTTAGATCCCTTAGTTTTTGTATACTATCTAATGTAATTGTGGATATAATAATTATGCATATGAATATCTAATTCTTTTTTGCCTCCAAAATACTTGGCCACCATCTTGTGGCAATGAGTTCTGTGGGGGTAATTATGCTTTTTTTTTTTTTTTGTTTCCTATTATCTGTTAAATTTTATTGCAAAAACATCCTAGTGCATGCGTGTGGTGAATTTTTTCAAATGTAAGAAACTGAATAACTGACTTTCTTTTCAGAGGAATCTTTGTGACGCACATCTTTACTGCTTGCCTTGTATTTTGTCTAGCCAGCTATCTGTTCCAGTAAAACAATACACAGTGCAATACAGCCTAAGCAAAACATTGTGAGGGTATGTCTACACTGCAATTAGACACCCGCAACTGGCCCGTGCCCGCCGACTCGGGCTTGTGGTACTGTTTAATTGCAGTGTAAAAGTTTGGGCTCGTTGCAGCCTAAGCTCTGGGACCCTCTCACCTGTCAGGGTTGTAGAGTCCAGGCCACAGCCCGAGCCTGAACATCTACTCTGCAATTAAACAGTCCCTCAAGCCCGAGTTAGATACCCAGCCACGGGTATCTAATTGCAGTGTAGACATACCCAGAGTGAAATCCTGGCCCTGTTGAAGTCATTGGTAAAACTCCCATTAACTCCAGTGGAGTCAGGACTTCACCCTCTTTCATGATTGTGTGATTATAAATGTGTCTGAAACGGTTTTATTGTTGCATAGTCAAAATAGCACTGTCCTAAATGAATTAAACCCCTACAGCGTGGAAGTAATTATTGTAAACAAATGTCAATTAGTTATGAAAGTTGCCAGGAGTATATTCAAATGGTTCCGCAAAGTAGATCTTCTGTGGTACTAAAAGGCCTAGGCATGCTTTACTGGGTGACATGCTGCTTCATTGATTGAGGAGATAAATTTTTCACTTGTCTTTCCTATTATTGCCATTATTTTGCCTATACATGTACGCATATGAGGATATGACTGACTCTTCGGGGTCAGGAGGGGAATTTTTTCTTTAGGACTAGAATTTTTTGATGCCCTTACATTGAATAGCACCTTACTCCACAAATGCTCCTCAGTAGTCCCCTAGATTTTAATAGGACTAAAATGCTATTCATCATGAGTAAAGGTTTCTGGTTTTGGCCTTTCATCATTGGTGAGGGTTAATAATTAAAAGCATGCACTTGGGGAGGGGGAGGTAAAACGTGAAAAAGAATCCCGTTGTGCTATTAGCACTATGAAACACGCTGAAATAAGGGCCAGTTTCCCTGGGAAGCTTCTAATCTTGGGTGCGAAGAACCACCTCCTCCCTAAATTTAAGAATCAATAAAACAAACAAATACTCCCCCTCCCACACACCCTATGTTTGCACTATATCTTCTCCTGTTTCCTTGCTCTGTAGAAAGAGAGATGATCTGACTCTTCATCTGTTAAAGAATTTTACAAGAAGAATGGAGCAGAGTCTAATCATTGAAATGATGAACAGAAAGAGCTGTGAGGCTGTGTAAAAAGCAGATGCTCCTGTAGCTGTGAAGAGTGAATTGAGCAAATATTTGCTACCTACTTCCAAGAATATAACACACACATTCGAAAAATGATACATGCCCACACTACTTATTTTAGACCATGACAAACGTTTCCTTTTTTTTTAACGGAACAATTGAAGATTATGGAGGGTACAGTAAGAAATGATCGGTCCCTCTCTTTTACACTGTTCCACAGTGGAGGACAAGGATTCACTGATGAAATTAATAGCAGGCAAACTTATCAGTAAGAGGAAATACTGCTTCAAAGAATATGTAAATAGATGGTGGAGTTTCCCGCTGTTCATTATTTGTTGTACTGTAATGCTTAGGAGCAATAGTTGGGGACCAGGACCCATGCAGTAGGTGCTGTACAAACACAAAACAAGCGTAGTTCTTGTAAATGGAAGTGGCTGGGGCAGAAGAATAGCCTTATTAGGGCAAGAGACTGAAATCAAGAGAACTGGGTTCTAGTCACCGGCTTCCTGAGTAAACCTTGAGAAAATCACCTAAACCCAGATTTTTCAGAAGTTGATTTTTGAGTGCTTTAATTTTTGTGTACCCACTGTGACATACAAGGCCTGATTGTTTTCATTCATATATATGTTGTGGATGCTAACTGTCTCAAGATGGTCACCTCAAATCAGTGGCAACTTTTGAAGTATGGGCCTTAGTGTTCTGGCCTGCCTGGAGTATGTGTATGTCTTAACATGTCAGTGACAGTAGATAACAACCATAGATACCAATATGTAGCATCTTGTATACCAGGCATTCTGCAATAGCCATTTAAATGGTAACCACACATTAAATGTTGCTTTCATAATGTATTGTACAGATTAAGTGAAAACACAGAGTAATAGTGAAATGCTGCTGGCAAATATAGGCCGTTATATTTGAAGCTAACGGTCTTGTCCCTGGAATTGCGCCTAAGCAAGGCTGCCCAATATTGTGAAAAGGAAATGTGTTGTATATGGCTACTAAGGGCATGTCTACATTACGAAATTAGGTCGAATTTACAGAAGTCGATTTTTTTAGGAAGCGATTTTATACAGTTGATTGTGTGTGTCCCCACTAAGCGCATTAAGGCTCATTAAGTCGGCGGAGTGCGTCTGCAGTACCGAGGCTAGCGTTGACTTTCGGAGTGTTGCACTGTGGATAGCTATTGCACAGTTCCCACAGTCTGCACTGCTCATTGGAATTCTGGGTTGAGCTCCCACTGCCTGATGGGGCAAAAACATTGTAGTGGGTGGTTTTGGGTGCATGTCATCAGTCGCCCCTCCCTCCGTGAGAGCAACGGCAGACAATCGTTTCATGCCTTTTTTCCGCGCAGACGCCATTCGGCAAGCATGCAGCCCACTCAGCTCAGCCACTGCTGTTGTGTCCTGGGTGCGGCTGGCAGCAGACGGTACAATAGGGCTGCAAACCGTCGTCACCGAACGACCGCTTCCTCTGCCACTCTGCTCTCCTGCTCTGGCAGCAGATGGTACAATAGGGCTGAAAACCATCGTCACCGAACGACTGCTTCCTCTGCCACTCTGCTCTCCTGCTCTGGCAGCAGATGGTACAATAGGGCTGAAAACCATCGTCACGCTTCCACTGCCACTCTGCTCTCCTGCAGACACCATACCAGTTATGGCGGGGTGGGAGGATGAAGCAAATCGCCTGGCCACTGATTACACGCAGCCTGACACCAGGGTGGTTAGAAAAGCACAGCAGGGTGCGCTGTACATCAGAGAAACTTTGGAAACCAGTTTCATGACTGGCCAGGCTACGGTGTGAAAGTTCTGTTTGTTTCTCCTTGATGAAAACCCACCCCCTTGGTTCACTCTACTTCCCTGCAAGCCAACCGCCCTCCCCTCCCCCCCTTCGATCACCGCTTGCAGAGGCAATAAAGTCATTGTTTCAAATTCATGCATTCTTTATTAATTAGTCACAGAAATAGGGGGATAATGGCCAAGGTAGCCCGGGAGGGCTGGTGGAGGAGGGAAGCACCAGATGGAGTGGTGGAGGGAAGGACAAGGCCACACTGCATTTCAAAACTTATTGAATGCCAGCCTTCTGTTGCTTGGGCAGTCCTCTGGGGTGGAGTGGTTGGGTGCCCGGAGGGGGCCCCCCGCCCCCGCGTACTTGGGCGTCTGGGTGAGGAGGCTATGGAACTTGGGGAGGAGGACAGGCAGTTACACAGGGGCTGCAGCGGCGGTCTGTGCTCCTGCTGCCTTTCCTGCACCTCAACCATACGCCGGTGCATATCAGTTTGATCCTTCAGTAGCCTCAGTGTTGCCTCCTGCCTCCTCTCATCATGCTGCTGCCACCTCTCCTCTTGATCCCGCCACCTCTCATCTCGCGCGTCCCTCCTGTCCTTGCATTCATTTTTTGCTTTCCTGGATACTGACATTGTCTGCCTCCACGCATTCTGCTGGGCTCTTTCAGTGTGGGAGGACTGCATGACTCAGAGAACATTTCATCGTGAGTGTGTTTTTTTTGCCTTCTTGTCTGCGCTAGCCTCTGGGACGGAGATGATAGTGGTAGCGTTGAAACATTTGCAGCTGCGGGAGGAAAAAAAGGGGGAGAGTTGGGTTAACCATTTAAAATGGGTTGGCCATTTAAAAGGAGGGGCTAAGGTTTTTGGTTAATGTGCAGCACAAACCCAACTAACTCCCCCCCCCCCCTCCACCCAATTCTCTGGGATGATCGCTTCCCTCTTTCCCCCACCGCATGGCTAACAGCGGGGATAATTTCTTTTCAGCCACAGGCACACAGCCCAGCAGGAACGGCCACCTCTGAATGTCCCCTTAATAAAATTCCACTATTTCAACCAGGTGACCATGAATGATATCACTCTCCTGAGGATAACAGAGAGAGATAAAGAACGAATGTTGTTTGACTGCATTTCAGTAGCTTTACTGGCCACAAATACATCTCAAGTCTTCAGGGCAAATTAATCATTAAACATGCTTGCTTTTAAACCATGTATTATATTTACAAAGGTACACTCACCAGAGGTGCCTTCTCCGCCTTCAAAGTCTGGGAGCCCGGGTTGGGAGGGTAATGTCTCCAGGGTGATAAACGGTTCCTGGCTGTCAGGGAAAACGGTTTCTCCGCTTGCATGCTGTGCACTATCTTTGACCTCCTCATCCCCCAAATCCTCATCCCTGTTGCGTGAGACTCCCTTGCAGGAGTCCATGTACAGGGGTGGGGTAGTTGTAGGGGCCACCCCCTAGAATTGCATGCAGCTCATAATAGAAGTGGCATGTCTGGGGGTCTGACCCAGAGCGGCTGTTTGCCTCTGGTTTTTTGGTAGGCTTGCCTGAGCTCCTTAAGTTTCACACGGCACTGCTGCGGGTCCCTGTTATAGCCTCTGTCCTTCATGCCCTTGGAGATTTTTTTCAAATATTTTGGCATTTCATCTTTTGGAACGGAGTTCTGATAGCACGGATTCGTCTCCCCATACAGCGATCAGATCCAGTACCTCCCGTTCGGTCCATGCTGGAGCTCTTTTGCGATTCTGGAACTCCATGGTCACCTCTGCTGATGAGCTCTGCATGGTCACCTGTGCTGATCAGGGTGCCACGCTGGCCAAACAGGAAATAAAATTCAAAAGTTTGCGGGGCTTTTCCTATCTACCTGGCCAGTGCATCTGAGTTGAGAGTGCTGTCCAGAGCAGTCACAATGGAGCACTCTGGGATAGCTCCCGGAGGCCAATACCGTTGAATTACATCCACGCTACCCCCAAATTCGACCCGGTGATGTCGATTTCAGCGCTAATCCCCTCGTCGAGGAGGAGTACAGAAATCGATTTTAAGATCCCTTTAAGTTGACAAAAATGGCTTTGTGGTGTGGACGGGTGCAGGGTTAAATTGATCTAACGCTGCTAAATTCAACCTAAACTCGTAGTGTAGACCAGGGCTAGGTAAGTGATCCTGATAAGATGGCTTGTGCCAATGAGACATTTTGCAAGGCAAAAGGTGCACAGCTACTAATCCTTGTATGAGTTTATTGAGAGAACGCAATGCAAAACATACTGTGTATACCAACTATGCAGTTTTTTCCAGCAGATCATAACTTGATCAAATCAAAATCAGTTTTCACGGGAACTTTTAAAGGCACTCCTTCCCCATAGAAGCTACTCCTGTGGCAAATTTGATCTTTCTATCACGACTCATAGACTTTAAGGTCAGCAGGGACCATTATGATCATCTAGTTTGACCTCTTGCACAATGCAGGCCACAGAATCTCACCCACCCACTCCTGTATCAAACCTGTGTCTGAGCCATTGAAGTCCTCAAATCATGGTTTAAGGACTTCAAGGTGCAGAGAATCTTCCAGCCAGTGACCCCTGCCCCACACTACAGAGGACGGCGAAAACCCCCGAGGGCTTCTGCCAATCTGCCCTGGAGGAAAATTCCTTCCCAATCGCAAGCGATCAGCTAAACCCTGAGCATGTGGGCAAGACTCACCAGCCAGACACCCAGGAACAAATTTCTAGAGATGCCTTTATTAGAGGGAAAGTCAGAGAGAATCTTCTTTGTACACCTCTACCTCGATATAACGCTGTCCTTGGGAGCCAAAAAATCTTACTGCGTTATAGGTGAAACCGTGTTATATCGAACTTGCTTTGATCCACTGCAGTGTGCAGCCCCCCCCACCCCCCCGGAGCACTGCTTTCCTGTTATATCCGAATTCGTGCTATATCGGATCGCATTATATCAGGGTAGAGGTGTATAATGGGGAAAGTGCTGCTTCCCATACTCCCACTTCTTCCCTCACACCATCCCTCTCCTCGTATCTTAAAAATAACTCAACTGTGTTTGCTTAAATTAAGAAAAAAATTCACATGGAAGATTTCAGAGCAAAATGTGATAGTTTTGGAAAGTCTGAAAATGGGGTTAGAATGAAATGCTTCTGCAACCTTAACGTCTCTGACAATCCACTCTAGTGATTTATATCTGCACTGGAAGATTTGTATTACCCTATATATTTTTAAAAAAAAACGTAGGTACTGGAGCTACTGAATTCAAACACTCTTCTGGTTTCCCTTCCCCTCCCTCTTTTTTCCTCCCGCATCTTCCCCCCAAAATATAGGTTATAAAAGGGCCCCAGCGATGTAGTGCAGGTATTAATTTGCCTGCTGCTTTACCATTAGTGAGCTGGCTCTGCGTGCTGTGTATTTCTCAAGTCTCTCTCTTTTATGTTAACCCCAGGGGCCTAACCTATTAATATCTCTGCTTCATGCTCTATTAATATTCAGACTCTTTAAAAGTACAGTATTGAAAATTTTGAAGAGGCTGCACTTACTGTGCTGCGGGAACTATTGCCTCACAAAATGGAGAGTCCGTTCCAGTTAGAATTTTTCTGTATTCGCTCTCTCTCCTCCACCCACCCACTCCTTCTGACCTTTGTAAATTACATATTTGTATTCGCTACATATACAATTCTTCCTTCCCACTTTAACAAAATAATAAATAACAGTGCTGACATACTGAGTCAACTTTTTTTTTTTAATTATGAAATCATGGGAGTCAGAAACAGATGATCTGTTAGCAGATCTGCCTATTCCCACGCTAAAGCAGCTTTGTTCCCTATAGTGCCCCTTTCTAGTCACTCAGAGATTTTTGTACTGCTGCCATTTGGAGTTTACTAGATCTTAGCATGAGGAAACTTCTTTGGATTCAACCTAAATATTAATTTTCATAATTTACTTTGACATTCCTAGTTATACCCCATTGCACCATTCTAAAACAATCTCTTTTCTCAGTATCTCTCACCCCTGTAAAGAGTCTGCTCTATTTCTGGGAGAAAGAAAATCCAGAATTTCCTTAATACCCGATTCCTCAAAAAGTTGGGTGTGGGGTGGGGGTTTGCGTTTCCCGTGTAATCCATTGCGCAGGCGGAAGAGGTTGGGAGTGGGAAGGAGAGAATGAGCTTGTGTCAGAATAAAACTGACTTCTATACAAGACCAAGGTTGAGATTTTTTTCCTCCAGTGACTGCAGAGATTTTCCAGTGGGGAAAGTGTCTGAAAGCTTTGAATTAA
This sequence comes from Chrysemys picta bellii, assembly GCF_011386835.1. Classification (NCBI taxonomy): domain Eukaryota; kingdom Metazoa; phylum Chordata; order Testudines; family Emydidae; genus Chrysemys; species Chrysemys picta. The sequence continues at coordinate 116,497,577 of NC_088797.1, read as the reverse complement.
GAGACTTGGTACTACCAAGCAACTGGTTTCTTGAGTGGGTCTGCGTGTTGTAAGCCCTTGTTTGTGCTTAGCTGTGAGACCATGTATCACTGAAATCTGGGGGATGACCTGACGTCCCTAATATTTTTACAAAACTTCAGTATTTTGTTCTGGCTTTTGGAATTCCCTGGAGTCTCTGGCTACATCCCCGAGTTACCAAATCACTCCCTGATCTCTGGCAGAACTTTCGGCCGCAGGCTCCCCCCTGATGAGTGGTACTAGTCTTTCACTTTGAAAATCAGGTCACCCCATGCGTTAGAGCATTTTAAGTAAGAGGCTGACATAAGGAGTCAGACAATCCAGCTAGTCCTAGGGTAAAGATCAGATCGTTCTTCAGCAATGACAGAACAATTATAGCATCTAGCAGTAAATAAAATTTAGTGCAGCTTTAGCACAAAGTCAGCTTTTTCACTCAGGAGAAAAATGGATGCTAGAGGAGAGAAATTGTAATGCTTCTCTGTATTAAGAGGACATGTTTGCTGTTCGTTAATTTTGAACTTGCTTTGTCATAAAATTCTTTTTGTCCCCTCTGTAATCTCAGTTTTGTCTTTTGGTAACATTTTCAAATTGTTTGGGGGCCTCCTGCTTTTAATATGTCTGATCATGGCTGCTGGAAGTCCTTTTTGTTTTGTAAAATAATTGGGTATAAAATAATCATCCCTTTTCTTCTATCCTTGGGCTGCCTTTTCTATTCAGAGCCAGGCACTATTTCTTGCTATTTGTTTTGAACCGTGCTTAGCACAATGGAACCCCGGTTTTGCCTGAATCCTCTAGGTGCTATTGAAATACATGTAACAAGTTACGTAAATAACTAATCTTGGTCAGGAGTTAGTAATAAATTTTATGAATCTATGGACACAAATTGAATGTACTTTTAATAAATAACCATATAGGGCCAATTCCGTATGTACAGAGGCCCAAGTTTGCAACCAAGATGCATCTGCAGGTCTGGTAACTGTATGCACAAAGCATGCAGTTACATGGTTAGGCACCAGCATGGCAGTTTTAGATTAGATTAATGGAGATATCCTATCTCCTAGAACTGGAAGGGACCTTGAAAGGTCATCGAGTCCAGCCCCCTGCCTTCACTAGCAGGACCAAGTACTGATTTTTGCACCCAGATCCCTAAGTGGCCCCCTCAAGGATTGAACTCACAACCCTGGGTTTAACAGGCCAATGCTCAAATCACTGAGCTATCCCTCCCCTGCCACTTTTGATGCACACTTACCCATTTTGTGCTCCAGCTGGTTGCTGCCAGTGTCCTTGCAACCTCTGTAGGCTTTCTGTGCCTCACCTGTGTCAGGCACATACATATATTGATCTTCTATTTATGTCAAATCTGATTTCTCTGATGATTCTGTCTGTCAAACTAGGGTTCTTAGCTCTCCTCCCCCCCCCCCCGCCCCCTTCAGTCCCATATTCAATTGCTGCTCTGATTTGAAAATACCTTATCCTCAAATGAACTCTAGGAACCATTTGTCCTACTTCCTACAATCCTTCCTTTCCAGGAAATTCCCTCAATGGGAGCCACCTTGCAACTTTAAAGTCAGCTACTAATGACCCTATTTTACAATTGCATCCCAGAGGTTGAGTCTCTCTTCTAAAAGTTTCTGTTCCATTTTTAAGAGACGCTTTTAAAACAGGTTATAATTTAGGATTTCAGACCTCTGGCCCTTTTCCCAATAAAACTTTGATATATAAAATAAAACAAAACTGAGAAGTACTATTCCCATGGTCTCTGTGGCATTTTCACTGACAAGTATGGACATGCCCTGCAGTCAACCCAGGGTTTCTTACCATTGTGAAACTGACTAGAAAGAATTTAAGGTTCCTAGCTACGAGTTCAGAGAACCTATATACATTTTCTTTTTCACCCCTCCAGTAAATCTACATATTAAGTCAGAGTATCTCCCCCCCACCCACACCCCCAATCAGGGTTTAACTGGTAAATATCAGTTGACGTTAAAACTGGAAGCATTTCTTTAGAGTGGCTATTCTTTTAACAAAAGAAACGTCATTGTTATATAACATTTATTTATATATATATATATATAGGGTTTGCCATTTGTGTGTGAATCCCACCAGTCTTTCCCTGCAGAGCTAAAGGGAATGGCTCAGGTTACCAGGGTCCCATTTGCAGTGGTGACTCCAGAAAAAAAGCTGCCCCACACTTCTCAACCTGCAAATCTGCCAGTGGGTGACACAAGCCATCGAGATGTGTCACGAATGATCAAAGTCTGGAACACCTGGGTTTTGTTCCACATCCCATCATAATTGACAGAGTGCCCAATGCTTAGACACTAACACCTGTTTTTAGGGATATTTCCTCACTGTGTGAATGAAACAAACCAGTTTTACAGTCTCTTACAGTGTGGAGAAGTGGTGGGGGAAAATCCCTGCACAGCTGCTTGGGCACCGGGAGGCTTAGAGGGAGGGTTTCTGCCTGAACCTCACATGGAATGCCTGGGGGGAGGCAATTTTAGAGCGGGAGGAGGTGGTGGGTGCTGCCTGGTCTGCCTCACAATCCAATCAGTTTAGTCTGGGAGCAGCTCAGGGCTCTAAAACAGTCCAATGAGAGAGGTCTAAGAGGAGCATTAGGCTCAGTCTGAGCTCTTGGCCTCTCCTCTGCGACTTCCGTTCTCCTGTAAGTGGCCAATGAGGGCTGTGATAGATAATTACAAATACTCCAGGGTGCTGTTGAGATCGATAGCGAATCAAATATAAACTCTCAATTTCCTGGACCTTTTGTGGCTTGATTTTTCTCCAAGTGTGGATTAGTGCTCCCCTCACTTTATTGGTCTATAACTAGACTGGGATTTTTTTCTTTGCAATTATAGAATCATAGAATAGAGTATCAGGGTTGGAAGGGACCTCGGGAGGTCATCTAGTCTCCTTTGGCACATGCACTTTTTGTAAATTAGAAAGGTTTATGACCTTACGCTGAACCGAAGAGATAGAAACTGAGGCTGTGGAATGTGTTCGCCATTCAGTGATAGTTTCTATAACCTGTTTTTATATAGATCCAGCGTAAAGAATTTTTCTCCACTGCTGGAATGTTAAATTTAACAATGTGGTTGTAATGGGCAGCCAGAGGCTAGTTGTTTATAACCAGATTTTAAAAAATCATCATACAGGCCAAGCTGATGCCAGGACTTTCATTCCATTGGAACCTCTTTCAGCCTGAAATCTAATGAAAGACCTTAAAGGTTTAATAATAATAGAACCGTTCAGACCTGTTCACGCACTCATTGTAACATCTGAAAAAGTTGTCCAATATATAGTATTTTATTTTGCATTTTATTGTTCAAAAGTCCTTCCTTTCTCTCTGTCTGTGCCACAGAAGTTTGAAGACTGTTCTCCTTATTGCTTTATTTACAGAGAGAGAGAGAGTGAGTTGTAAAGTAGTAACTTTTTTTGTTTGTTTGATGGAGATTATTGTAGCCTGGCACCCAAGGACACTGATAGGCCATATGGATAAGGTGTAGGTGGCTGTAATGCAAGGGCATACACACCTGATACCTGTATGACAATTAGCTTAGCATAATCAAGGTCTAGCTGTTCATAAGGAACTAACTCATAGATGACCTTATATCACAAGGTGTGTATTACAATGATACATGACAGAAAATGGTGACGTGAGGAACCGCAGATATATGCTTTTGGGATTTTAGAGACAGTTTGGAGGATATTGAGTTTAATCAAAACTACTAATTGCAGGTATACTCTGGTAACTAGTTGACTTAAATACTAATAACTATGAGGTAAATGGTTAATTAACTTATAGATGTTAGGAACCCCAATATTATTGAGGTATGGAAGCATGTGGCTAAAACCATCACTAAATATGTATAATGCCAGTGGATGTTAGCATAAACCATTATAAAAGTCGATACCCAGGCTGTGGGCAGTGGGAGACATTGGAAAACACTGACTTGATGACTATGTGTGAGCCAACTCGTCTGCACTGGGCGTCCCTGCGAGGGATGACGTGAATAATGCATGGAGTACTGGACGTTCTGTATTGGCGCTGTCTCCTTTGCCATACTATAGGGTGTATGATTCTGTTTGTTGTGCTAATAAATTTTATAACATTGATAATCCAATAATTCTTCTTTTCCCGTCCAAACTATTGTGTGGTACTCCATTCCACTGCTGAACAGATGTCCTGTTTTGACTCAGAGATGGCCGCATTACAGTGGTAGAGAAGTCCTTCATCTTCTCTCTCTCATATATTATATTAAGATTGTAAAGCACTGTGCAGTCCTTTGGGATGAAAGATCCTACTGTTTTTAAGATGATATTATAGCAAATATTTTGCTCATTCTTTTATTTCACCAAAATATTTTTATTGTTAAGCTCTTACATCACACCAACTTAGTTTTAATGTTGCTTAGCTACCACATTACTTAACTCTTTTTGAAAATCCTAAATCAATGAATGGATATGTCCAGGTAATGCTGGATTTCATTTCTTGTGAGTTTCCTATCTTAATATCTCCATCTTTGTTTCCCCAGAGTTATGTGGTTGGTTATTCACGATCCAGCTTTACTAGTGCCATCTGAAGTTCTCACTGGATGTTCAGTTAAAACTCTTAAAGACATTAATCTCTTCTTTTTCCTTCACAGAAGTACTTGGCCATTGGGGAACTGGGAAAAGCTACTGATACATTAGATGCTACAGGAAAAGTAACCGAAGAAAAGCCTTATGGTAACTTTGTATTAATTAGATCATAGATCTAAATTAAAGTGCAATAATTGGCCTGTATCTTACCAAAGCGAAGGAGAGATTTTGGACTTCACACTCTTTCATTTTTTCAGCATTGCATTTGTGGGAAAGCAAGACAATTGACCTGATGCAACAGTTTATATTAAAAAGAAAAATCCCTTCTTGGGGACAAGAGGACATAGCTCTTTGGAGCTTTGTGTCTCATATGATGCTGAAAATTAAATGTAATTTCTAAATCAAATTGCATGATTATTTCAGCTTTAACCTGAGTGCCTAAGATTTCACAGCTGGGTCCAGCACAGTGGTTGACTTCAGTTTTTTCAAGAAACTAGCATCAAACTAAAAAAAGAAGAACAGGAGGACTTGTGGCACCTTAGAGACTAACAAATTTATTAGAGCATAAGCTTTCGTGGACTACAGCCCACTTCTTCGGATGCATCCGAAGAAGTGGGCTGTAGTCCACGAAAGCTTATGCTCTAATAAATTTGTTAGTCTCTAAGGTGCCACAAGTCCTCCTGTTCTTCTTTTTGCGGATACAGACTAACACGGCTGCTACTCTGAAATTTAGCATCAAACTAGTAAGGTGCAAAATAGAATCAGGCATAGCTGTATTGTTTTGCCTTCAGTGTACTGGCATCACCAATAAAATCGTCATCCTTCAGTGCACAATCCCATGCGGGATGCCTTTGCCCTTGAAACCCAGAAGGAAAGAAGTACTTCAGTCTCCCCTCCAAAAAGCCCCTTTAAGTACAGGCTTTTTTATTTTAAAATGGGGCTGGCATAGACTTACCTTTTCACTTTTTCACCTGTTCATGCTGTCTCTCTTTTGCAGGCTGGCTCCTAGCAATCTAAATAAATGAGCCTCTCCTACACAGAGACCATGGTGCATAGGTTTGACAGTTTTGAACTAATTCTATGTACTGCTTTGTCAGTTCACACGTTCTGGAGTGCATTCACAGATAGGGTAAAGAAACCACTGTATGTCTGAGAAATAATGCAGGACTAATTGGGAACCCACCTGAAAGTGTTTGCCATTAATTCTTTCGCAACATAAAAAGAATGCTATAGATAGCTCGTCTCCTAGCAACTCTTACAGGCCCCACTCTGTTTCTGATACCTAGGAACAGGTAAATACAACAAAATTACCTTTCATTATCTTGTGATGAAAAAGGTATGCTGAATTTTTTCCCTTCCCTCTTGCATGTAATTTTCCTCCTTACACTTGGTGCAGGCAAGCACCAGTTCCTCTTTCACCCTGAACTGCATTGCTAATGCTGGCTGGTAATGTCTTTTTGACTGCCTGGTGCTGCTCAGAGAACTTGCTCACACTGCCTCCATTTCAGTACCGAATGGTCAGTAGAATCTTCTTATCCATCTATCTAGCCTTTTGTAAGGTTGCCCATCTGAGTTGCTAAACCACACAGTTTTATAACAGGTACAAATCAAAGTGGTTTCTACTTGCTTCTCAGAAAGGCAGAATGCATGATTCTGTGCGAACACCCTGTTATGCTGACAAAATACACTGCACATTCACCAGCCCATGATGAAGTATTATCGCTAGTAATTAAAACTCAATTTCCATTGCCAGAATGGATGAACCAGGTATGTTTCATGATACATTAGCCTTGCTTGCTTGCTGTCTTCATGCTTCTTGCGTTCAGAAATTTACTGGGGCTTGCCACCATTAGTGCAGACCAGCGAGATTGTATTGTGAATTCTCCAAAGGAGAGAGCACAAGAACCATGTGCTCTCCTCTACTCTTACTTCCCCCGATTTGTTTCCTTCTCTTCCCATCTCATAACAATCTCCCAAACCGCTGGTTTCAGCTTCTTGCGTAGTTGCTGATTTTTTTGCACATTATACACTGCTGAGGTTCGGAGCTGAATTTCAACTTCCCTTTGAGCTTTAGGTCCTAATCCTGTGAGGTGCCAAGTGCTCCCTATTCCCATGGAATCCAGGACTGAGTCCTAAGCGTAGGGGAGGGAAAGCGGCTTACGAGAGCTGCAGAATTCTTCCTCAAGGACCACATTGGGTCCAGAGTGGAGAGCACTTGCAGAAAGCTGCCCACTGTCTGAAACAGAAGCAAGCACTAAAATTTTATAGGAAAGTCTCTAGACAGAAGTTAAGAAAACAAACCATTGTAAATATCAGTTACACACTGCAAGGATGTGTTGAAAAGGTCTGCTTGGATTTTAACCCCTCCCAATCTTTTTTTTTAATTATTATTGTTTGTTTGTTTATTTTTTGAGGGAAAAGCACCTTGTACAGCCAGATTGAAACAATTTCCACTTGAGGAAGCAAGAATCACTTTATTGCCTTCCTGTTGGAAAATGAAAATGAACTTTGAAAGTAGCTGTGAACTTGGTTTAGTGCTCCTTTGATGCTTTTCTGAGAGAGCCGTTTACATTTTGTGGCTCCTTTGATAATGATCCGTAGTGGTGTATACCCACGACCCTCCCCAGCTTCTTATTGGCTAAATCCAGGCATTGGGAATAGAACTTGCAAGGACCTTTACCACTTAAGCGAAGGGATGTCATTAATAGAACTGGTTGAATAATTATAAAAAAGAAACAAAACCCCTCTTTTTCCTCTTTGCAAATCATTTGCAACCAGACTTGATCCCAGATCCTAAACTGATATATACTGGCATAGCTCCATTAAACTGACACTGTTTGGTGATCTGTGTGTTGTTTATGTTTATCTGATGAATAGTTTATGCAAATAAACATTGAACAAATATCACTCTTTAGCGTGTCATAGAGTGCTCTTACAATAATTTGTACCATTTTGTTTTGCACATATTATTTTGCTTGGTTTTAATCATTGACCTGTTTTCCTTCTGTAATCTTATCAGCATCCCAGTGCACTGTTGACCTGAGAATTTCTGGTCTCAGAAGACAAAGGAGTTATTTTGATTTACACCAGTATAGATAAGACTAGAAGTTCTTGAGTCAGTAGTTGTGATCTTGATGGACTTGCAGTTGGGGACTATTCCATCAGAATCTGGCCTGTGTAGAGGTCACTGGTCACATTATTTCTTTCAGTGTTTAGTGTAGAAACCATTGGCAAATTGTCTGCAGTGCCTATTCCAAGCACAAACTGGACATGACTGCTGTATTTTAAACCATTGTGCAACAGGTGGCAAACTCTAAAAGCCTGCATAGAAATACAGGGCTCCTTTATTAAATCATCCTTTTATCGGCAGCTTGAAGCCTGCATGAAGGTACTGTGTAATTTGTGCTGAGACCTACTAGCAGTTATAGCTTTTATCTCTCCCCAGAATGTAAGAAGGGGTAGAGTATATTTCTCTATAGCAGAAAAAACTAGATCTGGAAAAAGAGAGACCTGGCAGGGGAAACCTCAGGAACAGCCAATCTTGGGGAGAAAGTTTAGGCTGAGCATTGTGGTGGCTTTTGGATGAATTATTAGCAAAACCAAATCTCAGGACTGGGGTAAATCTGAACTATGTAGAGTATGCGTATGTGCTAATCCGAGCAGGGTGAGTACAGAGCTTACACAATGTTTCAGCAAAGTCACGAATCTAATGAAGCTGCCTTTGCTTTTGTGGGTTTACAAGTGAAAGCAAAAAAATCCAAACTGTCATGTCAGCCTGTGATGGCACTGGGGGAGGAGCAGACAGGATCGTCATTTTTAATACCAGCCTGTTCAAACCGTGAGAAATTGCAGAAGACAAACATTATTTATTCTAGGTCCTATCAGGCTAATTTGTAAAATGTTTACTTTGATAAACCGACATTGCACAACGTTGTTTGTTAATGACTGAACATTATGCCTCACTTTTTTCTTTTTCTTTCTTTTCTTTTCAAAGGTTACTAAATTAGCTGTACCACAAATTATTTTCTCCAGAGCTTAGTGGGCTTTTTCCGATTCCCCTCTCAATCTGGGGAGTATGAGATCAAAGCAGGAATTGAACCCAGCTGTGTCATTAAGTGCCCTAACCACCGATTCATTCCGGGGGGTGAATATTGAGAAAGAAAACAAGTGACACTCCTGCTCAGTTTACATACCAAGTTTCAGCTGGAGCAAATGGGTTCACAGTGGACACGCTGACAGGCTCATAAGGATAGTATTTACTGCCGTATGGTTTCTTCTCTGACACCTTGCTAAACTGCAGCACACAGCAAGACTGCAAAACAATAACATACATGAGGTTCTTTAGGGGAAGCTCTGAATTTATGGTATAAAAGATTCTGCCATTCCCCTCCCCCCATGCTAATGTGCATTGGTCTCCCCAACATCCTTGACTGATTTATGAATCACTGCAGCATTACCATTAATGACACTTCTTTTAGACAGCTGCTGGGCATAATGGCAGCATCTGCTATTGAAATTGCAGTGTTTGGTTTACAAAAGTGAGGCATAAGTTGCTCTCCTCTGATGCTGCAACGGAGAGGAGACTGTTTGTTTTTGGGGGAATAAACCCTTATGCATATTGTGAGATCCATCTGCTTTGAAGAACTACTGAAGTGCAGAATAAAACCTAATAAAGGGCCTGAGAATGCTATCCATTTTATTTCGTTTTAATCAGAACTCTGTTGACTTCATTGGAGTGACATGAACCAAATCTATTTTATGAGAAATGGGGCCAGCCAATTCCTAGTCATTCATTGATTTGCATGTAGATTACAGATCTGAAGTTTGCTTTCTGAACAGATAAGAGGCAACTGTCATATTGAAACCCCTCTTAAGCAACCAACAAAATTGGTTACTGAAAAGACGGCCTTCTAATAAAGATAGTGCAGAACTGTACTCAGTACACTGGAGGCAGTCTCTCTAGAGAGAAGTGATAGTTAATAAGGGTATTTGCTGAATAAAATGGCAATAGTTAGAATGCATAAAGAAACATAATGATGCCTCCATGAGCTTTAATGGGTTAGATATTTGAATCTTGATAGTTAGGGAAATTTGATGTGTTGTTCCCACTCTCTTCTCTTACTGGAAAGAAAATGTGTGCTTTACATCTCAAATGTCCCTAAAGCTATGGGATTAACTGTTAAGAGAAGCTGCTTAGTTTAGCCAAGCAGTTCCCTCCTTTATCAAAATCAAAACTAGGAAGGTTTTCATAGTCTTGCAACATAGTTTTCCAAAAAATGAATGCTCAGGCCTGAATGGAAATTGGAAAGTATTAATAAAATCATGTATGTTGGGGTTTTTCAGCTCTTGGGTACAACACCCACCCCGCCCCCAGTTCCTGCTAGTAACTACCAGTTTCATCGGCTGGGAGGCATTTCACAATGTCCATTCAGTTCTGGGATGAATGTAGTGCCCCTACCTAATTCAAGAAGATAAGGGAGAGGGGGTTGGGGGAGGACGTGGCTAAGGCTTAACTTGTTCCATTTCTCTCACCCTTTCCTTCCACGTTTAACTCAGTTATGCAGAAAGAAAAAAGAGAGGGGAGCAGAGGATCCAGGGAAAGGAAGAAAACTGCCTTGAGGGCTTCCCTACGTGCTTAAATTGTATCACTTTAACTGTACTGGTAATGGATGCAGTGATGGCAGTAGTCTCGTATGGGTAGGGGCTAAATTACACCAGTAGAAGATACTTCTGTAACTGTGTCCAAATAGGGGATGATGTGGTATAACTATTTCAGTAGGAAATTTTACCCCTAACTGAAATAATTAAATTTGGTACAAAAACTGTGTGTGGACCAGGCCTTAGAACTGATTCCCTAACTACAACTCCCTTCCCCCTCATGCCAGAGGCTGTGACGTGGTATAGCACAGAGCAGCTATGCTGGTCTTCTCTACCCAGGGCTCCTCCTGTTCAAGGGAAATTCCCAGCTGGCCAGGTCTGCTGGGTTTCCAGACCCTTTTCTTTGGAAAAGGGACAATATCAGAACAGAGAATCAGGCCCACTGTATTTACTGACTTTTATTTATTTATTTATTTATTAAGGCCGCAGTTGAACAAGATGCTTAAGCACATGAGTAGTCCCACTGACTTCAATGGGATTTAGTTATTATTTGTATTTCTATAGCATCTAAGACCATAATAGTGGACCAGACCCCCACTGTGCAAGCACAGAACAAAAAGGAGGTAACAATAATATTTGCAGTCTGGAGCATCTTTCTGTATTGGTGCCTAAAATAGGACTATTGAACTAAATGTTTTAAACTGCAAGAAACGTGTAAATCAACCCAGACAATTTGCCCTCCTCTGCTTGTGTTTACTCTCACTCTTACCTCCTCCTCTACCCACTGTGGTCTCCCACCATCTTCTGTGAGATTCTTTTCTTAGTTTAGATTATAAGATCCAAAGGGCAGGGACCTTCTCTTTGTACCTGTTTGTAAAGTGCCACGGACACCGAGAGTGCTATATAAATAATCAGTGCTAATGTATATCTTGTTTCCTTTTGACAGATCAGATAACAAAAGAAGATCTTGAACGTGTGCTGCAAAAGTTCACAGGGGACATAATGCAAGTTCCTCCACTGTAAGTTGTGTAGTACTCGGGCACTGCCAGCAGCATTATCCCACTTGGAGCATTTTTCAGCAGAAGCCAGTTTTGCCATAAATAGAGTTCTCTTTTGACAAGAAGATATTGGCAAGGCAGGTGCAACCTTTGGGTGGGCTAGAGTTTACTTTACTGCCTTTATCCTAGTGCAGTGGTTCTCAAACTGTGGGTCGCAACCCCATTAAAATGGGGTCGCCAGGGCTGGCTTAGACTTTCTGGTGCCTGGGCCCGAAACCCAAGCCCCACCGCCTGGGGCCAAAGACGAAGTCCAAGGGCTTCAGCCTTTGGCGGCGGGGCTCATGTTACAGGCCCCCTTGCCTGGGGCTAAAGCCCTTGGGCTTCAGCTTTGGCGCCCCCGCCCAGAGCGGTGTGGCTCAGGCCTTAGGCCCCCTCCCCACCTGGGGCAGTGAGGCTCGGTTGGGACTTTGGTCCCCTCTCCTGGGGTCCTGTAGTAATTTTTGTTGTCAGAAGGGGGTCGCGGAGCAGTGAAGTTTGAGAACCCCTGTCCTAGCACCTAAAACCAACTCCCATAGAAAAGCACATGGAGAGTCAGAATTCACTCCTTGAGGATATTCAGCAAGGATTGCACAGGGTCAGCCGCCCCACAATCAAGTAAAAAAAAGGAATGAGTTTAATTCTTAAGTACCAACTTTATAAAATATTATGATAAACAATAATAATAATACCTTCATTTCTGTAACACGGCTCCTTTATAACCCACATACGGTACATTATCTTCACAGTGATACATAAACATAAGTAAAGAAAACAAATAAAATATAAACAGGTGAGTCTCAACCGAAACACAGTGAGAAGTAACTCAGAGTTCCCAAAAACGTAGGTTAAGTTCACCTGAGTCTCAGCTACAGTCTTTGATCACCAAAATGTATACAGTCTGCTGAGTCGAAAGCACTGCGACATCATCTTCCCTCCACTTGCTTGCAAAAATCTCCAGCTGGAATCCATGCAGACTCTTCTTCCTCCTCGGCTAGTCAGCTAACTAATTAACCAACCCCCCAGTTTAAGGGTATAGATTAAAAAAAAAAAAAAACTGTTACAAGAAAAATACAAAATTAAGAAAAGCAAAACATAAATGACTCTTTCCCCATCGTCATTCAAATAAGAGAAAAGTTGGTGAATCATACAAGTTGTGACAATTTAACTAAAACAGTTTGGCTGAAATCAAGCAACCTTCCAAGTATACAATTAAAATGAAAGAAATTAGTTTTCCCTTCCAATTTCTTCTTTCTGCAATTAACACCTCCAAGGCTTCCCTGTTGGAGGGTTAACAGTATCACTGACCTGCTGCAAAAGGCTTCAGAGTCAGGGGGAAACAGCCTGCTTTCTGCTGCTGTGTCTCCGCTTCTCCCAACCTACACACTTGCATATGACCTTTTGTAAAGCAGCTACCCTCATGGAGTCTAAGTCCAGTTACTGGGAAGGTACTGACCAGACCCAAAACTACTATACCCAATTCCAGAAACTTCTGAGGTGGAGTGTTAATTGTGCATCTGCCTAACAACAATGAACCAGACACAACTCCTTCCTACCCATCCTTCTCTATAGATCGCTTAAAGAGATATCCTTCTATTAGGCACGTGGGTTACACAGGCTGTAGGGTTTATTAACTTGACAAATTCAGAGCTGACAGTCACGTTGATTTTAACATCAGACATAAATTGTCACGTACTGTGTTTTGCGGCAAAATTTTAACATAGAGAAGGAATCGGATACTATTTTTGTAGGAGTTTGTCAGGACCCTGCATTATCTGCCAGTTAGTGAAGAATATTTTGAGACTTCCACTTCGTTCTGTAAACAGAATGGTACTTTAACTTCTGTGTTTAAAAAAATTTTTTTTTTTTGAGATTTCAATACTAGCTTCCTGAAAACTTAAGCCTATTTTCTGCAAGCTACATATAAATCACTTCTGGTAAACTTGGGTAGTTTTTCTCTTTTAACATTGTCCTGGGCTGAGGACTACAGTGGTCTTTGGATAAGGCCCTTTGTCACCAATTAAATGAATCTAGTTTCATCAATAGTGGTCAGTTAGACATACTGAAACAAGGCTGGGTAGTTGGCAATTGCCTCTCATGAGAGACTCAAGACTGAAGTAGTGGGGATATTCTGAGTCAGGGTCAAGGAGAAAGGAAGAGCTATATGAAGGAAGCTGTCTGTACAGCATCAGCTGCACTGCCTACCGATCCTGGGCCCAACATAACATTCGGTAGTCTGTTGGTCCAGTAGGCTTCAGTGGGGCCATGTGTTTGAGTCCGTTACCATACCCACTATTGATTCCTCACTTTCATAAGCAATGAATTCAGTTATGAACCCTTTTTAAATGCAAGTATTGAATACGTGACTAACATTTATTGCGCTTAACTATTTCTCGTATAAAGAGGCTCCTGTGTACAAATGATTTCAATCGTTCTTTTTTTTTTTTTTTTTAATGAGCACTTGGAGAGGATTAGGAGGCTAAAATATATCCTCCTGTAGTGCAGTATTAATAGGATTTGAGGACGGGAGGCTTGTTGCATTACAGCTGTCTGACACACATTTGTACGGTCTGTCCCATCAGCTATTCTGCTCTGAAGAGAGATGGACAAAGGCTGTCATCTCTGATGAAGAAAGGAGAAGCAGTGGAAGCAAAGCCTGCTAGGCCGGTTACGGTGTACAGCCTCTCTCTCCAAAACTTCCAGTCACCACTGTTCACGCTGGGTAAGGGCCAAAGATTTGATGCAGGCTGATGTTCCCAGCTCGTCTACACTCAACCTGGAAATGAAATAACTAAGTGGGTCTCAGTTCACATGGTTAGTTATTAGAGGTTTTTAAGATCAGGCTTGAGAAAGCCCTGGCTGGGATGATTTAGTTGGGGATTGGTCCTGCTTTGAGCTGGGGGTTGGACTAGATGACCTCCTGAGGTCGCTTCCAACCCTGATATTCTATGATTATTTCAGTGCGAGTCTGCACGTGGGCGCTTCCTTTTGCAATAAGAGTGCCCCAATTCGATTTGACATAAGCTGATTTTGTATTCTCATTCTATGGCGAACTTGGCCGGGCTGGGAAGAGAATTATTCATACCCACCACAATTGCATTCCAATCCCTGGCTCACTCCCTCCTGAAAGGGGGCAGGGAAGAGCAATGATATGACCCTGTTTCCAATTTGTGGAGAGGAGATCCACACTCCCTTCTTCCATATGTAAAGAAATGTAGTTAACGCATTAGGATGCACAGACATGAATTAGAAGCCTTTGAAAATCTTATCCTCCTTTAATATTGACAGTGAAGGCAGAAGAGTTGTATGCCTTCTGGAATTACACTGATTGCTCCCTTGGGAGCCCTTTGGTGTACTATATGTCGTGTTGTTAAAAGTGGGTCTGGCCACTATATTTCAAAGGTGTATGTTATTTAAATAGTTATTTTATGGTTGGGAGATTAGTAGCTGATCACTGTGGGAGGCAGGGAAGGGAAGGGAAGGGAGGGGGAGTTAAGGAAGACAGGAATAGTAAAGATGTTTTTTATAATGTCACAGCTCGTGTCAGCTGTGCACTTTAAGTACAGTCAATATTTTAAAGTGTTCATTGTTGGTTTGGAGTAGCACTTAAAATGACTGTTTTTCATCATTGGAAAGATGAAACTTATGACCTTTTGAAACCTTTCAAATGAACGAGACTGAAGTATTTATTAAAATGCCAAGGCCAATAGTTAATTTATAATGCATTTGTTCAGTCACTGTTATGTTTGCTTTCTCTCCTCTCTGGCTTTGCAATCTCACCCGCACATATGTTACAGGATGAATAATTTATATTGTATCCTATAAATATTTTATCACTTGATTGTTTGCTTAGTGCATTTTTACATTTGTTGGGAGCACTGTTTCTATGTAAAGTAGATTTCATACTGGGCTGGGAATTTACTATGTCACTGTTAAAATTCCAGATGTTGAATGTGGAGGTGGCTTTTATGTGAGAAGTCTGGTCAGTGACATTGGAAAAGGTAGGCATGGAAAAAGCATGACTGCGTACGGAATGTACATCTCTGCTAATAGAAGAATATTTTCCTTTTGCATATCTCTGGTCACCAGACCTAATGTGCTGGGCTGCAGTGCTGTCATTCACTTTCGTGTACTAAGGTAGTTGCCTCTGGAGCTTAAAGGAAAGAATGGTAAATAATTGTGAAGGAATCACAAGGGAGAGAATAAAAATGGAAAAGGTGAAAGTGTTGGGCAGAAAAAAAAAATACAAGGCCCTGTGATTTTTATTTATTTATTCACCGCTTGATCCTTTAAAGGACAAATACAAAGACATGGTCCCTGCCCCAAATTTCTCCTTTTGATTGCATTTCAAATTCATTTTGAAATCCTCCCACACCTGAGGAGATTAAGAGTATATTTCAGAGACTGTTCTTCATCCTATGTCCAAAGGCCAACTCTGTGTGTGCTGTATCCTTGTGAACCTGATTCGGAATCTCTTCTGTCTCAGTGGTGATTAATTACTGCATTGGTATTTATCCTAGGTTGTTCCTCATTTTATACTGTTCTAGTAAGTGATATAAAGTAAAATTTTAGAAAAGCCTAAGCCTTATTTTTAAAAGGGATTGAGGCTCCTAAATCTCTTTAAAAGTCAGTGGAACTTAAGCTCCAAAATCCCAAAGTCACTTTTGAAAATTTTACCCTGGATCTGTTTTAACTTGCATTACTAATTTTCTTTTTGTATTTTGATATGAATATGCAAAATCTCCTGAAGACCTTTGGTCAGATTCTGATCTCCTTTATTCTGAAGTAAACCTGTTGAAATTGTTCCAGATTTACATTGATGTAAGTGAGATGAGAATCTGAATAGGAGCCCCTTTTCTCCAACTAAAAATATATCCAAAAAATTATATATAATTAGCTCGCTAGGGATTTTGAACAAGATCCATCGTTTTTAACTTGAATATTCACCTTTTCTGGCTGCTTTCTCCTTTTTATGCTATAGAACTCTCTTCCTGTGCCAATGTGCAAGAGCTGACCCGGACCAAACAAGGACCATTTACACTAGAGGAGCATGCACTTCATGAAGACAAATGGACAATTGATGAAATTGCACAGTCCTTGGAGCATTGCATGTCTTTTCTTGCAGTAGAGCCCTCTCTTAAAAAATTAAAGACTGAACATTCTGAAGAATCCACTGTGAATTGTGAAGATAAGTGATGTCAGGTCAAGGAAAAAGACTGAACGATTGAGACCTCTTAAGATTGGAGGTGGGATTGTCTTGCCTTGGTGTGTAAATTTACAACCTTGTGCATTGAGAATGACAAATTGCAAGGCAAAGAAAATGATCCCTTTCTATCTTTTTCTGGTGTTAAGCTACATGCACGCGCACACACAGTGTCCAGCATTTATTATTCCCTCACTCATATTCTGCACTGCACACTGTAAACGGGTCTGTCACTACTGTAAACTCCTCATTGTACTCTTGAAAGACCTTGCAAGATACATTTCTGATACTACCTTTGCAATAAAAACTTTGTTTAAATTTTGCAAAGTGTTCCTGGAAGGGGGAAAATAATTCATTTTCTTTCTGTAGCTGTTACTCAAATTCAGATATTGGAAAATGGAAACCGAATTCCATGCCAATTTGAAAGATGCAAAAATGTGGAATGGCACTTTTATTTTGAGTTCTTATGAGATTTCTTGAAGTGTAGTCCTTATTACATGGATTGGTCGGTCAGTGGAATTTCACTGAGGGGCTGGTCAGCATTGCCCTGAATGAGTTGTAATATAATAAATACCATGATGATTTCAGTTTAGCTGAACTGCTTATGTATATAAACAGTAAGAAACGCAATATTGTCACTGACTCTCTCTCTGCATACAGATGCGCATAGCTTCATATTGGTAAAATGTCATAATTTCTGTCTGCAAATAAATTGAGATTATAGTTACCTGTTGTGCTCTTTATGGGATAGAAGGGATTCACCTGTTGTCCCAGTGTATTGCCTCAGGTTCCTAATCAGCTCCAGTGGCTTGGATGGAGGCCTGAGGCCAGTGTAGTGCTGGGTTTTGACCAGTGAGGCCCTGTAGTGAAGCAAAGGCTCACAGGAGTGGCACCTCCTGCTGGTCATCTCAGGAATTAGCACTCCAGCCTACAGAGCACATCCTACTGGCCAGGGTCTTGCCTGCCTTAAGGCTCCCCTGTCCCTACTGGACCCTGGTGTCTCTTACCTCAGGGTCCTGCCCCAGCAGTCCCCACACTCTGGGTCTCCCCTCCCAGGGGAACCCCCAACCCTCTAAACCCACCTTGCCTCAGTGGCTACTGCTAGTCATCATCTAGCCCCCAGTCACTGGGGCAGACTGCAGTCTACAATGGCTACTCATATTGGCAAGGGGTTAGAACCAGCTGCCTCTGCCTATTCCCAGGCTGTATCTTTGCAACCCCAGTACTGCTTCATAGGCCTTCATCAAGGCCTGCAGCCTGGGGGTTTACCAGGCTGGCACTCCTTTGCCCTATTCCCCAGCACTGCTCTGGTTCAGGTACCTTCCTCTCAGACAGCTAGCCCGTCTCTCTCCAGCCCTGGAGAGAGACTCCTCCAGCTTCTGGCCCACAGCCCTCTTATCAGGGCCAGTGGGACCCTAATTGAGTTGGCCACAGCTGTGGCTGTTACTCCAATCAGCCTAGCTTGGCTGTTTTAAGCCCTGTTCTTCAGGAGTGGGGCAGCTGCCCCACTACAGGCCACCATTAGCAGTTGTGTTGGTGACAAAGTGACCCACCATAAAGGATTTAAGTTGCTCAGCTGGGGCTTGATCTAAAGCCCATTGAAGTCAATGTGAGCCTTTCAGTTGATGTGAGTTGTATTTAGATCAGACCCCTACTGACTTACAGCCTGAAGGTTGTTGGAGACCGTTGGAAAGCACTACTCTCCTAAGTTCTTTCCACATAAGTTCTATCCCACCATACTTTCCTTCTGGAAGAAGGGATAGCACAGTAACAGCCTGAAGATGAGCATTATTGCCCTACTTAGAAGAAGTTAGCAGAGGGTCACCAGCCCTCTTGTAGTGAGTACTGAGGATGTGCAGTTTAGTAAGGAAGTAATCACTGAGATAAACTCTTGCTTCATATTGCCTGAAGGATTAATGATTGAAGGCAACTGTCAGCAAGTGGGATGGATTGGCCATTGTTACAGGAGACCACCATTTTAAGGCCAAAGGGTCTTATGATCTTCTGGTCTGCCCTTCTGTCCTACTATAACATAGGACATAGAGTATCATCTGGTTATTCCTGAAGTGCAGGAAGTTACTCTTCCTTTCTATGCAAGTGAACACTACCAAGCCTA
Organism: Chrysemys picta bellii; assembly: GCF_011386835.1. NCBI lineage: Eukaryota > Metazoa > Chordata > Testudines > Emydidae > Chrysemys > Chrysemys picta. The sequence goes on along the minus strand of NC_088797.1, from coordinate 116,479,027 downwards.
GTAGCTTGTGGCTGTATTAGAATGCATTTTTTATAGACACATATTAAACCTTGATTTAAAGACTCCAAGTGATTGATGAATTCACCACTTCCCTTGGAAAATTGTCCCAGTGATGGGTCTCACAGATGAGCACCCTACTTACCAGCTATAGAGTCATTCTCCCTTCCTCTCTCTGGACCAGTGAATATTCAAGTATTTTATAAAAAGTAGAAGAGCTTCAGCAGGAGAGACTGAGAGACACCCATCTCAAGCTACCCAGTGGTTATGTTACCTATTTGGGAGGTGAGAGACCCAAGTTCAAGTCCCTGCTCCAATGACTATTGAAGTATTTATAGAAGCTGGAACCGCTTCATCAGGAGAGATTGAGACCTGCTACAGAACACCCCACAGCCCAGCAGTTCAGGCACTCTCCTGTGAGGGGTAGGTTCCCTGCTTCACATTAGCACAGTAGGAAACTGAACCTGGGTCTCCCACATCCCAGGTGAGTGCTAATTACTGGGCCATTGGTTTATAAGGGAGGTGGCACCACCTCTTCCTCCTCCTTCCACCCCAACCACATCTTTTTTTTGGAACTACCCAGAGACCCCAAAAAATCAATTATTTTCCCAGTTCTGTCTACAACAGGCAAGGTAGTTAGCATTTTTTCTTCTGTTTCCCCAAAGGAAACCAAATGAAATAGCAAACAATCACCTTTCAGTATACATCTCTTGAATGATCAAAGACTTTGGATTAAAGCCCTGTTTTTTTTAAACTGTCTATCCCAATCTTCCTAGGCTCTTGCAAAAGCCTAATTAGTGTTATCCCAGTGGTCCTGTGGAATTGAATGGTAAGCTTTCACTTTGTTCACATATCCTGGGGATATCTTTCTGTTTTTTTCCCAATAGCCAACAAGAATAGTCTGCCAGTCTAGTTGTTATATCTACAGGGAGTTGTTTCGGAGGAAAGGATTGGAACTGAAAATCTCCTTTTCTATTGTTAGGTAACATATGTACATAGTGCTATAACTGTCTCACACATTCGTCTCATCTGTTTGCTTGGTGTTTACCACTTTTCTCAGTATTCTTTTTAAGCTTTCTAAATATTCTTAAATTCAGCAGAGTGACCTATATTTTCTTCTGCCTTTGAGTAAGTTTGATGCTGTCTAATCTGCTGCAGGCATTACCAATGTACTTATAATTTTCGTAACAAAGGGCCTGTTCCAAAGCCTATTACAATCAATGGAAAGGCTCCCATTGACTTGTATGGGCTTTGGATAAGACCCAGAGTGCTAAGCAAAATCTATACAGAAAGCAGAGAGAGAGAGAGAGAGAGAGAGTGTGTGTGTGTGTGTGTGTGTCTGTCTGTCTGTCTGTCTGTCTACTCAGGCATTTTCCTGCGTCATCTTTGAGGGCTTGTGAAGAGGTATGTAGACAAAGAATCTTGCTATAGGCTGTCTAAGGAGTACAGAGTTTGGTTCAAGCCCTGTATAGGAGTGACCCTGCTACTTGAGAGAATGCCTTTCCCTCTACAAACTTGACTTTCCATAAAAGTTTTGTTTCCTTGTGACACACAGTCAAGCCACAGAGTAGGCTTGTAAGGGCAGTGGTCAGAACTTTCTCAGGGGATGGGGCCTGAACTCTGGGCCTTGCCCCCACCAGAGGGAAGAACAACCATGAAAACTTTCTCACTTTCAGAACTAAATAAAAAACTTAGTCTGCTTAGTTTTCCCTCAGCAAGTTCCTCATTCCTTCATCCTTTCTGTCCCACAGATAAAAATCTATAAGCTAATAGTTTCCTCTCCAATCTGGGAAAGAAGGAAAAAAGCACATGTTCCTGTTTTAAAATATCTGCATGATGCCCAGTATCTACAGTAGGGAGCAGCACCTAGAAGGTGTTTGTGTAAAGAGTGAGCTTGACAGGACTGTATCAGTCGGTGAAGCCAGGAATGAGGCATGCACAGCATTCCAAAGACTTGTCCATACAACCCCTCACAAGGTGGTAGCGTAGAGGGAACTGATCCTCAACATTGGGCTATCTGTCCCATAACTCAGACTGCCCTATCTCTTTCCCTGTGCCTCTTCCTATGTGCTCAGCTTGGTCTCTTTCCTGGTCCTTTCCTGGTTGTTCTCATGTTCTTTAATGGAGCACTCCCTTCCAGGTCTACTCTCCCTGCAGAGATTCCCCTCCCTGATCACAGGCTACCCTTATATCTCCCAGCAGTCCTGGGCCCTAGTGACTTGCTACTGTCACATTTCTCTTGCACACTTAAGGGGGCAGGCTACACCTGGCACAGGTGCAGCTCACAATGTCAATGTCACAGCTCAGAATAGCTACTTCAGGGATGCTTTAAAAAGTTGTTCAAAATATTTTGGGACTACTCCTTGTATCCCTAAAAAAAACAACAAGGAGTTTGGTGGCATCTGAAGAAGTGAGGTTTTTTTACCTACAAAAGCTTATGCCCAAATAAATCTGTTAGTCTTTAAGGTGCCACCGGACTCCTTGTTGTTTTTGTGGATACAGAGTAACACAGCTACCCCTGATACTTGACTCCTTGTATCCCTCTGTTTGTAAAGACCAGATAGACCGTTAGCTACTGTGAGCCCTGCTGAATGGGGACCAGAGGAAGTTGCTGAGATCTGAAAAAAGGATCTAAAACCTTTTTCTAGACATAAAAATTCTCATGACCTTAAAGTCCAATATCTTGGAACTTTCCAGGGCTGGAAATGAGTGCTCTGTCCCATTGGGAACCTTGGAATCTTTCTGCCCAATGGTAACTCCTATTTTCTTTTAAACACTTAATGGATGGCAGACTTTAAACTCACAACACTTTAGGTCTAGAAGAGCTGCCTCTTTTCCAGAGCTGAATAGCACAACTGTCCAGGGCATTGGTTAGGGATGATTTGGGAAGAAAGAAAATGTATTTTTGTGAAGGTTGACATAAGAAGTACCAAGAACACAGATGAGATGTTTTAGTGGTCAGAGGACAGGCGAGGTGGTCAGAATTGCATGCTAAATCTATTGTATGGCTCTGCAACATGCCACATATGTAGAGATGATATGCAATACATATGCACTATGTAATTTTTATGGGCATCGTTACCAGGAAAAGGCTTGATTGGAAAAGTATGGTTTGTTTTTCAAGCTGAATACAATCACATTGAGCTCAGTCTTGTCATCTCTGGCACCCAGGAATGTTCCAGCCTTGTCAGTCTCTGCATCTGTTGGGCATGCACCTTTGCCACAGCTGCTTCCATGTTCTTGCCAAGGGTTTTATAATTTATCGCTGTTTCATGCTTTTGCACAGTTGGAATCCTACTTTTCTTACAAGGTCAGCTTTTAAATGTGAGGTTCTCATCCTAAACTCCAGTCATCTTATTGCAACAATTCTCCAGTATTCCTTTGCATTTTTGATTATTTCTAGTGTTGCATTGTTGATTTGTGTTTTTTAAAGTAATCAGTGGCATCTTATGTATCCTTATCAACCGTGGGATTCTGTCCATGTATTCCATAATTGTTTTCATCAGTAGTTTAGTATTTAGTCTCTTATCCTTTAGTTTTTTTCTTCTCAACTTACATGGTTACTATTTATAATAGGGGAAAGTAAAAAAAAAAAAAAAGCCAAATTTTCAATAACAGACCAACATTTTTGGATAGTTAAATTTTTTGTTTACTTTAAATGTATGATAGTTTAATCGCACAACTCATCAGTATACTTTACTTCAAAATTCTCAGTACTGGGTTACTAGAGTACCAGTTCCTTTTCACTGGCCAAGGTAAAGAAAGTTTTGTGTGTGTGCGTGTGCGCAAACATTTCCAGTATAGACTAGCCACAGGAAAATCATGCAGGACAGTGTGAATTCAGCCAGCCTGAATTACTGTCCCCATTAAGAAGCAGTCATTGTTTCCAATGGGTTCTCTGGGAAACTTCCTGATGAAGTAGACTGCCAGTAGTTAAGTGCATCCCAAATAACCATTGTCCACAAACTTTATAAGTCTACTCTCTCTCTGCCATTCTCTAAATCAGGGGTGTCAAACTCAATTGCACAGGGGGCCAAAACTCAAAACTCGCGGGCCGAACAGTATAACCATTTATTTAACAGACTAAATATTTATGTTTTTTAACCATTAATATGAACCAAAATACAGGATATCATTCCAAAATAAATACATTTCAACTTAAAATATTTTGCTCTTCATAAAAAAATATCCTGTCAATACAATACATTCAAAATCTGTACATGCTGGAATATTAAAAAATCTGAAAATATAAATAAAAAATTGAATTTAAAGCAAAAGTATAATCATAACAAATCATAACATTCCATTTTCTTGTCCTATTTAGTCAGAGCCTGATACTTGGAGTCTTTTCTTTGCAACAAGTTCGTTTATGTTTGGGGTTAGGTTCTGTGTTGTGAAGATTCTCAGGATCGATTGCAGGTGTTCATCAGTGAGGCGACTCCTGTGTGACGTTTTGTTAATTTTCATCACAGAGAACAGCTGCTCGCACAGATATGTGCTGCCAAACATGGACAGGATTCGAGCCGCATGTTGGCGGAGCTGCGGCATCGCTTCAGGAATGAAGCGAGTGAACTGTGCTGGCCCCGCAGTGTCGTACTTTGCCTTCAGTGTCCCGTTACATTGCAGTTCTATCAGCTCCATCTGCATTTCTACAGGTGCGGTTTCCACATCGACTGCAAATGGGTTGCGAAGCAGCTCGAAGTTACTTTTCTGTGCCTCAAAGTCACTGAAGCGCCGTGCGAACTCAGTGCGCAGCGCGCTGAGTTTTTCAGCAAAGGTGGCATTTGGGAAAACTGTGGCACTTTCTTGGTTCCGTATTACTTGGCAACAGGGAAAGTGAGACAAGTTGCATTGGTGCATTTGTGTCTCCCATAAGCGCAGCTTCACTTGAAATGCCTTCACTGCATCATGCATATCGGTTATTATGTGCTCCCGTCCCTGGAGTTGAAGGTTTAAAGCGCTAAGATGCGACGTTATGTCAGCCAGGAACGCCAACTCACATTTCCACTTTTCATCCCGCAGAACTGTGCAGTCTTTCCCCTTACTGTCCATGAACTGGCAGATTTCCTCTCGCAGCTCAAAGTGTCTTTTGAGAACTTTTCCCCGACTTAGCCACCGGACCTCCGTATGATATGGCATATCGCCAAACTCGCTATCTATTTCCCGCAGAAAAGACTGGAATTGGCAGTGATTTAAACCGTGGGCTCTGATAAAGTTGACGGTTTGTGTTACAGTGTTCATCACATGATCCATTTTTAGGACTTTAGCACTCAGCGATTCCTGGTGTATGATGCAGTGATACACTGTCAATTCACCGGCACAGTTCTCCTCCCGCATCTTTGAGCGCATCCTTCCCACCAGTCCATTTTTTTCACCACACATAGCAGGTGCGCCATCTGTTGTAAGTCCAACGAGTTTTTCCCACGGCAGTTTCATGTCGGTTACACTTTGAAATACATTTCCAAAGATGTCTTCTCCTTTCGTTGTCCCGTGCATCGATTTAATGTCCAGTATTTCCTCTGTTACGCACAAATTGGAATCCCGCCAGCTGTGCAGTGTCAGTCGCGTCAGTAGTTTCATCCACGGCAAGGGAGTATGCAACAAAATCTTTTGCTCTTTCAATCAACTGTGTTTTCAAATCAGTCGCCATCTCACAAACCCGATTAGCAACAGTGTTTCTGCTGAGGCTTACATTTGCAAACGCTCGCGTTTTATCTGGACAAAGGACGTCGCACACTTTCATCATACAATTCTTTACGAATTCCCCCTCGGTAAACGGCCGTCCTGATTTGGCGATCTCTTCGGCCACAATGAAACTTGCTTTCACAGCAGCTTCACTTTGTGATTTTGCTTTGGTGAAAAACGTCTGCTGGGATGTCAAATTCTTCTTCAACTCCTCTACCTTTTGTAGCTTCTGTCCTGCGCTCAGGTTTTTGAATTTGTTCTCATGTTTCGTCTCGTAGTGCCGTCTTAGGTTATACTCCTTCATTACAGCGATATTACTCCCGCAAAGGAGACACACTGGTTTACCTGCAATTTCAGTAAACATATACTCATTCTCCCACCGGCTTTGAAAGCCTCGGTTTTCAGAATCAATTTTTCTCTTGGCCATTGTTGGGGTCTAGCTTTGATTTGATATTAGCGTTGTATACATCAACAGACCGCGAACTTGAACCGCGGCTTGCCGTTGGCGGCAATTGCACTGCATCATGGGATTTGTAGTGTGTGTTATTGGGGCGTCATATCACAGGGCCATTAAAAACAGATATATAAAACGATTTCGCGGGCCGGATATAATTGTATGGCGGGCCGGATGTGGCCCGCGGGCCTTGAGTTTGACACATGTGCTCTAAATCATTGATGAAGATATTGAACAGAACCGAGCCCAGAACTGATCTCTTCGGGACCCCACTGGATATGTCCTGCCAGCTTGACTGTGAACCACTGATAACTACTCTCTGGGAACAGTTTTCCAAGCAGTTATGCGTCCACCTTATAGTAGCTCTATCTAGGTTGTATTTCCCTAGTTTGTTTATGAGAAGGTCATGCGAGAGCGTATCAAAAGCCTTACTAAAGTCAAGATCTACCGCTTTCCCCACATCCGCAAGGCCTGTTACCCTGTCAAAGAAACCTATTAGGTTGGTTTGACATGATTTGTTCTTGAAAAATCCATGCTGACTGTTACTTAGCACCTTATTAGCTTCTAGGTGTTTGCTCCATTATCTTTCCAGGTACTGAAGTTAAGCTGACTGGTCTGTAATTCCCCAGTTTGTTATTCCCCTTTTTATAGATTGGCACTATATTTGCCCTTTTCCAGTGCTCTGGAAAATCTCTCTCCCTCCCCCCGCCCCCATCTTCTATGACTTTTCAAAGATAATCGCTAATGGCTGAGATATCTCCTCAGTCAGCTCCTTGAGTATTCTAGGATGTCTGTCATCAGGCCCAGATGACTTGAAACCATCTAATCTATCTAAATAATTTTTAACTTGTTCTTTCCCTATTTTAGCCACTGATCCTATCTCATTTTCACTGGCAGTCACTGTTATCATCAAAAGCTTGAGGAGTTTTATATGAAAATACATAATACAAATTCTTATTGAATTCTTTACCTATAAGAAGCATTGTTTTCCATTTCAGCAGTTTAAAAGATGCTATTGTATGATGCCCTTCAAAAGGCAATATGTACCACTATGGCTTTTTATCAAATTGAAATAAATATTAACTACAACATAGTTATTTTCTGTGTGCATATACAGAAAGATACTTTAGTTCACATCAGAATTAGTTGGGAGAGAGCTGCTGAGGGAGACACACGTGTCTTCCCTGTTGTACCTATTGGGCTTCAGGAAGTGGGCGGGCGTAAGCCCGCCCACTGCTAAAGGATCTCCCCCCAGCCTAAGGGGAGGATCCACAGGACCTGGAACTCAAATAATTACGGGGGACAACTAATGTAAAAACAGGGACAGGAGTGTGGTCAAAGGGCCAAAAGAAGAGAACCAGACGGGGACACCGAGCAGAGAACCCCAGACAGCGCCCACTGCTCCTCAAAGGCGTCAAGGGAGCCAGTGGACGCCGCCCAGAGGAACTCTGCCCGGATACGTGAACGGACAGAGGATCGGAAACAGGCCCCACAGTCACAGGCACCTCCATCGGCCAACCTCCTCTCCCTGGTTTTATAGATGGCCTGTTTAGCCAGTGCCAAGAGGAAGTTGACCAGGAGGTCCCGCGACTTTGTGGGGCCACGGATAGGGAGTGCATAAATGAGAAGGTGAGGGGAAAAGTGTAACCAAAAACGTAACATAATATCGGTGAGGAGCCGGTGTAGGGGCTGCAACCTGGCACACTCTAAGTAAACGTGAGCCAGGGTCTCCCTCACGCCGCAGAAAGGACAAGTGTCCGGGACAGGGGTAAACCGCGCCAAGTACACGCCCGTGCTCACGGCCCCATGAAGGAGCCGCCAGCTGATATCCCCGGCGGGCCTCGGGACCAGAGTGGAATAGAGGCTGGCCCACCGGGGGTTCTCACCCTCGACAGGTGGCAGGAGGTCCCGCCACTTTGTATCGGGGCGGGACACGAGGGTGAGGAAGTGAAGAGTGTGGAGCACGAGCGTGTATAGATGTTTCCTTGGCGCGGTCAGGAAACGAACCGGCTGCAAGTCGTGCAGCCGGCTCATGGAGAAGGGGCGGGGGGGCCGATTGGGTCCACGGGGCAGGGGCTCGATGAAAAGGTCCGGAGGGCCAGGGGTGGAGGGTGGGCGGGGCGTGCCCTCGTGCAGGATCCGGTCGAGGCAAACCCGAGCAGCGGGCGGCAAAGCGGCCCTCACCTCCTGAAGTATGCGCTGGGGAGTACAAGACCTGGAGAGCCCCATGCGCCGAGCGAGCGTCAGGGGATCCAGCCAGTCTCCCCGGTCGTAGTCCAGGAGGTCTCCGACTCTAGTGACTTCTGCCAGGACCAACCTCTGGCGCGCCGCGGGGGACTCCGCCACCTGCACACGGAGCTGGGGATTGTGTAGCAGGGGCTCCGCAAGGAGATCTGCCCCCCCGGAGGCCGCCACGGACCTGGTCGCTGAGAACAGTTTCCAGGTCCGGAGGAGGTCCTGGTAGAAGACCGGCAGCCCGGAGAGGTCTCGCGGAAGACCTCTCGGATCGAGATAAAAGAGCTGCCCTCGTATTGGAGCCCTCGGAAGCGGCGCAGGAAGGCGTGCGCCAGTACGCTCCACGCCGGACTACCTGCACCATAAAGGAGCCTCTGCAGGGCCTGGAGGCGGAAGACATGGACCTGAGTGCGGAGGCACTTCAGGCCCTGCCCTCCCTCCTCCAGGGGCAGATGGAGAACCCCCGCAGAGACCCAGTGCAGTCCTGGCCAAAAGAATCTTCCCTGCTGTAGCGGGATGATCACCCCACTCCAGCCCTGGAAGGGTGAAAGCAGCCCTGGAAAGGGCTGCAGCAGAGTAAGAGGGATTAAGAACAGCTGGGGAAGCTGAGTGGGTAGCTTACCACAGCTGTGGCCAGCTTAATCAGGGCCCAGCTGGCCCTTATAAGAGGACTGGGGCCAAAAGCCACAGAGAGTGTCTCTCTCTAGCATTTTGAGAGGGATGGGTCTGGCTGCTGAGCAGGGTACCTAAAGTAGAACAGGGCTGGGAAAAGGCCAGAGGAGGTGGGGAGCTCTGGCCTGGAAAACCCCCAGGCTGCAGGCCTTGCTAAAGGCCGAGAAGGTACTGGGGTTGCAGAGGGGCAGCCCAAGGGTAGGCAAAGGCAGGTCCAAACCCTCCTTGCCGATGATGAGTGGCAATTACACTGCAATCTGCCCCAGTGAGCAGCAGTAGCCAAAGACTGAGGTGAGGTGGGGGTTAAGGGTTCCTTGGGGAGGGGAGACTCAGTGACACTGTGGGGTATTGCAGGGGGCAGAACCCTGAGGGAAGGGGCACTGGGGTCTGGGAGGGACACTGGGGCCAGCAGCAAGCGAGACATCGGCTGACAGAGGGCACTTCAAGGCTGGAAAAGCTAATTACCTGGACAACCAGCAGGAGGTGCCGCAGCAGTGAGTTGTCGCACCTTTACACCTGCTGCTGGAGTGAGATGCCGAGGAGAACCATGGCTGCCCCGAGGGCCTGCATGAGCTTCCTGAGACCCCTGCCACTCCCGATGCTGAGGAGCTGTTACTGCTACCCTTGGTGGTATATCCTGGGGAGATACAAGATGACTCCTGGGAGCAGGTATGCCCGGGAGGGAGTGTAGGAAGAAGCCTAGGGAAACTAGACAACAGTCTGGTTAAGAGCTGGCTTTATACAAGGTCAGCGTGTTGTGGGCGGATCCCTGCTGACCCAGTAGCGGACCACTCCGCTACTCTTAGGGTGCTGGGATGCGATGGAGCTGGGCAGGCCTGCGTCCCTCCCCCTGCCACCCCGCCCCTCGGGTGGTAGTACTCCCCGCCCTTAGGTCAGGAGGCCTGCATCAGCCTACAGTCTGCTGAGCTAGGACACTAGACTGTGACCCCTGCCTGAGCCTGCTACACTGTTTGGGTGCTTCACCCCAGCCTCAGCCCTAATGACTTCCTGCCCTGCCCTGACCGAGGGCTTGGGATCATAGACTGCGGGCGCTCCACCCTAACTGTAGGTCAGAACCTTGCGATTTGCTGCCCCACCCTACTTAAAGGCTACATGCATGAACTGCTATAGCTCTCCCTGACTGCAGGCCAGAGTCCTGGCTGTTTGCTGCCCCACCCTGTGTGCAGGGCCGGCACCAGCGCAGCAAGCAGGTGCTTGGGGCAGCACGTCCGGCTCTTCGGCGGCAGGTCCCTCAGTCCCTCTCGGAGGGAAGGACTTGCAGCCAAATTACCGCCGAAGAATGAAGCGGCGGCGGTAGAGCTGCCACCAATTGCGGCTTTTTTTTTTGGCTGCTTGGGGCAGCAAAAATGCTGGAGCCGGCCCTGCCTGCGTGAGAGCTGGGTTTATAACTTGCTACTGCTCTGTCCTGACCATGGGCTAGAACCCACGCTGTTTGCGGCCCCTCCTTACTTGAAGGCCGGGGCCTGTTGAGTACTGCTAATTCCCCCTCTTTGTTTTGAGCATCCTCTGACTGTGAGGATGCGTGGCCTCCCAGAGGTGGACACGAAGGGATGGCCATGACTGCCTACAGGCATGTTATAGTTGGGGCGTCCCCAGTGACCTCCAACATGCATATCTGAGAGAGGCCATCACTAACAGCACCAGCAAGATGGCCCTGTTCCTTTGACTGCTCTACCCTTTCACTTTTCCCTGGTCCTTCTCACTGCCTCATGGTCCAAGTCAGAGCTTCTGCTGGCCTCTCATCCTTTGTGACACATTTTACAAACTTTTCTCAAAAACCTGTTTTTATTCTTTTATTTAATCAGGATTTTGTTCTATGTAGTAATTTTCTTGTTTCTGAAAGTTTTCTGCAAGTCTGAGAACATGAGGATTTTTTTGTTTCTTAGGCTAGGTCTATACTACCCGCCTGAATCGGCGGGTAGAAATCGACCTCTCGGGGACGAAAAGGATACTTTAGCCAGGAAATATAGCACTGTTGAGAAAATATCTCAAGACTTTTATGTCAGCATGTTTAATTCTTGAAATGGCCTTAATGTTTAGTTTGAGGTTAGGACAAGGGTAAGTTATCTATAGGTCAAGTAGATTGTTTGCTTTTTAGTTGTGGAAACTTAAACTCTGATCCACAGAGACCAGTAATGAGCTGCTGTAGACAGGGAAAGTTCTTAGTTTCCTGTGCTCCAAAATCCCTCATTTTGAGTAAGCAAAATTTTTGAAATGTGTCTACAATGGAAGAAACTTTGGGCCACATTTTCCCCCTCCCCGAGATCATCCATGCAGGGGACAAGAAGCTCAGACTGCACAGATCAGCTTGCATAGTTTGCTAGGAATTTTTCCATAGGGGACCAGTTTTCTGCCATCCAACATCCCTGCACAAATAACCAGGGGCTCCACTGCCTTATCTCCTGTATCCACAGGTGACAGTAACTTAAAGGACTTACCGATTCGCCAGAGTCCTGAGCAGGGGGCATGGCCTCAGCTGGAAGAGACATGGCATCAACTTGAAGAGGCGGGGCCTTTAAATACCCAGGCCCTTTAAATCAAGATTTAAAGGCCCAGGGGCTCTGGCTGCAGCTGGGAGCCCCGAGGCCTTTAAATCACCCCCGGAGCTACCAGCTGCAGAGGTGACTGGGAGCCTCAGGGCTCGGGAGATTTAAAGGTCCCAGGGCTCCAGCCGCCACTACCACAGCAGAGCCCCGGCCCTTTAAATCACTGACAGAGCCCTGCGGGGATCCTCGGACCCTTTAAAGTGCCACCCGAGCCCTGCTGCTGGAGCCCCGGGCCCTTTAAATCACCAGCCTGGAGAAGCTGGTCCAGTCCGGCATGGCGTACTGTCTCGTGCTGGTATGCCGGACCGGACCGGCTTGCTTTCACCTCTGCCTGTATCAGTCTACAAGGCAAGAATTTCCACTGATTTCAGTGGAAGTTAGATATGGTCCCTGATATATAACCAATATCTCACAAACTGTTGCAGTTATACCAAATTCTTGCTTTTGAGATGAGAAGGCTGAAAGCCAAGAGCCTTCCAATGCCAGAGAATTGCAGTGGCAGTATATAGTTTAACGGCACATCTCAGTGCAGCTTTGAAATGTTTTAGGTTACAACTGTTAATGAATTCTTACCAGTTCCTCACCCTGTTGGAACAGGGTCGCTAGTTAATGATTCCTCCATGTTATAATGCCTTTTAAAATACTGTGTTTTAAACACTGTATAGTACTGACCCTACCACCTGTGCTGTACAGAGGAAGAGAGAGCAGGTGTTTATTTTATGAGTGACTGCTTTGTGCTGTCCTTGCCTCAAGGAGCTTACAATCCGAATCAAATGCAGAGCGTACAGTTCAAACATATGCTACTTGCACTGAAGATCCCAATTTCATACAATGAAGGTTTAAACCAAGCAGTGCAGTTTCTTTATTTAGATTTAACAATGGCAGGCCTCAAAAAAGAAGCAAACTTCATGGAGGGATCTGAAAGAGAGAAGATAGATACTTCAGGACAAAAAAAAAAATTATAAGGAATATCAACCTTTGTTTCAGGAAATAAGACAAACACTAACTTCTTGGGGTTAGGAGGAAACTTTCCTGAAGGAAAATTTCTTCTCCATCATTTCTTGGACCATCTTCTGAATCCTCTGATACCAATGGGCAGCAGTATTTGATTCGATAGACTAGTGGTCTGATTTGGTTTCCCAGTTCTTGTGTTCCTATGGGCCTGTCTTCATAGCAGTTATCTTTTGAGTGTTGCCCCAGTTCGAGTCCCATCCACACAGGAAAAAAAACATTACCTTGAGTGAGGTGGTGCATTTAACTGGAGGTGGCTGTCCATCAGGGCTCAGGGTTACAGCTCCAGTTAGCACAATTTGTAAGCCGCTAACATATCAGCTCTGTGGAGCTCAAGTGTTATTTCGCGGTGTGGCTGCTCTCAAGAGGTGTTAATCTGGCTATAGATAACTCACGTTAATTAGGGTAGTTAATCAGCACACACAGCATTCCACACAGAAACCTTTACATGGAAGAAGGTGTGAAGAGTGGGAGTTCTGTTGTGTGCTTAAAATTTATTAAGGTATAACTTAATCTTAATCCTGCTGATTGAAACTGACCCAGCCTGGCAGTCCCCCATTCAGTTTGGTGCGGAAGGGAGAAGGAAATGGTGATGTTTTAAGTCCTTGTGGTTGACCAAACTTGAAGCTATGGAATGTAACAATGTGGAGAATTGCTGAGTACTTTTTGTCAGAAACAGACATGATATGCAGGTCTGGTCTACTCATCCTCTTCCATAACTGCATCTGTTCTGGTGTGTAACATCTCCGTAAACAGTTATGCAAAAACTGAATCCTTGAAGAGCAAGTTATAATGCTCTGTTTAAAAGGTAAATTATAATACCTCTCACAAAATGCTTTCCAGTAGTAGATCACAAAGCACTTTACAAAGGAGGTCAGTGCTGTTGTCCCCATTTTATAGATCAGGAAACTGAGGCATAGGGAGGGGAAGTGATTTACCCAAGGTCACCCTGCAGGCCCGTGACAGACCTAGTCAGAGCATCTAGATCTCCTGAGTTACAAACCACTGTACTAGCCACTAGACGATACTGCCTCCCATTATTTTTAGGATCAGGAATGTTAAGCTCCAGAAATAGCCTTTAGCAGAACTGTTCACACACTATTACTCATCTTTTAAAGCAACAATGAAGCAAGCTTGATCAAAATACCATCTTTTTCCAGGAATGTGTGTGGCTGTCTGTGATAGCTGGAGCGGTGATATCTACTAGGTCACTCCAATTCTCGACTCTGGGAGCCAGCCTTATCCTGCTCTAGTCTGAGAACCCCCACTCCTGGGCTGTTCATGCACAGCCTCTAGCATGTAAGCTGCTCCTAGCTATGTGAGTGAGCACTTTCGGCCAGCCGCTGCTTGGATTGTGCAACCGAACGGCACTAGCCAATATCTCCAGTCCCAGACACAACCCTTGGAACCTCCGTCTTGCAGTCTCCAGTTAATGCTGCTGGATGCTGCAAGCTTATATGAGTTTGTCAGTTTAACAAAGGAATTGTTATGTACCAGGCTTGTTATCCCAAGGGGAGTCTCTGACACACTGCAAACCAAATACACTGCTTCAGGTAGAATAAACAAACAAATTTATTAACTACAAAAGATAGGTTTTAAGTGATTATAGGTCAAAGCACAAGAAGTCAGATTTGGTCAAATGAAATAAAACCAAAATGTATTCTAAGCTGATCTTAACACTTTCAGTGCCCTTACGGACTTAGATGCTTTTCACCACAGGCAGGCTGGTTGCCCTTGAGCCAGGCTTTCCCCTTTGATCAGCGTTTAAGTTGCTTGGTGGTGGTGTCTGTAGATGGAGGTGGGAGAGAGAGCGCATGCATGGCAAATGTCTCTTCCTTTTATCATGTCCTTTCTTCCCTCTTGGCTTTGCCCCCCCCTTCAGAGTCAGGTGAGCATTACCTCATCATAGTCCCAAACTCCCCAAGGGAAGGGGGGCGACACACTCGAAAGTACAACAGATCCTTTGTTGCTGCCTAGGCCAGTGTCCTTTGTTCCTGTGAGGCTGGGCTGGGTTTGTCCCATACATGCCTGATGAGGTGTGAACTGGCCCTCTGCTCCTGGAGAGTTTTTGCCTGGGCCTGTTTTAGGCCTCGAGGACACATTTTCAGCCTCATAACTATATACATGAAATTACAACCTATAACATTACTATACCAACAATGCTCAATGCATCGTGAGCCTTCTGAAGACAGCCGACATGACAAACTTTGCATTGGATACCAAACAATCATATTATAAGGATGAACATGGGGGGGTGCAAGGTGTCCCCCCAAGATACAGAGCATCACACTGTCTTACTGCATTTAACTGAATACAAAATAACTGTGATGTTTGTGTTTGTATTTATCAACAGCAGCGCAAGGGCACATTCTGGCCTCAGATAAGTATAAATTCAGAGTATCTTCACTGAGTATAGTGACATTCTTTCAGACTTACAGTGGTATAACTGAGAGCAGCATTTTGGCACAGAGAATTTTGAACCGCAAAGACATCCACTAATGAAGCTTAAAAAATGATGCTAAAATTGAATTTCCGTTAAGACTGGCTGTTCTCCTGTTACACCTAGCTATAGCTGCAGAATGTTGGAAAGCTACCCCATTAGTTGTCGCTTCAGAATTACTTCAAAAACGAAGTCCTGAGCCTCCAGGAACATCTTTCTAGCAACTGACTAATCTCTGCAGGTTGTTGGCGAGAGCTACATTAAATCAGTCTATTCTCAGGCATGGATGTTGCCAATGAAACTCCGAGAGATACATTTTGTGCAATCCTGTTAAAGAAACCTTATACATATAAAAGCATATCAAAGGATAGGATTTAAATATATAGTGTCTTTTGCAAAGCTGTCTCTGTCATTGATTCCTGCACTTCAATGAACACCATGCTAATACAACCAGTCCTGACCTCTGTCTGTTTTCAGCAATAGCAAGGCTTAAATTGCAATGCTCTGGTATTGTTAAAGTGCTCCAGCTCAGTGTCATTTCTGATAAGAAAATGTTTCTCCTCACAACTCCAGAAGAAATTTTAAAATCTGTCAAGTTTGTTTCCCTTCAACAGGAAGAAAACCACCTACCAAGAGAACAAAATATTCCTTAACATGTTCCTACCACCAGTCCGCCTCTCCGTCTTTGCTAACAGTGGCTAAGACATAAACGACTATTGTTGTATAACTGGGTGTACTTGAGTAGCATCTCTCATGTGAGTTACTCCTAGGGAAATTCTGTGCAAGTGCAGAATTAATGTCCTCTGCAGATTTTTTCCCCCTTGCAGAATAATTGATTCTGATGGAGAGGTGAATGGAAGCAGCAGTTACACTTTTCCCCCACCAGATGGCACCAGAGAGGGCAGCAGGCTCACAGGCCAGAACAGCCAGCCACAGAGTGGGAGGGGGCAGAGGCTGTCTTCTTCACAGTGCCCTGATCACAGGACCAGGTGAGGTGAAGGAGATATGGGATATGGAGAGGACAGGGGTGTCACACAGACAGGTACAGAAGGGCTAATGGGGAGACAGATTGGGAAAGAGGCAGGGGAGCCAGTGAGGAGACAGCATTGAGCCAGGAGCTGAATGGGAGTGGGGGTGCAGGGACACCTGGGGCAGGGCATGTATGCCTGACTGAATGGGAGCGGCTAGGAGTCAGCCAGGGTCTGCATGGGGGAGGCTCCCCAACTCACACTCCTTCCCCCCTGCCCCCCCCAAAACCCCCAACAACCCTCCAGGTTCACTCCCGGGGTCATTCCCAGCAATTACTTCCCTCTCCTTCAGCTCCTCTGTGACCCCTGACTCCCTCAAGTCTTTGCACTGCTTCTTAGGGGTGCAGGAAATAAATTTCTGTATTGTAATTTGAATGAATAGTTACTCAAAGTTCTGTATTAATGTGCCTAGTAAGAAATCTATTTGTCAAAAAACATGTCCTGAATCTTTTTTGTCGTCTGTATTGTTAGACATGGTTGCTGACAGGTATTTGAAACAAATTACCAAAATAATTTAAGGTGGTGTGATTATATTGTGTTTTGGCAATGTAAAGAATTTTGCAGAATTTGAAAATATTGTGTGCTGAATTTTTCATTTCTTGGTGCAGAATTCCACCCCCCAGAGTATGACTGTACAAATACATAGTAGGAAGTGATCCCTGTTGCAAAGAGCTTACATTCTAAATAGCAAGACAGACATGGTAGGAGAGGAAACAGAGGTACATTGAGGTTGTGACTTACCTGAGGTCACACAACTGGTCAGTGGCGAGTTAGGAATAGAACCCAGGATTCCTGACATGTAAGCCAGTGCTGTACCCACAAGACCTCACTGCCTGCTAACTGACATGGCTCCCTGGAAACTTACAACAACAACAAAAAGCTATAGATAAAACAATCCCCCAAAGCTGCTCCTAAAACTCAGTCTGGTATCTAGGAACATGAAAAACTAACCTAATACTGTATTTACTTACTCTAAAGTGAAAGTAGGCTTTAATAACCGTAAAGTGTGCTCTATCTTTTTTTAATCCCCTTTATGTTTCTTTACTCCCTTTTCTCTAATTTTCCATTTTCTCTGTTCTTCTTTCCTTTTTATTTTCTATCTTCTTTGTCTGCCTGACTCTTTACCATCTCTTTCCCTCTTCTAATGGGGCCCATCTTTCTCTCTAGTTTTCATACTGCTCCCATCCCTTCCCTTATCTTTTTCCTTTTCTTGGAGCTCCTGTCTTTTTCTCTATTCTATAATTCTTCTCTAACCTTCATTCTCCTCTTCCTCCCCCATTGCCCAATCTCACTTTATCTTCCCTGGGTCAGTCCCCAAAGTCATTCCTTTACCTCCTTTCCCCCCAATCACTCTGCACACCTGACAAGGGAGGGGATTTTGCCAAGACCCTCTGCCTTGAGGAGATCAATCTTAAAAATTCAACTTGCTGCATCTTTAGAGGTGAGTTTGAAAAGCTCCCTAACTGCAATGATGTCAGTGGGTCTCTGTCTCTTATGACCATTCCAGAGAGGTGCATTCTTTAAATTTTGTTTGAGTTAGAGATGTCAGCAACGGTTGCCAGGGAAACTTGACTTCTAAAATTACACTAGTAACACTTCCCATCAAATACCATATCAGATCTTCAGGAAATACACCAACAGCACAGGAATAGATTGAGAAAGCATCATAAAGTGCAAAACCAATGGATGTTTGGTATACAATATAAGAGAAAAGCCCTAAAACGTGGAGATAAAATTGGGTCCTCAGGCAGATAGTTGGGTCCAAACCTGCAACCTTGATTTAGGAAAGCAGTCAATTGAATTACAAACCAATGCTATTGTAATACTTGAGTGACATAATTGCTGTAACAGGATAATTATTGATACTCCCTATTTCATGTCCAGTAAATAAATACTTTTTTTAAAAATAGTAAGAAATAAACTGTTGTTCTCACCAGGTCATTCACCAAAGATGATCTCACTGCTAGAAACTAGGATGTTAAGCTATTTATAATGCATTCCCACACAAAATACTGACGTTAGGGTTGTAGACATGTCAATGGTTTGAGTGCATATCGACTTTCAAGAAAATTAAGAGTTAAAAATTATATTGTAGATGAAAAATCTAGGAAATGCAGAGCTAAGGCTGTACTTCACAAAAAGTTCCCCCAACTACTTTAATTCTACCCTACTGGTCTTGGCAGGAATCATCTTTTTGTTTTGTTTGTACAGCACCTAGCACAATACTTCCGGGTTCATGACTGTGGTAGGTGCTACTACAAGACAAATAATAAATTATAATAATTCCTACTTATCTGGATGCAAAGTGTCAAAAACATGTACCACCGAACACTGGTTTTACAATTGTTTACTTACATGGATGTCTCTGACACTAAAGGCTTGTCTTTCTGAGGAAAAAGTATATTTCAACACATTAGCTAAAACTAATCTTAGTGTAGCCAAGGAAACTGTAGTTTTAATATGTTTAGCTGGTTAAGGTCAACCATAGGATCCACCAGGGATTACCTCAATCAGCTAACATATTAAAATTACAGTTATCTTGTCTACACTCAGATTTAAACATAGGTTAACTAAAACATGATAAAATACATCTTTTTTTCCTCCCCGCCCTATTGTGGTCATAGCCCCAGTGTGATGACTTTGTACCACACTAACTTCTGCTATTTCATGTGAGTGCCCTAATAGCATGATTTGGACATATGAATATAGGCGCTGGCTTTTATTTTTCCCTAGGGGTGCTCCACACCCGCTCTGCCCTTGCTCCACCTCTTCCTGCCTCCGCTCTGCCCTCCCCCAAGCCCGATGGCACTGTCGATTAGTTAAACAGGGGTGCTACCAAACAGCTCAGCACCCACTATTTTTTTTCCCTGGGTGCTCCCCACAGCACCTATATGGAAGGACGCGGGGAACCTAAAACCCTACTAAAGCATGACACTTCACTGCACATGCTTCTCCTCCCTGGGGAGAGGATGAGAGAATAAACAACATGTGACATTAGTCACATTGATTAATGCACGACTGAAAGGTGCTCAGATACTCCAGTGATGAACATGATGTAAGAACCTATATAGAACAGAATGTGTCTAATGACAGAGACTTGGTTGCCACATAGGGTCTGATCCTGTGAAGAGCTGGTTGCTTCGCAGAATTAGAGCCTTAATGAATAGTGGGTAATAATTGCCTTGTGCGTGCTGTTTGTTTAATTAAGACTTCATAAAGATACTTTGCGAAGTGCTACTCGTAAAGAAAGCCAGGAAGCAGCCCAACCCTTACATGATTAAGAGGAGGGTGATCGAACAGCGGTGATCACAGATATATGAAACTGATAGGGATGGATAAGGCAATCTGTATTTCTTATGTGCTCAGGTTGCTGTTACGAGGACTGAGTTAAGGTAGTTCAGGCGCTTTATTTCACAGTTGCAACCTTAAGCTTGAATTTCCAAGGTTTCTATTTTTTGTGGGGGAGGGCTGTACTTTTTATAAACCCTAATATTTTTGAAAGATGATAGGTACTCAAACTATTGATGAATGATGGGGCTTTGTGAAAGGACATGTTCTCCCACTGGCGGTGGGGGCGGAAGGCTAATGAGCTCCTCTGGGCCGGTGCTGCACTAACTAATGAAGAGCACCTGCACACCTTGTTTCTCCTGGAGGAGAAGGGGCCTAAATGGGGAAGCTTATCGTAGGAAGGGGGTACCGACCAGGAAGAAGGCTGCTCCATGTAGAGACTGCTAGTTACAGAGGCAAGCCAGTAGAAGAGGAGACAGCCACCGAACAGGCTGTTCCAGAGCTACCCAAGCTGATAGCCAAGCAACATGCCTCAGGAAGCTGGGGAGGAGGGAAACCCCATGAAGGGACAATAGGCTTTCAGAGACTGAGCCCATAAAGTCTTTTCTAGGGGCTGACTGATAGGCCGGCTTCAGTTCCAGACAGGTTCTCCTCCCTTGTAAGGGGAAGGGAGGAAGAAGAACCAGTCCTCTGCCAGGAAGCAATTCCTCTAGAGAACTCCCCCAAATGTAGCCACTGGGGGAGTGGAGAGGATAAATGAAGGACAATGGGACCTGGGGGAGGCGGGAATAGGGCATCTTGCCCCCTCCTACAGGCTTCTACCTGAATTTCATGTCCACAAGGGTTTTTTTGGGAGGGGGAGGGAGGAAGATCTGTTGTTACGTATGCATGCTTAAGTCATAAGATCTGCTGGAGAGGAGCATGCATCCAGTGTCCTAGGGATAGGAGAAAGAAGGTTGAGAAGATGGGTGGCTATTTAGATCTAATATGCCTTGCAGCTGCCGAAGTAACTTCAGAAAGTACTTGTGAGTTAATTCCATTTCTTTATGCTGCCCATCTGGCATCTTGAAGTCCTCTGGCTGCTATGTCAGATCCCCCTAGTGGTGTGGCCCAGCATTTTTCTTCCACATGCCCCATAGCTTATATGGTAGCTGCACCCCCATGAACAGTGCTGGAGACAGCGAGCTATAGTTCTGGGAAATACATGGCATTTGTGTGTGTGTGTGTGTGTGTGTGTGTAGCAGCGAAAGATTCAGTAGAATGTTGCTAATTTGTGCTCAGGGTGGATGTTGTCAATTAGGAAGCAAGGAGCAAAACCTGCAGTGGTCTGGAGCAATGTCTATACAGTAGTCTGGAGCAGTGGCTCTCAACCATTCCAGATGACTGTACCCCTTTCAGGAGTCTGATTTGTCTTGTGTACCCCAAGTTTCACCTCACTTAAAAACTATTTGCTTATAAAATCAGACCTAAAAATACAAAAGTGTCACAGCACAGTATCACTGAAAAATTGCTTACTTGTTTTGTCTGCATGAAATAACTCCTTGCCTCACTGCAGGGCTGGGGGCCTCCCCTATGGAGGCTCCCAAATCCTGCACTGTTGTGGAGAAAAAAGTGTACTTCAATCTCCGAGGTGTAGGGATTGATTTGCCCCCAAGTAAACAAAAACAACAAAGAGTATGTATTTTTCTCATTTGTCAATTGCAGTTAGGCTTCATTATTTGCAGTACTCGCAATCATCAAGGTTTAAAGACCCTCTGATGTCCCTGATCTGAAAGATGATTTAGCTGGGAATTGGTCCTGCTTTGAGCAGGGGGTTGGACTAGATGACCTCTTGAGGTCCCTTCCAACTCTGATATTCTATGATTCTATGATAGTACACAGGGGATATCTTTTATAAAAATAATGGAAGCCATAATGTAAATGCATTTGCTTGATCTTTGCTAAGCGGTGGAGAGAGACTGCTTGTGTGTGTGTGTGTGTGTATTTAGTTAGTGCCTAGTGTAATGACTTTAAGTGATTGTTCTCCATGCACTAAATGCTACTTTTTCTTCTGCAGAGTGGGCTGACGAAAGCTGCTCGAATTCCTGCCAGATGACTAATTGGGTAAGTGTGGACATTCAGGATATTTCTGAATCTGTAGCTTTATTTGTTGTCCTTGTCTCCATTAAGGGTTTTATTGTTTGCATTCCAGGAACCGTGAATTCTCCAGCTGTGGCTCTGATAAATTATCATTTTGCATGCTTGGAAAATTTAACTTTGTCATCACTGACAAAAAAAAAATTGTTAATTTGCTTTTGTGTAAATTTTGATACTGGAGCTTTCTAATTCTTCTCAATGTTTGTAATGCAACTTTGAAATCAATGAGGCTTAGCTAGTAGATCTGATTGCAGGGCCGGGACCTAAAACTGTGGTGGTAAGCACTGTTCTTTATTGTAGTTTTAAATCCTAGCCTTTATTTTTATTTGGTATGTTTTATTAATAAGCCTGCTATTGCTATGTTCAAAATGAGACCTCTAATCAAGCAGCTGTGAAGTGTCTTTTTCTGAACATAGCCAAATTCACATGATGATTTATAGCCAAAAGAATGGCTCATGTCTGTCTCAGTTTGTGTTTTTGAAAGCAGAACCAGTCTCAACTGCATTGTCATCTCCCACCTGCCTTGGGTTATTTCTAGGGAGAATGCTCCACTCTGCTACAAAGTGGATGCAGGTCTGAGGTCTAATACAGCCAGGCACTGTCAGCTGCCAGGGACCTGAGGATTAGAGATTGGCGCTCAGCATCTCATGGGAAGCAAGAGCTGGTCTTCTGAACTAGGGCAGCCCTAACATTTCTAGGTGGGCCTGCAGTGTTATGTGTTCATACTACTGTGCACAGTGACAGGGGATGAACAGTTAAGATTCCAGAGTGAGAAAAAGGTATTTGGGTCAGGCGGGGAAGGGAAAGACTGCTGGGGAGGGGGAAACTGAACGGAGGGGACAGAAGTGATTTAGTTGAGAACACAGAATAGGTGAACTTGAAGGTTCCTGAGGTAGCTGCTCCAGTTGCCGCCTTGTTGTGGCTTCCCCCTTTCCCAGTGGGCCATAGGGCCCGCTTCTCTCATTTGCTAAAGCTGAACTGTGACACTGCGCTCACAAGAGGGAAAGCAGGCTGAGGCCTCATGAAGCGCCTAGTGAATTGCCTAGGAGAACCCCGGCCCAGTGGGTGGGCTGGGAGCTTCTTTTGATCATTTTGACCTATTTTAACTACTAGTCAGTTCTATTTACCTCTGCCACAGACCTCATGAGTTTGGGCAAGTCATCTAACCTCTCTTCCCCAGCTTCTCTATCTGTAAACTCGGGATGTGGTGGTGGGAGATATTTACATATGTAACCCTTCTGCCTGTCTGAGTTGGCAGCAACAAGGGCTGGGTTCAGCATCTATGGGTTCTGTTTCAATATCACAATGCAAAACCGGCTCGAGCCCCCACCCAGTGACCTGGGACAATTACATACCACTCCCCGGGCGCCTCTAAGAGGCAGTACTTCCCCTCTCGCAAGAACAGAGTCTGAGTGTAGCAAAATCCTTTTAATAAAGGAGGGAAACAATGCGGCATTATGTTGGGGAAACACCACAAACAGGATTCATAACACAGACCATGAGCAAAAGCCACCCCCCCCCAAGTAAGTTTGGCAGTGTCCTTTTCCCCTCAGGGTCTTAAGTCCAGCAACCCAAAAGAAATCACCCAAAGTCCCAAAAGTCCAACACCCCAAAGTCTCTGTCCTTGGCCGGTGCAGCCCCAGAGTTCAAAAGTTTATCTGCAGAGTTTTACCTCCCAGCCTGGGTGGAAATGCCCCCCCCCACCCGCGCAGGGGCATTAAGGGGCACCTTACGTGGTCCAAGGCCGACTGCCCCGCCTCTCCGTGGGGTTCTGCTGCAGCCTCTACCGTGAGCTGCTCCGCCAGCTGCTCCGCTCCACCAGCCGTCCCGTGAGTCACTCCAGCTGTCCCGCCAACTGCTCCACCAGCCGTCCCGTGAGCCGCTCCAGCTGTTCCACCAACTGCACTGCTCCGCCAGCTGCTCGGCCATATATCTCCAGGCCCCCTCACTTCCTGCCCCAATAACAGAGAAACTGGGGATCCCACAGCAGTCAAAGTGACCATTTGGGCTGCCATGGGCTCAGGCTAGGTGGGGTGGGTGTGCCTATGCAAACAAAATCAGCCCCTGAAGTTCTTTTCCACAACTCACCACAATTCACCACCAGATATCAGGGTAGAGCTCATCCTGACTCTGCTTACACATACTTCACAGGGGTGCTAAATTCCTTATGTTTGTAAAGACCATTGAGATACTCCAGGGGGAAGGTTCCCTATCTATGCCAAGTATTACTTATTAGAGCTGGCTAGACAGTATTGTGGGTGGTGTTTTATGGGGGGAGAAGGAACAGATATTGTGATTTCTCTCCCTCCCACTGTTTTCTTAGCAGCTCCAATAATGTCATGTAGCCTGAACTCCATTCAGCACTTTGAAAATGTGGCCCTGTAATGGGGGGCCTTCACCGCGGAGTGCCCGGAACAGCGACACCATTGCGTCTCTACTTCAATTTCCCCTACTGGGCTTCAATAAGTCCAGTGAAACTTATGTATGTTGACCTGTGCTCCTTCAGAGTCTAGTTTATTTAACCTATACGTGGAACATGTTAAAAATAGCCTCTCCTCTAGCTGGAAGGGGAGGGGGTTGACTTAACCTTATGTCCGAGTCCCTTACCAGCAGAGCTTCTTGAGCCAGAACCATCTTCTGGAGCAAGGGGCCCCATGTCATCAGCTGGGCAAAGGGCCTCTAATTTTGGGTCAAGGTTCCGCATAGGTCAAACTGTAACAACCCTGCCTCAGGACAACATATAACAATAATTCCTGTGCTCTTGTGGATGGTTGGTTGTCTAGATGAATGTTAAGGCAGTTCATTTCCGCGCCCCCCGCCCCCCTCTTTCCCAGTTAATCCAAATTGTTTGGTTACTTCTTCCTGGTATATTAAGAGGATTTATATCTGAAGTGCCTTAAGGAGTCCTCATAGCTGTGATATCTGAAGTCATAAAGGATTACAGTTAACCTTCTAAAAGACTCAGTTTGGAGTTACATTCATGGAATCCATAATTAGTTATTTCTAAATTCAAATTACTGCAGATTTACTTATTCCTTTGTAACCCATGATAATTCTATTTAATGACTGGATTCTTGAAAAAGAAACAAGCTGTATTCTTTGCCACTTTTTATCTTTAAATAACATTTAATATTTATATTATCAAAGTAAACCTTCCTTGAGGTAATGGCAGCTGGAATCATTGTAAATATTTCTGCAAAAGGTGAACTGTCAAACTGATACTATGCTCAAACTGATTCTCTCTTTCGAGCCTGCCCTCCCTCTTTCTGGCTCATCTTCCTTGAAGGTTTAATCTCAAATGTGAATCTCTTATAGTCTACGAATTGTTATAAATGAAAGATTTTTTTTTTTTAAATTACTGGAACTTTAGGACCAAATTTTGGTGTCACTTTAAGCAATGGAGTGCTCTGAACTTACAGTGGTATACTTAAGAGCAGAATTTGGTCCTTTGTGAATGCATCTCTTAGGTATGCATTAACTTACATGTGTTCAGTTGCCACACCTGCCTCTGAAATATAAGATGCAAGGCACAAATGTCCAGCTGTAAGTAAATCTTTACTTTGTAGTTAATTTGCTGCATTTAAAAAATAAATTCAGTGTAGTAAGATACTGAGGAATCCAGATGGAGTGGTTTGACTATTCCACAAGGATTTACAGCATCAGTACATTTTCTACAATTAGTTCTAAAGCCAAAGTCCACATTACTTACTTACTTTCTGGCAGCTATTTTGAAGTCTAAATTATGCACCTAGTCTTGCTTGCCATACTCATGTGAGTAGTCCTATTGGCTTCAGTGCAAATATTTCCATAAATAATATGAGCAGAATTTGGCCCTAACTGGGATTTTGACATACATGTTTTAATAGTTTCCCTCTAATGTTCAATGAACTGTGTGAGTTTGAGTGGTCCATTTATTTTCATAGCCTGCTGGGGCTTATGTTTCTTTGCATATTTAAGAGAAACCTCTAGTTTACATAGAAATGTAATAGCTTTAACAAACAATATGGCAAATAAATCTACAAGTGCTATATGACACACTAATTATTTACAGAGGTGTATTAAGTTTGCATGATGCGTAGTTGAAAAAAATCACCAAGAGCCCACTTTTTTTCTTAACTAAAGGTTTTCAAGGACTCTTAAGGATTAAAGCTGCTCTCAAGTCAGGTCCCTGCTATCCCACACAGCTCTGATGCAGACAAAGTCAGCCCTAGGATAATTAAATACACACAGCTTCAGGCTAGCACAAGCAGCAACAATGTGTTTTCCTTTTACTGTTCCCAGGTACTTCTAGCCAACAGGAGAAATAATTGTGTACATTCATACATTTTTATAACTCATTAACCTTTACTTGCTAGAATAAAATATCATGCAAAGTGCATGTATAATGTGGCAATATCTAGAACAATTCACAAAGTTGAATACTCAGAAGGGGTCAATGTATGTTCACATAATACTTTCGTCTATTGACAAACAAAATCGCAGAAACCAAATCATTGTTACTAAGCTGGAGCTGAATATTGGCAATTCAGTCTCCAAGTGGAACCAGCCCATCTTGAGCTGAGTGCCAGGGTAAACCACTAACATCTATGTCTTTGTCCAAATATTTGGCCTTGACCACACTACCAGGGTAAGTCGACCTAAGTTACGCTACTCCAGCTACGTGAACAAATAGTTATTCACGTAGCTGGAGTCAACGTAGCTTAGTTCGACTTACTGCGGTTTCTACAACTTGCCTTAGTCTTCTTCCTCCGGTGGAGTACTGGAGTTGACTGGAGAGTGTTCTGTGGTCGACTTAGCGGATCTTCACTAGACTCGCTAAATTAACCTCCCCTGCATCGATCGCAGCAGCATCGATCCCTGGTAAGTGTAGACATGGCCTTTGTGTCTAGATTAGGGTTTATACATGCCTGAGCCCGATGGTAAACCACAAAACTTTTGTGTCCTGGAATAACCTCTGCAGAATGTCTAGACTAGCAATTATAATTATTAGTTTACTTGAGTTAATTGATTGGCAATTAACTTGAATTAAATCAAGACCGCACTATCTGAGTAAACAAACCCTAGGTGTTAAGTGATGTTTCAACTCATGTTATCATAGGCCTGGGGTACACGCAATACTTGCACTGGTTTAACTAAATTCAGTTTTCACATCTATTTAGTTACCTAGTGCAAACCTTGTGAGGGGAAACTGAAACCAGTTTAAAACACACCTCAATGTAGCTTAGTTCCACAAATTTATGAAATTCCCAAACGGTGTGCCCTCTGTTAATAGCTGTAGTAGTACGTGTTTTTATTCCCATTGTAAAAGTTAGTCATAATGCACCATTTGTTTCTCTCCCCTCCCCTTAGTCAACAGCTATCTTAGAAACCATGTGGTATGCAAGTTTCAATGGACGTGTGTGTGTGTGTATGTGTGGGTGGGTGGGTGTGTAATATATATATATATATAATGTGTGTGTGGTTTTATATTTATATATAATATATAATTTTGTTCATTTCTAACAAAACTAGAACTACTATTTTTTATTTTTTATTTTTTATTTTCTGGTGGTGGTTGTGGTATTTATCTACTTGGGATAAGTCCCTGGAGAGGTTACAAAATTCACATTACATCTGAGATTCAATGTGAACAGCTGGTGTAGGCCATATTAAAAAATTAGGGGGAAAAATACCTTCTTGGTTTTCAATTTTCTCCCCACAAGTAAAAAGATCACATTTTGTTCCGCTCTAATTAGTATGAGTGCCAGTGCATGACTTCCAAAGCAGGCAGATGCTTTGAATGAAGTGTAATGTAGATTTTCATTAATCTTCTCTGGCACAAGGCTTTTTTTCTCTTATGTCTATGCAGCAAGTAATGACTAGAAAAGATGAGCAATCACATGCATTTCTAACCAACTTAAACTGGCTTTTGTAAAGGGCAAGACAGGATCAAGATAAAACAGTTACTGGAATATGGATATGGGGCATCTGTTTTCTGGTTTTCCATTTTAATGAGCGGTTTGGGGCAATTCCCTTTTTAAATCAGAATTCAAAAAATTCAAATTAAGAGGACAGATTTCTAAGGAAATTAAATATCCATGCACTGGAGTGAAAGTAAATCTAAATTTGGTACTGTGGCTGATATTCCCCTCCGTACACAATAGAGAATTTAAAATCTGGACTTCCTGAAGATTTCCTTTAAGTAAATAAAGGCAGATTTCCCATTCTGCTAAGGCCACTGATGAAAGCCCCACCAATAACCAGGGGCAGTCAGAAGATTGTATGTGGTAAAAACTGAATTATTTCCACCTCCATTTCAACAGTTTCCCCTTTGAGCTGATTCTTTTAAAGAAAGCCAGAAGAAAACATGCTTAATGATTGGTGGGGCTATGCAAACTTCATCTTGGTGCATATTATGATGGATGTAAGAGAATCAGTTTGACAACCTACTATAGGAAAAACCAAATTCCATTTTTAATTAGGATTTGTGGGCCTGGGTAAGAATTTAGGATGAGTTACATTCCTCCATCTACAGCAGCACTTTTGCTGATGTCAATGGGAGATTGGCACAAAGATCGAGGGTAAGATATAGCCTATAAGGCTATGTCTACACTGCAATCAGAGGCAAGACTATAGCATGTGTAGACATAGCCAAGCTAGCTTTGATCTCACTAGCTTGAATAACAATTACAGTGAAGCTGTGTCTAAACCCAATCTTCTGTTTGTTTCCTTTTTTTCCTTCTTCCTGCCTGTGTGCACAGAAACTGGAACCACAATAACTTAATTGGCTGTCATTCATGGCTTTTGTTATAGCAGTGCAAGTCTGTGTGTGGAAACATGCTTTTGTTGTTTTTTAAGTTATCTCCTATAAGGCACTCTTATTCCAAACCAAGAGTATCCAAATGCAGGTTTGCATCCGAACAATCAAAGGTGAGAATTACAACTGCTTTTGTTATTGTGTTTCCATATAGACTGTCTGTTCTTTCTCCACTTAACTTTTCCAACCCTACAGTGACTCCCAATCCCTCTACTCCCTCCCCACCAAATTCTCAGGCTTCATTCCTAATTCCTTTCCCCAGGGGCTAGAAAAAAGCATTGAGACAGTTAATGCTGACACATTTGAAGTGTCACATTAGACTTTAGGATTAATATCCAGTGAGACTGAAGGGGTATGGGTAAATTCACACATCCCAGAGCCAATGAATGAGGCTGTCTGCAAATTCAGGCAAACAACACTATGGATGTTGGTGTTAGCTTACATTTTCTCAAGGAGATCTAGAAATTTACTTTAATTAAAAAAAAAAAAAGTTGAGTCTGCAGATCAGAATAAGACAGACAGGCTGCTTAAGTCCACTGTCTAGGTTGGATCCAGCCTGCAGACTGATTGTTTGATACCTCTGTAGAAGAGGTTCTGAACATTTAAATAAAAATTCTTCCTTTAACAAAAAATCCTTATTTATTACACAAATGGATTTCTGTTAACAGGTCAAGTGAAATGATTACAGGGCTATAAACAGTGTGTGTAATGCTGCATGTAGGGGAAAGGACAAATCAAAGAGCACCTGGAAAATGTGTTTGAAGTAATACTCAATAGCACTCTCAGTCTACAGAAATAGGTTTTTCAGATTGTGCAGAAACAAGAGTCCCATTATATTTCATCATTTTAGAAATAGAAACAGACCAGCATTCAACAATGTTGCCAAAGCAGATTTCTGGAAAACAACAGAGCCAAAAATAGGTTACAATGTACTGGAAGTATTAAACTATCTGAAGGCCACACGCATTAAGATGAAATGTCTTTCTGAAATGAGTGTGTTTTAAATGGTGGAAATGCTACAGGGAGCTAAAATGAAAGGTGAGTGTATTTAGCATTTGGCACCAGGAAGGAAATAATACACCATTTACAGGTTCTCTGAACTGCTCTGGGATCTGGGAAGAGTAGTTGTGCAACCTGGGTAGCAGAGAAACCCAGTAATTGCAGAGTATGGAACTAATCCTAAAGTATTAATGAGGGGGCTTCCTTTGAATCCTTTAATCAGAGTGTAGTTTGCTCCTCAAAGGAGATACTGGGATTTCACTTTACTAACCTGCAATTCCCCAGGGAACCAAAAGAGGCAAGGTGTGGGAACCACAAGAGACACCCACACATGTGCTACTTGACTCCTCTCTAATCCTCAGCCCCACTGACTCCAGGAAAGCATGCTTGCAGAGATGCCCAACTAGCCTGGCCCCTCCCTAGTACATCAGATTCATGGAGCCAGAGCCTCCTGGAAGGGATCTTACAACGTTTAGGAGAAGGATGTAGAATGGCAGCTGTCTAATGACACAGTTGACTAATATTCTAAGACTGGCACAATCAGCAAAAAATAAAAAGACCTTGTGCCTGTGAAAACCAGAGAAAGTGGCTGATAGAGAAAATCCACCTGCTCACCCCAGCTGTACAGGGTCCAATTTTATATGTAAATTGGCTTCTCATGCATTCTCATTGCTGGTGCTTTTGGTGAGAAGGAAAAAAGAGCATAATCCTGATTTGAGTTTTTATATAATAATGAGGCTGTGTGCTTAGCACTCCATGTTTCCTCACAACTGGCATGAGAACAATTGTGTATTTAAATTAGGGTTACCATATTTCAGCAAGCAAAAAAAGAGGATGGGAGGAGCCCCACCCCCGTCCTGCCCCAGCCCCGCCCCTGCCCCTCCCACTTCCCGCCCCCCTCAGAACCTCCAACCCTCCCCCCGTTCCTTGTCCCCTGACTGCCCCCTCCTGAGACCTTCCCCACATCCTAACTGGCCCCCTAGGACTCTACCCCCTACCTGTACCCTGACTGCCCCAACCCTTATCCACACCCCCACCCCCAGACAGACCCCTGGGACTCCCATGCCCCATCCAACCACTCCCTACCCCTTGACAGCCCCCCCCCCCAGAACTCCCAACCCATCTAAACCCCTCTGCTCCCTGTCCCCTGACTGCTCCGATCCCTCTCCCCACCCCTGCCCCTGACAGCTCCCCCCCAGAACTCCCAAACACCCCCCCCCCGCTCCTTGTCCCCTGACTGCCCCCTCCTGGGACCCCTGCTCCTAACTGCCCTCCAGAACCCCACCCCCTACCTAAGCCTCCCTGTTCCTTGTCCCCTAACTGCCCCCTCCTAAGACCCCCCCCAAATGCCCCCCAGGACCCTACCCCCTACCTGTACCCTGACTGCCCAAAACCTTCTCCACTCCCCTCCAAAAGCCCCCCCCCGAACTCCCGACCCCCCATCTCTTGACTGCCCCCTCCAAAATCTCCCTGCCCTTTCTCCTGCCCCCTGGCCCCCTTACCCTGCCGCTCAGAACATGGTGTTGGGCTCTGTGCGGAGCCGGACACGTGGCTGCGCTCCCCAGCGCAACACACAACCCGGTCCCTGCCCCTGCACAGTGCTGCCGGAGCAGGGCGCTGGCCTGCAGGGGAGGAGGAGCTGCCGAGGCCGATGCAAACGGCCCGGCAGGCCGGCCGGCTCAGAATGCGGGAGGGCCGGGGGGAGGAGCTCTACAGCTGCTCCGGAGTCCAGCCCGGCAAGCTGCGGGGGAAGGGCTCTGGCTGCCAGAGCCCCATGCGAGCGGCTGAATTTCCTGCAGCCCTCCCAGCCGCGCCTCGCTCTGCATGGGGGGGAAATCCCGGACATTTTTAGTGATTTACAAATTCCCCCCCCCCCCGGACGCTATTTTTAACACAAAAATGAGGACATGTCCGGGTAAATCCGGACAAATGGTAACCCTAATTTAAATGCTCCAAGTTACATGTATAATATATTTTCTTTAAAATCCTTCTTTTTATTCCCAGTTCCAATAAAAAGTAACTAAGGAGCTGATTCCCACGAGGTTCTGAGTGCTCTTCATTCCCGTTGAAGTCAAAGCTAAACAATCTGGTCCCATTTCAGCAAACCACTAAAGCATTCAGTGGTTAACTTTAACAACTGGTATTTTTTGATCAGCTCTAGTTCTGAGGCCTGTATGAGGCATCCAAATAGTATCAAATCTCAGCAAGCTGATCTCACAAGATTTTGGCCCCAAATATTGAAATTGACTCAAATCAGTGACACGCATGACATTTCTGATGTCTTGAACACCTACAAACTATACCCAGAAAATAAGTTGTGTGGTTCTGGATCTCATCCATACCTCCAAAAGCAAAGAGGTGGCTTAGATGAGGGTGACTCTGAACCCTCTGAATTTGGGAAAAGTAGATGTTTACAATATTTAGGTTCCATTTCAGGCCCAGCTATACTTTTATTTAGCTAGCTCGCTATAGTATTACAACTAATCATTCTAGTTTTTCCTTTACATTAATCCATTGGTATCATACCCCCTTAATCGGCCAATGCAAGAACGCAAGATTCACAGATAATGTGTACTATATATTCCTTAATCAGCATTCTTGTTAATTATTTACTACAGTAACTTTCCTGCTAACCAGTATCATGGTAATGCAGCACAAAGACAGAGTTGGGTCTCAAATGAGGGACAGCTGAGAGGTCTGCTTTCCGTAATAAGGTCAGGGTTCTCTTTCACAATGGAGAATATGGCTGTGTTCACGAGCCCTTTTAACAAGAATGTCCTTTGCTACTGAATTGGTTGCATGGGCTTAAAGCCAGTACTGTTTGAGGCAGATCAGATTAACACTAGTATCTCTGTGGACACAAGAAGATCTCATGATCTCTTCACCCCACATTTCAGATGTAGCCTTTATTTTTCCTGAAGTTTGCCATTTACAATTTATAAACATAATCATGTGATTTTTATTGAGATGGTAACTTAATTTATCTCAGTCTCCTATAATTTGAGATTGATTTCCTGGTGGAAGAGCATTAGGTTTGTATTAAGTGCCAATGCCCACACTTTGAACTGTACCCTGTTTCTCTGACCAAATAAAAGTAAATAAATAAAGACCACAAGTAAAGGGATCATAAGAAAATCCTCATCCTCCTCAAAATTCAGAAATAGAATCCTACTTTTAGAGATGGAGATGTGCTTGTTACACTGTTGGTCCATCCCCTGGCTAAAAGAGGATGTATCCAAATGTTAAACACAGATACTATCTCAGATATTAAATTCTCATACTTGAATGAGAGAGGTTAATACAAGTTCCCCAGAGTCTTAAAATTAAATATGGCAAAATTGGCTGGTAATAGATAAGAGGAGAAACCATTCAGTGGCGCACAGAGTGCCGTTCATTGCAGATAATGCTAATAACACATATTAGGCTGTTCTCTTGTCTCTCTTCCCTTTTTATTTAGA
Organism: Chrysemys picta bellii; assembly: GCF_011386835.1. Lineage (NCBI taxonomy): Eukaryota > Metazoa > Chordata > Testudines > Emydidae > Chrysemys > Chrysemys picta. The sequence goes on along the minus strand of NC_088797.1, from coordinate 116,446,261 downwards.
TTTTTATAGACAAGAATTATTTGTATCCTCAACTTGCAAACTTCCTCCATCTCCATTATAGCTGTAAACAAAAATTCAGGTGAACAGAACTGCAGGGAAGGGAAGAAAGTCGCCTCCAACCCTCCCAGAAATGCTTCACCAATAGAGCTCTACGATCATTTACACCATCTGCGGATCTACACCCCTCTCTGTTCTTTGGGCCTTAAAGGGAAGGAACATATATTGGTTTGGTCCCTCTTTCCTTGATGCTCTGGGATGTATAAAGAAGGCTCTCTTCCCTGCACCCCCCAGTCTTTCCTTTACCTTTTCCTTGGAAATATTGGGAATATCAAGGATCATCTTCCCTGTTTGCCTTCTGAGGTTGCCAGTGGAGGACACAGGAGCTGGAGTGGAATCTTTCTCAGCCCTCTGTTGAAAGGATGAATGAGAGTGAATCTTTGAGAACAGCTTTTTTCCCAAATCTTTCTCCAGGGTTTGATCCCAACAGGTGTTAATGAAAACAGATCAAAGCCCAGAGTTTTAAACAGCTTTATTTAAAAATCTGTTCCCTTCGTGCTTTGCTCTTGTTTCTTGTGATGGTGCACTACCCAGAGACACCGACTTTCTAATGTACTGGGGGGTGCCTGACCCCCACACTGTGCCACAGGCCCCGCCCTCACTCCACCCCTTCCCCTAAGGCCCCACCTCTACCCTTCCTCTTCCTGCCCTGCCCTCACCCCACCTCTTCCCACCCCATTTTGCCCCTGCCCCCAAGCATGTCCCATCATCACTTCTCCTCCACTTCCCTGCAGCACCTCCTGTACGCCGCTGAACAGCTGATCACCGGCATGCGGCAGGCACTGGGAGAGAGGGGGAGGCACTGATTGGCAGGGCCGCTGGTGGGCGGGAAGCACTGGGGGGGAGGAGCTGATTGGTGGGGCTGCCGGTGGGTGCTGAGTACCCACCATTGCCTGGAGCACCCACAAAGTCAGCGCCTATGGGTGCAGTCATGCTCGTTCTCCCATTGAGCACAGAATTTGTGGGATGAGGGAGTAGCTTTAAGTCAGCTTTGCTCTATCTGGATTCTTTGAGAGCCAGCCTGGCCCCTGTTGTGAGTCAGAGCAGCCCTAGGATTGTTCTAATTTATGCATGCAAAGGGAATAACAAAATATAGAGAGGTCATGCCCACCTCCAATGGTCTCTCCCTCCAAAGGGCCTGGGAGCAGGCAGGTGCCAAGCTTCTTGGGCAGCTCTTGCGGATTCAAGATGTATTCCTGAGGGCTCCTGTTCTGGTCTGTTGTAAAGGCGCCTTAAAGCAATGAGGAATTGCCCCCTTATAGATTGATTAGCCTTGTGTAAAACAGTCAGTGTTGAAGTGAGAGGACCATGTCCATGCTAGCAGTTCAGCTGTTTTCAGACTGAGGTGGTTCAGGGGGAGAGTTGAATTAGACATCTACTGTCAAATACTGCTCTTGTTTGTACTGTCGACACTGTGTAGAATTTGGATTTGAATTTCTTCTGCCATAGTCCATTTCTGAGACTTTTTCATTTATCTATTAATATTGTCAGTGGCTGGTAGACAGCAATACACAAATAGGGCTGACAATTTAAAAGGCAGTCTGTAAAGGGAGAAAGGTGCAGGTCTGGGTCTCTTCAACTACTTCATGATTTAAAAACAGACCCTTAAAGTCTGTGGGATTTTTAAAAAGGGTTTGTTTCCTGAGGATTTTTTTTTAATCTTAGAAATAATAGGACTATTAAGGGGAAATTTACCGCTTTAGTTATAGTGATATAATTATACTGGTAAAGTCACGCTGGTAAATTTCCCTGTGAAGACAAGACCTAAGTCGTTTTGTCCCTGATTTTGCTGGAGGCCTTGTGGAAGGACTAGATAAACAGAACAGATGTTTTCTCAGGCCTTCATTAAAATCTGAGGTATATGTGTGAATCATTAACAATGAGATTTTTTTTCCTGCCCACATTCCATAATACTTTTGAGTTGAATAGGGATAAACAAAGACAAACTATGTTTGAAGCAGTCTGAGTATGAACTGCAGAGTTGACTTGTGTGATATGCACTGGAGTTACTTCTCTTATGATAGCCTCACCTGAGTGAGAGCAGCCACATAGCAAATTAACATTTGTTGCTGCATCCACGTGTGGTGCCAAGATTTCTGGGGACACATCCCATGGCTCTTAATGCTGCAGTAAGCTGAGCTGTGCTGTGTACTATTTTGCAGTGGATTGTAGGAAAATTTCTCTCTCTTTCTGGGCGCAAGGGCAGAAGCAGTGTTAGCCCGGCCACTCTAATTTAAAACCAAATTAAAATTAGCCTGTTCCAAATGTTGGCAGACATAGTACCTGTCTTTAAAAAGGTGAACAAAGAGGAAATGGGGAACTATAGACCAGTGACTCTAACTTAAACAACTGGAAAGATACTGGGACAAATTATTAAACAGTGAATTTGAAAGCAACTAGAAAATAACAGGATTATAAGTAATAGCCAACATGGATTTGTCACGAACAAATTATGCCACACCAATCTAATTTCTTTCTTTGACAGGGTTACTGGCCTAATGAATGGGGAGAAGCTGTAGACGTGATGTATCTTGATTTTTAGTAAGGTTTTTCATGCAGTCCCACGTGACATTTTCATAAGCAAACTAGGGAAACGTGGTCTAGATGAAATTACTATAAGTTGGGTGCAAAACTGGTTGAAAGATTCACGCAATGAGTAGCTACCAATTGTTCACCCTCACTGAGGGGAGGTATCTCTTGGGGCCCTGGAGGTGTCAGTCTTGGGTCTGGTACTATTAAATATTTTCATCAATGACTTTGATAATGGAGGGGAGAGTATGCTTATAAAATTTGCAGATGGCACTGGGAGATTTTGCATACACTTGGGAGGGCAGGATCAGAATTCAAAAGAATCCTGACAAATTGGAGAATTGGTCGGAAATCAACAAGCTGAAATGTAATACTTCATTTCAGAAGGAAAAATCAAATGTACAACTACAAAATTGGGAATAACTGGGTAGGCGATTGTACAGCTGAAAAGGATCTGGGGGTTGTAGTGGATCACAAAGTGAATATGAGTCAGCATGATGCAGTTGCAAAATAGGCTAATATCATTCTGGATGTATTAATAGGAGTGTAGTATGTAAGATGTGGAAGGTAATTGTCCTGCTGTACTTGGCACTGGTGAGGCCTCAGCTGGAATGCTGTGTCCAATTCTGGGTGCTGCACTTTAAGAATAATGTGGACAAATTGGAGAGAGTCCAGAGAAGAATGACAAAAATTATAAAAGGTTTAGAAAAGCTGACCTATGAGGAAACCCAACGCTTGGGCATGTTTCTTTTTGAGGAAAAGAAGATTGAGAGGGGGACCTGATAACAATCTTCAAACATACTAAGAGTTGTTTTAAAGAGGACGATGATCAATTTTTTTTCTGACCAGTGAAGGTAGGACAAGAAGTAACCAGCTTAATCTGTATCAATGGCAATTTACATTAGAAAGTAGGAAAAACTTTGACTATAAGGAGAGTAGGCTTCCAAGGGAGGTTAGGGAATCTCCATCATTGGAAGTTTCTAAGAACAGGTTAGACAAACACCAGTCAGGGATGGTCTTGGTCCTGCCTCGGCACAGGGGATGGGCTAGTGACTTCTTGAGATGCCTTCCAGCCCTACATGCAAGCTGCATGCAGAGATGGAGGGATGGAGACAGCTAGGGAATAGTGGGAAGGTATTGAGCAGCATTCGAGTGGTTCTAGTTTGTACCCACACTACAGAGTGGTTGTGTGAGCGGCTGACAAGCTGTGCTCACTTGAGTTTTAGTCTATACCACCTCTCTGGCCAGCCAGCTTAAATGATGGGTTTTTTGTTGTGGACAGGACTCTGTTATAACTAGTGTTAACTTTGCAGTGAAGACAAGCCCTGTGATTGTAAATCTCCTCTCCTCTCAATTGCTTAGGTATCTTCACGTCCATGGTACTTAAGATGTCCTAGTGCTATTAGTTCTCCTGTGGTTTAGATCGTCTTCCAGGTAAAAGAGGATAGGCAGGACCTCAATTTCTAATGTAAAATTAAAGCAGAACCCTTACCAAACACACCTTAAACAGCCCCACACTCCCAAAACCTTCAGACTTTCTTTACACCTCACAAGGAAAAGGGGTGGGGAACAACCCCACATTTTTTCCTTTGCAGCTTATGATTAATATTGTGTATGTGCACATGTTGCAAGTCACAATGCAGCATCTTACATTTACATAGCACTCTTCACTACAGACGTTCCCAAAGTGCTTTACAAATTGTACTTAAAGCATAGTACTTCATCTAGTAATTCAATGCAGCCACGGCTGGTGTGGAATAAGCCAATTATTTAACATGTCACTTGAATGTGACACAGTAGTTGAGGATAGGAATACAGAAGCATATACTATACACTTGGAACTAGAGGAGGAATTTAGGTAGACGGTATGTGGTTGTCCAACTGAAATACACCAATTACATTGGTTTAACATCCCTGTGTTGTAAAAAGTTCTATAAATTCAACATACTCACAACTGGACAGGAGGGAGGACCTCAGTTTTGTCTCATCTAAGAGAAATATGTTGATATATACCGGTAGTTAAGTTACTAGTCCATATACTATTTAATAGTTTTCTTTCAACACTCTTGGCATAACAGTGAGTTTTATTTGAAAAATACGGTATTTATTTCTCCAGAATCATGTGGTGTTCTACTACTCATAGACAGAGACAGTGCAGATGTTGTAGTCTGTAACAATGCAGCTATTTTATTCTCAGAGGACAATGACTTCATTTTTGATAATGCAGTCGGAGGAAGTAGGATGCCGCAGGATAAGTCTGAAAAACAGTGGTTTGAAGCCACATATACCAGTATTTGAAATGAAGATAGGAAAAATATTCTCTACTTAGGATTTTGTTTAGAAAATACATTCTTCTAAGTATGTTACTACCAGTAAGATTATAATAAATTAGTGTGAAATAATAATAATACATTGGACCTACATTACACCTGTCATGCGTGGCTCTCCAAAATGCTACCTATTAGTGCTCCAGATTTACACAGAGAGACATTGAAGGACAAAAGTGTCAGCAATTTTCCCAAGGTCACACAATGTAGTCTGTCACAGAGTCAAGAGTTAGAACCATGGTGTCTTGAATACCAGTTCCCTGCTTTATCCTCTAATAACTATCTTTTTTTCCCCTAGTATTCATCACCATAGTGTGACGGGTTCAGTCACAGAAACCCCATTGGGACTGTCACCTGATGTGCTGCGACTACCTCTGAGCCTGTTTTCTCTGCCAGTTTGGGCCTCCAGAACCCTGCCTTGTTGAGCCAGACACGCCAGCCTGCTGCAACACAGACCCGGGGTCTGAACCATGCCCCCAAAGCTGCAGACTTAACTGAAAACAGCTTAGCAGGTTTCCTATCTCCAGCACCCAGACACCCAGGTCCCAATGGGATCCAAACCCCAAATAAATTCGTTTTACTCTGTATAAAGCTTATACAGGGTAAAGTCATAAATTGTCTGCCCTCTATAACACTGATAGAGAGAAATGTGCTGCTGTTTGCTCCCCCAGGTATTAATCACTTACTCTGGATTTAATAATAAACAAAAGTGATTTTATTAAGTATAAAAAGTAGGATTTAAGTGATTTCAAATAATAACAGACAGAACAAGGTAAGTTATTAAGTAAAATAAATCAAAATATGCAAAGCTAACTTAATACACTAAGGATCTAGTTACAAATACTAACTTCTCACCCTAGATGTTATCTCAGGTACAATACTTTTCAGACCAACATTATAGTTTATGGCCCAGGTCCAGCAATCACATACCCCAGTAGTTAGTCCTTTGTTCCAGTTTCTTTCAGGCATCTCTTGGGGGTGGAGAGGCCATCTTTTGAGCCAGCTGAAGACAAAAATGGAGGGGCTTCCAGGGCCTTCTATAATCTCTTTCTTTGTTCTTCTGTGCAAAATCACAGCAACAAGATGGAGTTTGTAGCCACCTGGGCAAGTCACATGTCCATGAATGATTCAGCTTTTTGCAGGCCGACGCCATTGTTTGCATGTTAGTTTGAACGGTCCCAGGAAAGCTCAGAATTGGATTGGCATCTCCCAAAGTCCATTGTAGTTAAGTACTCCCTATTATTTGAATAGACCCTTCACAATATGTTGGCCAAAGCTCCCTTATGTGTTTCCTACAGCAAACACTTCGAATACAAGCATAAAGCCAATGCTCAGAACTTCAGATATAAAAACGATACATGCCTACAAATAGGATGAATATATTCAGGAGATCATAACCTTTGCAAAGATATGTTATATGGTATATCTAGCTCAAAGCATATTCCAGTTATGTCATATTTACATTCATAAGCATATTTCCATAAACATATAGAGTGCAAAGTCACACATAGTATTTGAGCACTGAATAGGTACGTTACATCTGTCTTATTTTCTTGCTGAGCCATTGTGGTTATAATACAAACAGTTAGAACAGGAAAAAATAAGCAGTAACTTTTAAGATGGCATAAAATGCACACGTTCATGAGAGCTAGGATTTGGCAGCATTTAGGACAAAAGGGAGGGCTCATGTCTTCGACCAGGCATTTTCTTCAGTTGTAGAGCTGTACCCAGGGGCTGTTCTCTTCGTAAATGGGGGGTGATTTGCCCGAGTTTCTCTACCATTGCAGGCAGCGTTTAACCGTAGACGGCTGCCTATGGGCTACTTCAATAGCCCAGAACCATGTAGTGCTGAATATTATGGGCACATCCTTTTGCACCCCCAATCTGTTCTGTCCCCAACCCTACTGTAGCACATCACCTGTAGCAATTACATTGGCCCTGCACTGCTTCTGTAGCAGGGAAATTTTATTTCCTAAGCTCTTGCAGCTCTTATACGTTGCCCACAGCAGTGCATAGGGGGCAGTATTGGCTGCATATTGTTTTAAACTCTCTACCACAGTGGTTCTCAAACTTATTTGATCGCCCCTCTTTCTTTGTGTCTGTAGTAGTTTAGACTTCCCTCCCCTGCCACATATATATGTATACCAATACAGGAAGCAGTGGTGCTTCATTTGAATCAATTTCAGCTTCTTTGTTTTTTCACTTGAGTTAGTTTTTTTTTTCTGTTGCAAGAATGAACCAACGATCCATTGTAATAAGAGCAAAACCAAAACTGATTGTGATCCATGCTTACAATTAAATGTGCACACTACAGTGTAGCAAACAGATTAACCTACAGCTGGCCACGACTTTGTAAAATGCTATGCAAGCTTAATAGAAATCCATCAAAATGCACAGCGCCATCTAGAGTTCAATGTACTTTGTCATCTGAGGACCTGATATGTCTGGAGGCGTCGCCTTTAGTTATTCATTGCTGCAAGTAAAATATGTGCAGTAATTTCCCTCCTAAAGCTTCCTCTGCCCCCCAAATACATTCCATGACCCACCCCCTCCAGTATGAGAACCTCTGCTCTACAGCACCCAGACCTCACAACCACTGCTGAGAAGTAAATATATATGTAAATAAAGTCTGTACCACCCCTATCTAAAGTCAAATAAAGTTAAGCAGTGTGGGAGCCCCCTACAGATGGCTGACTACAAGAGAAACATCTCCTTGGAATGCAGGAAAGAAAATATCAAGGGGTAGCCGTGTTAGTCTGTATCCACAAAAACAACTAGTAGTCCAGTGGCACCTTAAAGACTATCAGATTTATTTGGGCATAAGCTTTCATGGGTAACAAACCTCACTTCTTCAGAAGCTTGGGTAAAAAACCTCACTTCTTCAGATGGCATTACAAGATCTCAGTTTTTTATTTGCTAGAACACAAGTAAAAATTTTCAGAATTTTGCCCATATAGGGATGGAAATTACTACTGTATAATGAGATCAAGAGACAGCAAAATATAAACAAATGGCTAAACCTCCTATTGAGTTTATGGATAAAATGAAAACATTTCTTGGCTGAAATGCAGATATGTTGACCTACCTAAGACTTTCATATTCTAGATAAGGTTTCACACCACTTGCAGCCTTTCTGGATTGAAGCCAAGGGAAAGTCATGGGAATCTTTCCATTGACTTCAATACATGTATCTATCTGGAACAACCAATTCAAGATCAAAAGCGACCGTCACATACTTTGTCAAAGTCTAAAACAGGAGAGAATCTACCAGTATCAATGCAGTCTCATAACTACAGGGACTGGAAAAACTTTATCAGCTATGATCTAAAGAAACAAGGCTTTACTTGGAAGAAGGAAAACAAATAATGTTTTAACAGGATTTCTCCACATTTCTGCAGAGGAATAAAAGCAACTTAAAAGTGATGCAAGACAATGGCTGGTAAAACATAGAGTCAGGTAAACAGTCTAAGTATATATGCTCCTTGGGAAGGAAGCTCTCATTTGGCTGTAAAATGCCACGCACTCCTATGGCACTGTAGAAATGATAAATAATCACCACCACCACCAGGTTCCCAATGACTTCAAAGAATCTTTCTTAGACCTGAGAAAACACTGCCAAAACTTTTTTGGTGACAATGCAATATAACTAACGTCGTACAAACCTTGACAACTGAGGAAACTTGGACTAGCAAGTCGCTTTTCTCATAACAAATTTCATGCCAATTTTTTTTCTTTTTTTGGGACCATCATGTGGAGGGAATGATAAGGAGTCTTTATATTTCAAACAAGCAAAAACAAGCTAAATATAGTAGAAATGGTAGGGACAATTGATAATTAATTCTTTGCACATCTTTTAGCTTCTTTCAATCCAAATTTCTTAAGAGTTTGCAAACAATAACACTGGTCTACAATTTTTGTAGACTGAAGTCGTCTGCTTCAGAGATAAAATGTGCTATTTATTATGTATTTTGATGTGCTGAATTCAAATATGACAATTAAAACAACTGGCTACTGTTTCTAAGATATTTAAGTTTTTACATTTTATGTCTATGTATATTGTGTAGATAGTACAGTTTTAATAATAAATTGTAAACCTAGGTCTTTTCATGTGTTTATGGTTGCTTTACGTGATAATATTTCACCTGTCCTGTTTATGTAACACTTTTAAAATCAGCAAAAGGGTTATATAAATAAAATTTATTATGAAACAAAAGTCAAAAAACTATTATGTACGTAGTTTAGTCCTATTCAGTGTCTACTCTGCGCTTTTTGGCTTGTCTCTTGTATTCATTAAATGGAGCATCTCTTGTCACTGTCCAGCAATAGTCTGCAAGCATTGATGGGCTCCATTTTCCCTGATTGCAACAATGGAGAAATGCTATGTCCTGGTGAAATCACTCGTTGTTCACTGCTCCGCAGTTTGGTGGGAAAAAAATCTAGATGAGAGTGCAAAAAATGTATCTTTAGTGACATGTTGCAACCAAGGCTTTTATATGCCTTGAGGAGGTTTTCCACCAGCAACCTGTAGTTGTCTGCTTTGTTGTTTCTGAGAAAATTTATTGCTACTAACTGGAAGGCTTTCCATGCCGTCTTTTGCTTGCCACGCAGTGCATGGTCAAATGCATCATCTCGAAGAAGTTCACGAATCTGAGGACCAACAAAGACACCTTCCTTTATCTTAGCTTCACTTAACCTTGCAAATTTTCCATGGAGGTACTTGAAAGCTGCTTGTGTTTTGTCAATGGCCTTGACAAAGTTCTTCATCAGACCCAGCTTGATGTGTAAGGGTGGTAACAAAATCTTCCTTGATTCAACAAGTGGTGGATGCTGAACACTTTTTTCCTCCCAGGCTCCAATCTTTCTTGATGTAATGGGAATCTCTTGCACGACTATCCCATTCGCAGAGAAAACATCAGTACTTTGTGTATCCAGTCTGCAGACCAAGCAAGAGAGCAACAACCTTCAAATTGCCACAAAGCTGCCACTGATGTTGGTCATAGTTTATGCACCTCAAAAGTTGTTTCATGTTGTCATAGGTTTCCTTCATATGGACTGCATGACCAACTGGAATTGATGGCAAAACATTGCCATTATGCAGTAAAACAGCTTTAAGACTCGTCTTCGATGAATCAATGAACAGTCTCCACTCATCTGGATCGTGAACGATGTTGAGGGCTGCCATCACACCATCGATGTTGTTGCAGGCTACAAGATCACCTTCCATGAAGAAGAATGGGACAAGATCCTTTTGATGGTCACGGAACATGGAAACCCTAACATCACCTGCCAGGAGATTCCACTGCTGTAGTCTGGAGCCCAACAGCTCTGCCTTACTCTTGGGTAATTCCAAATCCCTGACAAGGTCATTCAGTTCACCTTGTGTTATGAGGTGTGGTTCAGAGGAGGAGGATGGGAGAAAATGTGGGTCCTGTGACATTGATGGTTCAGGACCAGAAGTTTCATCCTCTTCCTCTTCCTCGTCTGACTCAAGTGAGAATGATTCTGGTGCATCATGAACCGGCAGTCCTTCTCCGTGGGGTACTGGGCGTCTAGCTGATGGAATGTTTGGATAATGCACAGTCCACTTTTTCTTCTTTGACACACCTTTCCCAACTGGAGGCACCATGCAGAAGTAACAATTGCTGGTATGATCTGTTGGCTCTCTCCAAATCATTGGCACTGCACAAGGCATAGATTTCCTTTTCCTGTTCAACCACTGGCGAAGATTTGTTGCACAAGTGTTGCAGCATATGTGTGGGGCCCACCTCTTGTCCTGATCTCCAGTTTTGCAGCCAAAATAAAGGTGAGAGGCTTTCTTAACCATAGTGGTTATACTGCGCTTTTGTGATGCAAAAGTCACTTCACCACAAACATAGCAGAAGTTATCTGCACTGTTCACACAAGTACGAGGCATCTCTGCTCACTTTGGCTAAACAGAAATGTGTCCCTTTTGCAAAATCAAACACTGACAAATAAGAGAGCACGACACTGTATGATTTCTGAGCTGATATCGGGCAATTTGTTCAGCAGAGTGATGTAAGCTTCGTTATGATTGCATCATCCATGACTTCTAGGAATAACATGATGCAATTCATATCATGTATGACGCAATATCAGCTTCAGATTCCATCATTCATTGTTTTGACTAAAAACCAAGTACTGTCCAAACCCAGTCATAGATTTATTCATAGATCCAGTCAAAGATGTATTTTAGTCATTTCTGGTTTAAATTGAGATCCCTTCCCTTTATAACTCACTTATCCTCTTAGCCATTCCCAAATCAAGGGTCGTATATACTGACCCAATAGCATATCTTGAAAACTAGAGCCAATCAATAATCTTAAGCATCATTTTCGTTCTCAGTGACCCAGAATTAGTAAAGTTTGACTACATTTATTTCAGAAGCATTTTGGCTGTAGAGCAGTGTAATGAACGTAGCCTCACAACAGCCGTATGGCATAGGGGAATATTGTCATCTCCATTTTATATATAGGGCTGAGGCTCAGGAAGGCTTGCCTGAGGTCAGCATATCAGAACAAAGAATAGAAAGAAGTTCTCTCAACTCCAATCCTGTATTTAAACCACTAAACTATGCTTCCTTTCGTATGCCATGCTGAAAGTAGTAAGTGCATAATAATAGCTAGATTCATGAGATGAGGCTAAGAATCAATAAGTGTTGGTGCAGATCGGCTGGGTGAAAATCCATATTGGTATAGAGACATCTTCAGGGATCTGGTTTCCAATAAAACCATTTTGATGGGCTATATTAACCAAATGATCAATCTGGATTGTATAGTGGCTTAGGGAAAGATTTTTAAAGATAGTGAGGGCCCTAATTCCCAATTTCCTGTGTGCCAGAAGGGCAAATTCCTTTCATAATTCCAAATATCATGTTCAGTTCGAGCCTTTGCCTGAGAGCGAGAACCATCCTGGTTAACAGTCTAAACCCATTTATATGTGTTTTTTATTTGTTCCATCTCCACAGTATGAATTCTGGAAGTGTCTACTGGGAGAACTAATTCTGCTCGGAAGAAGAAATACCAATCATGATTGGAAGCTATTAAAAACAGCCCTATATCTAGTACAAGTTAGGACCTTGGGTCAGGGGTCAGACCCTTCAGAGAACTCAGCTTCTTGACTAGAACCTTTTCAAGCTGGTTTCTCTGGATGCAGGATCAGAGAATTTATTCCAATTTAGTCAATTATCTAATAATTAATAAAACAGTTGCCATTAAGGGTCCAATCCTCTCTACCCTGCCCACCCAAAATTCCTTCGATTGTCATGTAGCATTGGGCCCCAATGGCTAAATAATGAGCATCCAGTGAACAGTACTACATTTCTCTTGCTACAGCTAGTGCTACAATCCCTGTCTATTTATCTACATTGCCCTCTTTAATTTTTTAAAATTAATTTTAAAGGGGAAAAATCACCAGGGTTTTTAAAATGAGGAATGGTTGAAATCCCCATTTAGTGCCTGTTTAAAATTACATTGCAACTTGCATTTGCTGATTCCCACTGTGATTCAAAATCTGAATGTTAGATAATGTATTCAGTCTTCTAACCAGTGCTGGAAGTGATGAAAACATGTCATTTTTCTGACATGTGTTCTCAACCAAGAGCTCTTTACTTGTCTCCTAGAAGTACAATAGACAGCCCATAATAGCTCAGATCCAGAAGCAATATTTTTGGGCTAGATTGTGCAATCCTTACTCATGTTACTAAGCACTGATTCACAAGAACAGTCCCACTGAAGGCCAAGGAGCTACCTGTGAGTAAATCCTTACTAACATGAGGTAGAGTTGCACAATCCAGCCCTTTGTGCTTTAATTTACATATATGTAAATATGGCAAAAAATAAAACCCCCTAAAGAAAAAATGTTAGGAACATCTTACTTAAATTGTGTGAGGCATATTTTATAGCTACCATTGCTGCTGCTTTTAGAAACGGTGACTTTAAACTCCAACAAACCATAGTCTGACACAGCCATAAAAATCTATTTCAGGTGAGGAACAAGTTTTTTCTTTTTAATATAAAATATATTTTTGATTGCTTAAAAATTCAAATATAAATGATTCTTGATGTTCAGAATTTTTGCTGTTCTGTGCTGTGACAAAACCTTTAAATTGTAATTTTACATTAGTCTATAATGTGGACTAGTGTCCTATAAATTTTAGGGGAAATGAGTGAGTTATTTAGAACAGTGGATTGACATTGTGCATGTCCAATAATTTTTTCTTAGTAATAGTGAATTATAAGTATCTGTACTGGAGACACTATTTTATAAGTTGTCTGTCCCCATACTCTTGCCCAATGCACTGTGCTCATGTTGGCTCTTACCATCCATTATAGAAGTCACTCCATTTCAGATGGATTTAGGGCTTCATCCTGCAGACACTTACATGGAGCGTAATGCTCACCATCCCAAGTTCCCTGGACTGGATTGGGATCCAGATGCAAGATGAGGGCCTAACTGTGGACCCCTATGTCCACAGGAAGTATCATGGCACAGGGCTCTGTGCTAGTGGATCCCAATGCCATAGTTTGTAAAGTGCTTCAGGATGGAAGGTATTGTATAACTGCAAATTATTGTTGCTATTATTTTTGGAGCCTTTTTCTGACATGTGGTGTTTGGGAGTGGTGGTGGTTGTCATGGTTGTTGGCAGCTCATCAGTTGTATATTCTGATATTTTCCCCTTGGTTGCTGGAAAGATGTCTTCACATGCTAAGAGAAGGATTTTGGTGGTTGTGCAAAATTGCAGATATAGTCATGTTTTTTCTTACAATCATAATCTTATACACTGGGAGATAGGGTAGGGAAGACCTACTTCTTAGCAAAACTCACCTTCCAGCTGAGACCAAAATGAAAAATCTCAGCTGAGAAGAAGTTTCCCCCCTGAAAGTTGGGAGTAAATTGGAAAGGGCTCAGAAAAGAGTGACAAGAATGATTCCAGGTCTGGAAAACTGCCCCACAGAGACTTAAGAAGCTCAGTCTAGTTTAGAAGATTAAGAGGTGACTTGATCGTCTATAAATCCCCCCAGAAAGAGACAATTGTCACAGTATCTGGTATGGCTTATAGCTGAGAATGCCAGTCCCAGGTTGGACTGTCAGAAAACAGGGCAGACACCCCAAACTGGTGGTTATATCCTATAATTAGATTTCACCAAGCCAGTAACAAACGTGCACTCCGGGATTACTATAGTATAGTCTTGCCCTGGAGCCACGGACAATCCCCTTAAGTTCTCCAGCCCAAGGGGCCAGTCACTTACCCAAGGTCAATGGATACTCTTGATCTCAGCAAAGATAATGCTAAAGCCAATTTCTCTAGTAAACTAACTAAAGATTTATTAGCTGACAAAAAGAAATGAGTTATTGAGAGGTTAAAGCAGGTAAAATATATTACAGGCGAGTCTTTTTTTTTAAATCCAATTGATAGTAGTGATGTGGTATCTGCTAGTTTCCCATAGGTCTTTCAAGGTTGCCCAAAATGGCTTTGGGGACCTCTGTCTTGCTGTCTGGGGACATTCCAGTTGCAGCCAAACAGATTAAAGATACAGGATCATTCCCTTGAATCAGTAGATCCTACTCACAGAAGGCACGCTGACAAGTGTCTTGCCAACTACAAAAGCAGTTTCTCCTCCCTTGGTGTTCACATCTCAACTGCTAGAAGAGGGCCTCATCCTCCCTGATTGAACTAACCTCGTTATCTCTAGACTGATTCTTGCCTGCATATTTATACTTGCCTCTGGAACTTTCCATTACATGCGTCTGGCGAAGTGGGTACGTCTGTTAGTCTATAAGGTGCCACAGGACTCTTTGTTGCTTTGACCCACATAGGTGTTTTCTTTCATGAGAAAGTTTAGGAAAAGCAGACTGGGACTGTGAATCCTTTGTTGCTTAATGGCCCTTGCTTTGAAGTTGACAACCTTTTCATTTACATTTCCAAGGCTCCGATCTCCAGGGGGTAAATAATGTAAACACAATGTGATAGCCAGAAACAATCCTTCATTAAAAGAACAGGATTACTTGTGGCACCTTAGAGACTAACAAATGTATTAGAGCATAAGCTTTCGTGGGCTACTGCCCACTTCTTCGGATCCGAAGAAGTGGGCAGTAGCCCACGAAAGCTTATGCTCTAATACATTTGTTAGTCTCTAAGGTGCCACAAGTACTCCTGTTCTTTTTATGGATACAGACTAACACGGCTGCTACTCTGAAACCAATCCTTCATTAGTTTTTTATGAAGTTTACATATTAAATGAACTTGCATTTAAACTCTAATACAACCATTTGATCTAGGGGTGACTAGATACAATATAAATTAACAAGTTTTTATATGAGCGAAGACAATAACATTAGCATTTCACTAGTTTTCAAACATTTAGAGCAAATGTAATTATGTGATAATACCCCCCGTTGCTCTATTCTAATAAATAAATTGGCTTGTACATGTATGACCTTTTAAATTTTTTTTGTTTCTATTAGCATGCGAGTGAGTTAGTCTGCTGCCTTGGTTTGAGCTGGCAGCCAGTTCGGCAGTGTTACAAATATTTCTAATAGTAGAGGGCTCCTTAATCTAACAGACACTGGCAGAACAATATCCAATGTCTGGAAACAAAAGTTAGATAAATTCAAACTAGAAATCAGGTGCACATACGTATGGATGTGGTGGAATCTCCATCACTTGAATTCTTTAAATCAAGATTGGATGTCTTTCTAAAGGACTTGTCCTAGCTCAACCAGAAAGTATGGGCCTGATGCAGATGTTGTAGGGTGAAATCTACAACCTGTGTTATACAGAAAGTCAGACTGACACAGGAGGTCACAGCTATGATCATAAATGGTTTCTTCTGGCCTCAAAACCTATGAGTCTCTCAGAATGAGGTGTGTGTGGGGGCGGGGGGGAGTGAAAGGAGAGTATAAACTTATTTTGCAGCCTCCTATAGAATTCACTACCCAAGTGAATTCCATAATAACTATAAATTAAATGTAACTGGCTATCTTTCCCGCTTAGGATTTTGGACTAATCAGCTGAAGGTCATCATTAATAGCATTCAGAGGTAGTCAACCATGTAAAAAAACATGTATAGACCTCTTTGGACAAGAAGTGGATTGCAATGGTTATTCTTCTTCACAGTCAATCTGAACAGTGTTGAGGTTCCAAGCATCTTTAAAAGTGGTCAATGTTTATTCAAAATAAAATTATTTTTTATTCAGGAGATAAATTTGGAAATATGATGCCCAATTCTGCATAACATCCAGATGCAAAAAATCTTGTTCAAATCAGTTCTAAGTTTTGGATGAACATGTCATTCAGAACTTGAGATAACCACTACTAGAGGGAAATGGTGGAATTATCAATAATAATGCAAGAAAGGCAGAAGTGTTCAATTTATATTTCTGTTTTGTACTGGGGGGGAAAAACAAATGTAGTCACATCGTATGATAACACTCTTCAATTCCACTAGTATCTCAGGAGGATGTTAAACAGCAGCTACTAAAGTTAGACATATTTAAATCAGCAGGTCCTGGCAACTTGCATCGAAGAGTTTTAAAAGACGTGGCTGAGGAGCTCCCTGGACCGTCAATGTTGATTAGCAAAAAATCTTGGAATACTGAAGAACTTCCAGAAGCCTGGGAGAAAGGTATTGTTGTTCCTATATTTAACAAGGGTAAATGATCCAGTAAATCATATCGCTGTCAATTTGACGTCAAGATAATGGAGCGGCTGATATGGGACTTGATTAATAAAGAATGGTAATATAATTAATGACGATCAACATGGGTTTATGGAAAATAGATACTGTCAAACTTCATTTTTTTATGAGATTACAAATTAGGTTGATAAAGATAAATAGTGTTGTCAGAAGACTTGTCTAAGGCATTTGACTTAGTAACGCTGGATGTTTTGATTAAAAAAACTAATATATGCCATGCAAGTTTTGCATGGCATATATTAAATGAATTAAAAGCTGGTTAACTGATAGGTCTCAAAAATGCAATTGTAAATGGGAGATCATTGAACAGGTGAGGATTTTTTAGGCAAGGTTCAATTCTTGGCCCTGTGCTATTTAACATTTTTATTAATGACCTGGAAGACAACATAAAATAGTCTGATGAAGTTTGCAAATGACACAAAAATTGTGGGAGTGGCAAATAATGAAGAGGATCTGGGTCACTGGGTGCAAGCAAGCAATATGTTTTTGTACGGCTAAATGTATACATGCAGAAACCGAATGTAGTACATGCTTACAGGATGAGGGCTGTATCCCAGGAAGCAGTGACTGAAAAAGATTTGGGAGTCATGGTGGATAATCAGCTGAACATGAGCTTCCAGTGTGATGGTATGGCAAAAGGGCTAAAGTTATCCTTGGATGCATAAACAGGGGAAGCTCAAGTAGGAGTAGAAAGATTATTTTATCTGTGTAGTTGGCACAGGCGTGACCACTTCTGGAATAATGTGTCCAGTTCTAGTGCTTGCAATTCAAGAACGATGTTGATAAACTGGAGAGGGTTTAGAGAAGAACCATGAGAATGATTAAAGGATTAGAAAACATGCCTTATAGTGACAGGCTCAAGGGACTCTATGTAGTTTAATAAAGGGGTGACTTGATTAGTCTATTAGTACTTAAATGGGGAACAAATATTGGATTATGAGCTCTTCAGACTAGCAGAGAAATGTATAATATAATCCAATAGCTGGAAGTTGAAGCTAGATGAATTCAGACTGGAAATAAGGTGCACTTTTTTTTTTCTCTCAGTGAGGGTAACAAGGGTCATGGTGTATTCTCCATCACTGACAGTTTTTAAATCAATATCAGATGTTTTTCTAAAAGATACGCTCTAGGAATTCTTTTGAGGAAGTTCTGTGGCCTGTGTTATACAGGAGGTCAGGCTAGATGATCACAATGGTTCCTTCTGGCCTTGGACTCTATGAATCTATAATATCATTGGAGCATTTTACACTTTTCAGCTGCAGAAAATGTCACTACATTCTAATGCATTGTACCTTGAGAAAAATGCTGATAAATTATTGCTATAGTGAGATATGTATATGTTGTATAAAAGTTAAATGCAATAAGTCTGAGAGTGGAAAGATAGCTATGGAAATCGGATATCTTGTGAAGGGTTATTGTGTTTAATTTTGGAGACTATTTGATTGAAAAAATGAAACAGTATGATTTTAATCCTGTTTTAAGTGCAACTCCAATTGCAAACTTAATGATGCTAACTCCTCTGTTTTAAGCAATGCCCAAGACATTCTGAAAGAAAAGAGACATTTTATTAATTCACTGGACTGAAAATGCTTCTATTCAGGCACCCTGTGAAAACTAGAGTTTTTAAAAATCCTCTCTCCATCACTATAGTGATTTCTGTTCCATGGTTTTAAGTCCCAAGGGGAAAAAAATTGACTTCTGCCTACAATTATCAAGCAGGCATTATTTAAAAATCCTTGTTTTGAGCACAGAGACTGAGGCGAATGCAGATGATTGTCTAACTGTCTGTGTCTCCAGAAGGCAAGTATATCCCATTACTTTTAGGAAGAGCTGACTGGCCAGCAATACATCTGTTTTAATGGTGACAGACCTGCTGAACTCTTAGAATAAATGGGTACAATGGTGCGCACTCACCATCATTGCACCCAGGGCCGGCTCCAGGCACCAGCAAAGGAAGTAGGTGCTTGGGGTGGCCAATGGAAAGGGGCAGCTCGTCTGGGTCTTCGGTGGCAATTCGGCGGTGAGTCCCTCACTCCCTCTCGGAGGGAAGGACCCGCCACCGAAGAATGAAGTGGCTTTATCTTTTTTTTTTTTTTTTGGCTTTGCCACTTGGGGCGGCAAAAGAGCTGGAGCCGCCCTGATTGCACCACTATGTGTCACTGAGCTGTTGAGGAAGTTTTCATCTCTGGTGCCTCCTGCAGCCTGTCTGGCTTTGCAGGCCCCTCAGCCCTTTGGCTGAGATGCAGCTAGTCCGACCCCCTTCTCGGGTAACAAAATATCCAACTGTAAGTCCAAATAAATATCTAGACTAAGAATTCTTCAGCCCCTCTGAGGTTACAGTGAAATCCTCTGCTTCTTGGCCCTGCAGAGCTTCTCCTATGCTGCCTCCTTGGCAGGATCTTCCTGCTCCTTACAGTTCCTATCTCATCCTGCCCGCATGAAGCTTAACCTGCTTCCTGTGGGTCTCTTCCAGCCTGATTGCCCCACACCCTTCCCAGACAGTGAACTCTTCTTGCTCCTCTCTCCTGGGTCCCCTCCCAGACTGAGTTCCCAGCTCCGTTTAAGTAGTACTTTCTCTGATCCCTTTTCACTGGGATCAGTCGTCACAATCAAGTCTCCACCACACTCAGCTGGGGGGAAAGCGATCTGGCCAGCCAGCCTGTGACAGGGAACTATCCAAATTACTGAAAGTAAAAATCAGTCCCACTAGACACTGTGAAATTTGGTGACAAAAAGAGAAAACTGGAAGTTCTTTTCCATCTCTTGAATAATTACATTACTTCACATTAATAGAGTGCTTCATGTCTTCAAAGTGCTGTGCAGACATTAACGTATCCTTCTAATATTCCTGTAAAGTAGATGAGCATTATCTCTGTTTTGCAGACAGGCAAGTGAGGTACAGAGAGGTTAAATGATTTGCTTGAGACCACAGAGCTAGTCCATGTTAGAACCAGAATTACAGCCCAGGAGTTCCAGGCCTACAGTTCTTCCTCAACACCACTAGATCATACTTCACCTTTTATGAGAAATGGAAATTAATTTTTAATATCCTTGTTTCTAAAATCCAGATTCTTGCTTTAGTAAGTTTAAATATTTATTTCATTATTTATGACTTCATAAAACCATAATTTGTACAAGAGAGATTTATTGGCTTTATTTATCCATGACAATTATATTATATTTCCAATCCTTATTGATCTAATGGGTTTGTCATTTTTAGTAATGTTATCTGTCTGCCCAAAGAAACAGCATTATTTGCCCACATATATATTGGAATTGTATACACGTAACTGCAGTGTGATTTTTGTTAAGTATTAAAATGAAAGTTTTGTCATTTCAAAAAGCAAAATTAACACATTACATTCATTTGCAACCATTCTACTTTTGTAAGGAAATGCAATGTTCTGAAAGGTGCCAGACTAGCAACAATGAAGACCTCTATTTACACAGAATTTTGAGTATTGACAGTAATCTAATTTCCGATATATAGGACTATCATCTCAAGATTTAGGACTGCTTTACAAACATTAATTAAGCCTCAATGTGCCCCTCTATGAGGTAGAGCAGGGGTAGGCAACCTATGGCACACGTGCCGAAGGTGGCACGCAAGCTGATTTTCAGTGGCACTCACACTGCCCGGGTCCTGGCCACCAGTCCGAGGGGCTCTGCATTTTGATTTAATTTTGAATGAAGCTTCTTAAACATTTTAAAAACCTTATTTACTTTACATACAACAATAGTTTAGTTACTGGTATATATTATAAACTTACAGAAAGAGACCTTCTAAAAACATTAAAATATATTACTGGCACACGAAACCTTAAATTAGAGTGAATAAATGAAGACTCGGCACACCACTTCTGAAGGGTTGCCGACCCCTGAGGTAGAGCAATGTCATGTATATGTGCACCGCTGCCCTCTACAGGATGGTTAATAAGACCTGCTCAGTGGATGTGATGTGATTGACAGTGGCTGATCTATAGACCTAATACTACTACAACTAAGAGAGGTTTTCCTTTTAGCTCAAGTGCTAGAAGCCTGCACTTTTGCATCAGAATATCTTGAATTATATTCCTTCCGTCTTTGTAATACTGAAGTTTATGCAGCCATGGAATCATTCTAATGGTAGTATTATAGTCATATATAATAAGAATAAACTTGTGCACAGAGGCCCCAATTCAGCCATCCATCCCTATTCAGCAAAGTACTTAAAGTTAAGCATGTGTTTAAGTGCTCTGCTGATGAAGGATGGACCCAAGTATGTTTGCTAAACTAGGGCCAGAGAGCTTCTGGTTTGCCCACAGTCACCAAGTGGCAGAATAGGAAATAGAGTCCTGATTCTTATCCCTTCCCACCTTCCACAGCTATAACTACTAGACACTATTGCCAGTCTTTGGAAAAACAAAACAAAACTTGAAAATCTGTCAGTTCGTTAATGTGGTGCTTATTCAGTTTGTGAGCCAGAGATTACAAGCAATATTAAAATGTACTCGCTTAAATACAATGGTGATGGGTCCTATATAAAATACTAAGCTAGATGGAGAGCTGAATTCCTCGTTCTGTAGCTGAACTGATTGTGTAACATGCATTTGTCTGCTAGCAGATGGACTGAGACTGACAACCACTGATTTTTAAATAAAGTCAAAAAGGAGTAAATTTTCCATACCTTTCTGTAATTTTTATATACTGTATAATTGTGCTCACATGGGCCTAAGGGAAAACTGTGAATATGTAGTAGGATTAAGAACATATCTTTAAAAGCCTTAAATACAACAAGTATAAGCCATTCATAAGCTCATAAAAACCCCTATCTTCCAGGGACAATCACAAATCTACATAATATCCTTGCATCCTAGATTTTGCATATGAATCTGTGCTTCAGTTTGAAGCCATTTTGAAAACTTCATGTAGCCAGATAGCTTCATATTACCATAGCTACATATCTGACGAGACTCAGATGAATAAATTATTCCATGAAAGGTCAGTTTTGTAACATATACACTTAAAGTTGGGTCTAAATCAACCTGGAGAAAATGGTAGCGTTTTCTAATAACTCTCTCTTTGATATTGCAAACTACAGCCGTTTGAGCGAGTGCCTCCCATAAATGTGGGCATTATCATTCCGCATTTTTGATAGTGGAAGAATTCTGCTGCATTGTAAAGTAAGCAATGACTCCTGTTTACACTAACACACAGTAACCAGACACACACGGTATGGACCTGATGGCAAAAGGTGGACCTGAATGTATAATTTACCTTGCCTTCTGACTCATAAGTAACAAATGCAGCTGAACTCCTGTGTAAAACATTTAAGGGCAGATCCTTAGTTAGTGGAAATTGTCATAACTTCCAGTGACTTCAACAGAGCTATGACCATTTTCATGCCCTGAAGACCTGACCCATAGTAGAAAATGAGGAAAACCTTTAGTTGGCATGTATACTAAATTACACACAGAAAAGGATGCAAAGGAAGTCCTCAAAAGGAGGAAATGCTAGAATTGTTTTCCTAGGCAACCTTAATTCTGCCCCCTTGTATGTAAGTATTATGATACAGTCTTTAATTACATGATCATATACTATTTTTTTCCACAAGCATCCTGCCTCATTCAATGTACGGGATGGACTGTGCTCAGTTAATGAGCAGCTATTCAGTATTTTGTTTTATCCTCATTGTTCAATGGGTTTAAACCTTATTTCTGGCCACTATAAAAACCCTTCTCTGAATACAGAATTACTAATTTCCTCATGGGCTTTTCTCTGGCACTGATCACTATAGTATCTGAGTGCTTCAAAAACATTAATGAATGTATCTTCACAACTCTCCTGTGCGATGAGGGGGGTGGTGGTATTATCCCCATTTTACAGATGGGGAGCTGAGATAGATTAATGTAAAAAATATCTACTAATTTTGGGTGCCCAATCTGAGATGCCCAAGACCTGATTTTTCAGACTACCCAGCATTATATAACATTTTAAAGGTTCTAAGCATAGCTCCCATAGAGTTCAGTTGCAGCTGTGAGTGCTCAGTATTTCTGCAGATCAGAAACTAAGGTCTTAGGTGATCACTAATTGTGTATTCTTTATGTTCCGAGTGTTTAATTTGTGAAAAGTTTGGGTTAAGTGACATGCTCAGCATCATCACATATGAACCCTGTGGCAGAGACATAGATGGAATCCAGTTCTCCAGGGCAACATTCAACTGTTTTAACCTCGTGACTGCCCTTTCTCTTCCTGAAATCCCCTGCCTCACACCTCCGCATCAATTGAAGCAGAGGTCCAACAGACAACACCCTCTGTCAAGGCTGCTTCCCCACTTTGAACTTTAGGGTACAAATGTGGGGGCCTGCATGAAAACTTCTAAGCTTAACTACCAGTTTAGATCTGGTCCGCTGCCACCATCCCAAAGCTAATTCCCTTCCCTGGGTAGCTTTGAGAGACTCTTCACCAATTCCCTGGTGAATACAGATCCAAACCCCTTGGATCTTAAAACAAGGAGAAATTAACCATCCCCCCTCCTTCCTCCCACCAACTCTTGGTGGATCAAGATCCAACCCCCTTGGATCTAAAAACAAGGAAAAATCAATCAGGTTCTTAAAAAGAAGGCTTTTAATTAAAGAAAAAGGTAAAAATCCTCTCTGTAAAATCAGGATGGAAAAATAACTTTACAGGGTAATCAAACTTAAAGAGCTCAGAGGACCCCCCTCTAGCCTTAGGTTCAAAGTACAGCAAACACTCTAGCAAAAGGTACATTTACAAGTTGAGAAAACAAAGATAAACTAACACGCCTTGCCTGGCTGTTTACTTACAGTTTGAAATATGAGAGACTTGTTCAGAAAGATTTGGAGAACCTGGATTGATGTCTGGTCCCTCTCAGTCCCAAGAGCGAACAACTTCCCAAACAAAGAGCACAAACAAAAGCCTTTCTCCCCTCGCCCCCAAGATTTGAAAGTATCTTGTCCCCTTATTGGTCCTTTGGGTCAGGTGTCAGCCAGGTTACCTGAGCTTCTTAACCCTTTACAGGGAAAAGGATTTTGGAGTCTCTGGCCAGGAGGGATTTTATAGTACTGTACACAGGAGAGCTGGTACCCTTCCCTTTATAGTTATGACACCCTCCTTCACTACACAATCAGGATTTATCTCCAGAGTAGATCCATCCTATGCACTGAATGAGGCAGGGTCCTGTGGGGGGAAAAAGTCAGTTGTGATCATGTAATTAAAGACTGTCCTACACGCACACAGGCAGGGCCGGCTCCAGGCACCAGCTAAAGAAGCAGGTGCTTGGGGCGGCCAATACCAAGGTGTGGTACTCCAGCCACTGTTGGGGCGGCACATCCGAGTCTTCGGCAGCAATTTGGCGGTGGGTCCCTCAGTCCCTCTCAGAGCGAAGGACCTGCCGCTGAATTGCCGCCAAAGAGTGGAGCGGCGCAATCGCACTGCCGTGGCTTTTTTTTTTTTTTTTTTTTTTTTTTTGCTGCTTGGGGTGGCAGAAAACCTGGAGCCGGCCCTGCACACAGGCATCAAATAAAAGTTGTATAGAGTCCTATAATGGGAAGTGTCAGGCAACCTTAATAATAAGTGATGCTGTCAGCACCATCTATAATAATAGGAATGTCTTGCAATTAGGAGAGTGGCAGGCCAGTCTTATGGCTAAGGAAAAGGACTGGGTGACAAGTAACTGGGGTTCTTTTCCCAGCTCTGTGGGGCCTTAGGCAAGTCATTTGGGAACAAAATTTCAAAAGTGGCTATTGATTTGGCGTGCCTCTATTTTGGGATG
The DNA here is from genome assembly GCF_011386835.1 of Chrysemys picta bellii. Lineage (NCBI taxonomy): Eukaryota > Metazoa > Chordata > Testudines > Emydidae > Chrysemys > Chrysemys picta. The sequence goes on along the minus strand of NC_088797.1, from coordinate 116,421,857 downwards.
CCCTGCAGCACCTTGACTTGGTTTTCAGTGCTTCTGAACACAGATTGCTGCTGATTTTCACATGAAGTTGTGGGTACTCTGAAAATCAGATCCTGGATATCTCATGTAGGACATCCAAACACAGACACCGAAACCTCAGTGGCCAGCTTTCACAATGTGGCCTTAAGCTTCATGTCTTCCTTCCATCATCTGTAAAATGAAAATATTATTACTTACCTACCTCAGTCACGAGGAGTGAGGCTAGAATACACCGTGTGTGAAGTGCTTTTGAGATCCTTTAGAAGGTGCTATAGAAGCATAATTAAAAGAGATTGTATCAGTGAAAATTACATTTCCAACCTTTAAAATATTTTTTGTGAGCATTTTTAGCCAATTATTAATATTTTTCATTCTTGCTCAGTCATCCTCCTGATAAATCTCCTACTTTATACAAATGCATCCATCTAGGCAGTAAGAAAGGAGCATTACTGGAGAAACGTGTCCTTTAAAGGTTAAAGTATAATAAGTACAAATGAAAGGATGTCGGATTTTGTTCAATTATGCTAATGTTTTAGAGATAGCATTATTGCTATATGGCTCAGGACAAAAACAGCAACAGGGGGAGAAAAGAAATGATACATCAGCCCTTAGGTATTTTATAAATACAGAAATTTAATATTAACATGGGAAAGATTCACACACAAGTAAATGGCAGCCTATCCCTCTGAGGACGCTGGCAGGTGCGTGACAGGAATGCAGCTGGTTTGGGGCCTGGGACGATGACTTTGGTTTGTCCTCAACTACCCATTTTGCCCCCTCACACCAAACAGCAAGCCTAGGACTCATAAGAAACAGATGTGCAGTCATTTGTACAAGATGTGGACTGAAATTTCCACAACTATGATGCTTTGTGGTCTGTACCTTCCCCCCTCTGCAAGGTGATGTAGGGTTGGTCACTTAGTAAATAGCCTACTGATTTACTCAACACAGACCTTTTCTTATGCTCCTTTTTGACGCGTGTTTTTTTTATTAACTCCAAAGAGCGACCCAGCTCTTTGCTTAGCCATTCAGTCATATAATACACGCTGTTTAACTATTGGAGCATTAAAAAGGACATAAAGGATGCGAGCACATCCATAATACTGCAGAGCATGCTACTGACATGGTAGTGATTGGTCTACCAGTCCTAGCAAAAACCAAAAAAACTGCAAGGATTTGAGATGGCTGCCAAGTTAGTATGTGAAAATCAGTCAGTAGTAAATATCAGTCTGCTTAAATGTATGCAGTGTTGTTGTAGCCATGCGGGTGCCGGGATATTAAAGAGACAAGGTGGGTGGGTAGTATCTTTTATTGGACCAACTTCTGTTGGTGAAAGCTCTTCCTCTGCAAGCTTGAAAGCTTGTCTCTCTCACCAACAGGAGGAGGAAGCTTTACTTATAAGTTGGAAGGAGCAGGGCCATCAAGCAGAAAATTCTTGATTAAAAAAATCTTCCTCTAAAATGAGAATGGTCTGAGCATTATTATTATTATTTGTATTATTTTATAGCCCAGGAATCCATTAATGGACCAGGTCCTAATTGTGCTAGGCACTGTAAAAACGCAGAACAAAAAGACAGGCTCTGTTCCAAAATTGGGCTATAGAGTAAAGATTCAATTATGCAAACTTCTGAGAGCCCATTGACGTCCATAGGGAACTATTTTTGATGTGTCACCCTTCATGGTTCCATTTCCTGATGCCACTGATGCAGCTAACATTTGCCCAGGGTGCTTATTTGTTGGACATCATGCTGAATCAGTAAACGGTAGTAATAAAGTATTTCTTTTTAAAACAAGGGGGGAACGGAAAGAGGTGAAAATGGTAAATCAGATGGGAAGGAGGAGAATGTTTTAAGATACTGGAACCCCTTCCGTTTCCTCTAAAATATGTAATATTTGTGTGTAGAATGAGGAATCTTTTCTTAACTAACCCAGAAGATGTTCTGGATAGAATTCTCCTTGTCATTTTTACTTTACAAGTCAATGTTTTCTGTAAGCTCTCTTCTTCTTTCTGTCGCCTGGTCTACACTGGGGGGGGGAGGGGAATCGATCTAAGATACGCAACTTCAGCTACGAGAATAGCGTAGCTGAAGTCGATTTTATCTTAGATCGACTCACCTCCCGTCCTCACGGCGCGGGATCAACAGCTGCAGCTCCCACGTCGACTCCACTTCCGCCTCTCGCCCTGGTGGAGCTCCAGAGTCGACAGGGAGCACATTCGGGGATCGATTTATCGCGTCTAGACGAGACACGATAAATCGATTCCCGATAGATCAATCGCTACCCACCGATCCGGCGGGTAGTGTGGACATACCCTTTGTCAGTTTCTACTGTTCTGTTTTGTAAATGGATATAATTCAAGCACTACTGATTTACAGTTTCTAATAGATGAACTCTTATGCCAGCCTTTGGCAATTCCTCATATGATCCAGGCATGCAAGAGACCCATTATCTGCTAAACAAGTTCCAGACATGTTAATAAGGATATTTGGGGGATTTATTTAACTCTTTCCACTTGTGACCGGTTTTCTCTTGCTTACTATAACTAGCCACTCACATATCTTGTTTTATGGAGGAAAAAAAAAGGAGTTCTGGTATTATATTTGCAGATAAATGCAATGCTTAGATAAATACACACATACTGACACTTTGCATTGCTCTAGTGACTTTTTCTAGAGGATCTCAAAGCTAAGTGGCATGTTCCTCTTTTTCATGGCATGGCATGGCCTGGAGAGGAGTACTTTGTAGTGACTTTCTTTGTAGTGACTTTCTATGAGATGTGACCAAGGCTTCATGCATGGGCAAAAATGTCTATGCAATATTCTCTCTGCAGCTGAAAAGCCAGCTGTCAGGCAGTATGATGCAGCTATATCTTTTCTGCAGCATCCAAATATGGAGGAGAGGGAAAGTATAGGGATCAGCAATTCTACAAGTACATACCCGCAGAAAAACAAATAGTAGATATGGGTATGCTAATGCTGCTCTGGACAGCTTCCACTTCCCCGTGTATGCTCTCAGATTCCCATCAGAGTTGTCACATGAGCACAACCATTGTGTGTAGGGAGAGTAAGTGGCAAGAGGAGAGTAAGTGGCAAGAGAATCACAAGTGCTGCCATTTCTGGTAAGACACAGATTGGTAAATGCTTACACAGCCTACTGTTATGCAGATCTGGTTTGGTGTCCGTTGTTTATGGGGATCCTCAGCACATGTGAATTTGGCAGGCTATACCCTTCCTGCCTCTTACACACTATCACCAGAGGCAATTTTCCAGAGAGGTGCAACACAGGGACACAGAAGTTGTGCATACTTTGTGAAGGAGTACCCGTGTTTTTAAGTCTGAAGATGGGGTGGATGTGACCAATGGTGGTTGGGGTTTTTTTTGTTTTTTTTTCATAGTTAGCAATTTTCTATGATCATCTACCATCACTATCATATGAAGATGTTTTGTATATAAACATTAAGAATTTCTTTAGTCATTCAATAAAGATGCTGCTTGGAAAGGGTTGTAAAATCTTTCACAAACAAGGTCTTGTCAACTTTGAGGGACTGGTGACTGAATAAGCATAACTAGTCAATTGCACATTCAAGGAAGGAAAAGTCTGCATCTAGGTTCCGTTTAGAAGGATTTTTTGAAGTGGGGGTGGATGGTTTATATTGATACTGTAGTCTAATACCCTTTCTGCAGCACAAAATTCTGATGCAAAATATTCAGTAGATTAGAATAAAGAGCCTAAATTGAGGATTAGAGTCAGTAAACCAGAAGATTGATTGATTGATATTTAAAGCTTGTTCGTGGAGGGGGAAAAAGGTGTTTTTTCAAATAAATGTCACTTTCTCTAAACTGTAACATAATGCTACTGTTAAACACTCAAGCCATCTACCGGGTATATTTCCATTTACCTATTGAAGAACCACTGCTTCTAGAACTACATTCAGCCAGCAGTTCTCTCAAGTTGATACAAACCAGGCCGTGCATCCCCAGCACTAGCATGCCATTTTGAGAATTAACCTGAGTAAACAACAGCATTTCCAGAGGATGATTAGCACAATGAGAAACAGGGTGCTGCCCATATGGGCAAATACAGGTGTCACCTCACTGCATAACTGGAGTAGCATTGCAAAGTATTAAGACAGAGTAAGCTGGGGTAAGATACGTTAAACCATTTACTGACAATGGAAAAACAAAGTAAACATGGGTGAATGTCAAAACAGATCTAGACTAAGGTCCCTACTACATTGAGCCTTGCACTCATGCAAAACACTACTAACTTGGATAGTGCTCCGTGTTGACACACAACTCACTGGAAGATTGGAGTCAGACTTTTACTAGAGTCTTAACTCTACCATGATTCCTCTTCGAATTCTTCTACCTGCGTGAACTAGAAGAGGCAGCAGCAGCAGCTGCTGCAGGGTTTTTCTGCAGCAGAATTTCCCATACTTTCTCAGTGTCTGTTGCCTGGTTATTGCTGCACCTGTGAGGCCTTAAATTAACCACAGCTGAGCTGGCTGGGATGTAATGGTAGCCAATTATGAGGCAGTAGCAGACAGATTCTCGCTCTCTTTCTGGATTAAGCTGCCATGATTTCCACCCCATCACATAGGAGCTGTTAGTTTAATGAGCTGGAAAACAGGAGAATCCCACTAAATGATGGCCTTTTCCTTTCTTTAGGAGATTCTAATCTGTGCTTTCAATTACAGTTGAACTGCAGGCACTCTGCCTCACTCAGGTATTCAGTTAACTCCTAAAATAAGGAAATAACAGAAAAATGGCCCATTTTCTGCTCTGGGGAGGTATAATGAAAGACAACAGTGCAGAAAAGAAAGGAGCAGTACTACAATCACATATGATCCCTTTTCCAGTTGCCTAAACGAAGAAGGAGATGAAAGAGAAAATTAAAGATGAACCTGATCTGGGGTTGGAGAAAAGAGAAATCCGTGCCAAACTCAGTAGGTCCATTGTGAGGGCAGGTCATCCTGGCCTACTGATTAGTACCTGATTTCCCCCCACCCCCTGCACCACTGAGCCGCTCGCACTCAGACTGCCCCACACAGAACCCTCTCAACCCACACCAAGCCCCCCCCTACACTTGGATCCTGCATTGCTGAGCTTGCCTGCTCACATCTGGTGCACCTGGCACAGAAGGGCAGGGCCCTGGGGAGTTTCTGGGGCAGGCCTAGTCCTTGCGCTGCTTCAGGGTTGGGTGCAGCCTCACCGCTGAGTCTGTGTCCTGGTGGGGAGCTGCACAGTGATCTCCCACCTCGGTGCAGCCAGTGGCCTATGCTCGCCAATGCCATGCTGGAGCCTCCACGTTTATTTGACAAATAAAATATGCAGAATTTTGAAATATTGTGCACAGAATTTTTAATTTTTTGGTGCAGAATTTTTAATTTTTGACCTGCGTGGAGGGCTGAGTCACAAGAAGAAGTGGACCACTGTGGGTCCAGAGTGACCACTGGGGGGCACGAGACAGAAGCAAGCAGCTACACCACACTAGATACAACATGTTCTAATGGTAAATCCACTCTTCCACATGGAAGTACAAGAAAACAATGAGACAATATAGTTCATCATGATAGGCAGTGATCTCTGCATACCAGTGGCTTAACACTTGCCAAGTTCTTGGTAGGCATCATGCAAAGAAGAGGAGGAATTTTGAGTTTTGAGGAGGAATTTGAAGATGGATTTTGAGGATGTTTCTGAGGAATGCCTCCCAAGCATGTGGGGCAGCATGGGAGAACGCACAAAAGTGCTTATTTGAAAATTTAGCAAATGGGCAATAAAGGCTGGCATCATGGTCCAAATGGGAGGTGAGCAGCAACTAGATGATAAGGTGATAGGTAGGGTATGAATTGAGCGCGTAGATGTAGCATGTTTTAGGAAGACTGATGTTCAGACTAGAGATGAAGCAGCACAAATAAGAACTTGGAATATTGATCAGGCCTCTGCTAATGGGTAATATGCTTTAAGTAAGGCTTTGCATAGTTTCCTTCATTGAAAACTATTCCTCGTAGATTGCAGAGCTAAACTGTTGCCAGGATCTTGGTGAATTTCACAGCAGAACTCAGTTTCGCTCAAAATTTCAGTTAGTGAAAGCTGACATTAGGCATCACTGAAAGGCAAATAGAACAACCAGCAGATGTACCAGCGTATGCAAGGCTGAGCCCACTCAGCTATGGGTAACAATTGCTACCAATGTGGCATGTTCAACTGTTTTCTAAAGGCTGGTTGGCGCCAACAGTCCATTTCAGAGCAAGGGCAGCAGACCAACTCCTCAGATCACATTGTTTATAATCTCACTTGGTCCCTACTGCCAAGTTTGAAAATGCATGACTGCTATCTGTATCAGTTTGTCTGATACCAAGCTCCAGGAATATGGTATATCTATGAAATAAGGCTACTATTAACTGATACTGTTATTATTATTTAGGATCCTGATTAATTAAAGAGATGACAGCAGCTCTGCAGTTCTGTTGTAAAGAAAGTCCATTCATCTTCTAAATCATATCATGCCAACCTTGACCCTAAATCACATAATGCCACCTGAACTTTTTTTATTTATTTATTTTTTTGGTAGCACAACTTGCAGCCAATTTACCAGGCCAAGTTTTGTTCCACTCTCTTGGTTTTAAAGTTGTTGAGGCAGCAGCTTCAGAAATACACACTCAGAATATCACGGAAGGATAAATCCACAGATGTGCTAGTTGTGCCTGATTCTACATGTGCTCATTTTGAACATTTACACTTTATTGCTCAGAAAGCAGAGGTCTAATTGTGCAGGTACTGCTCTAAATGTTTAGTTTTAAGCTACAATGAAATAGGACCATCGCATGAAGTATTTTAAAGAACGGAGCATGATTATAATTTTACCTTCCAAATTCAAAGAAACTATTCCCATTCTATCCCACTGGCCTCTCATCTAGAATACTGTGGGCCTGATCCTGCAGCACCAAAGACCGTTCATTTCAGTAAGCTTTGGATCAGGCTCACAGGTATAGTCGGGAAGGGTTGGGGGGGGGGGCTGATCTCAGTATTTCTGAACCTATTCTTCTTTCACATGTACTCCTTTACCATCAGAAAAAATTCTATGACTGGATCGCCTGTTTTAATCTGATGAAAAGTGACGTAACACTGCAGTGCTGAAAAAAACTGCTATCCAGAATAGGGTTGCCAACTTTCTAGTCACACAAAACGGAACACCCTTGCCCCGCCCCCTGCCTTGCCCCGTCTCTGAGGGCCCGCCCCTCACTCACTTCATTCCCCCTCCTTCCATCGCTCACTCTCCCCCACCCTCACCCACTTTCACTGGGCTGGGGCAAGGGGTTGGGGTGTGGGAGGGGGTGAGGGCTCTGGCTTGGGGTGCGGGCTCCAGAGTGGGGTTAGAAATGAGGGGTTCAGGGTGCAGGAAGGGGCTCAGGACTGGGGCAGGGGGTTTGGGTGTGGGAGGAGGTTCGGGCTCCAGACAGGTGGCACTTACCTGAGGCGGCTCCCGGTCGGTGGCACAGCGGGGCTAAGGCAGGTTCCCTACCCTGGCTCTGCGCTGCTCCTGGAAGAGGCCGGCATGTCCGGACCCTAGGCAGAGGCACAGCCAGGCAGCTCTGCATGGTGTGTGCTGCCCTTGCCCACAGACGCTGCCCCCGTTGCTGCCATTGGCCACAGTTCCTGGCCAATGGGAGCTGTGGAGCTGGCGCTAGTGGTGGGGGCAGCGCGTGGAGCTTCCCTTATCGCACCTGAGCCTAGGGGCTGGACATACCGGCTGCATCTTGGAGCTGTGTGGAACCAGGGCAGGCAAGGAACCTGCCTTTGCCCCGCTGTGCTGCTGACCGGACTTTTAATGATCCGGTCAGCAGTGCTGACCGGAGCTGCCAGGGTCCCTTTTTGACTGGGTGTTTCAGTCGAAAACTGGACGCCTTGCAACCCTAGTCCAGAACAGTCAAAATATAGAGGCTGCCAGGAGAGGTTTTGCTACAGTTCTGCCTCTGAAGTGCTGTTTTGTTCCAAACTCTAGTGTTCTCTGCTTGTAATAACACAACCATTTACTGCATTTTTTTTAAATAATGTAGCTTGTATATTGTAGTGACTGCTTTAGTTAAGGCTGAAAAACACTTTCCATTATAACCCAGTTTTGTTAAATCTATACCTTTCAGGATGAAATTTTCCAGGCTCATTCTTCCTGTCTAAAGTTGACTTGAAGGAGGGAGAGTTTAATCTGTTCTTGAGTGAGAAGGGGAAAATGTTTCCATTATTTAAATAAAAATATATTGTAACATTATTTTGAACAGAGCAAAAGGCCAGAGAGTTGAATATGAGCTTGAGAGCCGTGTAGACTGCAATCTTTTATCTAGCCATACAGTAGGCCGCATGAGCGGTAGCAATACAAATCTTCACAGTGCCTCACCAGCTGTAGGAGTAAAAGAATAGTTGTCTCCAAGACCCATCACATCCTTAGCCCTTCTGCTGAGATTGTCTGTTTTGTGTCAATTATGGTGGTGATTTTCTCACACGGACTGAGGTCCACTGGAAATTAGAGTGAGATATATTTTACAGGAACTACCCAGCAGCTATTAGTGGGAACAATCTTTGGTGACTAGCAAACTGTTTTAACAGTGACCGATAACAGGAGCTCCTCTCAGTCCTCTAATGCTTTTAAATTTCCCTGGGTGAAAATAAGAATAATGAGACATGTGTCTCTTTAGAACAGTATAATACAGAATCAGTATATGCATTTCCAGGACCCATTCGCTCTTATAAAGAATTCTTTTAGTGCACTTTCCTTGTTTATTTGCCATTCTGTATCTGAAGTAGCACGAGGGCTCTAGAATGCCTTCTTTTGCTCTTTATTGATCTTTCAAATACATCGTGCTACAGGAGGTATAAATTTACATTAAAAATACATGCATGCTATTTGGCACAACTAAGAGATTCTTTTCAGGAAGGGACCAGAACTGGAACAGGGGATATTGCAAGTCAAAAAATAGGTAGATCAGAAGAGCTCTATGAAAATGTCCGTAAACTTTCCTGTTCACACTTTGCACTATTAATCCAAAATAATGAGCACTAGAATTTACCTAATTTGGCAAATAAAATAAATTAAGTACCAGACTTAACACAGATGCTAGTGCTACTGTTAGGCTAAGGGGTGACCATGAGGAAAAGGGTAATAAGTTAATATTGACTTCAGTTGAGGTGATTAACAAAATGTATTGACCCCATATGTAAATATTGATTTAGGAGAAACCTAGATGAATTCTTTTTTCTGGGGACAATAGATTTTGATGTTCCCTAAAACAAGAGGTCAATACATGTATTGTTACATAGATTCTGAGTGTCTTCATAAGTGATACAGTTTGAAATCCATGGCCATAATAAAGAGATTTCTAGGTAACATTCCAAAGAGGTGATAAAGTCAGAGATCCAGAAAGAAAATTGAAGAAGTCTTTCCACTGAAACAGTCACAGCCAATCAGATGCACTGGTTTGTGCATATGATTTGAATGTTTACCATGGTTCCAGGTTTGATTTATTATATTTACTAATTCAGCACTCTACTCTCTTCAACCAGTCAAAAACAAAGATTTGTGTACTTACCTAAAAATAAAAATTATATTGTTCAATTCTGTTATCTCTAGTCTAATAGAAAGTATGCATACTAGTTAACACAAAACCCATTATACAAAATGCTCTATACCACTGGTAGTTCCAAGGCTAAAGGGATAAGTGAGTTCACATTAATAAATATGAAAAGAGTAACAGTTTTTGGTGTCTTTAATTAAATTATTTCTTTTGGGGTGCTTATGAATGTTAAAATTTTGGTCTGCTACTAGGATATATTGGTGACAAACTATGGGTTTATGGGGAGGAAATGGGGGTGTTTAAGAATAGAGGAGAGAAATCTTTGATAAATATGGACATTTTAATCCTGAAACACGCTGTCTTTTGCAATGGATGTATTTGTCATGACTGGCTATAAAAAGATAATGATAAAGGGAATAATAAAATAAAAGATTTTTTCTTTCCTTTTGAATCAACTTCCTTTGATTCAGGGAGAATGCTTGTGAAAGTGACTTTTAGAACTGATAGGTTTAGGATAAACTGTAAAACATGAAAGGAATTAGATGAGGATCAGGGGTATCTCAAGACATCCCCCTACATTTAAGATAAACAAAAATAATTCCTGTTTAGGCCAGTCTGTAGACCATCCTATGGGCCTAAGGTGGGAAGTAAATGGGCATTTATACCCCCTTATTCTCAGGATGGAGGGGAAAGCAGCCTGGATGGAGTTATGTTTTTGCACACACACCCATGCATGTGGGTGGGAAAAGGTGGAAAATGGGCGGGTCTTCAGCTCTGCTCCTGATGTTACATGAGTGCTGCATATATGTAAATAGTTTAGCTAGCACTCAAAAATATGTAACACAGTTCCTGGGTTTTGTTGGATCAGTAAAACTTGCATCCACTGCAAATGGCTTCCTCCAGCAGCTTTTTATATATTGCCATCTTACTTTTAATATTTGTTGGGTTGCTGAAAACTATTATGATGTGTTGGTCTTTAAAATAATTGAGTCTTAAATGGAACTCCCTGCAGCACACTTGCACAAAGCCCAGCACAAAAAGGAAGAGAGGTGGGCCCCATCCTAAATCTGTAGGCAGGTTGTAAATCAATTCTGCAGTCGCATTGTGTTCAGGAGGAGGGAAATCAGCTAAATGAAGATACAGTAAGGGATAATGGGAAAATCTGAGAGCATGGCCAGCAAGGAGAAAGGAAGTATAAATATTGATTGGGGTAGTAGTCAGCAGTGTTACAGTTAAGGAAAGGACTATATCTAACCGGCTAGAAAACTGGATGAGGTCTGAAGTAAAAAATTGAAATGCTTGTACATGAATAAAAGGAGTCTGGGTAATAAAATGGAGAAACTGGAACTACAGGTCTGTCTCATCTTAGGCGCATTTAACATGTGCGATTTCAGCTTTACGCGGTCGGCAAAAACAAAAACAAAAAAAGAGAAAAATAACAATTTAAATACTGTTTCTGTAGTGCGGGCAATTCCGCCCGCCATTACACTCAATGTAATTTTGACTATACGCGATTTTTGCTTTAGGCGCTGACTGCAGAACGTAACCCCAGCGTAAGATGAGACAGACCTATATTTATGCAGGAGGTCAAACCAGATATAGGGATTACAGAAACGGTGGAATAGCACGCATGACTGGAATACAGGGTTTGAAGGGTACATGCTGTTTAAGAGAAATAGGAATAAAGGTCAAGGTGACAGACTAGCATTCTACATCAATGAAGCAGCAAACTGTAAATAAATTCTGGGTGCCATACTTTAGGAAAGATGTGGATACATTAGAGAGAGTCCAGAGGAGAACAACAAAAATGATAAAAGGGTTATAAAACCTGAACTATGAGGAAAGGTTAAAAAATGGTCATGTTTAGTCTTGAGAAAAGAAGACTGGGGTGGGGCAGGATTTGATAAGTCTTCAAATATGTTAAGGGCTGTTATAAAGAGGACCGTGATCAATTGTTCTCTGTGTCTACTGAAGGTAGGACAAGAAATAATAGGCTCAATTTGCAGCAAGGGAGAGTTAGGTTCGGTATTAGGAAAAAATTTCCAACTATAAGGGTAGTTGAATTCTGGAATAGACTTCCAAGAAAAGTTGTGAAATCCCCATCATTGGAGGTTTTTAAGACTAGGTTAGACAAACACCTGTCAGGGTCGGTCTAAGTTTACTTGGTCCTCCTTCAGGGCATGGGGCTGGACCTGATGACCTCACAAGGTCCCTTCCAGTCCTACATTTACGTGATTCTATGATAATATGGAATATGGGCATGAAGGCAGGACAGCTGATGGAAATTAGTGTATAGAAATGGAAATTATAATGTCTGAGGTGGAATTAAAACAAACAGCTTACTATGCTCAAATAGGGGGGGACCAGATAATTTCCATCCCAGAATACTGAACTGGCACTTGAGATTGCTATTCCTTTAGTGAGGCATTTCTAGGAGAGAGAGAGAGAGGTATTAATGCCAGTGTACAAGGCACTGATAAGACCTCATTTGGAATACTGTGTACAATTCTGTCATCCATGTTCAAGAAAGATTAATTCAAGATGGATCATCATTATAGGATGATCAGGGAACTGAGGGCCTATCTTATAAGAGGAGATGAAGAGATTGGCTTGTTTAGCCTAGCAGAAAGAAATCTGAGAAGGGATATGATTTCTCTCTGTAAATACATTTAAGCTAAAGGACAATGCTGGCACAAGAACAAATGGGTATAAAGTGGCCATGAACAAATTCAGGCTGCAAGTTAGAAGCCCACTTCTAACCATCAGAGGACTGAGGTTCTGGAACAATCTCCCAATAGTCGTTGTGGGTAGCTTTAATTATTTTTGAGAGAGAGCTGGACAAATTTATGAGTGTGATTGTATGATGGCGTTGATTTTGATGGTTGGGGGCAGGGGCTCAGTAGCTGTGTGGCTCACTTCCAGTTTATAAGTTTATGTTCCTAAAAGCTCACCCTTCAGGCCTTTAGCCAGCCACCTGCAGAGTTCAGGAAAGGATTCCTCCTCCTCCCCCCAATGTATTCTGGGTTTCTTTTTTGGGTCTTCATCTGAAACATCGGAGAAGGCCACAGCTGGATGGGGTGGGCCAGGGTTCTGAGGTGGTACTGAACATTCTTTCATTCAGGTGCTCGGTTTGCTAATTCTTGCTCACATTCTCAGGGTCTACATGATAACCATATCTGGGGTCTGGAAGGAATTTTTCCTCATGTCATTCTCGCAGTGACCTTGGGTATTGTTTGTTTTTTTGCCTTCCTCTGCAGTGTGTGGGTGCAGGTCACTTGCAGGATATCTGGGTGTACCTCACTTAAACATTCCCCTTCCATTGCAGGGGCCTCAGGCATCAGTGCTTCTCAATGCTTCGTGTTTTCTCTATGTGGCACATAATAGTTTAGTCTTCTGTGGGCTTTAATACTTTGGTCTAATTTCAGTTGTTGGATTCAGTGTATGGGTGCTGGGTGGCGTTAGTGGCCTGTGATCTGCAGGAGGTCAGACTAAATGATCTGGTGGTCCCTTCTGGCCTTAAACTCTGTGATTGTTCTACCTCTTAATAGAGGCTCTCCACAGCCCCTGTGCAGAGATTCCAAACCACAGGAACTGTGTAAGTGCCATTTGTATTTATGTTGTTTGCTTGTATTACAGCTGCACCTAGAGGCCTCATTTTACTAGGTGTATACATGCACCATAATAAGGCTTATTCCATGCCCTGGGGGGATCGCAATCTAAATACGTAAGACAGGTAAAGGCTGGGTAAAGGCAATGAAATGACTAGTCCTAGGTCACACATAGCAAATCAGTAGCAGAATCAGGAATGGAACCCAGTTCTCTTGTCTCCCAGTCTGATGCCATACCCACTAGAGTACACTGCCTCCGAAGTGTTGATACAGTGGTACCTCTCTTGGCTGCGTCCAGTTATTCTTTCAGGGTATTAAACTGATGTAGAGTCTTAATATACCTTAGTATGCTGCCGTTTAGTCTATTCCCTCCCCATCTCCATCAGTGTGAAGTTACCATGGGGGTTCTACTGTTTGTAGGGTCTTGTATAGGCACTCCCTCAACAGTGTTCACATTTTAACTTATTTTCAGAGCGCAGCAAAAATACTGTGGATGCAGAATTGTTAGTGGTTCCAGCTGTTTGTAGAAAGCAATGGTCCAAAGGTAATTTTTTCCATTTTAGAAAAACAATACCAATACATAGTGACTACAAAACACTTGCTGTGCAGATCCATTGTACATATCTAGCAGGTTTGTTCTCACTTGTATATTTTAACTCCAGTGTCCTTTAGACACTACATGGAATGGGGTTATTTTAAAAATACATTAACATTTGATTGAGCACTGGATGCTAGCCAACGAAATTTTTGAATTTGAAAAAATGTGCTGCATCAGCTTCTTTGGGAACATAATGGACAGACAACCCTCCAAGTACTCATTAAAAGGGTTTCTGGTAACTTATATCTAGCAGAATTAGATGAGGTGTAAATCACTGACCTGGCATACATGTATTTGAAATGGAATATTCAACACCATAGACTCCAAACCTGAAGTTTAATGACATCAGAGTAATATCTTGATGGTAGAAGGCATATTTGAAACACCAGTGTAGAGATTGTATATTTAATTTAAACATTCTTATTGAGGGAATTCTCCTGATATTTAAAATGTCCTCTGGTGGCAATGGGAAAATGTTTGTGTAATAACGATAACATACAGTATCACTTTTCCATTGTAGAGGCTCTAAGTGCTTTACAAATATTAATATCAGGTACTATTTATATAATCCTGTTCATAGTGATGTTTCTTCCCTTAGCTTCTTCCTGGCTGCATTTTGCTCTTTGACACAATCCACTTCTCTAGGAAGTCTTCCATTGCCGCTCAGATCTCTGAAGAACTGCAGTTTTGTTGTGGTTGCGGAGGTGGGGTGGGTTAGAGACTCTGGAACTCCCTTCCTTTTGGGGTTATCCATTGCCACATTTTCCAAAAGTACCTGGAAAATGCTATTTTTCAGTAAGAGTAGTAGTAAATATTTATACTATGGTAGCATCCAAGAGGCCTAATTGGGATTGGGGCCCAGCTGTCCTGGGTACACACACACAAGAGGCAATCCCTGCCCTGAAGGGTTTACAATCCAAACACAACTGAAGGTAGGGTAGGAGATGTGGATCCAATATATAAAAAATGAGTATGGTGAGGAATTGCCACCTCATTGTTACGTGTATGGTAGGTTTTTTTTTTTTAAGATGTGTTATCAGTTTTAATCTCTATTGGCCTCTATTTGGATCTTCTGCTCTTATTAATGGGCCACATTATTTGGTTTATAATCTCTTTTCCTGTTGTTTAAATTGTTGGGCAGTGACCCATCACCTCAGTGTGCCTGTCAGAGGGTGGATGGGGTGAGGTATATGGTATAATTGTTATTTATGTCTCCAAATACCTCTGTGAAAGTACATAAAGGATCATTTCCCCTCCTATGGAAATGTAGTTCCCTCAGACATGGAGAGCCGTACTTGTTTTAATAGCAACACAACAACTTTATCTCTCAATAAATTCAGTGTAAGAAAGTGGAACAGATTTGTGTGTACATATATAATTTACTGTGACAGGATGTCAGGTCTAGGATTTTTCAAAGAGAAAACTATTTGGCTGATTCACTTCAGCACCTAGACCAGGTGAGCCTCATTAACTCCAGTTCAGAAGGAATACCATCTAAGGCAGTGTTTCTCAAACTTTTGTACTAGTGACCCCTTTCACACAGCAAACCTATGAGTGTGACCCACCCCTTATAAATTAAAAACACTTTTTTTGTATTTAACACTATTATAAATGCTGGAGGCAAAGCAGGGTTTGGGGATGGAGGCTGACAGCTCGCGACCCCCCCATGTAATAACCTTGTGACCCCCTGAGGGGTCACGACCCCCAGTTTGAGAACCCCTGATCTAAGGCAAGAGAGGTTATGTAATAAGACTGAAGCGCGAGAAAGCCCAGGCCCTGGTTTAATATGTTAGTGATCTATGAATAAAGGAAACCTTAGGAAGGTGAATGAGTATTGGGCATAAACTCAGTATGTGAGTGTGTTGTGCTGAGAATGAGGTGGAGCTTTGGGCCCTTATCATTAAAGGGACCAGAGGAGAGGAGCTGTTGGGACCAAAGTGTTGTAGGTGATTTATTTTGTGTCCTTTCCTATGGATGCTTTGATAACCTACACATTAAAAATAATTACTCCTAGATATTGTGGAAAAATATGGTGTGTTTGAAAACCAATGTTCAAATGAGCTGGAGTTTAGTCTGGCTTCTTTTGTAATATCTGAGCCAGCAATGACTTCAGCTTGTGATAAGGGCAGGGAGACAGCTTAATTTAAAAGGTTTTCAGTGTATTTGAGACTGGGAAATCTGAATGTTTTAATGGGTTTAAGGCAGCTTTTAATTCAATTCCAAGTTACTCATTATTTCACCTTTCAGCTGGGCCATAATGATAATTTAATCATGTTCCCCTAGATAAGGCATCTAAATTGCTCTTATGTTTCTGTGCAGATGTGAAATTCACCCATCATAGTAGGGGCGACAGGTTCCCTCCTCCCCCTGAACAAAGCAGTGGTACTCATGTGGTTTATGGCCCTAATCTGCTGCATCACAGGCACATAGAATTACTCAGCAGGCCCTGTACCCAGTATAACTGTTCTGTGTCAGTCCTCTGTATGCTATCATGGAGGAGGGGAGGGCCAGGGTATGCTCAGTGATTATGGGGATCTACTGCTCCCAAACCCCATGTTGTGGGGTGCACAGGACTAATGGCCTCTTTTCTAGCCCAGGGACTAAAGTAGGGTCTGGGAGTTCTGCCCCCCTCACCTCAATTCTTTTCCACAGAGACCCCATTTACTCTGTGTTCAGGCATGGGGATGATTTCACTGTTGCTGCCTTACCCATGTTCTGAGCACACACTCAGACCCAAATGTACCTTTACAAGGCATTTACTGACAAAACTGTTTAAATGCACCATATAGAAAATATGAACGTTTTAGTGCTTTGCGGTTTTTTCATGAAAGACTTTACAAATTCATTTTTGTGTGTGAACGTACTTCTTTTGGAAGTATGCCAACCTAAGTGAAGCATTTCAGTGAATACATAGTAAAATGAATATCATGGCATTCCTCTATTCAGACAGGATATTTCTTGATTTTAATTTTCCTTTCTAGATGGCTAGATGCTACCAACAATTTTTCTTCCAAATTCATTTTATCACCTCTGTTTTTATGCTTACACTGAAGGTCCAGCCAATGAGAGATGTGTGGAATTAGCTATTGTTGAGTTTCATGTTGCTTTGCTAGTGACCCACAGATGTAAACAACCAGTACTATTCCACAGGGACCTTTCTTCTTTCCTATGCATTGCTGAGTATGTATCAGTAGCACCTTTCCTGGCTAAAGGCAAATAAACATCTAAGCCTTTAAAGTATTTTTTCCCCATTGGTTGACTAGCTCAGGATGCCTGGGAATTTTATCTTCCCTCAAGATGGTCATTGTCAGATGGAGTCTCAGGACGTAAATGCACTCATATATTCATTGCTATCATTGCTCTCCTGCTGCAACTTTATGACGTTCTTCAGAGAGATGTGAAAATCCATTTTATACCCAATATATCCACAGATGTTATCACTATTACAATAGTTATTTCTATGCAGATGTGGCATCCATTATACACTTGGCAAGTGTTCATACACAGCATTGGACATCGATGAGTTTTTTTATATAAAAAATTCATTGGAGTATCATATTAACATAGTCTCTGATGGATGATGCATCTAACAATACTTTTTGTGTAGCACTGTCATTATGAAGAATGAACCCAAGTCCTGTTGTGGGATCTTGATCCTGTAACTTTCTTGTTGAGGTAAGAGTGCTACCAACTCATTCATATAAAGAATGTAATTATTTATTTATTAACAATACATCAAATTTGAGGGTTTTTTTAAATAACTCAAATAGAGAACGTTGGATGGGGAAATAACTATTTCAAAAAAATCGATTATATACAAACATAATAGTTACAGAAGTGTAGATTATTCCATTAAACTTACCTTCTTACAAACCTATAAGCAACTCTTTTCCCAAATATAATAGAGTATTTTATGTATAAAGATGCCGTAAAGGGACTCTTAAAAAAGTCAATATTCATTTTATTGTAGAAACCTCTGCTTGTTATGCTGTCATTTCAGATAAGTGTGCACCCCTAAACGCTATTCAAATAAAAGTGAACCATCCTATTTTGAAATAATGATTTTACATACTTATTCACAATTCAGAACTTTTCTACTGCTTCAGACTTGTCAGAATGCCTGGCTATTTACTAGGTTCAATATGCAGAAAAATTTGCATGTAAAATATACAGAGTGATTAACATTGTGCATTATATGGGCACTAATATTTAACTGAACGGTGGTACCAAAGTTATTTAAACCACTAAATAAATCTAACTGGTAAGTCAGGATGAAAAATTAAGTCATTGCATTTTAACTTAGACTATGGTAGCTCCTCAATCGGTAAATTATGTCCCAATGAATGGTGTCTCTGCTTATGACAAATTATTTTTGGCAGTTTAATTAGGCACTTGGGTTATTTAAACAGATGGAAGGTGTCTCAGCCCAAACTGTGACTTTTTTCTTACACTATCATAAATGACAATTAAAACAGTTTGCCCTAGCCTGGAAAAATGGTAGGGTGGACAAAATATATATATAAAAAAACCTATTATATTGTTGTGTGTGGAAACTCTTGTTACAAAAATAAAATAAGGAGAATAAACATCCATTAAAGCTAGTACATAAATGTTATTTTAGTAAGCCTTCCAATCCTCTGAACGCCTTTTTATGTAGATTGTGTTATCTGTCCATGTGGCATAACAAAATGACTTATCTGTAGTCAGTAATATAACTGATCTGAAATGTTACCTTTAATCATGTGTCTCTTGGTTTTGACACTGCCACACAGCCAGTAACTTTCCTTGGTGATGAAGAGGGTACAAATCTGTTCCCAGTGTTTTATAGCATTATTTAGAATCTCATGGTAATAGTTATTATTTTGTAGTATGATGGCATGCAGGTTTGACAGAAAAGTAAAGTGTGTTGCATTAAATTAATTTCAGTGGGCCAGATGCTCTCCTACACTTGTGTTGATGGAAGACAGATAAAGCCAGCATGTCTGGGAAGGGAAGATGAGGATCTGAGGTTCCACCATATGTTGACTTTGCCTTAAGCTTGCACAATCTCCTCTGCAGGACTGAACACAGTGTGTCCTCAGTTTGAGAGGAAGCCTTCTGGGCGCAGAAGGTGTCAAGCCCTTGGGAGAAACCACTGTATGTGGCATAATTCCCACAGGAAGTGACCTCACAGGAGCAATTGCTTTTTCAAGCACAGGCCTCTAGCATTTGTACTTAAGGGGAATGATAACCGTACAGGGCTATGACACACAGTTAAAGTTAAGTAACTCTGATTCAATCCAGAGGAGAGAAGTGTTAAATGTCTATATTAATAATTTAATTACCATATCAACAAATGGTAGATAAGGCAAAGAGAGAGAACTTTTTTGGATATTTTGTAATGATATACAATTGTCTGTGTGAAATGCATTATTGCAGGAACAGAGCAATTCTTAATACTGATTATTGGAACTTGAAATAATTGTAGAAAATATGGCAGTTATTGTTTTATATTTTCCTGACGTTTAATTTCTTAAGAGGCAATTAAATGATGGCTTCTTTGGCTGTCAAAATGTTATATTTATACATGAGAATTACTTCTCTTATTGAAATGAAAGAATCTTCATAACCTATTGAATTACTGAACAGCTAGAAGAATTTGCATTACTTCAGTAATCACACATGGCTATTTAATTTCTCATTTAGGTCCCTACCATGCAGCATCTAGTTGGAATTAATCAGAAATAACTTTCAGTACAAAATGTTAACTTACTGAATTCATTTTTGAAATACATGGCTTAGAAAATTAGTTACACAAGCTAGCAATCATATTTATGCACAATCCCCCAATTTCTCAATTTAATGAAAGCGGAAGAGCAAAAAATTAGCAGTATTTTATTCCACTACGCTATTTTTTTCTGCTGTAGTCCTTATGATGCACTCATGTTCCCCTGCTTTGCAAGCCCCACCTTCAAAATCTAATGTCATGACTCCTTAAGCATCCCAGGGAATTGAACTGCATTCTCATCTTCCCCAGAATCCCTCCCACAGGTTTTAAGTACCTCTATATCAATCTTATCCTGTGCAGCCCCAGCTAGTGAGATGTCCAGCCTGGGAAATGTTCCCATATCACCTGCATCACAGTTCCAGGGCACCACAATATAATAGATTTGAGAAGAAAAAAGAATCACTACTATGAAAAACTCAATCAATGGGGGAAAACCAATGTAGAATAATGGCAAAAATAATACTTTTGTCTTTTTTATACCACATTCCTTCTAAGGATCGCCACACTCTTTACAACAGTTAATGAATTAAGCTATTGCAGCATCATCCCCATCATCTATTTAACTTGAATAAGTTACACCCCCACCTCCATCTTTGCCTTTCTTTGTAGTCTCCCTGGTTCCATAAAATGCACATACAGACATCAGTGTATGTGAGCTCTTTAAATACAAAGAGCTGAAATATTTGTTTACACCTTGGCATATATGTCAGAACTATCATTTTGTTCAAGTCCTGTGTACCCCAGTGGATTACCCCAGGAATTTTATTACTAACTTTAAACCTGTTTCAGTGTCTTAACATCTACTTCGTGGGAAATTAAAAAGGGGGAGGGATTGCAAAAATTGACATAGGTTTTAAAACAACAACTCTGCAAAGATGGGATCTCAGTCTGACTTTCGATATGTTGAATCACTTGTCTACAGTCTGAACATAGCTTTCATACTTTCGACATAATACCTTAATGTCCTGCAAAGGCTATACTTGCATCACAGAAGCCTGGAGCATCTCTCTTAATTTTCTGTTGACAGTAGATCCCAAAAGCATACATTTTCCTCCTGAGCATATTTTCTTTTTTCCGATACCAAATATAATCTGGTTGAATGTCAGATTGAGAAATGACTAGGAGAAATTCCAAATATTGTAAATAATAGCTTCTTGGAGCTTCTCATTCTGAACCATAACCAGCTACCCTTGAGTTATTCTTCAATAATATATATATTGACTGGTTTAAGAAGTGTGGTTACAGCAAAATCATAATATATGTATAATTTTAAATTATACATTTTTACAGGGACATATGCAAGAGTAGATGTGTAGGAAATCATATAGAAGGGCCCAAACCATGAATGCCAGAACCAGACCAGATGTTCCCTAAAATTGGATTCTGCCCAGTTCTAGTACTGACACTTAGCTTCGGAAAGGGAGATTTAAAAAAAAAGGGGTAAGGCAGGGAAGGAGAGATTTTAATTTAATAAGAGAACATTTGGATTGTAGCTTTCTTAAAATCAGCACAGAAGCTGCTTAACAATAATTTGAGCTACAGAAAGGATTCTATCATGTGACCAAACCCAAGGGAAAAATGTATGGCAAAATGACAATGTATGAGAGTTGATTTAGGATCAAAAAGGAAAGTTTTTAAGACGATGGGTAAAAAAGGAAATCCATCCCAAGTGATATCAAGAGGATGGAATATAAACTGTACCAAGTAAAATGGGGATTAAGAGTAAATTTGAAGAACAAATAACTGAAAGTACAAAGACAAATAATAAGAGACTTTTTAAAAGTACATATGACATAGAAAGTCCACGGAAGTTAGATGAGACCAGCAGGCTCTAAAGGTAGAAATCAAAAATGCGAAGGAGACCTCAGAAAAGGTAAACAATTTCTTTGATTTGTTCTTTACAACATAGAATAGTCAGTTAAAATATACTTTGTGGGTTATTCTGTGCAAATAACCAAGGTTAACAAGTGTTGAGGATAGAGATATCTTTTTTTTAAAATGTACTGAAACACTTTGAGAAATTAAATGGCAATTTAATCAATGAGACCAGGTGGTATTGCTCCAAATCACTAAGCACCAAAGGAACTGAATTGCAGTACAGTTATAATTACATTAATATGTGATTTATCATTTAGACCAATGACTATACTGCAGAACTAAAAGGTGGCCAAAGTTGTACTAATTTTCCCAACAGGCTGAGAAGTCTTCCTTTAATACCAGGAGAAGTAATTGATGCAATTCTTAAACATAGGATTAGAAACCACCTCCATGTGTATAATACGATAGAGATGAACTTGTTGTCATTGTAAATAAGGACTCCCTGAATTTGGAAAGAGTTAAGAAAATAGTGGATAAAAGAAAACTGTTGGATGTGATTTATTTTGACTTTCAAAGCTTGTAATTAAGATCTTCTCAAGATAGTCCTATTTCAGAAAACTCTCCCAGTTCAATACAGCATTTAAGCATATGCTTAAGTACATGTTAAAATACCATTAAGGTCAACGGAATTTGATCAGGTTCTTAAAATTAAACACATGCTTCAAAGCTTTGCTGAATTGGGGCCTCAGTTAGTAAAGAAACTTGTAACTATGAGATGAGATAGAAAGATTCTTTCCAGATTAAAAACTGAATGAGAGAGAGAGAGAAAAAAAAGGAATAAATGGCCTCTTCTTACTGTGGAAAGCAATAGATAGTGGTATACCCTAGGGATTATTGCAGGAATGGGAATAGTTTGATATACTTAATGATATGGAAGAAAGGGGTGATGGTGAGGTGGAAGTTTGGGGACAAGAAGAAAATTAATTATATTAGTCAAGACTAACGTGATTGTGGGGAGACTCCAAAGGAGTTAATTCTGCAGATGAAATGCAGTGGAGACGTGTGCAGAACATTGTACACCGGAAAGAACTTTTTTAAACGGGTAAATATAGATGTCTTCGGAATCACTTTTAATAATTAACAGGAAGCACCAACGTATCAATATAGACACCAAAATGAAGATGTCGGCTCAATGAACAGCAACAGCCAGAAGGGCAAATGATTCCTAAACTGAAAAGCTGTTGGTTGCTCGTGAGCTTCTCCTCAGTGTCAGTGATGGAGAATCATATTAAACTTTCATATAATGGGAATTTCTTGTACATTTCCCCACTCTTCAAAATGTGCCTTTTTCATGAGCCAATGTCAAAATCAATATACAGATATTAATATTTGTTAAGCGCTTATCATTCAGGCACTGTACCTAAGCACTGTACGTGAATTGAAAAGCAACCATGAGGCTGTTTTGGGGTAGCCAATAGAAGAAATCTCCTTATGTTTTATATGGTGTTGTGCCATGGTGATTTTGTTGGACTAATAGTGGGATGCTGTCATAAATATAGAGGGAAGGGGAGCATAAAATCCCTCCTTGGCAGCTGTCCTAAATGTACTAAATTGCCTTACCTGTAAGGGGTTAAATAGTTCAAATAACCTAGTTGGCACCTGACCAGAAGGACCAATGAGGAAAGAAGATGCTTTCAAATCTGGGGGGAGGGAAGGTTTTGTTTGTGTTCTCTTTTGTTGTTCCCTCTCCGGACTGAGGGAGAGACCAAGCAGGTACAACATATCCTGAAAATATACCTGGAATAATCCATCTAAACCCACAGAAATTGTAAGTAGGGCAAGGAAATGCATAAGGTTATCTCTTGTTTGGGCTTGTGAATTTCTCTATGCTACAGAGGTAGTTTTATTCCTGTTTTTGTACTGTCAAGCTGAGCCCAGGGGGGGGGGGGGGGGCGGAATTGTTTTAAATCTTTTTATTACCCTGTAACATTACCTTCCATCCTGATTTTGCAGGTGTGATTCTTTTACTTTTTCTTTATAAATAAAGCTTTTCTTTTAAGAACCTGATTGATTTCAGTGTCCTGAAGACAAAGGATCTGGTCTGTGCTTACATTGCTAAGGCAATTGGTTGGTATATTATTCTCAAGCCTCCCCAGGAAATGGGGTGAAGGGGCTTGGGGGGATATTTTGGGGGGGGATAGGGATTCCAAGTGATCCTTCCCTGAATTGTTGTGTAAATCACTTGGTGGTGGCAGCAATACCGTCCAAGAACAAGGAAAGGACTTTGTGCCTTGGGGAAGTTTTAACTTAATCTGGTAAAATATAAGCTATGGTTCCCTCATCTGTACCCCAGAGTTCAGAGTGGGGGAGGAACCCTGACAGATGCAATCTAATGTTAGACAGTTCGTGAAATGTTCATAATGAAACTATTATTAAAGCTGCTTATTTTAAAAAGTACTTAATTTATTCTAACCTTGAAGAAAAGAGTCTATTTTTACCAGACTTAACCCTAAACATTTGAAAGCACGAGCATTTGCTTTGGATTCACAGGGGGTGTGTTAAAATTAACTTATAATTCAACCCCAAGCTGCTACTTTAACTATGTAGAGTCCCTGTCTCCTTCACAACATAATTTTGCTTTTACCTTAAAAAGTGGTCAGTAGTGAGCTCATCCCCGATAGATCTCCTAAAATCTACAGGAGATAGGTCTTCTATTCTTCCTGAAAAGACCTTAAGAGGTATGCAGGAGATATGCTCCTCTATCAATACTGCATAGATTTAAGATGAGAAGGAGCTGAGACAAGGGAAGTAGAACCCATGTGCATCTTCTGTATATCGGTGGGTGATTGTTTCCCTTTTTGGGGGGGGGAAATTGCAAAAACATTCACATTTCCCCCCTTTTCGCCCTGCTCTAACAGTGGATAAGAGCTTGCTGTTTACTCAGTGCTAAAGAAGTTGATCTACTTGAGCTGGCCAAGGCTTGTCTGTTTCGTGGTGGAGGTCCTGGGTTCTATTCCCATTTGTGACCTGTGATAAGGCAGGTTATAGAAAAATATTGGATAAAATCAGCCATTCCTTGGCCATTATTTTGACAATGTCACCCCCACACACTCCCCAAAGTCTCTCCATTCCATGTTTTCACGTCACTGAGTTTAATCTTCGTGCCCTTGTCTTCAAGGCCCATCACGATTCTGCCCCTTCCCTGATTATCTGCCCTTGCTTTTATTGTGTCAACCACTTGCCACTTCTGCTGGGCCACTAATGTGCACTTTGCCTGTTTCTCCCATCTTCGTACCGCCCCTGCACATAAAACATCCTTCCAGAACTGATCCATAAAGACACTGTTCTCATCTTCTTCACATTTGTCCCTATTTGTACTACTTTTGTGACACCTCCAATAAAGTAGTTGGTGAATATATAGCGGGACTGTTGGATATAGCTGGGTTGTATTTAATAATTTTTAAATATCTTCAGAAAGTACATACAAACTTTAATGTGATTTTTACTAGTCCAAGACAGTAGTACTGATGTTTCTAATAACTAGCATGTCATGTTATTAATATTGATGGAGCCTGGGTTTCATCTGCCAGAATGGTTTCTCTGTTGTTTTCAAGTCTCTTTAATCTATAACTGCATCCAAAACAACTTGCAGACTGCTTTCTCTTTGTTATAACATGCTTCATTATTCTTGATCCAAAGTCCACAATTGTTTTTTAATAAATGGGGGAAAATATAACCCTGCTCTTTGCCTTCAAAGCTACAAATTCTGCAAATTAACAAAAAACTCAATGAAATTCTGTTTGTGTGTGATTGCTTTGTTTGCACTGAAGCTTTTGGTTTTAAATACAGGCTTGATTTGGCATTCCTTGCACACCCCAAATTCCAATTGACATCAACAGGATTTCTGTATGTATCAAAAATGCAGGATAGGGCCAGCAATTTGCTTTTCTCCAAATACTGGCTTTCAGTAAAACAATGGAAACATTCACTTTCTTTTGTTTGTGCTTAAGATCTTTCTGGATTTCCAAAACTGCATACCTCATTGTAAGACCTTAGTTTACTCACCAATGGTTATTGGATTTGGTCACAACAGACTTGGTCTTAATGCCAGTGTAAAGTTTGTGTGTATTCAGTAATATAAAATCCTTATTTGGGCTTCTCAAAAGATTTTTAGGTTCACCCTATAGATACCATAAGTCAATATGGTACAGAGTCTTTTGTGCACTTTGTACATTTATGTATTAAAATAGAGTACTTGTTTGGACTTATTTATGGAAAGAAGTGAATTCTTTTAGGAAAAAGCAAAATACTGCAAGGAAGGCTCTTCAAATTAAAACAAATGTAAACTAGCAAATCGCCCTTTTTCAAGATTTGACCTGTTCGATGGAACAAATGTGAACATAGAGAGGTAGGGAGGGTAGGGATAGGGTCCAGAGTGACCTAGACAAATTGGAGGATTGGGCCAAAAGAAATCTGATGAAGTTCAACAAGGACAAGTGCAGAGTCCTGCACTTCAGACGGAAGAATCCTGTGCACCGCTACAGGCTGGGGACTGACTGGCTAATCAGCAGTTCTGCAGAAAAGGACCTGGGGATTACAGTGGATGAGAAGCTGGATATGAGTCAGCAGTGTGCCCTTCTTGCCAAGCAGGCTAATGGCATATTGGGCTGCATTGCCAGCAGATCGAAAGAAGTGATTATTTCCCTCTATTCGGCACTGGTGAGGCCACATCTGCAGTACTGTGTCCAGTTTTGGGCCCCACACTACAAGAAGGATGTGGAAAAATTGGAAAGAATCCAGCAGAGGAAAACAAAAATGATTAGGGGGCTGGGGCACATGACTTACGAGGAGAGGCTGAGGGAACCGTGATTGTTTAGTATGCAGAAAAGAAGAATGAGGGGGGATTTGATAGCAGCCTTCAACTATCTGGAAGGGGGTTCCAAAGAGGATGGAGCTCGGCTGTTCTCAGTGGTGGCAGATGACAGAACAAGGAGCAATGGTCTCAAGTTGCAGTGGGGGAAGTCTAGATTGGATATTAGGAAACACTATTTCACTAGGAAGGTGGTGAAGCACTGGAATGGGTTATCTAGCGAGGTGGTGAAACCTCCATGCTTAGAGATTTTTAAGGTCAGGCTTGACAAATCCCTGGCTGGGATGATTTAGTTAGTGTTAGTCCTGCTTTGAGCAGGGGATTGGACTAGATAACCTCCTGAGGTCTCTTCCAGCCCTAATCTTCTGTGATTCTATGATACTAAAGTTGCAAAATTTATCAGTGTGGATACCAGTGAATCTTTCTATGGGGGGTAAATAAGTTTGTGTCTACTGTAGCAAAGTCTCTTCCTGCCAATGAAAGAGACTGTCATTTCTTGTCACAAATAATGATACAGAATGGTGTAGCTGACACAGGTTCATCCTGTGGAGGGACAGCACACAGGCTTATGTTGCTCTCCTACCCCAAGAGGCCCTGACATAGGTGGCAAGTCTGGGAACAGAAGGACATAGATCAGGGTTGTGCTTGGAAGGGTCAAAAATACAGGGATTCTGGACAGCAAAAAACCCCATAGGCAACCCAGCTATGGTAAGTTAGAACAGCCCCTGGGACTCAGCCAACTTTATACTGGGGGCCATTTCGGCCTCTACAGCCACCCAGAATCTGGATGTTATCAAGGTGTTATAAAGCTACCTCTCAATCCATTATGATAATTATGGATTGGATTTTTTGTCATTCTCCCTTAACATTTTTGCAGCCTTGGCATACACATCAAAGACACATTTTCAAATCGAGTTTTTCCCCCCACAATATTTTGAGTCTGATTAAGGATTTCGTAGACCATGGAGATCTCAATTGTTGGTGCATTTGTGGTCGGCAAAAACCCAACATTGGCCTGAGTCATGCTGATCTTATTGCATGCCTGGATGTTCAAGCCAGTTCAGGAGCTGACTATCTGGTTATTTACATATTTGCCTGACCAGACCATACTTGATTCTTAACTTGAGCATTGTGAACGGCCTCTTCACTGGTTCCATCACAGCAGGGCCAACTTGGTTACCAGCATACAAGGAGGAAGGCAGTAATTGTGGAGGAGTGTTGCTGCATATTTTAACTTTCTCTGCACGTGGAGCCTTCTTGGGTTGTCCTGAGACTGCACTGCAATACCATTTACTCTATGTGATGTCCCTGCACCACTGAGTGTCTCCTCAAATCTGTTGATGCTGTCATACACCATAGTTGTAGGCATGCAAGGCAGAATGTTGGATGGTATTGCCACACCTGACTCATTCTCATTAGCCAGCTTCTGTAGACGGAGGGTGTGATGCTCTTCCCAAGGAGCCTAGAATCATAAATCACTGTGTTACCCTTCTGCCTCAGCAAAAGAGAGCTTTGCTGGAGCTTGGACTGTCATCTCCCTAGCACACCACTCTGTTTGCCTCACCAACAAACTCCTCAAGATTCTGCCAGTCTAAACCTTGCCTAACAGGTAACATTCAGTGAACCCCTTTTCCTGAGTTCCCCAGAGACATCGCAGTGCAGTCTCCAGTCCCTGGCACTGGACATTCACAGCAATTATAAAGTTCGCTGCCCCCAAAGAGATTAGCCGAGGACTCATACTTTATCTCTATTGTATTATCCACATGGAGGTGGTTTATAATCCTATGTTTAAGAATTGCATCAATTACTTCTCCTGGTAAGAAAATCTTAAAGGAAGACTTCTCAGCCTGTTGGAAAAATTGGTACAACTTTGGTCACCCTATAGTTCTGCAGCATAGTCATTGGTCTAAATGATAAATCATATATTAATGTAATTACAACTGTACTGTAATTCAGTTCCTTTGGTGTTTAGTGATTTGGAGCAATACCGCCCGGTCTTATTGATTAAATTGCAATTTAATTTCTCAAGTTGTTTCAGTACATTTGAAAATAAAAGATACCTCTATCCTCAACACTTAGTTATTTGTACAGAATAACCCACAGATTACATTCTAACTGACTATTCTATGTCAAACGAAGAATATGTTTATTAATAAGGAACATAGATTTAGGTGATACTAAGCAAGAGAAAAAGACAGGTATGGTTACAAACAAAACAAGACACCCTGTCTGGTGTCAAAGACTTAGCTTTAGCTAGTACAGTCTTTCCTAAACAGATTTCTCACTTACATCAAGCTACCAGCATCTCCAGCTCTCCAGGCAAAAGGATCCAATGTTCACAGAATGAGAGGGTGCTGTCTCCTTTTCCCCTCCTAAGTGATGGATAACTAAGGGGTTATTTCCTCTTCTTTTTATAATGCAGTACACCTTTGACATTATTCAAGTGTGTCCCCAGATAAAGTTTTTCTCTCGTGCTGCTATTCAAGACAAGCATGTCACCAGCTTTCATAAAAGATCTTTCTTGATACACTTTGTATACAAGCTTGTTGTACTATGTCGGTTGACTCAATTGCTTATTCTTTGGAGTTCAGACCCTCTGTCCTCCCCCTGGGGTGTCTGGACCCTGATTGTCACAGAGGGCAGTGTCCATTTCCTCCAGCTGACTATAAGATATCCCATGACTTAGTCATCTGAGTATTTTAATCAACTCCATGTTGCCAGTGAGGGATTTCAATGTCCACGGTTTGTGCCTGGCAGGTTTGTGCACACCTCCAATAATGGCATATATATAATCTTGGGAAAAGGACTGTATGAACCTTTGAATTTGTGAGAATGTTGTAGTCTCTTTTGTATCTCATGTAAACACCTTGAGGAAGTCTGAGAGATTTTGGCATTGAGGTGTAATCATTATCAAGCCTATCTGGCTTTGGAGGCCATGGTTGATCAAGGTTGGATTTCTTCAGATCCAACCACATGACCACAGCACATTTGCTTCAAGACCTGATCATGGTCTTCTGACAAAAGTGCATCCAGATCAGAGGCTATTCTTAGAGTCTCCTTAATTAACATTGCTGCAGCAATGTTACTCTGGTATCACCACATTTTGGCATTATTATCTGATATAATCTCCAGGCTATTACTGAATTTTGCTTCCAGTTTTCTCCAAACATGTTTCATAGAATCATAGAATATCAGGGTTGGACGGGACCTCAGGAGGTCATTTAGGACCAATTCCCAACAAAATCATCCCAGCCAGGGCTTCGTCAAGCCTGACCTAAAAAACCTCTAAGGATGGAGATTCCACCACCTCCCTAGGTAACCCATTCCAGTGCTTCACCACCGTCCCAGTTAAAAAGTTTTTCCTAATATCCAACCTAAACCTCCCCCACTGCAACTTGAGACCATTACTCCTTGTTCTGTCATGTGGTACCACTGAGAACAGTCTAGATCCATCCTCTTCGGAACCCCCTTTCAGGTAGTTGAAAACAGCTATCAAATCCCCCCTAATTTTCTTTTATTCAGACTAAACAATCACAGTTCCCTCAGCCTCTCCTCATAAGTCATGTGCTCCAGCCCCCTAATCATTTTTGTTGCCCTCTGCTGGATTCTTTCCAATTTTTCCACATCCTTCTTGTAGTGTGGGGCCCAAAACTGGACACAGTACTCCAGATGAGGCCTCACCAATGCCGAATAGAGGGGAATGATCACGTCCCTCGATCTGCTGGCAATGCCCCTACTTATACAGCCCAATATGCCGGTAGCCTTCTTGACAACAAGGGCACATTTGTTTCTTTGTTTGTGGCTTGATTTTTTTTTCAATACCAAGAGAGCTCATACGGACCACCAATTTCTGAGAGAGATTCATCATTGATACAACACAAGACTTTGAAAACAAGTTTGCAGATATAATTGAATAGCCTATCATATGATTCTTTTTCTTTCATAGAGTGCATCATATCATCATCTTCACCTAGATG
The DNA here is from genome assembly GCF_011386835.1 of Chrysemys picta bellii. Taxonomy (NCBI): domain Eukaryota; kingdom Metazoa; phylum Chordata; order Testudines; family Emydidae; genus Chrysemys; species Chrysemys picta. The sequence goes on along the minus strand of NC_088797.1, from coordinate 116,391,633 downwards.
ACACTTGTGATTTTCTGTTGGTCTTGTTTTGTAGGCTCTATAATAAGATCTGTGATAGTGTGCTTCTGCTGCTCCCCGCTCCCTTGATGTAACAGCCAATATCTTTCTGTCCATCTTTTCTTCTGCTGTCTTCCATCCGGTCCTATCTGACCTGAGATCTACTGTTTAACACAGTGGCTCTCAGGACTTGGTTCTTTTCATGTACTTCGATACGTGATCATAAAAACATACAGACTTTTATATACTCTGGTGGATGATGATCCCATTCTCCTTATTGATTTGTGTGATTCACGGCCAATTTCTTCACTACAGCTGGAAAGTTTTGCTTGTTTTTCAAGCTGTGGCAGAGTTTTCTTGTATGTGAAGATCTTTTAACAATTTAGGTGATAAAATATGTTAGGTACTTCTTTGATGTCTTTTATATTGCATAATGGCAGCATCTTTTTGGAACTCTGTGGCTCTTAAAAGATTCTTCCATGATTCCAGGTCTCTTGGTTTGGTTAGATCTGTGAAAGGAGCCTCCACATCACATATCATATGTGTTTTTAGACTTACGTTCTGTTTGTGGGTGATTTTTGGGAACCTCTCAATCAGATTCCATTGTTCATTCAGTAATCACAACTGCATCATAGTTGTGAAGCAAATAAAGAGACAAACCCATATATCTTAGATTACAGTACCTTATTGTATACAACTAACTAAAAGTTGATTTTAAGTTGAAAAATAATAATGCCTTTAGAATCAAAATATTTTTTCACATGAAGCATGGCTCCCCTGTTGTTAGGTTGTTGGCAGTTGCCCCTGAAATGGTTATGCAAATTTGTCTTATTTGCATAGTTATTATTTTAATGAAAACTGTAATTACCCAAAATTGGCTGAAGATGTATTCCTTTTTTAGTCAAAAGATGGCCCATACCCATTTTTCACACAGCGTGCTTACCCTTACATATACGGTTTCCATGGAAACAGGCCTAACTCCACCTTTAAGCTGCCATGCAGAAAGGTCCAATACATATTTATGTAATGTGTATGCATGGACCTTTCAAAAAAAGATGGGAACTTGCCCATCCAGATGATACCAAAAGTTGTCTGGCTCATGGACTATATGCCTTTGGGCTCCTACTGCCTGGCACCCACTCCACACCCTCCCACAATGAGGGCTATAGTTTAAAGTGCACAATATAGCCCTGTATGTAGGTAGAAATTCAGCATTTTTAGCTGTTCTGCCTAGTTAGCCACAAATGTCACAGTAAGTGTTTTCCTTTTATTGTATTAGCGCCCTAGCTTTGTATAGCAGTAGCTTGAAAAGCCTTTGTATTTGTTGCCTTGCTTTTTCTCTCTATTGTAGTACTTCAACTTTTTATTGTGTGGGTTACCCGGCCTACCCCCATATCATAATGTGTGCCTATTACAATCTTTAGTCTGTAATTGTAAGACGAGCATCCTGCTTCATTGGAAGCATGCTCCTGAAGGGGGTTGTTCAAACTCTTCCTGTAGCATCACTTGGCTGTGCCACTACAGCCGGGCCACTAAAGGCGTGCAGTGTAGCTGCTGTTTCCATCCCCAGCGAGCGGCATTAGCGTAGTCGGCAGGAGCGTGCTCCTGCACTGCACTACACAGCTTTTAGCGATATGGCTGTGTCGCTACAGCTGTGCCGCTATAAGTTATGCAGTGTAGCCACTAGTTGTCGGCTCTCCTGCCAACAAAAAACGTCCACCCACAAAGAGCAGCGTTTGCATTGTCGGCAGGAGAACTCTCCTGTCAACAAAGCACTGTTCACATCAGCACTTGTCGTCGACAAAACTTTTGTCTTTCGGGGGTGTGTGTATTTTTTTTAACACCTCTGATCGACAAAAGTTTTGTCTTTCATTTGCCAGTGTAGACAAAGCCTTAGAGTCTCTTCTTTATCTAAGCTTAAACTGTTCTCTCTCATTCAGTAACTTAAACCCTTTTCCAGCTGAATGAGTTAGTCACATACTTATTTGCTTTTGAGTTGGAATTTTAATAGTGCAGATTATTTCCATATCAAGCACTTGAGAAAGGAATGATTCAGACTATGACACAGCCAAAAAAAGTGGAATATCCTACAGTCCTGTAATGATGAAAAGAATTGACAGACCAGCCTTCACCCAGCAGATACATTTATTAACTCCTACTGATACAAAAATTCCTCATCAAATTAGAGTACCAGAGAACTAGTACTGGTGTCTGCATATCTCTCATTCACTAGGATTATGAAAACTATAATGAACTGAAGTGGTGTGATATACAACACCAAAAATGTTTGTATTCCTTCATTTACATGGATGGCCAGTTACTGTTCAGCTAAAGAGACAGCTGTCTGACCTGTCCAGTTAACAAATGCATGTTTCCTCTTTGCTCTTCTCCTACACCCAGAAAACTCTAAAGAGGTCTTCAGTTATTTTAGCCATAGAACTCATTACTGTTTTGCTCAATAGAAATAAATCTTTCTACTTTTTTATAATTTCCCAAGTCTTAAGACTCCCAATACAGAAGTTCCCTGACTTACCAAGCGTTCCGTTCCGGAACGCCCCTATAAGTCGAATTTTGTGTAAGTCGGGAACGTCTCCCAGCATAGCTCCATAAGTAGGGCCGTCCCTAGACATTGTGGTGCCCTACGCAGCCCCCCTGTGGGTGGGGGGCTATGCCCAATGTCTGTGGGGGGCACGAGCAGGCTTGGGGAACGGGGAAACCGCCCCCCCAAGCACGAGCCGGCAATGCAGAGCGGGCTGGGGCCGGGTTGCTCCTTGCCACCCGGTGAGTGCCAAGTGCGCCCGACCCCTTCTGCAGTCCCCCAGGACGTAGCTCAGGGGAAGGGGTGGAGTGGGTGTGGGGCTGGGGCAGAGCGGGGGTGGGAAGAGGTGGGGTGAGGGCAGAGCACGTGCAGGGGCTGTGGGGATGGGGTGGACTGGGCGTGGGGAGGGAGCGCGGGCAGATTTCTGGCTGGGGGGATTGGGCTGGCCACTGGAGCAACATGCAGCTGCGTAGGGCACCAGGAAATTTGGCCCAATTTGGGGCACCCAAATTTCCTGGTGCCCTACACAGCTGTGTAGTTTGCATATGGGTAAGGACAGCCATGCCCATAAGTCTTCTAGTTGACCATCAATAATACAACATCCTAATATCCAGGGGGTTCTCAAACTGGGGGTCGGGACCCCTCAGGGGGTCATGAGGTTATTACCTGGGGGGTCGTGAGCTGTCAGCCTCCGCCCCAAACCCCGCTTTGCCTCCAGCATTTATAATGGTGTTAAATATATAAAAAAGTGTTTTTAATTTATTAGGGGGAGTCACACTCAGAGGCTTGCTATGTGAAAGGGGTCACCAGTACGAAAGTTTGAGAACCACTGCGATATACTTCTTTCCATAATTTTTCCTTTCTTTTCATTTCTATGTACTTTTCATATTTATAGTTAGGAGGGAAAATTGGTGTTTAATGAACAAACATACTGCTGGAAAACTGATAATTGAGCTATTGAACAGAGCTCTTGGTTGTTAAAGGGATGCAGTGCCCCTTTGGAATTACCTTTGCTTTGATTGACTGCTTTAAAAACTTGGCTGGCTTCCATAAGTCTGAAACAAAATCTACATCAGATGTTAGAGAAAGATGGAGCAGTTTTTCCTACTCTGTTCCTTGGCATAAGAGGAGAAAGAAAAAAATCAAGAGAGAATGCTGAATTTGGGCTGAAGATTATTTATGAAGGTCTCTTCCTTCTGCATTGAACAAAAATGTTCATATGGTCTGAAATGAATAACTGATCTTTGAACTCCAGTTGTATCTTGATACTTAATCTTAAATTAACTCAGTTGTTGGTCTCATATTACTCCTTAACAGAAGACGGTTGTTCAGTAGACTTAATGACATTTAATTTGGCACAATTAACAGACTGTTCGGCATAAATTCAGGATTGAGCTTTTTTCATAAAGAATAAAGCAGCAGCATAATTTCCATTTCCTCACACATTGCATGAACTCACTGATTCATTACAAAACCCATACAAAGAAAGACGTTTAATAATGAAGAAAAGAAATTCAGAAAAATGAAATAATCTATCTAGACTTGGTTAGTGGGACAGTGTGGTCCTGTGGATAGAGCCCTGGACTAAGTCCAGATGCTTGGGTTTTATTCATGACTCTGCCCTGTTGGTGTGACCTTGGACAAAATACTTTATCTCTCAGCCTCTCCCACGCTGTATTTGTCTTGTCTATTAAGTCTATAAGCTTTTCAAGACAGGGACTGTTTTTAACTATGTATATGTGCTTAGCTTGGTTGGAGTTTCTATATGGCCGTCCAACATCTTGAATTCACAGATGAAAGATGTGACAAAGTCGGCCCGTCAGTGGTGCTTAGCAATGGTATGGGAAAAGAGCCCAATGCGTGAGCGGCAAACCTTCTCGCAGAGGCTAGAGGTCCAATCACCAGACGGAAGTTGAAGCACACTCTGCTTCCTGGTTCACCTGTGCACTTCAACCTGGGCTCTCTAATACCTCTCCATGGTGACTGCACCAGTCTTCTCCAACCGGAACGATTGTAGGCAGGATTTTTCCAGTTGTCAGTGGGAATGCTGAATTTCTTGAGGCCTTGTTGCTGTATTGGAGCTTTGGCCTTTCTCTGCATTGCAGGCATTGCCTCCTCACCCCCCTCCCGCCTGCTGCTCACCTCCCTGTTCACCTCCTCACCCTGCTTGCCCACCCACCTCACCTCCCCGCCTCCTCACCTGAATATCGGGACAAATGGCATCTGTCTGGATGTGGGACAAAGGGCTAAATATCGGGCCAGTCCCGATTTTATTGAAGCGCATGGCCCCCCAAAGCGCAGGGCCCAGGGCTGTTGCCCCGATTCGCTCTGCTCAAGGGATGGCTCTGAGTACCCGTATCCCACAGACTCTACCGGACCACTAATACATGTATGCCTGTAACACTGGATCAACTCAGTGAACGGACGGACTTTCTGTTCCTCCCTAGGCTAGAGAGACTCCCTTTGAGGCTTCATTTTATACATCAATGCAAATAAGTTATGTATTGCCCCTCTGAGAGGATTAGTTACTGCCCCCTGACATGGGTTTTTATCACCCATTACCTTGTACATGTTGGTTCAATCAAAACATCTTTTTTATTATACTGTCATCCTGACCTTATCTTTTAAGAGAGGTCAGCATGTTCCTGTTATATTTGGGAGGAGGATGTTTGTACAATACTTGGTATTGGGGTGTTCTGGTACCAGCCTTCTGGAATGTGTTTGCGTGAGTCTCCTGTGCCTAGCCTTTCTTAGGAACGTGTGTGTTTTTGCAATACCAGCCCCGTTCTTTTCCAGGTTCTGTGAGCCAGGGCTTGCCTCTTGCTCACAACTTAACTTTGCTTTATAGCAGGAAAGCTTTGACCACTACTTTAGACCATACCAGGCTTCTGATACAAGGCCTTATGTTTCAGGTTCCCTTCCTACTACATTAAGCACTGGGTTCCTTTCAGTCTCCTGGATTATGGGGAAGTTCAGGTCAGCATATGATTAAAAAAAAGATGGGCCTGTCTCTTTCATGGGCTAAGCCAGAAAACCAAATATGAATGTCACTGAATTTTTGGAAAGTTTAGATTTGGATCTAATTTGAGAAATTAACTTTGTCACTCAGGTTCATCTCTTTCAAAACACTAAGTTGTAGAACTGGTTCTCCTTTCACACAATTTTTGTTATATCAGACATTGCTTATATGCTTACATTGCCTTGAGTGCAGGGGATTTGACTAAATGACCTCTTGAGGTCCCTTCCAATCCTACAATTCTATGATTCTACATCATAAATTCTCAATCTGAGGGTTATGTACAGGTTTCAGAAGATTGCGACCATTGTCTGTCTCTCTCTTTTATGGATAGACAGCAAGGGGCTCCCCAAACTTTGTGTGTATGTTCAATTGTAACATAGGAACGTGGTATGGAAAATAAATCAATAAAAATCAACTGTTTGTAGCTGCTCATAAGTTTGGAATCTTGGAGATGGATAGTAGATGGAGTTCAGGTCAGATGGTGAATAGTAACATGGTAAATTGTGGTTCTGCAGTTGGTGGGTATTTATTTTGAATGCATTCTAGAAAATGTGGGAAACTAAGAATGCAGTAAAATTACAGTGATACTGAGAAAGTCATTGTACTTTCGTGTTACCGCTGTCTTAAACAAACCAACCAACCAACCAACCAACCCCAGTGTTGGAAACAGGAATGGCTTTCCTCCTATCCAGCGATTTGTCCTGTATGAAAGAGGAAATGTCGCCCCTGAATAAGGCAGGGCGCTCTGAATCCAACCCAAACCATAGTGTGGTTTTCCCCTTTAGCGTGTCATAGCGGTTAGACATATTTTTGAAATCCTCCTCCCCGTGCTCCTCTGAAGGTTTGGAGGACCCGCTTCACTTCTTGTTTAACAAGACGACAAACCCGTGTGCGCAGTGCGCTGTCCCTCCCTCGTGCAAAGCCCAGCCAACAGCGCAACGCGCTGTGCCTTTAAGGGGCTCCTCGGCTGCACATGCTCTCTTTGTGGGGTAGTTGGCTTGTCTCTCATGTGAAGCAGCTGCAGCAGCAGCAGCACCAGGAGGAGGAGGAGGGTGGGTGGGAGAGAGCATTGCAATCGCAGCCCTTTCTTTAGCATGGAGGGGAGGGATTTCTGTTGACCGGCAGCCACCAACACAGGTTGATTTATTTAAGGGGGCAGGGCGGGCAGAGGTGTTTGGGACAAGGGAGCCGGTGTATCACCGGCCGAGGGCTACTGTGAAATAACCCCCACTGCGGGGGCTGTTAGTCCGCATCCTTCCCAGGCCAGTTGCTCCAGCGGCGGCAGCACCAGCAGCCGCCTGGGCTGGTGCTTGAGCCGCGCGCGTCCGCCAGGCTGAGGCGCCGGGTGATTCCTCCCGAGAGGAGCCGCCGCGCTCGCGCTCCGGGCCTGGCGGAGCGAGCGGCGGCGGCGGCTCTGAGCAGACCAAGGGAGGAAGCGGGGTGGGGAGGCATCAAACCGGCCAGGCGGCGCTGAGCGGAGATTATAAGGAGCCCTGGAAAATGGCTGCTTGGAAACTGTCAGCTGGGACAGCGGCTGGCTGCTAATCCCCCCCCCCCCAGTAGGGGGGCAGATAAGGGCGCCCCGTCCCTCCGCTTGCGACTGACCCCCCCGCTCCTGGGCCGCCTGGTTGGGGGATGCTGTAGAGGGCTCGGGAGCGCTCAGTCCCCAGCTGAGGGGAGAGGAGGCGGCAGCTGCCTTCCCCGCTGCTGCCCTTGTGGGGGTCCCGTTATCAGCGGCGACGGGGGAGCTGGTGAGGCGGAACCGCACGGTCACGAGCCAGGCTCCCCCTCCGTGGAGAAGGGGAGCGGGGCTGCGAGGGCCGGGCTCTCCCTCACGGGTGGCGGCGGCGCTGGGCTCGGGGAGTGGAGGGGGGGTTGGCTCGCCCTGACAGGATTAATTCTCTCCAGGACGCTCTCCCAGCGGCTGAGGGTGGGGGCCGCCCGCAGCCTCTCAGTGCCGCCGTCCGGCGCGGGTCGGGTGGCCGGGCGGGGGTGTGTTCCGAGCCGCCCGGCGGAGTCCGCGCGTCCGGCGGCGACGATGGATCTGGGGAGCGCCTGGCGGAGGGTGGCAGGCTCCCCTGCGCCCCACGGAGTCTGGAGACCTTGTTCCTCTTCCCCCTGCTGCTCCGCCTCGCTGCTGGATGTGAACAGCTGGCTGCTCTTCTACGGCGTCCTGTACCTGGTGCTCTATGCCCAGGTGTCCCAGTCCAAGCCCTGTGACAGGAGCTCCTGCTTCTCCGGGCGGTGTGTCAACTCCACCTGCCTCTGTGACCAGGGCTGGGTAGGAGACCAGTGCCAGCATTGCCAGGGCCGGTTCAAGTAAGTCTCTGCTTAATGTATGATCATTCCTCCCCCCCCCCCCCTGTGTTTGCCTGTGCCTGGCATGATTTTGTGGGTGTGTGACTGAAGTAGGTTACAGAAGTTGGAGATGAAATAGGCCCACCACACACAAGTCCTCTCCCCCCCTTCCCCTGCAAATGCAGATCAGATGTTGAATTGATGAATACAGTTTTAAAATTTTTATTAAGGGTAATGTTAAAATGATACACAGGTTAAGGAAAGAGTGTCTGTCTTAATACTGCTGTCCCTTCTGCGACCCTTATGAAAATGACATGCATCTCCAGGAGCTTCCCTGGTGAAGGAAAAAACGTTAATACATTTGAATGATTTTCCTTCAGGGGACTAAAATCTTTCTCCCATTCCACTTCTCCTCCCACCAACCTTCTTTCAAGTGCTCTAACAAGACAGGCATTAATTAACACACACCTAGCATCATATATATATATATATATGCTTTCCATTCATTATTGAACAATATAATATGGGTTAATTATGGTTCTGTGGGAAGAAGAGGTGGTGTTGGGGTGGTGGTGCTTAACTTATGAAATCTCCCTGCAAGGGCTGAATGAGTCAAAGAGATTGAACTATGTTTTCACTCCTGAAAGTGGACTAATACATGCTGACTGGATAGTGCGGGGGAAGCATACACTGATACCCTGATTTATCTATTCTGTGGATACAATGGAAGATTGAGTTTCTAGCGCTGTCACTCTGATCCTTTGCTAAGCTTGCTTAAAAGGAAGTTAGCATAGCTCAGTGGATAAGATACTAGACTGGGAGTGAGATGACCAGTGTTCTGCTTCCAGTTTGCAACTAATCTGTGGCATGACCTTAGACAAATCACTTAGCCTCTCTGTTTTCTTTACATATCCGATATGGCTAAATTTTACTCACCCTTTCTTATGAAGCACTTTGAGATCTACAGCTGAAAAATGCCATATGATATCTAGTTAACAATAACAGTGTGCTTGATATCTGTAAGAGGCAACATCACAAATTATGTCTTCAAGGGGAATTTAAAAAGAGAATACTGTCAACTAAATTATTTAAAACCTATTTAGATTTGGGTAAAAGTCCCCCCCTCCCCCTTTGGCAAATGAAAACTGAACAAGATGGCTTCCATGTTATCTTTAATAATTATGAATGTTAAAAAAATGTTTGATTTTGGGTGCAGGTGAGCAAAATGAGCATACTTTTCAGGCAAACAAGTCACTCTAGTTAACTTAAGGAACAGTTACAAGACATGTTGTCTAAAGTAATGTACCTGCTCTGGGAAGAGCAGAATTTGCCTGAGAACTTGATAATCTTGTGTTTGTTCCATTAGTGAGTTGTTGACTGACTTGGAAAAGGGAGGGCAAATATGAAAGATGGAGATATTAAGCCGTTTCATCTGCATGCTAACTACAGTTAAAATTGATATGTTAAGTACATGTGTGAAAGATTTGGGGTTTTGTAACTGGTCAGTAACCCTGGAACCATGGGCTAATTGTCAGGAGGATTGTGAATGACAGGAGGGGAAGCCTCTGTGGATCTTCTTTGTGTACAATGATCAGCAGTAGACATGCTTATAGAGCCAGGAATGCCTTGCTTCAAAGGGATTATCTATATCCTGTAGCTTGATGCCAGTCACAGCATATCCTAATAGTACAAGGGCTAGGTCAAACTTTAATCTTTTGATTAAATTTCAAAGCTTGTAATTAATGAATATATTCTCTCATGGGTTACTAAAGCTGATGACACTAGAATGCCTTTAGGCATTAGCCCTTAGAGGAATTTTCTTGATTATTTGGTATTAAAGCATTTGTTTGTTTACATCAGTTGCATTTGTCAGGTTAACTTAATGGCCAGAAGCACGTTGGTTACATTTTGCCTCATGGCACTCTGCTCAATTCCAGTAGAATGCTAATAATCCATCCTCACCTAGAGGAAGGTCTAGCTGTATATTAAAAGGGCAACATTTCCTTAGTTAAGTGCACAATGTTTAAGACTTGGATCCTTGGGGGTTTTGGTAAAATCAGAATGCATTTGTCATTAGCTACTCTATTCTAGGGTGCATATCATTAAGTGTCACTGATGCCAACATTATAATTTTGTTACAGAACGAGCTTTTTGCTTATTTGGAAGAACTGCTTTTAAAGATACACTGGTCTGGAAAAGTTATCGAGATTGGGTGCCATAAAGCTTTACTTTTGAGAAGAAAAATGTACCGTACTCTGTTAAAACTATGTGGTGGTAATATAGCATTGTAAAGCCTTATCCAATCTAAGTGGGGGCTGTGTAAAGTTTGCCATTATTTGGTAGCACAAATGACTTACAAGCCATGAAATTTAGCTAGGTGCTTAACAGTGTGATGATTAGTGTATTGTAAATGTCTAGAATAGATAGCAGCTGGAATATGGGTGCAGAAGAGGGAAAGCGATATCATAAGCTTTGCCTTGCAGCCATGTGATTTGAAGGCCTTTCTGACTTGTACAGAATACGTGGAGGCTTTCTTGTTATAATGGAACTAGCCCATCCCATTCTCATCTGTCTGTGAGGCAGAACCATCTGCTGTAGACCTGTGCAGCCAATGGCGAGGTTTTTCACAGTGACACTTGTAGGTGAGGACTGTCTGTGACCTCACTGACGCTTGTTGCTCCAATCAATAACAATTATTGTAGAGAATGTTTCAACAAGAGCAGAGATGTTATTGATAAGCATGTTGGACTATTGTACATGCAATTAAAATTAAAACAGGATGTAAATACAAGGTATACAAAAACGTTAATTGAATATAGAATTCTGTCCTGACTTTGAACATGCCTATATTATTTTAAAGTGGAGTTCTATGCTTCAACAGTTTGAAGTGTGTGAGAGAGTGGGTACAAGGTTAAAAATGAACTTTTAACTGATTTAAACTTGACTGGTAGAGGTGAAAAGCATGTTGGGATTCTTTGGGATTTTAAGGTGAGGCTTAATACACAAAGAACTGGGATCTTTCTTTAAAATAAAGTCTTCCTTCCTGGAAAAGGATCTAGAATTAGTTGAGCTCTGGGAATGAGTGATTTGAATTAGCAAACATTGAAAGCATTAACATAAGGGAAAGACTCTTGGGAGTCTTGGGGCCCATTAATTCTCATGTGAGTATTTTTTTTTTCTAAATTGAGGAATAGCAACCTAGTAGAGAGACATCAAAGATGATTGATCAATCTTAGTAAGCAGGTGTCAAAATTAATTGACTGATTCCATGGTAACCTAGCTTTTCCTCTATAGGGAATCTGTTACCGGAGGGAAGATTATTCTCTAAATGTTGCTTTGGGATGGATGAAAGATAGATAGGGAAAAAGTGAATAGGTGAAAATAGTAGCTAAATCTTTGTTAAAGTGCATTATTTGCTTCCTCTCCATATATCTACATTGTACTTTCTCCTGAATGAAGAAAACTGTGCCCAGAACACACAACTTAAACAGAGTAAGTACTGACCTACAGCAAAAATTGGAATTTAATTTAATTTATGGAGATATCCCATCTCCTAGAACTGGAAGGGACCTTGAAAGGTCATAGAGTCCAGCCCCCTGCCTTCACTAGCAGGACCAAGTACTGATTTTGCCCCAGATCCCCAAGTGGCCCCCTCAAGGATTGAACTCACAACCCTGGGTTTAGCAGGCCAATGCTCAAACCACTGAGCTATCCCTCCCCCCATGGAATGGGAGGGCGAAGTTTGGATTTTTAAATCAGATAGACCTAGCCAATAGAAGTATATGGAAAGACATTCCAGGGAGCATGGGGGAGATACCTCCATGTCTATAAAGTACCTAACAGACTTTTGGATGTTAAATCAATAACAATGCCGTTCTCTGTCTGCTGTCTGTCACAATCCATGTGCTATTTCAGATCAAACTAGCCATTTTTCAGCGGATTTGGTTTTAATAATGTTGAATTTAACACTGATACAACATTTAACTCAGACCTTTTCTGCCAGCTTTGCTGTCCCATAGGCTTTTATCTGTGGACTCCTTTACTCACACTCTGGATATCCTTTGTAGAAAGCTGTGTCCATGAGGAGTAATGTACCACCTGCCCCAGTGAGTCAGCAGAACCCAGTTAACTCTTTCTTAGGAGGATCAACACTTGCTAACAAAGAGGGGTGTAATGGGTACTAGTCTGCTACAAGATGAGATCTGAGCGACTATTTAAGTATAATTTTAACACTTCAGTTGAATAGATAGTTAAGATCTGTGCTAAAATTCTGGGGGATTGATTTTTTTCTTACATTTTTCTTCAATCTTTGTGTGACTTTCAAGTGCCTGTCCCAATGTATCAAGTGCTTCTAGGCTCTAGGGTTTATTCCTTGTTGTACTGTTTGTATGGTAGCATCCTTTCCCATTATGACACCAAATTCATATGCTTGTAATTTTCCAGATTGTTCACCTTTGAGGCTGACATTTTCCAGACCTATTCTCTGCTGACAGTGAATTTTTAATTTTTTTAAAGAGGTTAAATTGAAGTTAAATACAGATATATTCTTTGCTCTTTTTTTCATATTATTTCCCACTCTTCAGCAAAATACAACATTAATTGTCCACATCAAAAAACATTAAGTGGAATATCCAGTCACACAAAAACAAACACTATATAACAGGTAAACAGGAAGGAAATAAAATCTGTTGTTTGTAGGGGGACAGGCAACAAGCCAGGGAGACCCAAGTTGTTACAAGTTCTCTGTAATAGCACAATTCCTAGGGTAAGCACATATTCAAATATAGAGAACGAAAGCACATTGGTCAGTTTCATCTTCTCCGCATGGCTTCATTTTGGAGTTTTTATTCAGTTTTCTTTCTTTTATCAGTAGTAGCACAAACTTCTGAAGAATAACCTAAGTCTTGTTACCATAAAGCGTCATAGAAGCAGATACCTCTTGAGTAATAAAATATTTGCATCTAGATTAGGGCCATTGATTAATCAGTTAACTCATGCGATTAACTCATATTAATTGCGATTAAAAAATTAATCATGATTAATCACAGTTTTAATCTCACTGTTAATAGAATACCAATTGAAATTTATTAAATATTTTGGATCATTTTTCTACATTTTCAAATATTTGATTTCAATTTACAACACGATACAAAGTGCATAGTGCTCACTTTATATTTTTATTACAAATATTTACATTGTAAAAATGATAAAAGAAATATATGCGGTGAATTGATAAATACTAAGTACTATAGTGCACTCTCTATTGTGAAAGTGCATATAGTAAAACTTTAGAATCTGTAAGTCCACTCAGTCTTATTCTTGGTCAGCCAGTCACGTAGACAAACAAGTTTGTTTTACATTTACGGGAGATAATGCCACCCACTTCTTATTTATAGTGTCACCTGAAAATGAGAACAAGTGTTCACATGGCACTGTTGTAGACGGCATTGCTAAGTATTTATGGGTCAGCTATGCTAAACGTTCTTATGCCCCTTCGTGCTTTGGCCACCATTCCAGAGGACATGCTTCCATGCTGATGATGCTCGTTAAATTTAATTAATGCATTATTTTTTTATGACCGAATTCTCCCCCAAGGAGTTCAATGTCTCCTACTGTGTTTTACCTGCATTCTGCCATATATTTCATGTTATGGATGACGACCCAGTACATGTTGTTTGATTTAAGAATGCTTTCACTGCAGATCTGACAAAATGCAAAGAAGGTAACAATGTGAGGTTTCTAAAGATACTTACAGAACTCGACCCAAGTTTTAAGAATCTGAAGTGGGATGAGGTATAGAGCATGTTTTCAGAAGTCTTAAAAGAGTCCGATGCGGAAACTACAGAACCCCCGAACCACCAAAAAAGAAAATCAACCTTTTGTTGGTGGCGTCTGACTCATGATGATGAAAATGAACGTGCATCAGTCTGCACTGCTTTGGATTGTTATCGAGCAGAACCTATCATCAACATGGAAGCATGTCCTCTGGGATGTAAATATCTTGCGACACTGGCTACAACAGTGCCATGCGAACTTTCAGGTGACATTATAAACAAGCAGGGAGCATTATCTCCTGCAAATTATAAACAAACTTGTTTGTCTGAGCAATTGGTTGAACAAGAAGTAGGACTGAGTGGACTTGTAGGCTCTAAAATTTTACATTGTTTTATTTTTGAGTGCAATTAGTTTTTGTACATAATTCTACAATTTTCATGCTAGAGATTGCACTACAGTACTTGTATAGTATTTTTCAAATCACCAAATACCTTTTTTACAGTGCAAATATTTGTAATAAAATAAATATAAAGTGAGCACTGTACAATTTGTATTCTGTTGTAATTGAAATCAATATATTTGAAAATATAGGAAACATCCAAAAATATTTAAATAAATGGTATTTGTTTTACAGAGCGATTTAATGATGCAATTAATCACGATTAATTTTTTAATCGCTTGACAGCCCTGATCCATACTAATTTGAGCAGCAAGACTCCTCAACAAACACTTACTAAATTGTATTTCCTAGTTTCATTGAATTCACGTGTATTAATATTTTTACTGGATTGCAGTGGACTCCCTCCATGTCCTGAGAATTAGTGAGGCTTGTCAAGGCTGAATCCCCACTCTGTCATTTTGAGTACAGAAGGTGGGGGCCTGCATGGATTTTAAAAATTAATACTTGCCACTCCAGGCTTATATTAAACTCCCAAGGTTACAGCTTTTCTCTGACCTTGGCTTGGTAAATGCTGCCACCACCCAAATGCCAAGAACCCGCTTGGGCCCAGGAAGGAGCACTTGGGAATTCCTTCCTGTGGGGTACCCTCAAGCCCTTTCACCCCCTCTGCGGGGAAGAGCTCAGAAAGAAAACAAAGGAAATTAGTTGTTGCTACCAGCTAATAAAACAACATGCACAAAACTCTTAGGACACCAAAAATTCAGAACTGTTCTTAAAAAAGGTAAATTTTATTAAAAATAAAAAGGAAGAAAATACACCTGGAACTTAGGCTTTTGCTAGATTTTAAAAGAGCAATTCCAAAAATTAAGCACCCAAAATAGCTTTCTTGGGGGTTCATCTTAAAGGGTACAAGCAAACAGAAGCATCTGGGGTTAGCACAGAGGAGTTCACAAGCCTTAAAAAATAAACCGAAACAAACCTACTCGTGTCTTTTTAGACATTCCCTAATTTTACTTCAGATAAGTAGGTTCCAAGTATGAATTGATAATCTCTAATCATACCTGGTTTAAACCTGCTTACAGCATTGCCTCTCTGTGTCCCTGCAAGCCAGAGAGAACAACAGAGAAAGGGAAAGTTTCTTTCCCAATTTTAAACAGTTCTACCTTCCCATTTGCTCTTTTGGTCAGTTGCCCACTTCCTTTTCTTTACCTGGGGGGGGTGGGTGGGGGGTGGTTTAACCCTTTACAGGTAAAGCAAGCCGAGAACAGCTACCAAGAGGGATTTTACAGCTAGCTGGCTGGCTGGGTGTCCATCAAAGGGAGCTCTCCCCTCCTCCCCCCCCTTCATTTATCATAAGGGTGAATATTAGATTCAACTTTTCAGAAGTCCATATGTGGAGAAGAAAAAGTTGTTGGGAGTGGGTAGGGTGTGGAGAAGGCAGCAAAACTTCTGCTTCCTCCTTCCCATCCCCCAAGAGTCTAATAGCATGTGTCTTGTTATGTGGGCTCATTGCTGATGCCCAGATCCAGCAGAGTAGAAATATTATCATCTATAAAGTCTACCAATTGTGCAGTGTGGATTCTGAGGTTTCAAGCAAGTTTTTTTATATGCTAATTAGTTTGCAAGTTATTTTGTGTGCTGGACAATAGGTTATATTAATTTCTTGAAACTCTGTTACCATCTTGTCTTTTCCATCAGTTTTAGACAAGTCTGACTTTCTGGTGTAATGCCTACTGTGGGGAGCATAAATTAGAGGTCCCACTTTATTATCCGGTACTAGGAATTTGCTCCCTTGTGGTTTGAACATAATCAGTTTTTTGGTTTAAAGCTTTCAACAGCTGTCTAATAGAGAGCTCTCTTGTAGTCTGAAGTCTGGAGATTGTCACCTGCTGCTGCAGGTTCTTTTCAATGGTGTAATGAAGTAGGAACTAGAAGCTTCACTTTTAGCACTTTTACCTTCATTTCTCATTCTCTGACAACTCAAAAAATTCCCAGTATATTGTAACAAGAGTGACTCTCAGGAGTACTGATAGAAAATTACAAAACTTTATTTCCTAGTTCTGGTCACGGTTGCAAAAACGCTGTGGACAGTATCCACTGACTCCAGAGGTTACAGTTACAATTATTATATTTGGTATTAATTGAGTTCTGGTGCTTTATAATTTTTTTTGGCAAGTTGTAAACATGCACACATCTGGCTGTGTGTGCCAGGTTCTTGTGGCAGTTGCGTGCTGTTTCTGTGAATTTGTGTGTGTGGGGAAAGTTTAAACAAAATTATTTCAGCTGTTTCTTAGTGAGAGGAGAAGAAGAAAAATAATCTTCCTATGGTGAAAGCAGCTTTCCCAATTTAAGGTTTGATGTATCGTTGAAAATTATAGCAGCATAGCTATTTCGGTCAGGTGTGTGCTGACGTAATCCCAGTGTATGGAAGAGTACTTCTGTTGATATAGCTACTGTTGTTCGGGGAGGTGGTGTTCCTTCACCAATCGCAAACCCTGCTTCTGTTAGTATATGCTGCATCTACGGTAAGGGGCTATGCTGGCATAGCCATGCTGGTAAAGTCTCCATAGTGTAGACATACCCTAAAATACAACTACAGCAAAAACTGCTGAAGGCTTAAACTAAAAAATTAGCATGGGATTAGTCTTTGAGGACAAGCACTTTGAATTGATATAGAGATGTTTGGGGTTGTAAAAATATTAAATTGGTCTGAAAAGTTTGAAACAAAAACAAGAAAATGCTTTTTGGAAATGAGTTTTCCAACCAGCCCTAGGCATGCTCAGTAGTATGTGCTATGATTAGTTCTGCCTTTGTGACATTACTGCACACTTCTGTGTCCTATCTGACCGGCACAGGGGCAGTGCAGTTTCTGAGCAGGAAGAAAGACATTTGCTCTTAGGTTGTCACTGGAACTGTTTGCATAAAGCAAGACGTTTTTGTCTTGTTGAAGACCAAGATCTTGCAGAAAAACTTACCTTAACATCAGGAACAGGAGATCTTGAGTACCGGAGAGAATCACTAATCCTGTAATTTTAGGGGCTTTGTGATTATTGTTCTATTCTACAGTGTGTGCCATTTAGATCCATATGGAGGAAACTCTCTGGCCATAGATCTCCTTTCTTCCAGGTGGAAGAGAAGCTGTGCCAACAGCAATAGTGCCCTCTATTTCTTCCATAATGGACCTTACAGAAGGATTTCCACATGGCCAGGGCCCATCCCGGGGAAGGAGTTGGACGTTGGGAAAGAGTAATCAGATCCATGAAAACCAGGCAAAAATGATGATAAAGTTCTAAGCTATAATATATGTACCATGTAGCACCTCTCCTTCCCTCCACACACCATCTCTGGGAGCTTTCATGGTCAGAGAGAATCCCTGGTAATGAGTCTGGAACCATGGGGAGTGATGTCCGTGGGGACTGATCTGTCAAATTTGGAGGGCGTAGGCAATGACCTTTTTCTGTTGGGGTGAGGGGAGTAACTGCTGCCTCCTTCCCTGATAGTGCAATGTAAGGGAGTTTCTATAAGATCTTCAAGGAGTTTTCCTCTCTCTCTCCGTTTCATTTAATTTGGTGAATGCTCATATCGTATTTGTCTTTGGAAAAATTTAATTACATGTAATTTAAGAAAGTATGTTGCATATTATAACTTTTTAAACAGGTAACCAAAATATTATGAAGGTCACAAAGGATGCCTTTAAAACCCATCATTTTCAAATGGCTACTCTCATTTTAGCCTAATGCTGGTGATGTCTGTGTTGACCTACTTTTTTTTTTTTACTTCACTGTAGATATTAGCGATGTATATGTCTAATATGTTTATGCAGGATGTTGATTCTTTGACATTTTGAATAAGTAATGGACTGGAAAATATACCTTGTTATCAGTACTATATGGAATTTCATCTTTCTAAATCTTGTGCACTGGCTATAGGGAAACATTTGTAACTATAACCCCAATAGTTGGCTGCATATTTGGGAATCAGTAGTGGTTCCCACTGTACAGTAAAGTATTGGTAAGCTTAGCTTTCACTACCTGCATAGTGCAAAATATATGATCTTGGCATGATTATATTTTTAGAAGCAATTACTATAGTGGATGTCCTTATTTAAAATAAATAGGGTAGATAATGCAATTTGATATATGCCACTGTAAGTATTTGTGTGTGAGGTTCACAACATCCTTTTACTGCTTGCCTGTATACCCCTCCTTCCCACAAGAGCTTCCTTGACGCCCTGTTCTGGTATTATTAAAATGTCCTTGGGCACTGTTTGTGTGACACCAAATATGTCAAACCACAGAGGTACTTGAAACTATTTAAGTAGTAAATTAGAACACTTGATATACAGTAACACATAGCGGGAGCTCTTCTAAGTATTTGAGATGGACCCAGAACCCCAGATTCCAATAGTCTTTAAGTTGGGAGCAGTAAAACTTGCTCATATGTCAGTATGTTGGATTTTAGTGTTTGGATTCATCCCATTATAGACACAGTTTGGGATCACAGTATAAAAACTGAATATCTTAAAGTAGAGCTTTGGCGGTACATCCAAATGAAAAGTAATTGAAAAGACTGACATTAAGTCTAGAGAGGAGGAATGAAATTCTGGCCCAACTGAAGTTGCAGCTAAAAACCCCATTAACCTCAATGGACTCAGGATTTCATCCCAGATGAGTAAACTTGGATGTGACAGAGATCCACAAAGCAGTGCTTAGGTATAGAGAAGGTAGAGCAGGTGACCAGATTTACTTTCTAATAATCCACAAAAAGAACATTCAGTAAAACTGAAAGACTACTAAATAAAACTGAATGGAAATATTTCTGTTAAACCACACTAATAAGAGTTCCACAGGGTAATCCTTGACACCAAGATCTAGTAGGATTAAAAATAAAAGGGTTTTTATGTAAATTTGAAAATTCATAATTATATTAAATGGGACTAAGCTGCAGAGTTTGGGTTTCTGGTACAAGCCAAAGTGTATAACATTTATTTTAGTAAGCAATGATATCATGACCTTTAGGGTCATCTTCAGAAACAGCTTTTCTTTTTCAAATAATCTTTTATACTATATATAAGCAAAATGCTTTCCCCCCCTTTTTTTTACAGATCCTATTTTAAGTCTCTCTCTTTCTAGAAAACTAATCCAAACATTTAGTAAATTTAAACACATGGGAGGGCACACATGTTTATGTACTGCAAGTATCTATAAACATTCTGCCAGGTGTTGATGTTGGTGACATCTGTAAATCCAGAGTAATTTACTTCATATTTACACCAGTGGAAGTAAGAACAGAGTTTGGCCTATAGTTTGAAGGTTGGTGGGAATATTGTACAAACTTGTGTGTGATAGTGGGGCGAAAATAAAATAATTTCAGAAATGTTGTGTAAAGGAAGGATTAATGAGTCCATTGGAAATCTGTGTTGAAAGATGTGCTTTGTCAGAGTATTAGACGTTGATTTAAACTTGAGTTATGTCAAGATGTGGTCACAAAAGGTGGATTGTCCACACATCAACTTTAGTATTTGTTAAAGGTCTGACTAGCTGGTGAAGGATTAGTTTAAAATTTTGTTAGGAGAAAAACCAGTGAGGTGTAGATGGAACTTCGGACAAATGTTATTAGGGAATAATTTTCTAGCAGTGTCGTTGGAAATCATTGTTCACCATTAGCTGGCATGGTTGTCATGTCCTTGCAGATTTGCGACAATAGCTGATTATTAAAGGATTTTTGGCATCTGACCAGGTCTTACTGAGGAGAGCAAAAAGGAAAGGAGCCCTAGTTCTCTCCACTTTCACTCTTCAGGGGACTGAGGTTGGGAGAACGGAAAATTCTCAAAAGCAGGAGAAAGAGACCAGTGACCAAAGCAAATGGTTATAAAAGGACTCCTGAGGGAAGACCCACACAGGAAGTTTGGGCAGCAGGATAGACTGGCACAGACTGGTCAAGGTCAAAGAAGAAGTGTGGGAGAGAAGGCTCAGTGTTTCAGAACACAAGCTGTGCTCTGGAGCAAAAGGACTCTGGATGGGACCAAAGAATGGAATGGTGAGGAAACAAAGGCAGGAAAATGTGTGTAGGTTTTATTATTTTTATATAGATTTGTGAAAAGAGAAATAGTGTCAAACTTTTGTGCAAAATCTGTCTGTTATGTGCTACACCTACTGCATGACCCTGTTAAAGAGTTGAACCTGAAGCCTTTGAGTGGGGTTCTGGAACAGGGTATGTTTAAGATATTGTAATATCTTTGGGGTTCTGGGGGCCTCAGGTAGATGGGCTGGAGAGTGCCATTTCCATAATGGGGTAATATGCTGAGCATTTGTGTTCAGGAAATGTGCCAGAGAGGCAAGGGAGAAAACAGTGCTCCAGTTTACCAGTGTACATGGGAATTCAGTGTCTGGATCCCCTCACAGCAGTCTGGTGAGCTACTGGCAGGAGGAATGTGACCAGATAGTTCACAGCAATACTGCATCTCAAAACAGTCCTCCTTTTCCCAGAGGAATCTGTGCTAGTGCAAGTAAATGAAAATGGAAAAACACGCATAGCAGTCTCGCAGATGTTAAAGAGCTGATGAGTACTAGCAGACTCACTAAAATTTACATTCATATAAGATGAATGCTATGTCAACATGCAGGAAAGATGTTTGACAAAATGTTATTTCAAATACTCCCTGAAAATATTTGCTTTATTTATATAGCACCATGGTTCATTGTAGACAATTAAGGCAATGCCCTATCCCTTAGGAACTTAGTCCAATTCAAATTAAACAATTTAAATGATTCTGATACGAACGGGCTATGGTGGGCAGAGGGTAGAGAAGACTGATAGAGGGAAGTATTCTTTTTCTATGAGTGGTAGGAGTTGTGGGAGGTTTAATCAAGCCGAGAAGATTAAATACATTGTTTCATGTATTTCCTGATCGTTTCTATTATCATTAACAGGCCCAATTCTTCTACTTTTAATTTGAATAGAACTTTGACATTTATATGGAATAAGACATGATTGGTTGTGAGTAATAGTGATAGAATTGAGCCCAAACACCTTGCATTTTAACAGCTGTTCTGAAACATTCTTAAATGCTGTTAGTCAATGGGACATAAGCTTAAATGCTGTCCTAAATCAGGGCTTAAGGTATTTGTTGCCAGACTAAGAATGGATAACATTGAAATGAAGATGAGTTGTTGAAAGCTAGCCGGAAGGATGATCCATTGATTTGAGTGCTACCCTAGCTGTATGGAGACTAGGGTTGAATTCCTGGTCTACTAGAAGCTTTCTTTGGACCCAAGGCAAGTCATAGGCGTTGTCTACAGTAAGTCAGCTTAAGTTATGCTACTGTCAACGTAGCTTAGGCTGACTTACACTCTGCTGGGTTGATGGGAGACACTCTCCCGCCAACTTGGCTTACTTGGGGAGCTGGAGTACTGGAGTTGATGGGAGAGCGCTCTGCCATCAACTTAGTGGGTCTTCACCAGACCTGCTAAATTGACACTGCTGCATCGATCGCAGCAATGCCAATCTACAGGTAAGTGTAGACCTGGCCATAGTCTCTCTCTGCCTTACGCTTTGTCTACACTACAGAATTTTGTCGGCAAAAGGCAGCTTTTGTCGACAGAACAGTGGAGGTGTACACACTACAATGCTACATTTGTTGGCAAAACAAAACTACTTCGATGAGAGGCATAGAGCTTTTTGCTGCAAAGTTAAAGCGACAAAGCATCACTGTAGATGCTGCCATTTGTTATGTCGTCATAACTGGCCTCCCCTCCCCCCCCCGATATCCCACAATGTCCACCGAGACTGCTCTGCTCGCTGTTTTGAACTTAACTGTATGCAATGCAGCCATCCAGGCATGCGCCCCTCCCCTTTCAAAGTTCCGGGAAGTTTTGACTACTCTGCTATGGCAGCAAACAGCAAATCATTAACTCAGAATTCTGGCAATAGGAACACAGCTGCTGGGTGGAGGGGGGAGAGAGGAGGAGGGGAGAAAAGTGGTCTGACTGCTGTGTTGTATAGAGTCAGGGAGGGAGATGGTGGCTGATGTTGGGGTGTGTGTCACCCCCCATTCCTCCTGCCTCAGGACTGGTTGCCTCCAGCTGCTGTCTGAATTTAGACACAGTATGCCAACACACTCTCACTGCCAAAACACACAACATATATACACATGCGTGCACACACGCTTTCTTTTTGGGGGTGGGGCAGACATGATTTGTGAATGGTTGGCAATGCTTGTTAAACACTCATACAAATTGAGAATGCAAGATAATAGGAGGATGCTTTTATTAGATGGACCGCATTACTCATGTGGTAGAACCACAGCTCTCCCATAAGTCTGTCAATAGAAGTGTTACAGCATAAACTAAATATATTGTGATGTGAGGTGCTATCTTCCCCTCCATTTTTTATTGTAAAAGTCTACCTTTAAGGCTTTTTAGCTTTTGAAGAACAATAGCTAGCATGGAAACAATTTCATCAGCAACACAGGTAAAGCTCAAGTCTCAATTTTCCAAGTGTTCTTTCTGTTGTGCAGAAGTACCATTGACATTAATGAGAGGGAGACATTGGGGAGACAGTCATTTTACATAACTGTTCAAAATGTTGGGGAATGCAGAACTTTATGCAATGATATCTATCGTGTGGGTACCCCTCAAAACTCACATCTTGCCTTTCTAGAGAACATACTTATCTAGCTCTATTACTGTTGTACATCAGCACTTCACAATTTTTAATGCATTTGTCCTCCGCACCTCAGAGGCAGGGAAGTACTATTTTTCCTATTTTATAGCTAGGGAACTAACTCTGTCTAAACTATAGAGTTTTGTCGACAAAACTGTCACTTTAATTAAACTGCTATTGCATGTCCACACTATGCTCCTTGCGTCAGAGCGCATCCACACTAGCAGCTCTTACATCTACGCAGAGACCAAGTGCACTGTGGGTAGCTAGCCCACTGTGCAACTGGCCTCAGGGTGCTTTGGGAAGGGTTTGCAATGCCTCATGGGGCAGGTACAGCATCACATGATGCAGGTTTTTCAATCCCATCACTTCATGGGCATCCTACTAGATTGCCATCTGCTTTTCAACTGAAGTGGAGGAGAAGGGGGGATAGTGTGTGACAGGGAGTATGTGGGGGGGGGGAGGAAGAGAGAGATTACTCGGGGGGGGGCATGTGTACATGAGAGAGTCTAGATACTTTCTTCCTTTGATTATTTTTAAATGGCAACTGAAATTATCACATACTTCAGGAGCTTGGCTTTAAATACAACAATAATTTATCATATTGTTGTATTTGAGTGTTTTCAGCACTAGTTTGATTGTCAGGTATGAATCCAATATAAAAATCCGTTTGGAAAATCTTTTAAATAAATATTTTCCTTCACTGTTCTGAAATCTAAACATTGCAGCACTGAACACTGAAAGAGAAACTTGCTTCATTGATTTCCACTGTCATAGATTAATAGAGTTCAAAGCTAGAAGGGATCATTGTGTTCGTGTAGTCTGACCTCCTGTATAACACAGGGAAAAAGAATTCCCAGAGCATATCTTTTAGAAAAACATCCAATCTTAATTTAAAAATTGCCAGTGATAGAGAATTCCCAACCATTCTTGGTGAATTGTTCCAAAGGTTAATTGCCTTCACTGTTTAAAAAAATAATAATAATTATGCTTTCTTTCTGGTCTGAATTTGTCCAACTTCCAACCATTTAATCATGTTGTACCTTTCTCTGCTAGATTGAAGAGCCCATTATTAAATATTTGTTCCTCATGGAGTTACTTTAGATTGTGATCAAGTCCCCATTTAATCTTAGCTTTTTTAAGTTAAATAAATTGATCTCCTTAAGTCTATCACTATCCTCCTGTCATTCTCATGGCTCTTCTCTGAACCCTCTCCAATCTTTCAACATCTTCCTTGAATTGTGGGCACCAGAACTGGACACTGTATTCCAACAGCAGTCCCAGTAGTGCCAAATACAGATGTAAAATAACTTCTCTACTCCTACTCAAGATTCTTGTGTTTATGCATCCAAGGATCCCCCTTTAGGCCACAGCATTATTCAGGGAGTTCATGTTCAGCTGATTATCCACCATGATCCCCAACTCTCTTTCAGAGTCACTGCTTCTGAGGATATAGTCACCCATAATATATGTATGGCCTACATTTTGTTCAATGTACACATTTACATTTAGTCATATCAAAACACACTCTGTTTGCTTGCACCCAGAGCAATATGGATTACTTGGTAAGCTATATCAGTGACATAACTACCGTATATACTCGTTCATAAACTGAATTTTTTTAGTAAAAAAGGGAAGCACCAGAGATGGGGGTCGGCTTATGAAGCGGTATAGAGAGGGAGAGGTGGGACACAGCCCCTCCCCCAAACAGAGGGAGCAAGGAGAGGCAGCAGAGACAGAAGGGAAGAGGCAGGGCCAGAGTCTCTCCACTTCTGGCCACGCTGCTCTCCCCCTAGCCTCAAAAGCAGCTGCAGCTCCAGTCCCCCCGGAGCAGGCTGCAGACAGGTCCGAGACATCCTCCCCAGATAAGGTGGGAAGGGATGGGGAGAGTGTGAAGGAGTCAAGCAGAGGGCTGGGTGTATATGAGGGGGGCTACCTTTTTGTTCATTTTTAGATCAATAGTGTGTGTATCTATGCCTCATTGAAAGGAAAAATGTGTTTTGTACATGGAGATTCTATGCCTATATATGGTGAACCTTTCTTTGAAGGATATTTTGGGGTCAAACATGCTTTCAGGTAGCTATGAACATACCATTACGGGGGGGTAGAGAGGAATGAACTGCTTGTCTTTTATAGGAAAGAATGGTGCTATTTGAGTTGGGACTTTATTCTACTGTAGTTGGGGTGGCAGAACTGGGGAGATGGAGGGAAGGAAGGGCTAGTGCGCCCATAATGGAAATATCGGGGCAGGGTGGATCTGTTTCCACCTTCCCCAAATATGCTGAGGTGACTCAGAGTGGGACCCAGGTATGTTCTACCCCCATGTGCATGTATTGGGGGAGTGTGCCTGGGTGGAGATGAGAGCAGGATCCAGGGGATGGTCTGGAGCAGTCACGGTGACACGTGAAATCAGACTGACATCTGGGCAGCAGATTGGACTCCCTGGTCCTACTTTCCAGCCACTGTTACCAGCCTTGGGAAGGGACAGAAGCACGTGCGTCAGCTGCTGGTGGCACAGGGCACTAGGGTTGCCAGGTGTCCGGTTTTCAACGGGAATGCTCAGTCGAAAAGGGACCCTCGTAGCTCCGGTTAGCACTGCTGACTGGGCCATTAAAAGTCCAGTTGGTGGCGCAGCAGGACTAAGACAGGCTCCCAGAAGCGGCTGGCATGTCCCTGCGACCCCTAGGTGCAGGGGTTGCCAGGGAGGCTCCGTGTGCAGCCCCCACCCCAAGCGCTGGCTCCGTAGCTCCCATTTGGCTGGGAACCACGGCCAATGGGAGCTGTGGGGGCAGCACCTCCCGGCGAGGGCACCACTTGGAGCCCCCTGGCTGCCCCTGTGCCACAAGTATATACCGGCTGCTTCTGGGAGCTGCCTGAAGTAAGCGCTGCCCAGAGCCTGCAGCCCGAACTCCCTCCTGCAACCCAACCCCCTGCTCCAGCCCAGAGCCCCTTCCCAGAGTCCACACCCTAGCCCTGAGGCCCTTCTGGCACCCAAACTCCCTCTAGAGCTCTCACCACTTCCGCACTCCTAATCCATTGGCCCCTGCCCGGAGCCCCCTCCTACACCCAAACGCCTCATCCCTGGCCTCACACGAGAGCCTTCTTCCCCAACTGGAGCTGTCGCCCTCTCCCGCACCCCTGCCCGGTGAAAGTGAGCGAGGGTGGGGGAGAGTGAGGGGGGATGGAGTGACCTCGGAGAAGGGGTGAGGGTGTTCAGTTTTCTGCAATCAGAAAGTTGGCAACCCTACAGGGCATCAGCTGCCAAGTATGAGGGAAGCACGGGGTAACAGGCACTGGGCACTAGATGCTGAGGGACTGCTGTAGGAATGGCAGCAGGAATTATTGGGATGCTCCTTCCCAGCCTGGAGGTCCCCTCCTCCCCCACCTCACATGGTCCCCAATCTCAGTAGCTCCCTTTGCTATCTGTCCTATTCCTGCATGCTCCTGGCTGTAGTTCTAATATATGTAGCAGCTCTCCTGTTTTGTTTCTCTGGGGATCTTTTGAAGAATAACTTAAAATGCCAACTGAAGCTGGACAATGTTTTTGAGTCTGACAAGAAGTACTTGAACAGACAGCTGGTTTTGAGAACATGCACACTTGCGTGTACAGACGTGAGGTAATTTAGATGTTTTCTAGTGCAGCCTGTGACGAAGTGGGGGGTTTTCTTGTTTTTGTGTGTGTGTGTGTGTGTGTGTGTGTGTGTGTGTGTGTGTTTTCCAGTGGGTTACATGCAGAGGGAGTGGGATTCAGTGTCTCTGGGTGTTACTGGTTTAACGAGGTGAGGGGAGAAGGAGTTTATTACAGAGGACCGGAGAGGGAACTTGGGACCCCAGCTGATGGCCTGGAGGATGGATACCCCAGTGACTGGTGACCTGACGACCCGGCGACCTAGCTCAGGAGTTGCAGCCGGTTCTGGCCAGTGGGAGGATGATGGGCTGTGAAGAGAGGACCCCAGTGACCTAACCAGCCGGTTCCAGCCAGAGGAGGGCTGAGAGGAGAGGAGGCCCAGGCCACCCTGTTTACTGTGGCAGCTCCAGGCACCAGCGCTCCAATCGCGTGCCTGGGGCAGCAAGCCGCGGGGGGCGCCCTGCCGGTCCCTGCGAGGGCGGCAGTCAGGCAGCCTTCAGCAGCATGCCTGCAGGAGGTCTGCCGGTCCCACAGATTTGGCGGCAATTCGGCGGTGGGTACGCCGAAGCCATGGGACTGGCGGACCTCCCGCAGGCAAGCCGCCAAAGGCTGCCTGTCTGCCGTGCTTGGGGTAGCAAAAAAGCTAGAGCCGTCCCTGCCTGTTTACGACCCTGTTTACCTGGAGAGAAGACAATAGACAGAGTCGGGTCTTGGGGCCGGTGATATCAGATGCCCAGCTGGGAAGCAGGGGGTTCTGGGCTGGAGAGGGGGAGCAGGTAGCGCCCACCTGGGTGCAGGGAGACTGGGATGTGCTGGGCTGAGGGAGGCCAGGCCTGAAGCCGGAGAGTTTCCTGTGCTGTGTTCAACTCTCAATAAACCCTCCTGTTTTATGCTGGCTGGGAGTCGCTCCAGTCTAGAGAACGGGGTTGCATCAACCCCTTTGGGGGAGGAGGCCCTGGGGGTCCAGAGCGAGTGGACTTTCTGAGGGGACCCACGGCGAGAAACAGGTATGCTAAGGCTCAGAGAGGTGCGGCTCCAGGAGGTGGAGGGGCCTAACCCCGAGAGAGAGAGTGGACCCCTGAGAAGGGCTCTCACTGAAAGGGGCACCCCCCACAGACCACACGGGGCCAAGAGTGGGCACGATCTGTGAGTCCGTGACACAGCCTAAAACCTAATACTAATTGGAATATTGAGTCTGAAACCTCTGGAAAGAAACAGATAATTTAAATTTTACAGTACCATGATTCATAGGGATGGAATCTCTATATCTTTATTTAAAACTTCAAGTGATATTATATTACTAGTCATATTTTATAATTTAGAGATTATCTTTATGGTATATGCTCAACATTAAATAGTTCTACCTTTGTGGAAATGCTTCTGTCCTCTCTCATCCTCTCATTTATATATAGTGCTTCACACCTTGAAAGCCTTGTACAAATATTAACTGGCTAATCATCATCACAACAGCCCTGGGAAGTAGGTAGGTATTTATTTTTTAGCCTTGTTTTATATGTGGGGAATCTGAGGCTAGATAATTTGCCCAAGGTTTCTAAAAATATTTTTATTATCAAGTGAAGTACCATTGAACTGCTTTGATTATCTCTGTCATATAAAACAGAATATGGAGTTTATTATTCAAGGAAGTGGATATCAAACAGATTTCTAGATTCTAGGGCTGTCAATCACAGTTAACTCACACGATTAACTAAAAAATTAATCGTGATTAAAAAAATTAATAGCAATTAATAAGTTTTAATTGCACTGCTAAACAATAGAATACCAATTGAAATTTATTAAATATTTTAGATGTTTTTCTAAGTTTTCAAATATATTGATTTCAGTTACAAGACAGAATATAAAGTGTACAGTGCTCACTTAATATTATTTTTGATTATCATTTTTACAGTGCAAATATTTGTAAACAAATAGTATTTCAGTTCACTTCATACAAGTACTATAGTGCAAGCTCTTTATTGTGAAAGTGCAACATACAATGTAGATTTTTGTTGTTGTTGTTACATAACTGCACTCAAAACCAAAACAATGTAAAACTTTAGAGCCTACAAGTCCTTTAGCGATTGGCTGAACAAGAAAAAGGACACAGAGGACTTGTAGGCTCTAAAGTTTTACTTTGTTTTGGTTTTGAGTGCAGTTATTTTCGTACATAATTCTACATTTGTAAGTTCAACTTTCATGATAGAGATTGCACTGCAGTACCTGTATTAGGTGAATTGAAAAATACTATTTCTTTTGTTTTTTATAGTGCAAATTTTTGTAATAAAAAACAAATATGAAGTGAGCACCGTACGCTTTTTATTGTGTTGTAATTTAAATCAATATATTTGAAAATATAGAAAACATCCAAAAATATTTAAATGGTATTCTATTCTTGTTTAACAGTGTGATTAATTGCTCAATTAAAAAAATAAATCACTTGACAGCCCTAAATTCTTGTACTGAGAGATTTTAGAGCCTGACTCAGTACTCTTAATTGAAATTGTATGCTTTTGTTGCACATAAGGGTGCATATTGTGCACCTGCTAAATCAAACAAAAAAATTGCATAATCACTTGTGTTTAGAAAGCTAGTATAATCACATTGAATTCATGGGTGATCCTATTAAGTTCTTGAAGTGCTACGTGCCCTCATTTTGAGTGCTCAGGATGTTGCAGACTAGGTCCTAGGTTAGCTTTGTGTTATTACACTGATCATACCTGATGATCCTACAGATTTTGAGGAGAAAAAGCTGACAGTGCCTGAGTACATTCAGTTCACATAAGGTATTTACAGAGAAAAATAGGTTAGATAATTTTTTCCAACTTTATTTGCACCATTAAAGTACATCTGCTGGCACTGTACTATCTGTCTGTCTCTAACATTCAATCTGATAGTTATTCTCCAACATGAAACCTAGGTGTGGTGCAATGTGAAGAAGTGCTGATACTCCCATAAGACACTAACTTTATTTTGGCTGAATTTTACAGTAACAGTTGGACTTTTAAACTGAAAAAAGGAGCCTTAATGACCCTTTTAAATATGTCTCAGATGTATATCCTTAGAGTTCACCTTTGAGTTTGTGGTACAGTAGATTGTTTAGTTCAGAAAAGACTGCAGCAACGTGCTGAAATAGGATTTGAATGATAGCATTTTTCTTGTTAGGTTACTTTGCTTTGACAGAGATTTAAGGTTAAACTTGGCAGGACCTCTAAATGTCTTTTTTAGAAGAGCAGGTACCGCCTTTTAAGTTCTTGCATACTAAAATGATTTCCTTGCTTTAATGGGTTTAAAGCAATTCCTTGACATACGTCCTGTTCTACAGGATAGTGCTATCTTATTGCTTTAAGTTTACCTAACTCATTTTAATAATGACTTTTTAAACATTGGCTAATGAAGACCAAAGTAGGTGTATGTAGTTCAGACTTGCTTAGTTGCCCTAGAGAGGTTTTTAAATGGCAGTTAAGTCTTATGATAGCTTATCCATCTTAATAGTCCTTCAGTAACTATTAAGTTCACTGTACAATATGTAATACTGTGACTTATACTGTATCATCAACCTTTTGTAGTCTAAAAGTTCCATTTGTCTCTTCTGGTGAATGTTTAAAGAAAATTATGGTGGTAAATTCTCCTGTGTTTCAACATCAAGAGGTTACTACAGGTAAAATGTATTTTGTTTTAGCAAATGGCAATATGACAATACAGTAAGTTGGCTGGAAGAACTCCTGTTTTCTGTGGTTTTGCAGTTACGCTGTTGTGGCTGTGAGCCACTGATCTGAGGTTAGAAGTTAGCATTTGCTTCTGATGCTATTTAAAGGTATACAGACTTTGGGTAAAGAACCAGTGATGTGCTGGACTGAGCTCCCAAGAGTCTGTTGTTAACATTATGCAACAAAATTGAAAAGAGACTTGTGATGGTTTTTCACTGGTTCTGATGAAGTCACCCTCACCATGACTCTCAGATACTGTTAAAGCTTCCCCGCCAAAGAGAATTTACCACTGAAGCTCATAAAATGGCAATGGACCAAATGGATATTTTCAAAAGAATTCCAGGGGGGATTCTCCATCCCACTAAATCAGTGGTTCTCAAACTTTTGTACTGGTGGCCCCTTTCACACAGCAAGCCTCTGAGTGTGACACCCTCCCCCTTATAAATTAAAAACAATTTTTTAAATATTTAACACTATTATAAATGCTGGGGGTGAAGCGGGTTTGGGGATGGAGGCTGATGGCCCACAACCCTCCATGTAATAACTTTGTAACCCCCCCCCCCCCCCCGAGGGATCACAACTCCCAGTTTGATAACCGCTGGCCTACGCCTAAGTTGTCCCAAGCCCCTGCTTCCATTTATACAAGCTGAATATGTAATTGTACTATGTGTGATGCTGGCTGGCTAGGTGCCAACTCTTGCCAAGGTTCCCATGTCTCAGCTGGACACTGACAGATAAATAGATGGAATTTGTCAGGCTCACTTGTGGATTAATATTGCTAAAATAGGTCTTAGAATTATAAGAGAGAATTTCGCCTCTATTGAATGTTTGTGAGTTGCTGCATGCCTTAATCTTACTTAAGTTATGTGTTCATATTGTAACGTAAATTTTATTCCTGGGGGAGCTATTCACCAAAAAATTAAAAATTTCTGCACACAATATTTTAAAATGCTGCATATGTTATTTGTCAAAGTAACACAATATAATCGTGCCAGTTTCAATTATTTTGGTAATTTATTTCAAAATACCTGTCAACAAGTAAGTATGTAATGATACAGGTAACAAAGATTCAGGAAATGTTTTTTGACAAATAGATTCCTTACTAAGCATATTAATACAGGACTTTGAGTAATAATTCATTTAAACTATGATACAGAAACATATTTCCCGCACCTCTCAGAAGCAGGGGCAAATGTTTGTGGCCAAGTCAAGGGTAATGGAGGAGCTAAGGGAGAGGGAAGTAATTGCTGGGAAGGAGCCTGGGAGTGAACCTGGAGGATTGTTGGGTGTGTATGGGAGAAGTATGGAACGGGTTTTGTTCTTTGGGTGGGGAGAGGGATTATTAGGGAGTTGGGGAGCCTCCCCCAGGCATTCTCTGGCTGACCCCTAGCCTCTGTCAGTCAGGTGCATCTGCACCCCCTTCACATGTGACCCTGCACCCTTACTCAGCCACCCCTCCTCCTTCATCCCAATGTGTCCCTGAACTCCCCTCCCCATGTGGTCCTGCACACCCACTCCTATTCAGCCCCCACCTCAGTCTGTCCCCCCACTAGCCCTTCTGAACCCAAGTCTGTGACCCCCAGCATTCTGATGTGACCTGCTGTGTCCATCCCCTGTATATGACCCCATGGACAGGGTGCTGTGAGGAACGCAGCCTTTTTTCCTCCCTCTCAGCAGAGTGCAGCTGCCCTCTGTTCTGGTGCCACAGCAGCCCCTGGTGGGTGAAAAGCATAAATGCAGCACCTCTCTGTCCACATTTTCTGCAGAGCAAAAAATTTTTTTTTTTTTTTTTTTTTTGGTGGGGGTCATGGAGTTCCCCTATGAGTAAATATTTGAAGCATTGTATTATGAGCCACTGTGATGATATGAATCGCCATACAGGAGAAGAACTTTTAATTAATGTAAAGAGCTGCTCTTCTACAGAAATTGTTACACCCTTCCTGAAAGAGGAGACTCAGCAATACCAGATGGGCTATGATTAGATTTTACAATTGGAAATTTCCTACATCGGGATTGAGAGACCATCAATAAAAGAACTAAAGACTACTATTGATCTTCTCTCCTCTCCGTGAAAATGAGTTATGCAAGTGGACTCCATCCGTCAGCTGAATTTGCAGCTCATAGCACATCCAGGAAGGAGATTAACAACCCCAAACCAAAGAAACTAAGGATTCTGTGCTGCTTGGACTCTGTGTGGGGTAAAGTGTTTCTAGGTGTAAGTAAGAGATTCCCAGCTGCTTAGTCTAGGTTAGCCCTAAAGGACAATTAGAGCTTGCTGATTATGGAAGCATATATTACCTTTTAAAACCTAAGACTGTATGTAACTCATTTATGTGTCTGTTTGCAGGCTTTAACCTTGTAAATAACTATCTAATATCCTTTTCCTGTTTATTAAAATCGTCATTTAGTTTAGGATTGTCTACAAGTGTTGTCTTTGGTGTGAGACCTAAAGCACGATTGGCTTGGGGTACGTGACTGGTCCTTTGGGATTAGTAGTAACCTGAATATTGCTGTGATTCTTGGTGTAAGAGGTGATCTATCAGAGAGAGAGAGACCCTCACTTGATTGGCAAGACAAACCCAAGGGGACTGTCTGTAATTCTGTGTTAACTCTGTTAAAGTGCCTGAGGAGTTTGCATTTGGCTGGTGACATCTAAGTTGAGAACCCACAACCAACTTGTTTGTGCCCTGGTTTTTAGCAGTCTGAGTCCTGAGGTTGATACTCAAGCTCTTGCGTCACTCTTGGGAGTGTCAAACTATGTACTGTGTATTTATAAAATTTTACATATTTTGAGCAAATACACTCAGCATAGGCTTATTTGCCAAGTGGGCATGATGTCCTTGTTGATGGGTTTCAGATAATGTTTTTCCTTTAAACAGGGGGAAAAAAAATATTTTCAGTAAGCTGTCCCACCTGATTATCACCTTTTTAATAGAACATGTTCATTACATGGTAAGGGAACATTTTATGGCAGTGCCAGAGGTGAAAAAAGTCGGTACGGTCTGGTACGGCGTACTGGCCTGAACCGGCGTCTCCGAAGGTGATTTAAAAGGCTCAGGACTCCAGCTGCTGCAGGGAGCCCCGGCCCCTTTAAATCGCTGCCGGAGCCCCGGGGCTCCTGCAGCCGGGCTCAAGCGGGGATTTAAAGGACCCAGTGTTCCGGTCCCTGTAGGAAGCCCCCGGCCCTTTAAAGCGCCGCCTGAGCCCTGCAGCCGGAGCTCCGGCGGCGCTTTAAAGGGCCCAAGGTTCCCTGCAGCGGCCGGAGCCTCAGGCCCTTTAAATCACCAGCGGTGCTTTAAAGGGCCTGAGGCTCCCTGCAGTGGCAGCCGGACTCGGCCCCGGCAGCTGGACTCCAGCGGGGATTTAAAGGGCCTGGGGCAGAGTCCGGCTGCCACTGCAGGGAGCCTCAGGCCCTTTAAAGCGCCGCCGGTGATTTAAAACTGTATCAACAAAACAACGAGGAGCCCTTGTGGTACCTTAGAGACTAACAAATTTATTTGGGCATAAGCTTTCATGGGCTAAAACCCACTTCATCTGATGCCTGGAGTGGAAAATACAGTAGAGAGGTATAAATACACAGCAGATGAAAAGATGGGAGTTGCCTTACCAAGTGGGGGGTCAGTGCTAATGAGCCAATTCAATTAAGGTGGAAGTGGGCTATTCTTAACGGTTGACAAGTGTTCCCCCAGTTGTCCCCAAAGGGGTATTTAAATCATGTAAACAGTGACACTGAAGAAGTAACTTAAACTGTTGAAAGTTTGTTTTTAAAAAAATTGTTTCGTACACAGTTATTCATCTTGCATAAATAGATTTAGGGTAAGATTGTTAAACTGTTACTCATGCTGAGTAGTCCTCTCCTACCATAAATAGTAGTCTTAAAGTGAATGGGATTATTTGGAGAGCAAGGTATTAAAAGTAAATCTGGGTATTATAATCTGCCTTTCCTAATGGGATTGTTTCAACTATTTTTCTTAGGTGGTAATTGTCTGAAAGAGTCCTTTAAAGCATGTTGTGCAGGGGCTGCACATAGTGGATGTGAAAGAGAAATGCTAATTTATGTGCAGGTAGCATTTCCTAACTGTCTTGAAGTGGCTGTCATTTAGCCTTGCCAATATCAGAAGTATAAGAAAATAAACACATACTCCATAGACTTATTTTTAATCTTAAGGTAAACCTATTTTTGGGGGGGACTTTATTATATCATTTACATTTTCTTTTCTTTTTTTTTTAAATGAAAATTACTCTACATGTGGACTTGGAGAAGAGATTTGTATTCAGATTCTAATGGGACTGGACACAGAAATAAACCTGGTATACTACAGGAGAGCCATATTTTAAAATGTTGTCTTTGAGCTTACTATCTAAAACATGGAAGGGAAAGCAAATATTTTAATATGGAGTGAGAAATAACTAATTTGGGTTGGGACTTCATGCTGAAAAGTAGAGAACTGCCTGAGGTTTCATACAAAAGTATTTCAAAGCACTAATAAGAGTAGGAGATATTTAAATTTATTTTTAGACCTCTCTCTCTCTCTCTCTCTCTCTCTTTCCCTCTGTTTAAATTAACACCACATAAAATTGTCTAATGGGTTTGGCAAGCTGGATGGCAAATTAAAGATAACAGGCATCTGGAATGGATACTGGTTCTTCAGTGGTGGGAGTGAGAAATAAAATGTATACAAAAGAATACATTCCATTAATAAAAATAACTAAGGTGACCTTGTTTCCCTATGCTGAATACGGGACACCTGGTAAAATTACTCGTATTCAAAAAAGTTCAATGGCAATCAATCAGAATGATGTAGTACAAATGTTAAAATTATCATGTTGACTGAGCCCCTGTTAAAAATAAATACGGTGTAGTTGAATTCCTTTTATTTACCTTCTTATCTTTAAGGTACACACACACCTACCTCTCTCTCTCTCGTGTGTGTGTGTGTGTGTGTGTGTGTGTGTGTGTATGTATTTTGGGGGGTGACCGATGGACCTGACCCTCCCTGCCTAGCTCTCTCTGCCCTCCATGCCTGGCTGGGTCCCCAGGATGGACCTGCCTCTTCTGGTACCTGCTGCTACGTCTTCCCAAGGCAACACGTGGGAGACACACAGGGTCACATGCTGCCCTCCTTTCCCCTCCCCTCCCCCCCAATTTCTGTCAGGGTTCACACCAGAATGTGGCCAGCAGCAGCCTTTTGGCACTGTGTGGGAGGGAAGGGAGGGGATCTACTTCCAGTTGCGTGAGGAGGGTGGGGGGAGGTGGTGTGT
The DNA here is from genome assembly GCF_011386835.1 of Chrysemys picta bellii. NCBI lineage: Eukaryota > Metazoa > Chordata > Testudines > Emydidae > Chrysemys > Chrysemys picta. The sequence goes on along the minus strand of NC_088797.1, from coordinate 116,356,344 downwards.
AGGGTTACCATATTCAAACATTTAAAAAAGAAGACACTCCACGGGGCCCCTGCCCTGCCCCAACCCCACCCCTTCTCCACCCCCATTCCAACCCCTTCCCCAAAGTCTCTGCCCCCTCCTCTGAGCACCCCGCATTCCCCCTCCTCCCTCCCGCTCTGATCTTGGTTGGGGGTTGCTAAGTGCTTCCCTGCTCCCCACTCACCCCGCAGCCCCTATGCCCTTGCCTGCCCTGCTCCTCCTCACCCTGCAGCCTCTACACGCCCCCCACCCCTGCAGCCTCTGTGCCCCCTGCTCCCCACTTGCCCTGCAGCCTCTGCGCCCCCTGCCTGCCCTGCCCCCTCTGTGCCCCCCGCCCCTGCAGCCTCTGTGCCCCCTGCTCCCCACTTGCCCTGCAGCCTCTGTGCCCCCTGCTCCCCACTCGCCCTGCAGCCTCTGCGCCCCCTGCCTGCCCCCCCCAGCCTCTGTGCCCCCTGCTTGCCCTGCAGCCTCTGTGCCCCCTGCCTGCCCTGCCCCTGCAGCCTCTCTATATACACACACACACACACCCGCCTGCCCTGCTCCCCCCCGCTCACCCAGCAGAGGGAGAAATGCAGGCTCCACGTGGAATCAAACACTGTGCCGGGCTGCTTTGTGTGGGAGGAGGGAGTGGGGGAGGGGCAGGGACTCTGGCTGCTAGAGGCCCTAGTGGCTGCAAGTGGCTTTCAATCAGGCCAGGCGTCCAATCAGCCGCGCCGCACTCCGCATGAGGGGAAGGGGGAAAAACCGGACATTACTACTTGATTAGAAATCTCCCCCCGGACGGCCATTTAACGCTGAAAAAGCCGGACATGTCCGGGGAAACCCGGACGGATGGTAACCCTAGTGGTGTGGATAGGGATAACCTGGCCTGTGTCTTTGTAGAGCTCATCTCTTCTCCCCCCCACCCCTGTGGCTGGAAGCAGCTTGTCCCTTCCTACGTGCACAGTGGCAGCTAATACCTCGAGGCTGTTGCTGGTCACCGACATAACCGAGCTGCTTCCTGTCCCCTGGCTGCAGTGCGTGCAGGAAGGGGTTAAGCTCTAAGGCTGCATTGTACCCAGGGAGCCTGATTGCAGGGGCTTCAGCAAACCCAGCCAGAGAGGTGGCTCAGCAGGGGAGGATGCCAAGGGGACAGAGCAGCCCTGGGGGGGCAGCGAGTAAAGAGGGTGCCAAGCCCCTGCCTGGGGGCTTTCTGTGAAGCCTGCAGGGTCCCACGCAAACTAGCTGGAAATCGCTCCCGCCGCCACTCCAGACCTTAGCTGAGGGGCGGAGAGGCTTCCCCGTGACAGTGCTGCATGAGTCTTTGACACATGCAGGGCTAGGCTCCTCCTGGCCAGGGCCACAGGGTCTTGGCCAGGGCCACAGGAAAGCCCCAGCCAGAGGCAGTAAGGAAGAAGACTGCCAGCTAGGCTGTTGGTGAGCTGAGCACTCTGATCAAGGGCTGGTTCTCCGCACAGCGCTGGGAGTGGGATGCACCCCACCGGGGGAGATATGGGGGGGTGGGGTGAAGGGGCAAAGCTGGGAGAGGACAGTAGGAGGGGGAGCATGTAAAGGGCTGATGGGTGGGCAGCAGAGGGGACATGTAACCAGCCACTGCCTGGTGCATGCTGGTACACACCGGCCTCCATAGCTCGCAGTGTGCAGCCAGTGCCGGCCAGAAATGGGACGGGGGTGGGGCCCTGCTGGCTGAGAGCCAGCACACTGCTGGGGCTGCGCTGATGGACCAGCAGGGAGAGTGGTTGGCCCCGCAAGCTTCATTTTCACCTTGCCCCTAGCCTTGCACACCCACCCCTATTGTCAGCCACTGGACCCCCCTGCTCATTGCTGATGGGCGAGCAGGCATCTGGTCAGTATTAATGGGGTCGGGGGAGATACAGAAAATACGGGACAATTTGCCCATTTTAAAGAAAAAGTTGGGACACCTGTATGAGGGCTTAAATACGGGACTGTCCCTTTAAAAGCAGGACATCTGGTCACCCTAAAAATAACAAGTTTATTACTGAGAACACGCTAAACAGACCTATATTTATAAAGCACAGTACAGGAAGTGGACCTTCAATGACCATCAGAAACAGAAAATTACCGTTCTGGTACCAGCTCATAAATCTGCCCTTCAGTGCTGATAGAATGTGCATAAATCCTCATAAAACTACTCTTGCAACTCCAGAGATGTCCAACAAGCAGCTATAATGTTTTTTTTTATTAATTCTCTTTATACTTTCAATAAAATAGTAGTGCCTTCTGTACTTAGTGGCGAAGTATGTATCTGTCAGAAATGTCTGAAATTATCAGTGCCATGGGAGACTTTATTTCTCTGTGTAATCTTCCCTGTGATGTAGTTACTATTTAAACGTAACCTGACATTCCAAGAGTTAAGATACAAGCCTTCTCTAGGCATCTGAAAATGCCAACTAAAGGTACTTAACTGTCTGTCTAAATGAAAGGATTTTAAATGTTTTTAAAGTATTTCTCCAAGACTATATGCTGTGCCAAGAAGATAACAATTATGGAGGATGATACTAAGGCAACGATACTCTTAACTGCTTATATAGGTGGATTGGATTGAATTTGCAGGATCATCGGAGAAGGAAAAAACGCTTGTATTAGGCTATATCAATGAAGATTTCTATGCATCAGCAGTAAAAATAGTTAATAGTGTTAAAATAGCTGGAAAATATTTTGTCACATACAGTGGAGTAGACATTGATGGAAAATGGTGGTGCAGCATATGTTGGCTTATGTTGCAGGATTATAAAGCTCAAGTATTTCACCTGCAAAGGAGAATTGCTAGAAGAGAACTAATTGAGGTATTCACAATTTAAGAGGGTTACAGATAGATTTGATCAGTCTGTTTCTTTGTCACACACTAGTAACAAAGTAGAGAATTATAAATAAAAGGAATTATTCGAGCAGCACAGAGAACTTTGTACATAAGATTTGAAATCCATATTCTGACTGGATTTTGACAAACAAGATTTGGAGAAATGGTTAAAGTTAACAATTTGTAGCTATGTAAATGTACACTATGGTTAGTTATAAAACCTCATGCCTTATGTGATTGGGTACTTGGATGGACCTCACTGGGAATGCCACGCTCAGGGCAGACTGCAAGAATTAGAGCAGACAATCCTCAAAGACTGGTGTTTATTGTGGAATTAGATTCACCAAGCCAGTAACAAAAGAGCTTCTGCAGTACCACACTAGTTAATTAGAAGACAAACATAGTTCCCTTTAGGCATTCTAGCCCTTGGCTCCCATCCAAACAGGTCTAATATAGTGAGGGGTTATTGAAAAACTAATTCACCATATGTGAGGTTATTACTAACCCCAAAGAATCAGACGCTTACCCCAGGTCAATATGTATATCAGAGCTTACCCAAATACCATGCTGTCAGCCTATCCTTAGGAAACTAACTAAAGATTTATTAATAAAAGAAGAGTTATAATTAATAATAGACTATATACATACAAATGATTGCAAAGTCCTTGTCAGGTTTGAAACAGTGATGGAATAGACTGCTGACTTGCAAAAGTCTCTCTGGTAACTTCCAAAAGATTGGAAGGTCCTCAGTCCATAGTTCAAGATACTCCTTTTAGTTGTAAATCTACAGTCCAGAGAATTAGAGCAGGAAAGAGGCAAAGCAGTGATGTCAAACCTTGCAATTTATAGCCTCTGCCATGTGCATGGAAAGTTACTGGGTCACGATGGAGTCCAGGGTCAGATGAGCATGGAAAGTTACTGGTAAAAGGTGGAGTCTTAGGTCACATGTTCTTACATGGTTTGCTGAATTATAGGGGTGGTCTTTGGCACCTTGCTGTCTGAGGCATTCGCATGAAAGACCTATTGGATGGAATGAGATTTTTCAGTGACCCATTATGTCCTTAATGGGCCATCAACACATAGCCAGAAATACAACACATGTTTAAGAAACAAGTACATAGCCAATATTCAGATACAAAGATGATACATGCATATAAACAGGATAATCATACTTGGCAAATTATAACTTACCTTACATGATATACTTTGTACAGAACTTATGGAAATTGTGTAGTAATGGTAACAGCAGTGATATAAATGGTCACTTTCTTATACACATCATCACACCTTAGCTGTAGATTAATCATCTGTAGGCATTAAGAAAAAAATTTACTCCTCATCCGAAAAAGTGGCAGATGCTCTGCTAGTTAGACAGGCTTTGTCTCTAGAACTGTAGACTGGAAGGCTGTGTTGTCACCTCTGTACACACATCACTTAGATCAGCTTCATCTCATGCTGATTTCACTTTTTATGACTACTGTTGGAAGTTTCTGTCTGGACTGGTTGAAGAGGATGTTAGTTGTTTTTCTCCCTACATCTTATTATATGTCTGAATTGCCTTTTAGACCTATGGGATTTTAAATACATAATTTAGACCTTTATTAAGACACTTCAGATTATGGCTTCAGAGTCATATCCTCAGCTGGTGTTGGTGTCATTGTCATCATGGCTAATACAAAAAGGATGTGTCCCCTTTGTAAATTCAGCGCTACTTGGATTGATCTCTTATCTGGAAAGGTGCTGAAGGTGGTCTGATTGTATGTTCATCAACTTTGTCCTCACTGGCAATCTTGTTGTGCCACTGAAACTTTTGGCACCCATGTGATTGCCATCCATATAGCAGAATTACTTGCTACACGTGTTTTGGAATTTGTTGGTTTTCCTTTCTAATAATATCTCCATATCAAGAAAGGTGCCAAAATAGAACTGGTGCTGATGGAGGCAGTTGCTGGGTTCAGCTTCAAATATACTTGTTTTTGATCTTGTCCTGCCACTTGATATGGAGCAGCTGTCTGATGTTTTTGATTCTCATCATCCCAATCTGGTGTTCTTCAGCCTGCCTTATTGACCACATTTCATTTGCATACAACAGAGCTGGAGTGACGCTGAATGGAATATATGGAACGCTTTGTGGTATTATTGATACCAGTATTATAAAATTTGCAATGAATCTGACCAGATATGCCGTGTAAGGTGTCAGTGAAAATGTTATAATTTGCCAAGTATGGTCTTGTTTATATGTTTGTATTATGAATTATAGATATGTATGGTATATCTGTATTTCCAAACTTGGACTGTGTTTTTGGGTGACACCGTCATACAGATTGGCATCAGCACTGCCTAGCCAGTTTGATGGCCCATCAAGGGTCATCAGCTGTACAATGAACCCATTGAAAGGGACTAGGGGATAGTCCTTATGAGTCAGCAAGGCATGTGATATGCTTGTAGACCAAGAACTCTAAGGCTTTGTCTACATTGGCAAGTGAAAGACAAAACTTTTGTCGTCCATAGTCTTCCCCCCCCCCCCAAAGACAAAAGTTCTGTTGATCACAAGTGCTGGTGTGAACAGCGCTTCGTTGGCAGGAGTGCTCTCCTGACGACAATGCTAATGCTGCTCACTGGGAGTTGAAGTTTTGTCGGCAGGAGAGCTCTCTCCTGCTGACAAACAGCGGCTACTCTGAGTGCCTTTTAGCTAAAGTCTGTGTAGTGTAGATGTAGCTTAAGGCTTTTCTATGCCAGGTGCTGGGCAGCTTGCATTTGGAACAAAGGAAGTACAAGCCACATGGCAAAAGGAATATAATAAGCAGCTGCATAATTTCCATTTTGTCTTCAATCCTGCTTCTTACATCGGGAGTAACTTCTACAAACTAAAGCTCTGACTGAACACAGTCTGAATGACCCATCCAAGCTGTGGATATGTTCCAGAGGAACTTTCAAGCCAGCAAACTCACCAATACTGTTAAGAACCTGATATATGGATTTTGAAGTCTCTGTATGTATTTGATTGCTTTCCCATTTAACAAGTCTCCTGTTCTTTCTTTTTTTTCTTTATAATAAACCTTTAGTTTTGGACACTAAGGGATTGGCTGGCCGCGAGGTATTTTGGGTAAGATCCAACCTAATATTGATGAGGCAATGTGGCTGGCCCTGTGGGATTCAGAAGAACATTTTATATAGTGAAGAGTTTTTTAAATAACTTCCCACTGTACTAGACCTACGTGCTGATTGGGAGCCAGAGAACTGGAATGCAATAAGGGGGCTGTGTGATTTCTTTTTTTAACTTCTTGATAACTAGTGTGGGAGTTCAGAAGTACAGTCTGTGACTGGTTGGTCAGTTTAACTTCAGTGTTAACCACCAGTTTTGAGAGCATCTACTCTCCCTTTAGTAGCCTTGGCATTTTTAGTGAGGGGTACCCCATGCACCCTGTGCAACAGTTCATATAACTGTGGTTCTATAGATCCACAGCATCTTAACAAACTTGATGTCATGACATTCCCACAGAGATGGCTGAAAGGCCTGGAACATGGCAGCAGCTGCTGCCATATGAGTGTCCCTATCTTTCGAGCATCCTCCAACGCTGGGGTGCTGCCCAAATATTTGACGGCTGCCAACTGCTCAGTTTCTCATCTTGATAGGTTACCTTTGTGCTGGTTGTAATCTGGAGCTGGAAGCTCTTTGATACTAATGGGTGAGGACTTAATTTTGTCTGGATTAATAACCAGACTAGTGCATGCTGCTTCTTGCCCAGCTAGATGAGTCATCAGTTGCAGTGATTCACCAAACTGAGCCAACAAGACAATGTCATCTGTGTATTTGAGATCTTGAAGTAATATGGAGTTCAGCTCAATGCCACCAACAGCTGCCTCCTTTGATTGGCTGATTGATACATTTATGTGACAGAACATAGCCTTGCTGATCTCCTGTGGCGATAGAAAAACAGGCCATGTGTGACAGATGCGAGACCTGCAGGTTCAAAGGACTGTATTGAAAAATGTTCCAGACAAGAATGTATTTTTGGAACAAAAAGCATGAAGTGGTTTTCCTAGAGAATATATAGAGGGAGGTGAATGTAAATTCCCCATCTCCAGTTTATGCAAAACCCCAGCCTTTTGAAGCTATCTCCTGAAGAATGGACCATTGTCTGCTGATCACTTGTTATGTTGAGACCAAGATCAAAGACTCAAGCTGTGTAAAGGAAAGACTAAACCATTCGGGAAATTCGGGTTCTGAACCTGACAGTTATACACTTGTAACCCCAGAGAAGACCAACTTGTGGGTTTTGAAGAACTGATACTGACCAGAATTTGGGAGTTGACTTCTAGTAAGCTTCATAGCTTGTGTGTAGGTTCTTTTATTATTTGTTTTATTGTTTTCTCTGTAATACTTTCACCTTAAGAATAAATGTGCTTGCTTATTAAAAAAGCTGTGTGTTGTAACTTAAAATAGCCATTATGCTGTTCATAGCCTTTGAAGAGAAAGCAAAGCACAGATGCTTGCCCATTTAGGTAGCCTGGTTTGCTGGCAGTATCACAGTTTAGGACGGGGAACTCTGCAGTCTCAAAAAACCCCAGTCAGGAGAGGGAGAGAGACAGATCTCTGCCCAAGAGAGGTGACAGCTGGTACTTAAAAGTAGGTGCCCTCAAGGGACCCTGGAGGGTGAATACAGTCCCCTTGGACTGTGACACTATTGTGACGGGTTGGATCACAGAAACCCCCTTGGGAGCTGCCACCAGATGTGCAAAGACTATCCCTGCTTCTGTTTTCCCTGCCAGCTCAGGACTCCAGCACCCTGTCTTGCTGAGCCAGACACTCCCGTCTGGCTCCAGACACAGATCCAGGGTCTGAATCACTTGCCTCAAAGCTGCAAGTTTACCTGAAAACAGCTCACAGTAGTGCGCTTGTCTTTAGCACTCAGATGCCCAACTCCCAATGGGGTCTAAACCCAGATAAATCCGTTTTACCCTGCATAAAGCTTATGCAGGGCAAACTCATAAATTGTTCGCCCTCTATAACGCTGATAGAGAGATATGCACAGTTGTTTGCTCCCTCAGGTATTAATACATACTCTGAGTGAATTACTAAATAAAAAGTGATTTTATTAAATACAGACAGTAGGATTTAAGTGGTTCAAAGTAGTAACAGACAGAACAAAGTAAGTCACCAAGCAAAATAAAATAAAATGCGCAAATCTATGCCTAATTAAACTGAATACAGATAATCTCACCCTCAGAGATGCTTCAGTAAGTTTTTCTCAGACTGGACACCTTCCAGGCCTGGGCACAATTCTTTCCCCTGGTACAGCTCTTGTTGCAGCTCAGGTGGTAGCTAGGGGATTCTTCATGATGGCTCCTCTCCCTCTCTGTTCTCTTCCCCCCTTTATATATCTTTTGCATAAGGCGGGAACTCTTTGTCTCTCTGGGTTTCCACCCCCCCTCACTGGAAAAGCACCAGGTTAAAGATGGATTCCAGTTCAGGTGACATGATCACGTCACTGCAAGACTTCATTACTCACTTGCCAGCACACACATATACAGGAAGACTCACAGGTAAATACAGCCATCTGCAGACAATGGGAGTCATCAAGATTCCAAACCATCATTAATGGTCCACACTTTACACAATTACAATAGGCCCTCAGAGTTACATTTTATATTTCTAGTTTTAGATACAAGAGTGGTACATTTATACAAATCAGATGATCATACTCAGTAGCTTATAAGCTTTGTAATGATACCTTACAAGAGACCTTTTGCATGAAGCATATCCCAGTTATGTTACATTCACTTATTACCGTATTTTCTCTAAAACTATCTGTTACATTATATTGACTTATTATCAAGTTTTTATAAAACCATATAGACTGCACAACGTCACAACTATGTATATGCCTTTGACTTAAATGCATATTCCTGTTCCAATTATAGAGCTCGTCTATCAATGACGTGGTCGGAGATGCCAAGGTACCTAATCAGGTCTCACAAACTTGCTTGATGCACTGAATTACTTCCTGATGGAAGTCTATAACAAATGCAGCACACAGGCTTATTAAATGCTGGTCTGGCAATGGTGAAAGTACAATGGTCATCCTTTGCTGGAGCAACCTGCAGCCTGAGAACAAAAACGTTTAGTTCTTAGCTTTCTTCCACTGCTTCCTGGGCAACGCATATCAGATAAAGCACAGGTTTAAATGTTCAGACTTTTCAACTGCTTGACTGGGAGGATGGCCTTAGCTTTAGCTGTTTTGGACAATGTTCAAATGTTGCAGGCATTAATTTTACAGTTGTCACCTGCAGACAGAATACCAGAATGGCCCTTTTGCAAGCTTTTACTGGTCATTTTTGCCTCAGCAGCAGAGAATCTCTTGGCCAATTAAGCTACAAGGACTGTTGATCAGATTGCTAGCTTCTGTGTAACACCCCCACGACATGAACATATTGACCCTGGAGAGCCCTCAGCAGTGTAACTCATTGAAGTCTATTCACATTAGCTCATTAAGTTTACAAAAACAATGGGAGATGTAAGGCTGCTCTAAAACGTGGACAATATTAGCCATAGAATAACATGAAAATCGGTCAGTATCTTCTTAATCTATATGTTGATTATTATGCTTACTATGATTGACGTAGCTGAGGTATTTGTCTCATAGTTGTAAGAGTAATCCATTGGAATCAATTTAACACCAACTGGCAAGGGGATGAAAAGAATCTCCTGATTATGGTATTTATGTTCTGGTTCATCAAAGAATGCCACAAATGAACACCAATGTGACTCTGGGCCTTAATATTATTTTGAAATGTATGTACAGAATCTATGTAAGGAGTTCTGTGTGCATATATACTGAAAATGTTCTTTATACATATTTCTTTATATACAGAAGATGTTCTGTATCAAAGTATTAGTCATCAGCAAAGGTGCAGAGCAAATTTTCTGTCAGATAGGTGATGTCTGTGTGACTTGAGTATTATCTCGTTCACAATGGGGGTCTCATCACCAGTCTGAACTGAATGATAGTGAATAATTCTGGGGACTTCCAGATATTTCTAACAGGAAGAAATACATCAGGGGAGGGAACCCTATCTGGTTGGTGCACTTGAAAAGCTTGATTATATTTGGGGGCAGAGAAGACCCCCCTCCCCAGTGAAGAAGCAAAGGGATAGCACTTTTGCTTCATGGGGGAAAAAAGTCTTAACAGGCTTGTTTGAAAATGCTGAAGAGAACTTTGGTGAAAAGAGAGTAACTTGTTTGTTCAATCTCTAGAAAGTGGTATGATTATATTTTATATGTAACTATTTCCAATATTTTTACTCATTACTGAATCTATAATCTTTGTTAATAATCTTATTCTATATCTAAGTATTGTGGTGTTAATAAAAATGTTGGTCCTATGTTGAATCTTAAAAATGCTGGTGTGTATCCTTGGGGATAGCAGGCCTGCTAATTCTGTGAGTGTTCAGCACGTAAGGCTGGACACTGCAGGGAATGCTTCAAGACATGGGGGGTTGGTGTGTGCCCATTGCTACATGTGGAAATAGAGCAAGACCTGTGGCTGAGTTGTGTCTCAGGCTGGATGTTGATTGATTTCCTCCCCCTGCTCCCTCCCCCCAGGCCTGGGTGTGGTTCTTCACATAGATCTATTTGCTACTTGTCTCAACAGAAAGTGTCATCTCTTTCTTGTTCCGGGGAGATTACAGTCAAGGCTCTCTGTTTCTCAAAGAGTAAGAAGGCAGGTCAAACTTCTGTAAGCCTACCCTCCTCTTCCTCTTCCACCTAAGTTGTTGAAGCTCAAGCAGGATCATGATCTTCATAGAGATGGCTTGGCCAGGGCCGCTGCAAGGAAGTTTCGCGCCCTAGGCGAAACTTCCACCATGCACCCCCCCCCCAGCCCTGCAGCAGCTCCCTGCCCCCCCCCGTGGCAGCTCCCCATCCCCCCGGCCTGGGGATCCGTGCAGCAGCTCTGACCCAGGGGTTCCCCTGGGCTGCCGGCGGTGCGCTGACCCGGGGGTTCCCCTGGGCTGCCTGCCGGTGGCTCAGACTCCCTCTCCCTCCCAGCGCAGCGGCCGCTGTTTTAAAAAAAAAAAAAAAAAAAAAAAAAAAAAAAAAAAAAAAAAATTAGGGGCGCTGCTTTTTGGTGCCCTAGGCAACTGCCTAGTTGGTCTAAATGGTAGTACTGGCCCTGGGCTTGGCCTTACTAGCATTGGTTCTCCAGTTTGCTGAGCCTCTCTGCTAAGGCTCCTTTGATGCTACCTGAAGATCCCTGTAGCATGGTCCCCCTTGGTCCTGTCTCTGCTCTGCACCAGAAACCACTCAGAGCCTTCTGGCTTGGCAATCACCAGTGCAGTTTTACAGCATGCGATCCCACCACTTTTTCACCATTTACAGCTTGGGGGTTTCAGCCTTAAGGGCTTCTCAGTCTCTGCAGCCAGGAGAGAACAGCTACTGCTTTTCTTCCATTCTCTGGCTTCCCCCCCTTCCTTCTTCTGGTCCCGTAAATATCCCCAGGCTAATTGGGCTGGCAGCTGTTTCCCCTTTGTCAATCAGGTGCAGGTTTCTCTAACCACTCCAATTTACCTCCCTTAATTGGAGTTGGCGTGACAAAGGGCTGCCTCAGCAGTTCCTGCCTAGCACCCTGTCACAACTCCAACTTTGATCTCGCAGAACAACAGTTTGATGTTACATCCCAATCCGTCCACTCTCCATCTCTCGACCACGTGCTCCAGGGTTAACATCTCAAGAGCTGGAGTATTCTGTGACTGTGCAAAATGTTGTCTTGAACATCAAGAAACTATTTCCTAGGTACGTTTAGCTGTTGAAGTGGAAATGGTTCTGCATATGGTCAAAGCAGAGGGGTGTATCCCCAGACCTAGCTTCAATCCAACACATTTTTGGACTATTCATTCAACCTGAAACAGTGTGGCCTATGGGTTCGTTCCATCAGAGTTCAACTGGCTGTGATCTCTGCATTTCACGCACAAATTGCGGGCCGCTCAGTATTTTCTAATGCTATGCCAATCAGATTTATAAAGGGTCTAGACAGGATATATCCCTGTGTCATGGATCTCATTCCTCTCTGGAACTTGCATGTGGTTTTGGTAAGGTCGATGAGTCTGCCCTTTGAACTCATGGTTATCCACTCCTTGCTGCATCTCTCTATGAAATTAGCATTTTTGGTAGCTATTACCACAGCAAGAAGGGTGGCAGAGTTACAAGTGTGGGTAGAAAGAACAGGAGTACTTGTGGCACCTTAGAGACTAACAAATTTATTAGAGCATAAGCTTTCGTGGACTACAGCCCACTTCTTCGGATGCATATAGAGTGGAACATATATATATATATATATATATATATATATATATATATATATATATATATATATATATATATACACACACACATACAGAGAGCATGAACAGGTGGGAGTTGTCTTACCAACTCTGAGAGGCCAATTAAGTAAGAGAAGAAAACTTTTGAAGTGATAATCAAGATAGCCCAGTACAGACAGTTTGATAAGAAGTGTGAGAAAGATTCAATGTTTGTAATGGCTCAGCCATTCCCAGTCCTTATTCAATCCTGAGTTGATTGTATCTAGTTTGCATATCAATTCCAGCTCAGCAGTCTCTCGTTGGAGTCTGTTTTTGAAGTTTTTCTGTTGTAAGATAGGCACCCGCAGGTCTGTCATTGAATGGCCAGACAGGTTAAAGTGTTCTCCCACTGGTTTTTGAGTATTATGATTCCTGATGTCAGATTTGTGTCCATTAATTCTTTTGCGTAGAGACTGTCCAGTTTGGCCAATGTACATGGCAGAGGGGCATTGCTGGCACATGATGGCATATATCACATTGGTAGATGTGCAGGTGAACGAGCCCCTGATGGTATGGCTGATGTGATTAGGTCCTATGATGATGTCACTTGAATAGATATGTGGACAGAGTTGGCAGTGCAATTTCTATGGAACAGTATTTTAGCATTTGTTGTGTATTAGTATATTTCCTGCTTCTGAAACAGATTCTGACATAATTTCTACCTTTATCCTGTAGTTTACATTTTATGTCACAGATGGATCATGTCCTAAGTTTAACACAGCATCTGGCCAACATGTCAATGGAAAAATCTTTTTTAAAAACACCAATATTAATAGCATGCCCTGCTCTATGATCCATATAAGATGTGAGCTTGTAACTAAATTCTATATTGGAACACACTTGTCTGTATAGTTGTAGTCAGTTAACCTTGCTCAATTTCTTATTATTCTCTTTTCTCTTACCAAGTACATTGTAATCTATGAATTAAATTTTAATTTCCAAGCAAAATAATTGGCCTCATACCCTGGGAGCTTTTAGCCTTTTCTTTTTAAAGAACAGTGTTTGATAACTGAGCTGCTGATGCAGTGTTTTGTGTGTTTGTGGGGAGTGTTACTGCGTTAGAGATGTGAATGGGATTAAAACAGTCTTCACATGAACATTTTAGAGGGCCAATTTTAACTCAGTCATCAGAGCCATGGTTTAATATTGCACTTCTGTATCCCTCGCCAGAAGCCGTCGATGACTAAGGCAACAACTTGCAGCCAAAATCTCCCAGTGGAGGGCTTCACGGGAGGCTGATGGTGGCCTGACCAACCACAGCTACATGAAGTCTAACTGAACAGGAGGTGGTGATTCACAGATCCCTTAAAGCACTAAAAACGATTTCAGTATCCCAGCATACATTACAAAATGTATAGACATTGTTCCCTATTGTGAAGAGTTTACAATATAATAGCATATGGAACTGACCTTGCTTGGACCGTCAGTGAGATTGGAACTTGGGCAATACAGAGCTAAAAGCTTGAGCCTCTGCTGCTTGAAATAGAATAATAAGGACCTGATCCAAAGCCCACTGAAGTCAAAGGAAAGTTTCCTACCTGGCAAATAGAGCAGACTTGTTAATCTCTTATGTGGATGGACCTGGAGAGAGAGAGAGGTGTGTATGTAAAGATCCAGTCTCTCCTAATGTGGGTGGCAAAGACCTGACACACAAATGTATAGCTACAAGTAATAGCTGAAGAAATAGGGTGGACACTGAAGAAGGTTAAGAACATCATGTCATGCAGTTACTTAGTTATTACACACACATCTTCTTATACAATATATTTCCCGGTATGTACAGACACTTCAGTGGCTTAAATATCCTTACTCGGGCTTCTTTTCCAGACCTCAGACTATCCATCACCACTCACCCATTCGTGTTCACACTCCAATTATCTTCTTTCTTTAATACATATGTAGCCCCAGGCATGCTGTTTCTCCAACTTCACAGAGCAGCAGATTTATGTATCCTAGTTTTCTACTCCTAAATTTACCTCTTGATTTACTGAATGAGGTTGCTGCCTGTCATTTTTTTGAGGGGCGCACACATGGCTGCTAATGTCTGTGCATTTTCTCTCTTATCTGATGTACAGAGTGAGGTTCAGCTGCCTTTCCGTGGCATTTATCAGGCAACTATCCTCTGGTCAGACGCTCTGGTCAGTACTCCCAGGATTTCTAAGTGTAGCTGTGATCAACAGTTTGTCCTTGAGAGAAAGATGTAAAAACAAAATAATTGGGGAATGATGACGATTGATTTATTGTATAGATTGCAATAGCACCTGATGTGCTTAATGGGACCCCATTGTGCTAGGGGCTGTACACTTATAACCAACTGACCAGTGTATGTTGCATGTTCCCCTATAGATAGAAATCTATAGGGGATGCAAGTCTGTTACAGCCACCATGTTTGCTGACACACCAGAAATTTAACTGTGGACCTTCACAACTAAAAACCACAAGTCTTTACAGCTTGAGCTAAAGAGTCATACACTGTAACTAGCTGCTGTAACACTTACGTTCTTTGTGGATCACGGGGAAAAAGGGAGGTGTAATCAAAGGTGAAAGTAAGCCGGTACGGTACGGCGGACCAGCTTCCCCAGGCCAGTGATTTAAAGGGCCTGGGGCTCCTGGCAGCATCCGGAGCCCTAGGCACTTTAAAACGCTGCCCGAGCCCCGCTGCTGGAGCCTCCGGGGTAGCGGTGGTGATTTAAAGGGCCCGGGGCTCCTGGCCGCCGCTACTGCAGTGGCGCCCTGGGCCCTTTAAATCACCAACGGAGCCCTGGGGGCTCCCGGCTGCCGCCACTGGCTCGGGGCTCTGGCAGAGATTTAAAGGGCCCAGGGCACCGCTGCGGTAGTGGCGGCTGGGAGCCCCTGGCCGTTTAAATCACTGCCAGAGCCCAGCTGCTGCTATCCCAGGGCTCCGGCAATGGGGCTCAGGCAGCGATTTAAATCTCCGCCTGAGCCCCAGGGTAGCGGTAGCAGCCGGGAGCACCCCGGGGCTCCATCAGCAATTTAAAGGGCCTGGGGCTGTGCTGCGGTAGTGGCAGCCAGAGCCCCTGGCTCTTTAAATCGCCCCCCGCCTCTGCAGCTGGTAGCTCTGGCAGTGATTTAAAGGGCCCGAGACTCCCAGCCACTGCTACCGTTGCTGGAACCCTGGGCCCTTTAAATCTTTAAAGGCCCTGCCTCTTCTGGTCGAGGCCCCGCCCCCAGCTCAGGACTCCGGCGTACCGCTAAGTCCTTTAAGTTACTTTCGCCCCTGGGTGTAACACACATTGAACCCTCATCAGTGGATTACACGTACATAACTAAAAAACAGGCCCTGCTTCAATACCTATGATCTAAGTATAAAAGGAGGGATATATTCTGAAAACCCAAACAAAAATGTATTTGTGCTTTTATTAATTTTTTTTAAAATTATTTTTAAATGGAAGGAATGAGGAAGGGGAAGTGAGTTTTTGGTTTCACATAGTTAAATATAGTACACCACAGCATAGTATTAATTCCAGTTCTTTTACAATTAAATGCAAAATTCCATGTTAATGGAAGAATTTGCACTTCCTGACTTGCTCAAGTTTGTAATTTGCAACCTAGTTTCATTGACTGTAGATGGCACCTGTTCGCATCAGCTTGTTTTGCCTTCAGTACTATGTTAACTCTTGGGTCTCTCCATTGGCATATTTCTGGAGCAAAGATGCAGCCTTTGCTATGCCCACGCTATATTCATCACTCAGTAGCCTGCTCTCCAAGAACACCAGACAGAAAAGCCCATGAGGAAATTAATAGTTTTGTAGTCAGTGTAGATTTTAGATGGTGTATGGTAAATATGGCCTAGAGCTACATATTGAATGATGAGGATAAAAAGAAATGTTGAATAACTCTTTTTATTCAGTGAGCATCAACCACGCTGTGTATGGAATAAGGGAAAGGTTCGGACAGAAAAAAATGTAATGAAAGACTTCTGCCATAATGTGTATATGCACAAGGGGACTGAATTAAAGTTGCACAGACAACTTTAATTCTGACACATTTCTTTAACTTGACCTTGCAACCTTAACATTCTTTTAATGTAGGTTTTTAAACGTAACTATATATTTCATTTAAAAACAATCCTATCAATAAGGTCACTGCCTTAGAAATTCTCAGTGTACACACACATTCATTATTGAAATCCATTTCAAACAGTAGCTTTTTTCCTTTCAAGTGACTGGGCAAACCTGTGCTGCTTATGCCTTCCTTTCTGTTAATGTTTTCTTTTTTCAAATTACTAAACAAGGCTATTTAACACCTTCCTAAAATTTGATGAACATGCAAAGTAAGGGAAAGTTCACACTGGTAGGTTTTTGACAGGGAAGAGCTCTATTAGTACCAGGTTTAAACTAAGCTAAAATCAGTAACATATAAACCAAAATAAGTATCTACACAGTTGGTTGCACCAAATTAACTAAATCAGTGCCAATTTACATATAAGTGCATAAGAGAATCTGAAATTAAATAAGTATAGACAAACCCAATTGTAGATATTTTCTTTTAAGAGCAAGAAAATTACATGCAAAAAGGAAAAAAAATAGCTGGTTCAATAGAGAATTGGAAAATTGCATAGCTCTTCAGGCAATTAAATTAAAAGCCTAAACTATGTATAGTTTTTTTTTAATGTTACCTATTACCTGCAAGTACAACTATGATTTTTGGACTTCAAGAATCTATAATACCTATGCAAACTAGTGATCTCTCCCCACTTACCAGCTTAGATAGTGATTAGGTCTCATATTACTAAGATTCCATTACCATCACAAAATATAATTGTCAAAGAAAATACATTTTATGATGCATTATCCTTGATTTTTTTGTGATCCCTTCTAATTTGGTCTTTAGAGTTATTTGTACAAATTAATAAGGCTGTAGTGTGTTGTTTCTCTTCAACCTTATGATGCCATTAAACCCTATTTATAACTAACCACACATGATGTTTGAAGTATTGAAGTTCAGTGGTTTGTTACTGTATCAGAGTGCAACAAAGTTTTAAATGTCGTCATGAAGTCCAAAATGATTATACAGTGAGATGTGTACAAGAGAACACCTTTATTAGGTAACCTGTCTTAGAGACAGCCATTCACCAGAGGTATTGCTGAGTGTATTAAATGCAATTTTGCTCTGTCTTTATTAAAAGACCACCTCCAAATCTGACAGTTTCCTTGGTCTACAAGCTTAAGACAGGCTTCACTGTATATTGCTCTGCTAACACAAACTGAAAAATGTCTGAATGGATTTTGCTCAGACTTTCAAACAAAGAAAGCCTTTGGCTGTGTCAGAGCCTTGGAAGCTTCAGCCCAAAGGGCTGATTTTTAAGAAAGGTATATGTGAGTAAAAGTGACATTGTAATAGAAGTTGAGTTGGAACCTCAACTATAGTTCTCACTTTTGAGAGTGCTATAAATATATCCCATAGTGTAATAGCCATCATAACCCTTCCATAATGCCAGAAAAATCCCTTGAAATTGTGTATTGAGTATTGGACCAATCCCAAAATGTTATTTTCAAAATGAAATTTGGCTATTTCATATATTGTAAATTAGCCTCATTAGTGATTTTTAAAAAAAACGCAACTAAATCTCTACATTTTGATACTTCAATTATAACATTTTTGTCTGCAATACTTGGTTAGGTTGTGTTAGCTCTCCCATTAGAACACCTACTTTGAGGGATAATGGCTTATCCTCGCCACTGAAGCAAGGATTTGAAGGATGTTTTTAGTTAGTTAAAATGTACAGGATCATTAAAATAAACCTTTTAATGTTAATAAATTAGGAATGGTTTTTAAAGGAGTGATTTTTTTTCTTTCAAAATGGCTTCTTGTTTAGTTAAAAGCCATCTCTTTTTCTTCTTTCTCTACAGTTCCATCATTCAAATGACTTATTAAATGTTTATAATTGTACAAGTGGTAAGAAGGTTGTAATAGGGTATCCTAGGTTTGAATTTTACTTCAGTCTTGTAGTTTGACTTACGTTGAACTTTTGCACTCAGATTTGCTCGCTTACTCTGAATTTCTCACACCCGCACTCTCTTATTCTGAAAGATTGGATTTTATCTCTGCATTTAAATCTTGGGTTTAACTAGACAGATGTTAATGAAAACTGGTCCAAAGATTTAGTAGGTCATGAATCTGAAAATTAAGAGTCGATACTGTGTTAAATTAAAATTCACATATAATGGTCTCTGTAAAAGACTGTTAGTTCTGCATCCTGGCCGATCTTTGCCATGTTTCAGTGCTTTTCTACCACCAGTTTAGTTAATTTGAAATATTTAAAAAATTGTCAGCCTGAAAAGTTTTAGTCACGTTAGTTCAATTTCTTGTTAGTTCTTTCTAGTGTCCAACTTTGGCTTCATCCTTACCAGTTCTGGCTCTGATCAAAAGTGCATTCCATATCAGTATTATATATCATACCTTGGAAACCTACTTCCCACCCCAGTCTCTAGTTCAGAAGTGGTGTGCTGAGTCTTCATTTATTCACTCTAATTTAAGGTTTCGTGTGCCAGTAATAAATTTTAATGTTTTTAGAAGGTCTCTTTCTATAAGTCTATAATATATAACTAAACTATTGTTGTGTATAAAGTGAACAAGGTTTTTAAAATGTTTAAGAAGCTTCATTTAAAATTAAATTAAAAGGCAGAGCCCCCCGGACTGGTGGCCAGGACCCGGGCAGTGAGAGTGCCGCTGAAAACCAGCTTGCGTGCTGCAGGTTGCCTAACCCTGGTCTAGTCAGTCGGGATGTATGGTAGGGTAGGAGAGGAGCATGGGTGGAGTCTTGTGTTGTTGTTTGTTGTACTTGTGGATAAACTGGCAGGAAACTTTGATAAAATGAGTCATGATCGTCCTCTCAGGTACTGCTTAATCTTCACTCAAATGATGAGTTTGACATAATCCCTGAAAACAAGAATCTACTCCCTTTTCTAAAATGTGTTGTGTAATACTTCTCTGGAAGTCTGCTAAAGCATGTGTTTTCACATTTCAGTATACACGTACAGACCCTGTGAACTTCTCACTGAGATGATTTGTGTGTGTGTGTGTGTGTGTGTGTGTGTGTGTGTATGTATGTGTGAGACACACCCACCCATCCACCCCTACCTACTTACCTACCTGGATTCTCCAGAGCTTCAGAATGGCAGCTTCTCAGTTCCCTGCCAATCACTTCAGAACCTCTTGAAAACAAGTCATAAGATCATTGCAGCAATTTCAGTACCTGAGCTAATTTGTTGACTGTCTCTTTGGTTTCTAGCAAGACAGGGAATAAGTAACATGTATCCAAAATCGTACAGGTATTGGGATGCAGCCTTCACAATAAACACATCTCTTGGTCCTGTGTCAATTGGCAGCTGAGTCCACAGGCCTATCTCCAGCTGTCATATTTATAACTTTTCTCCCCTTCAGTTTTGATGGGCTCAAGTTCCACACATTCACCATTTGAGAGCTGTGTGACTGCTTTCTTTTAGTGGAAACTTTCTGTAAAGCTTCAGAAACAGCTACTGAGCATGTCTAGTGACTACCATCTCTCTCTTCTCTAGATGTCTCTGGCCCTTCTCAGTTCTCCTGACATGCTCTCTGCACATGTGCAGAGGCATAGGAGTCAACTAAATACAATGGTCCTCTCCACTTCTACTTTTCTCTTTCTTTGGACTTTAATAAGGAATGGGATAGCTCAGTGGTTGGGAATGGGATATCTCAGTGGTTGGGAATGGGATAGCTCAGTGGTTTGAGCATTGGCCTGCTAAACCCAGGGTTGTGAGTTCAATCCTTGAGGGGGCCACTTAGGGACTTGGGGCAAAATCAGTACTTGGTCCTGCTAGTGAAGGCAGGAGGCTGGACTCGATGACCTTTCAAGGTCCCTTCCAGTTCTAGGAGATAGGATATCTCCAAGAAATAAAAAAGGGTGGGGGAGGGGGGGAAGCTACAAAAAGTGTGACAGCTGCAACTTTTGCTGACTTACTGGGGTTGAATTGGGACCTCTAGAACTAAAAGCATGAGCTGAAGAACAAAGATGCTCGAGCTGAAGCTGTAACAGAGAGTTATCCTTTGTGAATCAGCGTGTGTGTGTGGGAACTTTTAATACACATTCACCATTGCATCACACAAGTGCGTGTTAGGTTCATCAAAGAATCTTATCCCAGGTTTCTACTATAATATTAACCGTGCTTTTTGCTGTATGTTTTATGGTACATCTTACCCAAGATAAAGAGTAATATATTAAGATTTTACATTTAACAGGGAAGATGGGAATAGAAAATTCTGCTATTGTGCAGCTTTTGCATGAAGGCTAAGTTTGAAATTTCATGACTTTGGAGTTACTGATTTCTCAACAATAAGTTCTACATTGACTATGGAGTATGTGATGGTATGCTATGATATAAAGGTTTTATTGTCATGAGTTGGATTACACACGTGGCAAAACCAGGAGTGAGTTAAGCAGGTTATTCCAAATAAGTGCACATTAAAAACTTTCTACCCACAATTTATGTAATGATGCTGGCCTTTATCTACTTGTATTAAAGGTCAGCCATTTCAAAAGTTTAACTAATACAGTCACTGGAATATTTTTAAAAACTACTACATAAATTGATTCTAACGTTTTTCTTTAATTTTCTTTCTAGATTAGCTGGTTATTAAGGTAGATGGGTGCTTTTTATTCCAAAAGTCCCCTCAAAAATTTTCTCATCTTGATATAACATTAAATGAAATATGAGAAACTTAACTTTATATCTAATGTCCCTTAATAAAATGTAACCTTTATTAAAACATTTCTTGCAATTGAAATTCTCCATACTTTAACCTCTTTTCATAGATCATAGGAATCTAGCTGCATTGTGAGATGTATTTAGTGAACTTTTGAATAAGAGCTACTTTGAGAGATGTCCCAACAAACCCTAAGGCTCTTTGTAGTTCTCTTTATGATGCTGAGAATATTTCAGCTCATTTAGTGAAAAGTCTGAGCCTGGGATTAGATTGAATTTTGCCTTAACTATAATTTGTGCTCGATTAATGATTTACTAACAGTGCTTTTCAAAGTATTGTCCTCAGGCCTGAGGTCAGGAGGCTCAAATTAATGAGCAGAAAACACCTTCTGACTAATAAGGAAAAAAAACCTGAGGGCAGTTGTGGAGCACATGCTGGGGAATTTACCCATAAGTGTCAGGAAGCATATGTCTGTATAGTATAATAGGGTATATTCTTCTCTAGAGCTAGTCTGTGCTTAAAAAAATTGCTGACAGCAGTGCATCTTAACTGATGCTGGTGCTGAACATGAGTTAAGAGCAAACACAGATGAAGATGAACCATATTCAGCACCATTTCACGTAAACCTTGGTGTGAGCAGTTAAACACCTCTTGTTTCTGAAATGGTGCTGAATGTGGTTTGTTCATGGATCCAGTTTCAGGTAAATTGTTTGTACCAGTTCAGTTGCACTCATTACAAAGAGTGAGTAACTTTTGCAGTGTAGACAAGATTTTTGTGTAAAAATTTCTGTTCAAGCAAGTGGTGCATGGGGATTGAAAGAAGTGTATACTTTAAATGATATCCTACGCAACCAAGGACAAGTGAAAGGTTAATAAAAAAACTTATTCTTAAGACATATTGTAAATCATTTGTGCAGTTTTCAATATGTTTAATGTACCCTTAAAAATAAAAAGGTAGAGAAATTAATAGTGTGATGTTAGTAAACAGTGAATATTCTGAGGTAACTTCAGTGGTGGCAGTTCTTATGATTCTTATGAATCTTGGATATTTGGGGTTTTTCTTAAAGATCGAGCACTGGAATCACATGATCATGAGAATCTAAGCTTCCTTTTCTTTTTATGAAAGTTTCAAGCTCTTGGAGTTGCACAGAAACTTGAAAACATGAACCCTAAAAGTGCCAGAACCAGAAGGCAAATAGAAAGAATCCCAAGCTTGCTTATTCTTTAAAATCTTTTAAATCTCATCATTTTTAAGTCAATCTGATTTTGGGGGGGGCGGGGTGGGGGGACCTGATTCTTGATTGAAGTTGGCAATACTGTAACTGACTTCAGTGAGTAGTGCATGCTTATACCAGGGCTGAATTTACTCCCGTGTCTATTGAAAGACGTTGGTGTTCCCTCTATGACTTAAAGCAGTGCCTTTCAGACTGGAATAAGCATATCTCTAGGGGTACACAAGCTGTCATCAGGGGTTACGCGAGAAAAATCCTGTAATGGTGGACAATGTATCCTATTATTCTCTCTCTCCCCACCCCCCCGTTTTCCTAGGTATATTATGACCAAATTTAAGACCCTGATCATGCAATTTGATCTGTGTAGCTCAACACACATGTGCAGAGCTCGATTGATTTCCATGGGACTCTATAGAATCATAGATTATGATGGTTGGAAGAGGTCATCTAGTCCAATCCCCTGCTCAAAGCAGGGCTAACACCAACTAAATCATCCCAGCCAGGGCTTTGTCAAGCCGGGCCTTAAAAACCTCTAAGGATGGAGATTCTATCACCTCCCTAGGTAACCCATTCCAGTGCTTCACCACCCTCCTAGTGAAATAGTTGTGACGTTGCACTCCATATGATTCTATGAAAATATGCTAATAAGTGTGAATATAATGTAACTGGAATATGCTTCATGCAAAAGATCTCTTGTAAGGTATCATTACAAATCTTACAATCTACTGAGTGTGGTCATCGAATTTGTATGTATGTATCACTCTTGTATCTGAAACTAGAAATATGAAATATAACTCTGAGGTCCTATTGTAATTATGCAAAGTGTGGGGCATTAATGGTGGCTTGGAATCTTAATGGCTCCCATTAACCAGGATAATTGGTTGTAAATGGCTCTATTTACTTGTAAGTCTTCCTGTATACCTGTGTGCTGGCAAGTGGGTAATGAAGTCTTACAGTGACATGTGATCATGTCACCTGAACTGGAATCCATCTTTAACCTGGGGCTTTTCCATTTAGAAGGAGGGGTGGGAACCCAGAGAGGGACAAAGGATTCCCACCTTGTGCAAAAGACATATAAGGGGGTGGAACAGAACAAAGGGGGCTGCAGTAATGAGAAATCCCCTGGCTACCACCTGAGCTGGAACAAGGACTGTACCAGGAGAAAGGAGTGGGCCCAGACTAGAAGGAGGCCAGTCTGTCAAAGAAGCTTATTGGAACATCTCTGAGGGTGAGATTTACCTGCATTGTTTCCTTCTGTATTAGGCTTAGACTTGCGTGTTTTATTTTAGTTCGTTTGGTAATTTACTTTGTTCTGTCTGTTATTACTTGGAATCACTTAAATCCTACCTTTTGTATTTAATAAAATCACTTTTTACTTATTAATTGACCCAGAATATTAATACAGGGGGGCAAACAGCTGTGCATATATCTCTATCAGTGTTGTAGAGGGCGAACAAATTGAGTTTACCATGTAGTTTATACAGGGTAAAACGGATTTATTTGGCGTTTGGATCCTATTGGGAGCTGGGTATCTGAGTGCTGGAGACAGGAGCACGTCTTAAGCTGTTTTCAGTTAAGCCTGCAGCTTGTGTGGGGGGGACGTGGTTCAGATTTGGATCTGTTTTTGCAGCAGGCAAGCATGTCTGGCTCAAACAAGGCAAGGTACTGAATTCCCAAGCTGGCAGGGCTCAGAGGTAGTCTAGGAACATCAGGTGACAGTCCCAAAGGGGGTTTCTGTGACCCAACTGTCACAATAGTGTTTCCTAATATCCAGCCTAGACCTCCCCCACTGCAGCTTGAGACCATTGCTTCTTGTTCTGTCATCTGCCACCACTGAGAACAGCCTACCTGCATTCTCTTTGGACCTTCCCCTTCAGGTAGTTGAAGGCTGAACTCAGGATTGAATAAGGACTGGGAATGGCTGAGCCATTACAAACATTGAATCTATTTCCCCTTGTAAGTATTCTCACCCTTCTTATCAAACTGTCTGTACTGGGCTATCTTGATTATCACTTCAAAAGTTTTTTTTCTCTTACTTAATTGGCCTCTCAGAGTTGGTAAGACAACTCCCACCTGTTTATGCTCTCTGTATGTGTGTATATATATATCTCCTCAATATATGTTCCACTCTATATGCATCCGAAGAAGTGGGCTGTAGTCCACGAAAGCTTATGCTCTAATAAATTTGTTAGTCTCTAAGGTGCCACAAGTACTCCTGTTCTTTTTATCAAATCCCCCCTCACTCTTCTCTTCTGCAGACTAAATAACCCCAGTTCCCTCAGCCTCTCCTCACAAGTCATGTGCCCGAGCCCCCTAATCCTTTTAGTTGCCCTCTGCTGGACTCTCTCCAATTTGTCCACATCCCTCCTGTAGTGGGGGGAAAAACTGGACACAATACTCCAGGTGTGGCCTCACCACTGCTGAATAGAGGGGAATAATCACTTCCCTCGATCTGCTGGCAATGCTCCTACTAATACAGCCCAATATGCCATTGGCCTTCTTGGCAACGAGGGCACACTGCTGACTCGTATCCAGCTTCTCATCCACTGTAATCCCCAGGTCCTTTTCTGCAGAACTGCTGCTTAGCCAATCTGTCCCCAGCCTCATAGACTCATAGATTTTAAGGTCAGAAGGGACCATTATGATCATCTAGTCTGACCCCCTGCATGCTGCAGGCCATAAAACCGTCCCTACCCCTTCCCTGGACTCTGCTGTTGAAGTCCCCAATCCTGTTTTTAGTGACTTCAATCGGCAGAGACCCTCCTGCTAGTGATCCCTGCCCCATGCTGCGGAGGAAGGCGAAAAACCTCCAGAGGCTCAGCCAATCTGCCCTGGAGGAAAATTCCTTCCCGACCCCAAATATGGCGATCAGTAAGACCCTGAGCATATAGGCAAGAGTCTCCAGCCTGACCCCTGCTAGCCATTATACTATTTACCTACCATTGCTTGGTTTTCCTTGACTACTATGTTTTACCATTAAACCATTCCCTCCATAAATTTATCTAACTTAATCTTAAAACCAGACAGGTCCGTCACCTGTCTGCAGTGCACGGGATTCTTCCTTCCTAAGTGCAGGACTCTGCACTTGTCCTTGTTGAACCTCATCAGATTTCTTTTGGCCCAATCCTCCAATTTGTCAAGGTCACTCTGGACACTATACCTACCCTCCAGCGTATCTACCTCTCCCCCCAGCTTAGTGTCATCTGCAAACTTGCTGAGGGTGCAATTAATCCCATCATCCAGATCATTAATAAAGAAGTTGAATAAAACCGACCCCTGGTGCACTCCGCTTGATACCGGGTGCCAACTAGACATCAAGCCATTGATCACTATCTGTTGAGCCTGACAATCTAGCCAGCTTTCTATCCACCTTATAGTCCATTCATCCAATCCATACTTCTTTAACTTGCTGGCAAGAATACTGTGGGAGACCTATCAAAAGCTTTGTTAAAGTCAAGATATATCACATCCACTGCTTTCCCCATATCCACAGAGCCAGTTATCTCATCATAGAAGGCAATCAAGTTGTTGAGGCATGATTTGCCCTTTTTGAATCCATGTTGACTGTTCCTGATCATTTTCCTCTCCTCCAAGAGATTCACCCACATGGATATGTTTGCAGGAGCAGAGCCTAGAAAGATGTTAGTTTTAGTGGATGACACCTTAATTTTTTTTAAAAAATATGTAAAGAAGGGAGAAGATTGTAACTCTTGGTATTTATATTAGTCATCTGCATTCTGTGCTTTATTCGTAAAGCTTTGTGTTGGGTAAGTCTTGATATTAAAAAAAAATTAGGGAAAAATATAGAGACTTGTCATTGTTGGAAGTAGTTTGAGTTATTTCTTATTTTTCCTGCTAGGAATTTACACAGTTGTATAAATCTAATATACTAGTCCTGGGGTTTATATTATGAATTTAGTTAAAAACCTGGAAAAGACATACCGAAAAACTTGA
Organism: Chrysemys picta bellii; assembly: GCF_011386835.1. Classification (NCBI taxonomy): domain Eukaryota; kingdom Metazoa; phylum Chordata; order Testudines; family Emydidae; genus Chrysemys; species Chrysemys picta. The sequence continues at coordinate 116,330,253 of NC_088797.1, read as the reverse complement.
CACCCATAGCTTTTGAGTACAGGACGTTTCCCAAAATCAGCTTTGGAGACAGTAGAAGGTGCTCTCTTTAGATGACAGATGGGAGCGTCAGGGTCTGACACTGGCTGTGCCATGATTGTCTTTAATGTGAAGGAAAGGGAAACACATGGATTTACAGAATTTCTAAATTCCCCCAATAGAGTGGCTACCTTTATTCTCATATATATTTTTTTATAAATAAGACTAAACACTAGTAGGTAGAATATGTAAGGATGCTATATTTCTATAGTAGAGAAGGGGAAAAAAGTGCACTAGTGGGTTTAAAAGGCATGGATATGTACATGTCCCATAAATGCTTTAAAGCTCTTTAAATACCAGATTATGTTGTTAATTTTTTCCCCTTGACTGCCACTTCACATCGCCTTTGTGATTTAGAAGATAGTTGAAATAACTGTGCAACCTAATTCTTTTACTGTTTAGTCTCTTCTGCTTGCCTAGGGCCTCGCATCCTGAATCCTCTACTGAAATTAGATTTTTCACGTGAAAAGGCATGTACTGATGTTTCACCACTGGCCATCTGTGCTTCCCTTAGTAAGGGGAATAGGAAACATGATTTATTTAAAATGAGCAGGAGGAAAAAGTGCATTTCATAACAGTGAGGATTTACAGTATTATCTATCTGCAAATAAAATCCCACAACCTTGGATCAACAGACCCCACATCCTACTAATATTTTTTAAACAACTGTGAAGCCTACTACATTTAATTGAGCATCTGATGAATGTAACACAATTGTGAACCCTTGTTTTTTCAACATCCTTGGCTTTTGAGTGGTAACACTGCAAACAATTTCTATTTTTTGTTGCATTTCAATAGAGAGTGATTTTGTGCTTGAACCATTAACAACTAGATGTCAGTTGTTGCATATAGTTTTACTTTTTTTACTCATTTGACTGGTGATTTGTTTTGTGGATAAAATACAGGAGAAGCTGCTGCCTAAAAAGCTTTCTTCAGTATCACTGTATGCTTTCCCACTCAACAGCTGCCTGCAATTGAGACAGATGTATACTGCTTCCACTAAACTGGCAGATGGATCAGTCAGGACTCAGACTGTTTTGGTTCCTTCATGGTGTTTTGCTGTCTTTCTGTCTGCCTCTGAGAGGCATCAGAAGGACTTGTGCTTAGCATCTTGACTTTTTATCAGTATGGTGGGAAAGTGAGATTAAAAAAGACACAAATATAACAGTAATTGGAAGAAAATGTGCGCTATACTGGTGTATTTCCCCTCCATATGATTAGGATACATCAAAATAAACAGAAAACTGGGATGTGCCTTGACTCACTCAAGCAAGATAAACACAGTTATTCCAGCTGTTTAGGACAGAAAAGAGAGGTATTGGTTCTTCCTTTATTTCATCAGTTTCCCCAAATATATGGGGGATTAGGACTTATTTTGTGTTTAGAAGTGGTTAAGGAATTCTTGATATACAATTTTTATTCTAAACTGAAATACTCTGGAAAAAATTAGATGAAGGCTATATCTAACATCTTTTAGAATGCCATCAGTTTTGTTTTTCAATAGGAAGCCAAGCCTTTTAAAGTTTTTCCTCTTCCCTTTTGGCCTGGCTACAGTGCCTTGTGTATACATAAAGATCCTGATAGTGGCAGCCTTCAGAAGTCTGAGAACATGAGATTGCCTAGCTATCAACTCTCTCTTAAAGGCACTGTAGTTACTTCAAGCCTAGTCGGCAAGTAGCCTCTGGAATTGATCAGCTGAGAAGGTTTGTAATTTTTAAGAAATGATTTCATCTTATCTCAGCAGTTACATAATCTAGAGATTGTGTTCAGTACTAAGTGAGGGTTAGTACTTGTTATTCAGGACACATGCAAAAAAATCTGAGAAAATGCTCTCAATAATTTGGAAATGAGATTCTTAAAGTGTGAAGTGTTTTTGATTTTAGACATAATGATATCATCTGGACACCGTACCATGGGCACAGCTATGTTCATGCCTGCTAATGGGCCCATCTTATTGCTCAGTTACCTCAACCTGTTTGCTTCCCTGAAAAAGCCCCACAAGGAGTTGTGATAGAAGATGGGAATGGACTGGCAGATTAACCAGTTTTCTGTTCAAGATATCAATAGTGAGGTGGGTGATACAGTGAAAACAGGTCAGTCTGGCTGTAAGATACTTTTGGTTTAATTGAGCATAAAAAAAAAAACCATGGAGGTTTACACTGATGTGATGGTGATTCAATTTTTAAAGCAACAGTTGTAATTTATTGTGCTAGTTCAGAAAGCAAGTGTGTATCTGTACGCAGGTAAGCAGTATAATTGGTCAGTCTGTTCTCCGCCTCTACCAAAGCTTCTGTTAAGTAGAGCCCTGCAAATCTGTGGATATCTGCAGATCATTTTTGTGGATCGCAGATGAGATGCAGATGCAAAGTTTGTATCCATGCAGTGCTTTATTGATAAAGCTTTTTAGGGGATCAAGGAGGCTGAAGTAACTGAGCAATGAGATTAGTACATGTGAGTGTAATGGGTTTGCCAATGGTGTAGCATCCAGACATGAAAACAATATTAAGCTAGTTTTCATTTTGCTGTTTGTCCTAAGGCAATTAAAATATGTTTGTTTATATTTGTAATGTCTGGTAAAGGAAAGGGCTGTCCCCTTTATCCCATACACTCAACCAATGTATGAGGAGTAGTTTGGGGGGTAGGGGGGACGGCTTTCCCCCATGTGGTATGGATTATTGAAGGCGTGATGACCTGCACTGGATGACTTTTTGCCAGATAGTCTCCTAGGTGTTATGCTAATAAAGTTGTGCCTAGTTAAATCATGTTCGTGGTGGCTTGTTTTGACTTTTTGTGTGGTATCATTGATCATGAATTGGGGTCTGTATGTGCAAGAGTATCAACAAATAAAAACAAACCTTATCTCATAGGTCCTGAGCTTTTCTTTTCCCCAGGGGTGCTCTACCACCTCTTCCCCCAAGTGCTTACTGTTGCTCCGCCTCCGCTTCACCTGTCTCAGAGTCCCCTGCCCACTTGCTGCTCTCCGCCCTCCTCCAAGTCCCTCCCCCAGCTGCCAATTTGCTGTTTGTCAGTGCTTCCAATCAGCTGTGGCTGGTGGGTGCTGAGCACTCACTATTCTCTCCCCCCCCCCCCCCCCCCCAGATTCGGTACCTATACCGTACCTTTGTAAATGCTTTAGGACAAAGGAGAAAATATATATTTAACCAAATGGCTGATTAAAAAATTAGTTGACTACTTCATATGCCATTTGCTGTATTCTCCAATTGTTGAAATACTATCTAGTCTTTTCAGTCTAGCGGTACTCTAACTTCCTTGACAAAGAAAAGAGCTTGTTTGCATGTCTGCTAATATTTAGCAGAGAAAACACACAGTATAGTATGGTTCTGAAATATTAAGATTTGCTTACACTGTAACTATTGGAAAGTAAGAAAAATAGTCTGCTCAATGTCTTCACAATACTAATTTCCTTTGTCAGCTTAACCTCAGTGTCCATAGCCTAAATCAGTTAGTAAATTAATATTCTTTAGGGTGCGCTTCAACTCTGCAAAGTGACTGTAAAACTGGAGGTTTCTTACTGAACAGATCTGTTCAGTATCTTCAGAATTATATATGCTTGCTTTTTCACTTACCACTTGTTTAGACCTGGAGATTAATGTAGTGACCAAATGGGAGTGGAAGAAATATTCTGTTCCTTTTTATGTATTAATTAATATTTTCAGATCGTGGTAGCAGTCAAAATATACTATAGTCTTTCCAAATACTCAAGGCACAGCCTCTTCACCTTTGAAAGAAAACTTCCCTTTTTTCTTCCCTCCTCAAAAATAAATAAAGAGTAGGCCACGGGGATACAGCATGCAAGCAGAAAGGTCAGGGTGATGGCTGGTACAGTGAAAAAGTGGTACACCTCTACCTCGATATAACGCGGTCCTCGGGAGCCAAAAAATCTTACCCTGTTATAGGTGAAACTGTGTTATATTGAACTTGCTTTGATCTGCCGGAGTGTGCAGCCCCGCCCCCCCGGAGCACTGCTTTACCATGTTATATCAGTATTTGTGTTGTATCAGGTTGCGTTATATCGGGGTAGAGGTGTACTATAACTACTTCTCCTTTGTATTTTTGCATGAACTATTTCCAGTTGTCATTCCATCTAGTGGTCACTAGCTATTCATTATTGTATGGCTAATTTCTTGTAGCTTCATGGCAGAATCTGGTCTTCAAGAGAGATCTGAGAGATTAGTGGCCTGGCATATTAGCCCAGGAAGGGTTTATGGGAGGTAAACATGGAAACAGTTGTGAAATAATAGGATAAACAGGGCAAGAAGACTGGCATCCTAGGTGAGGGAGCCAGGAAGCAACAGGGTTGGATAATAAGAGAGGAGAAGAGTTATGCAGAGTGCTGAAGGGAATGACTAGAAGCTTAAACTTGATGCTGTGCCAAAAATAGATCCAGTGGAGGAATTCACAGGGTGTATTGGGTGCATGACATTATCAGACTGGCAGATTGATAAGATGATTTTGGCATTGTGTCGATTGTAGGCTGTTTGTGGGTTTCAGAGAAAGGGAGGCAGGTTTACCAATTTCAGTTTTAGGGTAATCAGTTATCTGTGAAGACTCAATGAAGGGATAGTTTAGTCTCAAGAACCATTAGTAGTAGGGGTGATGGGTGAGCTGCCAGAACCCAGTCTGACTTTTAGAAGTCAGGGATTATTTGCAAGTCAGATTGTCAGTGGGGGAAAAATAATTTTGTAATGTGAACGCACTTGAACTAAGTCACGTGGGTGATAGAGACAAGCTTTTGAACTTACACAGAACTCTTCTTCAGATCTGGGAAGTGTACACAGCTACAACTTCTCTTCAAATGTACTTTGAACAGGAAGTCATTGAGGAAAAAATAAATGTGGAAACTTGTAATGCAATTTTTAAACTCATTTTGCTATGGGGAAATGCAGTTATAATGTTGTCTTTTACATACTAGAATGCATTCCTGTAGTGCAAATGGTATTTTTGCTAGTTGCTTTATACTTACTGTAGGATATCTCTAAAGCAGTGGTTCACAAATTATGGGATGTGCCTCCCAAGGGGGGGAGGAACGTGGGAATGTGTCAAGGGAAGCATGAGTGTGTGTGGGGGGGTTAGCTCTGGCTGCTAGCCTTGGGGTGGCAATGGAGCAGTAAGTCTGTTGTGAAAAGTGATATTGATTAATATCTCTTTTCACATTGCCACCCTTACTTCTGCGCTGCTGCTGGCATGGTGCAGCCCTCAGAGTTGGGTGCCTTGCTAGCAGCCACTGCTCTCCGCTCTGCGGTCAGAACTGAGTGGTGGTATATGTACTTGGGGGGGAGGTATAAACGACTACAGACAGAAAAAAGGAGACCCAATCAAATAAATTTGAAAAGGATTGATCTAAAGGATACTGAAGTGGTGTTTAGTTAGGAGACTGTAAAGGGCAACCAAAGTATTAATCAAGTATATTCTATTTAGTTATAGACAATTTTTCGAAACTGGAAACACTTCTTTAATTTTAGTTTTTACCTGTGGCAACCTCATGTATGTGTATAGAGAGAGGTTGGGGGGGAGCGGAAGGGAAATCCTGACTACACTTATTAGAATCTCTGAAGGGAAAGAAATGTTGCCATGCTTAATTATATGGAGCAGTGAGTGATACAAACATTGCAGAACAAACTTTATGAATTCACAGGATCACTGAAAAGTTAGCATGGGAATAAAAGGTTCATAAAAAAGAAAAAAATACATTCTATCTTCCAAACCAGATATTATGTGTTCCAACGGAGAGGGGAGAGAGGTAAAGCAGGTATGTCAGTCAGTTGAGAAGCTTCTGAATTCATAGCCAGAGGTAGTCAAAGTTGATAAATGAGGGATTTTGAGTTGATTGCAACATTACAAATTCTGCATAGGTGGTAACTAGTTTTTGTTGCTAGTCATTTAAGAAACTACAATTAGTTGTGATTCTGTAGTACAGACGAGATACCTAATAAAAAAAGTGGAAGACGCTGGGAGCCTGTAGCAGTGTGAGACTCACCCTTGCGGCACCTCCTATTGGTTTCCTGGGAATTAGCTCTTTTTCCAGCTCCAGAGTGCCCTCTGCAGGCCGGTGTCCCGCTTTTCACTGGCCCCCATGTCCCTCCCGGACCCCGGTGCCCTTTAACCAGGGGCTCTGCCCACTGCAGCAACCCCCAATCTGGGTTTCCCCATTCAGGGGAAACCCCTTGTCCACACCTTGCCTCAGTATCAGGCTACTGCCAGTCACCATCTAGCCCCCATTCACTGGGGCAGACTGCAGTGTACAAGCCACTCATCACAGGCAAGGGGGGTTTGGACCTGCTGCCTTGGCCTACCCGTGGGCTGCCCTCTGCAACCGCAGTACCCTTTTGGGCCTTTAACAAGGCCTGCGGCCTGGGGGGTTTCCAGGCCAGAGCTCCCCAGCTTCTCTGGCCTTCCCCCAGCCCTGCTCCACTCTAGGTACCCTGTGAGCACCAAAGCAGCCAGGCCTTTCCCTCTCTAGAGGCAGAGAGAGACTGACTGCTCCTGGCCCACTGCCCTCTTAGAAGGGCCAGCTGGGCTCTGATTGGGGCATGGCCACAGCTGAGCCTGCTTCCCCAAACAGCCTGGGAACTGCTTGCTCCCAGCCACAGACCTCTCCTGAGCTGTTTTAAGCCCTTTAAGGCTGGAGCGGGTGACCACCCTGCTACAGAGCCCTACAGTCCAGTTGTTGGAACTGTTGTATTTTAGATGGAATATAAGGTCCCAAAGAGTCAAAGGTGTTAACAAGACCCTGTCACTGTCTGACATTAAACAGTGTTAAACAAAGTTGGAGGTTTGGTAAACAGAGACCTCAACCTGCTTAGTGCTATGGTAAATACACCATTAAAAATCATTTTAGCTTTTTATTAAATATAAAGAAAAGAAGTAAAAACAGTTAAGCATTTGAAATGTGTAAAGTATTAAATAAAGCTTTCATTTTAACACCCCACGTTCCTTTTCCATTTAGCTGGAGAGAGTTTTTAGAAGGACCCCTCCATCCTTGTTTGACAGTCTTTTAGGCAGTATCAAAGATGGTAATAACTATCCTTTTTTGGGAAAAGAGAAGAAGTTAGTTGAGATGGGGCGGAGCTGTTGCTGCTGCTGCTGTTAGTTTCTTCTTGTTTTCTAGAAGACAAATATACACACACGGGAAGAGAAAAGAACAGCAAAGTAATACATTTAGCTTCTCTCTCTACTGTTGACTGTCACTTGCAACTTCTCTGTTCAAGAGAAACGGATACAGCACATGATTTTATCAGCCACTATAAGACCTGGAAAATTTATGCCAGTTTTGGGCACTTTTTAGAGCATGGCTTTCAGTTACCTCTTCCTGGTCACAGACACATAGCAGTGTTGTGAAATATAAAGTATTGGTGGGTTAATTCAGACTCTTATTTGACAAAAGGAGAGGGATAAAAAAAAAAGAGAAGAAATAAGGTGGGGCAGGAAATGGAACACATGAGGGAGAGGGGAAAGAGCTATACAAAGCATGATCTTAACACAATCCTTGAATTATATCAGTAGGCCTTTTTCTTTGGACTACTTCAGTCTGTCTCCCTTTTGTACCTTTTCCTGCCAACATTTGTAATAGGTAATTGTAACATCTTACGAACTTACGCTCACTTCTCACAGTGGAGCTCACAATTAGGGTAAATCTGTAGGCAAAACAATCACAATAGATCCCTAGTGGATAGAACCTGGACACCTTATACTAGAAGTGCTAGTCATATTTTAAAAACTGAAACCTTAATGCATCTAATGATGTGCAGTGCAGACTCATACATTGATAAGCGTGCTGAAAATGCTATTTAAGGGAAGTGAACGTTCATTAATGTAATTCATGGGGTTTTAAAAATAGAGATGTTAAAATAAAACTAACTTGGCTGTTTCTGTGCAGAATGTTCACATTCCTGGGAGAACCCAAACATCTAATTCTGAAATTATCTTAAACCAGCAACCCAGCTGATGGAAGTGTTTGTGGCAGGATGCAACTTCCTGCCAGCAGACATGGGTTGTAGACAAACAGACAACTTGGTGGTCAGCCATCCAGGCTAATTGATGCCTGAATGGTAAAAATAAATCCTATGTCCTCTTGGGAGCAGGTAGAAGCTTGTCATCATTAAATTCATTAGAACCTTGTCATCTTAAATAGAAAATGCAAATGTTGGGGGTTAGGTGACACACAGGATTAAAGCATTAGCCTGTTACCTCAGGAGGCTCAAATTAGAACCTTGAACTAGGTCATAAGTGAAAATGGGTTTATACTTATACTATATTAAACTGGCAATGCATCTACTTTTTGCAACACTTAAAGCTTTTTGTGTCATACACCTTAAAATACCAATCTATTTTAGATTAAATATGGAAGGGGGTTTCTACACTATATGAATCTCTTTAAACTCTTAAAATAAAAGCTTCTGGACCTGTTCTCAAATATTTGTTACTACAGTAAATCCAAAAGTAACAGTATCCGCCATTCTTTACTCTCACTGAGATTGTATAGCTCTTTTGATTTGATTTTGTATCAGTATAGAGTAGCACTTCATAGAACTTCCAGTTCTTCTCTTCAGATTGCAGAGTATTTTGGCAGCAGTGATCGTATGAGAAATGTGGACAAAATAACATGATTTAATTCAGTAGAAGATGTACTTAAACATGACACCAATTTATCGAAATGGAGCAAAGCTTAAACATCTAGTAATGGAGTAAACAGAGTGCTCTGCCCGTTAAAGAGCTCAAACTCGTGGAATTAATTTTAGAAATAGGGGTAACAGAAGGTTTTATATTGCTTTGTGAGATGACTAAAAATAATAGAAAGCCAGAGTAACATTCACTGAGTTCTGACCTTAGATACAATCTTTTCTAAATGAAATAATAATAAGTATTTCTCCAGTATAAAACCAGGAAAGCAATAGCATCCTCTAGTGCCACTGTAGTTAGTGTGTGATTTTCATGAGTAATGTTTGACCATCTTATTTAGAAAATGTAATCACATTATTAGACACTTTCTGTGCGTTCTGGTCAATGCTCATGACTGTCACTGAAAAAATGCCAGCTTCCTATATCCAAGGGGATTTGGGCTCCCAGACCTACAAAATTATTATAATGCTTCTAACATATCACAGATGTCAAATTGGTTCCAGTATGGTAACATCCTTATACCCCCGGGTGGAAATTGAATGGGTATTAATGAATCCAGTTCCCCCTCTGGATCTGCTTGCGGTCTCTTTTTTGTCTGATGGAGAAAAATAAGGTGCCTACATTGGAGACTGTGGGAACTTCTGGGCTGTCCTAGCTAAGAGCAATTTCATCCTTGCTGTCAAGCAAAATCACTTCTCTTGGGTAATCCAGATTTTCAAATTGGGGAACAAAAACATGTAATTTGGAAGGACTGTCTGAGCAAGAATATCATATGGATTTCCTAATTGGTCAGTGATGAGGGCTTTGTCCCTTTTGTAACACTAAAGCAACGATATATCCTGCCACCCTCAGCAGGGTGAAAATAGTTATAGCTAAACCACTTGCTAATGTATCAATTTGATCCTGATGCTCTAGGACTCCCAGAGGCCCCAGAGCTATTGGGGACCTTGGAAATACTTCACTATTTGTGCTTTACTAATCACAGCCCTTAAGAATCCCAAATGGCAGGGATTGAATGTTATGGAATGTTAAAAATGCTTCTGTGGATCTCAGGCAATGCCTGATACAGCAAAAGATTCTATTTAAAATGTACTGGCCGCATAGAGCTTTTGTAAGATGGGGGAGCCTTGTCCTCTGTTGTTTGTTGGGACTGTAGTAAAAATAATAATAATAATTAATAATGAACCCTGATGCATGTGCTGTGGGATTGTCCAATAGTCAGGCAACTGTAATAAGAAGTGGACATGAGTGAAAATAGTGCTTGGCTTCAGCAACCAAACTTCAACTGAAAATTATATCCTAGGGTATATACCTACTGTGCTGGATTTAACTCCTCCACAAAGATTTTGGTTCTTGAGGGGCTGCAAAGATTACCAAGCACATGATGATACAAAAATTAAGGAGTAGGTTTATGCCCAGAATAGAGCAGTGATATTTACACCTGTGTGAGTTAGCAGTGAAAGAATATATTCTTAATGTAGAGAGCAATTATTTGAATTTGAAAAAAATTGGACCCGGTTTCTTGGTACTTAGCTCAAATAATGGCAGATTTCCATTCCACCTGACCTCTCTGCGTTTCCCCCTCCCTCTTACTGCTCAGTCCTCTCTTCCTTTTTTTGCCTATTTGTGTATATTTTTATTAATTTTATTGTTGCACCTACCGTAACATATTAGGTCAGTGTAATATTGTCTGATTTTTGTATTGTCTGGTCTTGCAGTTTTGACAGATTGTGTAATTACATAGTTTTATTGGCTATCCTGCGAATGTGTGGTATTTTGGTGACCTGTACAGGCTGTAAGTCATTTACCTTTTGTATTGTTGTTTTTCTTTGTGAAAATTAATAAAAAGTAATCTCACAAAAAAGAGAGAACTTTATGGGGCTGTTTTCCCCTCAGAAAGATGCATATGTAATTCCCAATAACTGTAATAATAGTTGTGTGCATCAACAATAAGAGAATAGTCATCTCATCCTTCTGCCTTTTTGGTAATTTCCTAGTGAATTAACACTGGATAGATTAGACTTTCAAATATACAGAAAAATCACTTTCCTTATTTTGTGAAGAGGAGAGTAAACCTGACACAACACCATGAATCCAAGGAATAAGTCAGTGATGTAAGATGAAATGTCTATCCCTTATTCAAAAGTCTTACAGAATTTGATAGAACTAATGACTTTTCTATAGAATTTTAGCCAGTCTTTAGGCCTCTATATCTGAGGTATCTCCACTAAATTTGTGGGTTTGGTGAGATTGAGATACTAGAAATAGGAGGAGATGAGTGACTTTTCATTTAGTCTGATATCTCATTGAGTGGTACTCAAGTTTCCCCTTGAAGTATCTGCACATACAGAGCACAGAATCTTGTCCGTGAAAGTTTGATATTTACAGACTATTGTTATGTGGATTCAGTCTTAATTAAAGCTTGCCATTCATGCTTTCTAGCTGCACTTTGTATAGTACCTTGAAATCGTATACATTGCCATCTTTTGTACTTCTTCCTCTGATGATGGATTTCTCATGTATTGATTATAGACGGAAGACAAGCAATAAGAACAGAAACAGGTGGCTGTTGTTCCCACAGGTATTCTTGTTGAATCATTTGTCAGCCACCATTATAATGGGATCTTCTTCCTGTTACAGTTAGTGACAATGCCTATTCAAAGGGCTGGAAAAAGACAGGACTATATTTCCACCTGTTAATGAAGTGTCTCTGACAATCCCCTGAAGGGCAGCAGTACATTTTAATGAGGTATTCCAGGGCTCTGAAATGGTATAATTTGAATTAAGTATATCGCTTCAATCAGCTTTCTTCTTGTGTTTATCATGTCGGCTGCACTCGCCTACTCTCCCTTCCTCACACTATACTGGCAGACTACGTTTTGTTAGGCTTTGCTGTCTGTCTTAATTATTTCTTGGCTCGCAGCCCTCTAAAAGAGAACATTCTTAAGAGAGGATCCATCATTTCAACTAAATTTATTTACATATGTTTTATAAAACATAAACAATTACCCATACCAGGACAGAGAATTCTCTACTTCTTCCTTTAGAGTCAAGGAATTTAGAGAATCAGCATTTGGATTGTTTTTTCTGACGTTGAGGACAAAGCTGGCTTATCCCTGTGTATTTAAACAGCAGACCTCTTTACTATATGATGATACCGACAGAAATTAGTCTGCCTCTTCCAAGACTGACACTAAACCACACGTCCAGTTGCTATTAAATAATTTACCTTGAGTACATATGAAGTTGTGAAGTGCATGTAATACAATCAGTTGTGCGGTAGAAGTTGTTAATGTGCCATATCCCCATCCCACCATAAAATGTGTCCTAATCTAAAATTGTGGTATTTTGTGTGGCAAGAGATCTGGAGGCAGATTATTTTTGGCAGTGTTGTTCACCAGTGGTATTTACTCCTGTTGGAAAGAATGTGAGGTGCAAACCTGGCCTACTCTGCAGTTGTCTTTAGTTTAATTTCCACTGCTATTATGAGTCTGTAGCTACCTTATATGATCTCTGTCCCATGACAACTTGGACTGTGGCCTTTTGCTATTGCTTTGAGTGACTATTTGGTTGGCATTCTCTTAACTGCTTCTGTGTACTGTATGTTGTTCCTCCACTGGGATGCAGCAGACTACCCCTTATTTTCTAAGCATAGCATGTCAGGTATGCCATACCTTGCAAAATGCTCCTTTAGTTCCTGATAACAGTTCTTGCCAGAGTGTCCTCCATATAGTCCACATCACTGAAGATGGAGTAATATATTGTGACGATGTAATTCCTGTCAGTTCTGACCTTTTTCCTAGGGTCAAGTTGGGATTTCATGAGGCTGTAGACTCTCTTTCTGTTGTTTGCTATATTCTTTATACCCCATCCATTGTTCCATTTACGCTCTCAACTGGCATTCATACCTGGCCAGAAGATACACACTCTGGCTTGTCTTAAGCATGCCTCTATACCCAGGTGTGAAATGTGTTTGTCTCACGATGTCAGCTCTAAAATCTGCTGGGATTACTGTTTGGTCCCATTAAACAAAATCCCGTCTTGTGCACGCACACAACTCATGCCTCACCTGGTAGTAGGGAATAACCTTCTTTGGTACTGCTCCTTGTGATCTTGTATCTTCCCCCTCCTGTTCAGTGCTTTGTTGGCTACCTTGAGCCTCCCATCAGAGATGTAAAAGCATTGTAGCATGTTGATAGACTCTCTATTTCCTGTTACACAGAGCCATCTGTGTATTATTCTGGAAAATATGCTCTGTTCAGTATATCTGCCAACAGTAGTGTATCTTCCCTGGGAGCAGTACCTTATCGTTGGATCATAGCACTGGAATCCTAGTAAAATGCATTGTAGTTCATTCAGCAGTGGCTTTTTCATGATGTTTTCTAATGATTTGTGATCAGACTGCATATCCATGTTGTGCCCAGTGGTGAAGTAATGGGATCATTCCATTCCGAAGAGCACCACCAGTAGCTCATTTTCTATCTGAGGATATCCCCTTTGTATGTCTGTCAGGGCTTTGCTAACAAATGCCAGGGGCTGCTGGATTTTTATTAGTGGTGTTCTTAGGTTTCCTTTTCGATGTCCTAAGTGTCCTTCTATGTGGAGTAAATGTCACAACCCAATGGCCCCCTCCCTCAGGTCCCCTGGGGAGGCAAATCAGCATGGTATGTTGCTAACGCTGTTGCAAGCATCGCAAGGCATTTTGGGAAGGGTTAAAGGTGTGAGTTTGGAGTGGAAGATTCCTTTGCAGGTTGTGAGAGGCCAAAGGGGGAAGGAGGAAGAGAGCAGAGAATGGGTTAATTCTACACTTCAGCAAGCTCCGTCTGAAAATAAGATGCTGGCCCCGGTCCAAGGCCATGGGCGCGACAAAAACGTTTACAGCTGCATTCACATCTTACCAACCCCCGGCCAGCCGCGAGAAAAGGAGAGCTGAGCTGAGCAGGGCTGCAAAAATTGCAAAACAAGCGAGACGACGAAGACCAATGGGTGGGAACAAAGTCTCTGGAGCTGGTGTGTTTTGGGAAAGTTGAGAAGGCCACAGAAAGCTGGTATGGCCTGGTACAAAGAGCACGGGGGACAAAAGTCCCTGGATGAAACACCCCCAGAAGAACCCAGAGCTTAAAAACCCTCCCAAGAGCCAAAGCAGGTTGGAGAGCAACAGCGGACCCTGGACTACCTGTGCATGGGACAAGAACTCCTATCCACTCCTCCCCCTCTTCTTCTTACGTTACGCCCAGGCTTGGCCAGTAGTGCGGGTCTGAGTATGGAAGTGGGTTAGGGCTTGGGACACTAACGCTTTCTTCCTTCCTTTGAGTGATGTAGGGAACTCACAGCACTCTCCGCTGTTATTTTATTATGTTATTAATAAAGCTTTAAAACTTGGACACTTGTTGTGCTCAGTCATCTCCTCCCCTAAAAATCCTGCAGCTTCAGCCTGATCACCTGACGCCTCGGGCAGATTTGATAACATAAATCTGTCACACAAAGTCCTGGAAAAATAATATAATATAATGCAAACTGAGCAGTTTTCAATGCAGGTGTCTGAATGGAATATTCTGCTGGAATCAGTAATGAAGAGGTACTGGTATAGTTAGCCACAGCTACCTATAACAACTCAAATAGTATGGAAGAAGTGATGAGCATATTTGGAACATCTTTGAAGAATGCCCGATAATAGGCTACCTAAATAAGCATTTCTTTGGTAATCTCAGGGTAAGAGACAGAGAGGCCAACCTAAAGGCACACTACATGTCACAATAATGGCTCAAGTGGCATTATTACATCTGAATGTAAAAGACCCAGAAAAAGGAGCCCAGAATAGGAAAGTTTGGTACCATTTGATTTCTGCCTTATGCACCTGATTTGTGCACAAAGAAGGATGATGATTAATGCCAGTCAACATGGATTTATGGAAAACAGATCTTGTCAAACTAATTTGATATCTTTTTTGATGAGATTGCAAGTTTGTTTGATGAAGGTAATAGTGTTAATGTAATAGACTTCTGTAAGGCATTTGAGTTGGTACCGCACAACCTTTTGATTAACCAACTACAGTGATACAATATGAATAGACCGTACCAATCCCGTGCTTTGCTGCACATTGGGCTACCCACGTTTGCCATCTTTGCCTGTCAACTGCCCTTCTCTCCAAATCTTCCCATTTCATGTTGAGATGCTTGATGTCGTTCAGAACTGTTAGTTTCCATGTTATTCGCGGTCTTCTTGCATTTTCTGGCTTCCATTCAAGGGCTGTATTTGGTAAGCGTTCCCAGCACATGTCCCAGCCACTGATGTCATCTTTTGTAGATTATTTGTGAGAGGGTGCCTTGTCCAGTAATTTTTCTGACTTCTTCTTTTGTCTTCCTATTTCTATATGTTATTCCCAATAATCTTCTCAGACATTTGTGATGAAATGCATCCTGCTTTTGCTTATCTTTCTTGGTAAGTTGCCATGTCTAACTGCTATATGTATATCAATAGAGCACACATTAAATGAATTAAAAATGGTTAACTCAAAATGTAATTGTAAAGCAGAAATCATCGAGAGGGTGTTCTAGTGGGGTCTTGCAGGTTCTGGGCCTTGCACTACTTAAAATTTTTATGAATGACTTGGCAGAAAACATAAAATTGTTACTGATAAAGTTTAGATATGATTGGGGGAGTGGTAAATAATGATGATGACAGGTCACTGACACAGAGAGATGTGGATCGCTTGGTAAGCTGGGTGCAAACAAACAATATGCTTTTTAGTACAGCCAAATGTCAAATCATACATCTAGAAACAAAAATATGTGGGTTGTATTTGCAGGATGGGGGATTCTTTCCTGGGAAGCAATGACTCTGAAAAAGACCTGGGGTCATGGTGGGTAATCTGCTGAACATAATAAGATTCCAATGCAACATGGTGGCCAAAAGGGTTAATGTGATCCTTGGAGGTATAAACTGGAGTAGAGAGGCTGTATTATCTCTATTTGGCAACTACTACTGGAATACTGTGTCCATTTCTGAGTGTCCAAGTTCAAGAGGATGTTAAATGGAGGATGTAAATTGGAGAAGGTTCAGAGAAAAGTCATGAGAATGATTAAAAGATTGGAAAACATGCCTTATAGTGAGAGACTCAAGGAAGTCAGTCTGTTTAACTCATCAGAGACCATTAAAGGGTGACTTGATCAGCCTATAAATACGTACATGGGTAACAGAAGTTTGATAATAGAAGGCTCTTTCATCCAACAGAAGAAGGTATAAGATAAATGGCTGGAAAATGAGGTTAGACAAATTCGGACTCTAAATAAGTTGAACACTTTAAACTGTGGAAGTAACTCATCATTGGAACTTTACCAAATATTGTGATGGATTCTCAATCACTGGAAATTTTAAGAGCAAGATGGGATGTTTTTCTAAAATATGCTCTAGTCTAGCTTAAACAGGAATTAATTCAGGGAAGTCCTATGGCCTGTGTTATTGGAGGTCAGACTATATGGTCACAGTGGTCCCTTCTGGCCTTTATAATTTGTTAAACCTTGGAAAGTTACTCACTGTGCCAGGTCTCTGAAGTGATGTGAATAAAAGGTCCAAGAAGGAAGAAGCAGCAGAACAGAACTTTCAAAATGTCATGAGGCGAAAAGTGTACTTTTTCTTTTATATTGTGGTTTATGGATATGGTAAAAACTTTTTATAGTAAAACTGTTTATGGAGTTGCAGTATATTCCTTAACAAGTCCAGTGGTTATTAAACACTTCTCCTTGGCCACAGTATATAATAACTTGTGAAAGCAATTTATTTCTTTGTATATTCCTTTTTCATTAGTATTGTCTTAATTATCATCATTGAACATTGAAGATCAATAGCTTTATTCAATTACAGCAAGTAAAAGTTACATTATTTTGCTGCACAAGGCACAGAATAGCTTACGTTTATCTGAAAAAATAGTTATAATAGGGATGAATTTAGAAAACTTTGCTATGATAAGAACTACTGGAATACTTGCTATTTACAGACTGGTGAAAGGAATGTAGTATTATCTTACCAGAATTGTTTCCTTCCCATTCATTCTTTGTCATCTAGCTGGCACTTGTGACACATCAGCTACCACATTTATGTGTAATGTATATATCTTATGTTATATACTCTTTTAAGAGATGAATTTCATTACAGTTCATTTAACTTTTGCTCAGCATCCGAAGACATTTATTTTATAGTGATGGTTCCTCTGGATACAGTCAAAATTTTGTTCCAAGCTGTGTGATATGTTCATCTATTTAGTTCAATTCTGCAACAGAGCTTTTCACGTTACATCTTTTAAAAATCTCTCTACTTTGATTTGTTATTTATAAACATCTGGTATGAGCCCAGCTGCAATTGAATAGCTTTTTCAGTGTACTGCATTACATTTACTCTTTTTATTAAATACTTCAAGCCAGGAATATATTGAAACTCTCAGTGCATATTGTTCCTTCCTTTCCCTATTCTAACTTTATTATTGTGGGATACATAGGAGCCAGAGAGAAAACAGATACGGTAATGTATCTGAACTGTACATCTGTAACAAAGTGGTACAATACAGAACTGATATCTCACTTTGAATTCATTTGGTTCAGACATACTTTGTTCAAGAAAATAAAAAGCACAAATAGTGACCAACTAGATTTTCAAAATTAATTTGCTCGTACTAGTCCGAAGTGTTCCGTATAATCGATAAAGAAATTGGTTTTCAAAATATTAAGTCTCCTGTGTAGCGCTTTGGGAATAAATGATTTTTCAGTTCATTGATAGTTCCAAAAAACTGAGGAAAATTTATAATTTGAGTTGAACTGAAGCCATTTTTTGTGTGTGGAAATTTCATTGAATCCAAAAAATCAGAAAAATGTAATTTCAGATTGACTAAAATGTTTCATTTCAGGTTTTCTTAACCTTTTTTAAGAAAATCTAATGAAATTAAGCGATAGAGTCACAAAATTTGGACCAGGGTTCCCATATCCCTGATCAGTTCCCTAACCACTGGGCTATTGGTTATAAAGAGAGCCTGGCTTTGGAGCAGAGTCTCGAACTCAAATCTCTTCCCTTCCACCTGGAAGCTATAGGTTATTTAGCTGCGGGTGGCTCTGTCTCTACTGTTGAAGATGTTCAAATTTGTGTAAAATACTTGAATAGTCATTGGGCCAGAAAGTGAAAGAGAAGTGACTCTCTAGACCAGTGGTTAGGGTATCCATCTGTAGGGTGGACACCCAGGTTCCACTTGCTGTTATTGACAGTACTGGTCCTCCACGTCGAGATTGCCGTCTCGAGGTCGGCGCCGCTGCTTCTCCCAGTCCAGGGACAGTGGCAAGTCGTACATCAGCCCGGCCTCCCTTCGTAGCCATCCATCGATGGGTCAGGCCAGCCAGGCCGAACAGCCTGCTCCGCTGGTGGCACAGCAGGAACAATGGTACCACTGGGCACTGTGGCCCCCAACACAGCCCCCAGGAGGGGGCTCGCTCGGTGGCCGGAGCCTCAGAACGACGGATGGCCTCCGACGAAGGAGTCGGTGGGACGTACATCCTCGGTGCCATGCCTCGAGACCAACCAGGTGGTGGATCCTCTGGTGCCGGTGGACACGCAAAGTACTGTGCCTGCCTCCTTGCCCTCCCTGATGAGGGATTACGGCCCCTCCTTCCTCAGTTCTGCAGGAGGACTCTAAAGCTCTCCAGTGAGGCGCATACCTCCTTGCAGGATCTCCTGTTTGACGCTAAAGCTCTGTTTGCAGAACAGATGGATATAAAACTGCATGGCCTGAAAGACTCCTGCATGATGCTTCAGACTCTGGGTCTCTATGTTCCGGCTCCGGCTAGACCTAAGTTGAAGCCGCAGCAGGCTCCCGCCCAGGCCACTCACTCTAAATACGAGAATCCCCTTATTAAAAGTTGCGGGACTATAAGAAGCGTCCGCAGAGGCAATCTCAGCCAGCCTGGGTCCTCCAAGGGCAAGCAGGCAGGGAAACAGCGGTTTTGACGGGACGCCTGGGGGCGTCCTACCAGTTCTCATCAGGGATCCACCCACAATAAAACTTCCCTTCTCCAACATGTTGTGTGCTTTCCTCGTGGCTGACCTCGGACTGATGGGTCCTCAAAACCATCTCCAGGGGTTACACCCTCCAGTTTACCTCCACCCTGCCAATTATCCTCTGCCCCCATCCCTCCTGGGGGACCCTTCTCACGAGGCTCTGCTTGAGCAGGAAGTGGGGTGGCTCCTGGGCCTAGGAGTGGTGGAAGTGGTGCAAGCAGAGTTCAAGGGCAAGGGGTACTACTCCCTTATCCCGAAGGCCAAAGGGGGAGCTCAGGCCCCTCTTGGACCTGCGAGGCCTGAACCAGTACATGGTGAAGCTCAAGTTCCACATGGTCTCCCTGGCCTCCATCATTCCCTCCCTGGATCCCAGGGACTGGTACGCTGCCTTTGATCTGCAGGATGCATACTTCCACATCCATATATTTGAGGGGCACAGACGCTTCCTCTGTTTCACGGTGGGACAGGAACACTACCAATTCGCGGTCCTCCTGTTTGGTCTGTCCACTGCCCCCAGGGTATTTATGAAGTGTATGTCGGTGTTGGCGGCCTACCTCAGGTGCTGTTGGGTCTAGATCTTCCCCTATTTGGACAACTGGCTGGTCAAGGGCCGCTCCCACTCGCAGGTGCAGGATCACTTGGTACTTCTGTCCATGTGCGCCACTTTGGGCCTGTTGATAAACAACACCAAGTCCATGTTAGTCCTGGTACAATGCATACAGTTTATCGGGGCGGTCCTGGATGTCTCGTCAGCCAGAGCCTCCCTCCCGGCGGACAGGTTCGAGACCCTGAAAGGCTGATTGACATGGTCACAAGCTTTCCAATGACAACAGCCAGAGCGTGCCTCCAGCTCTTGGGTCACATGTCGGTGTGCACATATGTGGTCTGCCACGCCAGACTCCGGATGAGGTCCCTCCAGCTCTGGTTGGCCTCGGCGTTCTCCCAGGCCAGAGACAGGATGGACAAAGTCCTCACTATGCCGGAACCCGTGATCGCCTCCCTACGATGGTGGTCCTCCCCTGGGAATGTTCTCCAAGGGCTCCCGTTCAGAGGCAGGCCCCTGTTGATGGAACTGGTGTCCGATGCATCAGACCAGGGGTGGGGAGCCCATGTAGGGGGTGTTCAGACCCAAAGTCTGTGGTCTGCCCAGGATCTGGCCCTCCACATAAACGTCGAGGAGCTCAGGGCGGTGCAGCTGGCGTGCATGGCCTTCCGCTCGCATCTGGAGGGTCGGGTGGTCAGGATTCTTACGGACAACACGGCCTCCGATGTTTTACATCAACAGGCAAGGCGAGGCCCAATCCTCTGCCCTCTGCCACGAAGCCCTCAGGCTGTGGGACTTCTGTATAGTCCATAACATTTGCCTACATTTGCCTTTTTTTTTAAATTTTACAGGCCTACCACCTACCGGGTGCCTAGAACTGTGGGCGGATCGCTTGAGCAGGGACTTCTCCTCTCAACATGAGTGGTCCCTTCACCCAGAGGTGGTGTACAGACTTTGCCAAGAGTGGGGAACTCCCCAGGTGGATCTGTTTGCGACCCAGCAGAACCGTCGCTGTTCCCGGTTCTGCTCCGGGTGGGGGGGGCGGGGAGGCTGGGATGTGGCGCAGTCTCCGATGCCTGCCTTCTGTCCTAGTCGGACCGGTTTGTCTATGCCTTCTCCCCGTTCCCACTGATAGGTAAGGTCCTGGAAAAGATAAAGATGGACAGGGCTCGGATCCTCCTGATTGCCCCAGCGTGGCCCAGGCCTGCTTTCCCAGGACCAGGGTCGCCTCCTCCACCCCAACCTAGCGGCACTCCACCTCATGGCATGACTGCTCAATGGTTAGGCCGGGAGGAGAGGACATGCTCGGAATGAGTTCAGCATGTCCTCTTGGAAAGCAGGTGACCCTCCACGTGCCGAGCCTACCTAGCAGAGTGGTTTTGGTTCTCCCAATGGGCAGATGAGCGGGGCATTTTCCCTGTGGCTGCCCCGATCCAGATCATTTTGGACTACCTCCTTCACCTTAGGGCCCAGGGCCTGGTGCCCTCGTTCATCAAGGTGCACTTGGCAGCCATATCGGCCTTCCACCTGCCGGTGCAGGGCCACACGGTATTCTCCCATGCTATGACTGGCCGATTCCTTAAGGGATTGGATAATCTCTTCCCATACATCAGGCCCCCAGTGGGACCTGAACCTGGTGCTGGCCCGCCTCATGGGCCCCCTGTTTGAGCTGCTAGCTACGTGCTCCTGGTTGCACCTCTCGTGGAAGGCAACCCTCTTGGTGGCAATCACGTTGGCTAGGCGGGTCTCGGAACTCAGGGCCCTGACCTCCAAGCCCCCGTACCGTGGTTTTCCATAAGGATAAGGTCCTGCTCTACCCACATCCTTTGTTCCTCCCGAAGGTGGTTTCTGCCTGCCACATGGGTCAGGACACTTTCCTGCTGGTCTTCTGCCCCAAGCCCCATGCATCCAGTGAGGAGCGCCGCCTCCACATGCTGGATGTGAGATGGGTTCTGGCCTTTTACCTGGAGCAGACTAAATCGTTCAGAAAGTCCTCTCAGCTGTTCATCGCCTCAGCTGAACGCATGAAAAGTCGGCCAATCTCCACTCAGCAGAACTCCAACTGGATCACATCGTGCACCCGTACCTGTTATGACTTGGCGGGAATCCCCCGCTGTCAATTGTGAGGGCACACTCAACTAGGGCGCAGGCCTCGTCGGCTTCCTTTTTGGCCCATGTCCCCATCCAGGACATTCGTAGGGCTGCCAGTTAACACTTTCACCTCGCATTATGCAGTCGTCTCCAAACAAGGGAGAACACCGGGTTCGGCAGGGCTGTGCTCCACCCTGAGAATTTGTGAACTCCTACTCATCTCCAACAGATATAGCTTGGAATCACCTATTGTGGAATACCCAGGAGCAATCACTCAAAGAAGAAAAGACAGTTACCTTTTCCGTAATTTGTGCTCTTTGAGATGTGTTGCTCATGTCTATTCCACATTCCGCCCTCCTTTCCCTCTGTCGGAGTTGTCTGGCAAGAAGGAACTGAAGGTTGAGGGAGCGCACAGTACTCCTTATGCTGCACCACGAAGGCGCCACTCCAGGGGTCGCTAGGGGGGCTCCCCATGGGTACTGCTAGGGGAAAAACTTCCGACACTGGTGCACATGGCGAGCTCGCACATCTATTGTGAAATAGATATGAGCAACACATCTCGAAGAACACCAGTTACGGAAAAATTGGAAAGAGTCCAGCGGAGGGCAACAAAAATGATTAGGGGGCTGGAGCACATGGTTTACGAAGAGAGGCTGAGGGAACTGGGATTGTTTAGTCTGCAGAAGAGAAGAATGACGGGGGATTTGATAGCTGCTTTCAACTACCTGAAAGGGAGTTCCAAAGAGGATGGATCTAGACTGTTCTCAGTGGTACCAGATGACAGAACAAGGAGTAATGGTCTCAAGTTGCAGTGGGGAAGGTTTAGATTGGATATTAGGAAAAACTTTTTCACTAGGAGGATGGAGAAGCACTGGAATGGGTTACCTTGGGAGGTGGTGGAATCTCCTTCCTTAGAGGTTTTTAAGGTCAGGCTTGACAAAGCCCTGGCTGAGATGATTTAGTTGGGATTAGGTCCTGCTTTGAGTAGGGGTTTGGACTAGATGACCTCCTGAGGTCCCTTCCAACCCTGATCTTCTATGATTCTATGATTCTAAAAGGTAACTGTCTTTTATACCTACATACTGTAGTACTGGACCTGACCCTGTGGTCTGTACTTAGGCAGTTTTTTCATTGACTTTATTGGGAAGGTGGCAGGGGGGATGGCAGCATATGGTCATATGTACTATCAGTGATTAATAAAACATTGTCACATGTGTAGGTAATAACATAGTTTACTATGTATGAAATGCCAATTTTCCACATAAAAGTAACTAATGGCTTTTAAATTTTTATTAAATGGAAAGCTGTTTATTCAGGTCAGAATCTGGGAGGAGCATGGAGTGTGATAGCAGGGATAAGGGAGAGAAGAGAACACGTGGGGAAATCAAATCAGTATCTGAGATGTCTGCATACTAATGTGAGAAGTATGCGGAATAAGCAGGAAAAACTTGACATGCTAGCTAATAAACAACTATGACAGTTGGCATCACAGAGACTTGGTGAGATAATACACATGACTGGAATATTGGTATAGAAGACTACAGCTTGCTCAGGAGGAACAAGCAGGGAACAAAGGAAAGAGGTGTTGCCTTGTGTATTAAGAATGTATACACGTGGACTGAGGTTGAGATGGAAATATGCGACAGACTTGTTGAAAGTCTCTGGGTAAGGATAAAAGAGGTAAAAAGAAGGGTGATGTCATGGTAAGGGTAAACTACAAACCACCTACTCAGGAGGAAGAGGTGGATGAGGCTCTTTTTAAACAACTAACAAAATCATCCAAAACACAGGATTGTGTTGGTGGTGATAAACTTCAACTGGCTGGACATCGGTTGGGAAAATAATACAGCAGAGCACAGATTATCCAACTAGTTCTTGGACTATATTGGAGACAGTTTTTTATTTCAGAAGGTGGAGAAAGCTACTAGGGGAGAGACTGTTCTAGATTTGATTTTGAGAGATAGGGAGGAACTGGTTGAGAGTTTGAAAGTGGAAGGCAGCTTGTGAGAAAGTGATCGTAAAATGGTAGAGTTCATAATTCTAAGGAATGGTAGGAGGGAAAACAGCACAATAAAGATAATGGATTTCAAGAAGGCAGACTTCAGCAAACTCAGGAAGTTGATAGGTAAGATCCCATGGAAAGCGAGTCTAAGGGGAAAAACCATTCAAGAGAGTTGGCAGTTTTTCAAAGAGACATTATTAAGGGCACAAGAGCAGTGGAAAGAGTAGAAAAGATAGGAAGTACGGCAAGAGACCACCCTGGCTAAATCAGGAGATCTTCAATGATCTGAAACTCAAGAATCCTACAAAAAGTGGAAACTAGATCAAATTACAAAGGATGAATATAAATAAATAACAGAAGTGTATAGAGACAAAATTAGAAAGGCCAAGGCATAAAACAAGATTAAACTAGCTAGAGACATAAAAGGAAACAAGAAAACATTTTACAAATACATTAGAAGCAGAGGAAGACCAAGGACAGGGTTGGCCCTTTACTCAGTGAGGGTGGGGGAAACCATATGGAAAATGTGGAAATAGAAGAAGTGCTATATGACTTTATTGTTTCAATTTTCACCAAAAAGATTAGTAGCGATTGACGTCTAACATAGTGAATGCCAGTGAAAAATGAGGTAGGATCAGAGGCTAAAATAGGGAAACAAGAAGTTAAAAATTACTGAGACAAGTTAGATGTCTTCAGGTCACCAGGGCCTGATGAAATACATCCTAGAATACTCAAGGAGCTGACTGAGGAGATATCTGGGCTATTAGCAATTATCTTTGAAAAGTCATGGAAGAGAGGAGAGATTGTAGCGGACTGGAAAAGGGCAAAAATAGTGCCAATCTATTAAAAGGGAAATAAGGACAACCTGGGGAATTACAGACCAGTCAGCTTAACTTCAGTACCCAGAAAGATAATAGAGCAAATATTTAAGCAATCCATTTGCAGACACCTAGAAGATAATAAGGTGGTAAGTAACAGCATGGATTAGTCAAGAACAAATCGTGTCAAACCAACCTAATAGCTTTCTTTGACTGGGTAACAAGCCTCCTGGATACAGGGGAAGTGGTAGATGTGGTATATCTTGACTTTGGTGAGGCTTTTGATACTATCTCGCATGAACGTCATATAAACAAACTAGGGAATTACAACCTAGATAGAGCTACTATAGAGTGGGTGCATAACTGGTTGGAAAACTGTTCCCAGAGAGTAGTTATCAGTGGTTCACAATCAAGCTGGAAGGGGAATATTGAGTGGGGTCCCACAGGTATCAGTTCTGGGTCTAGTTCTTTTCAATAGCTTTATGAATGATTTAGATAATGGCAGAGAGAGTACACTTATAAAGTTTGCAGATGATACCAAGCTGGGAGGGGTTGCAAGTGCTTTGGAAGATAGGATTAAAATTTAAAATGATCTGGACAAACTGGAGAAATGGTCTGAAGTAAATAGGATGAAATTCAATACGGACAAATGCGAAATACTCCACTTTAGAAGGAACAATCAGTTGCACACATACAAAATGGAAATGACTACCTTCCTAGGATAGAGTACTGCGGAAAGGGATCTGGGGGTCATAGTGAATCACAAGCTAAATATGAGTGAACAGTGTACCACTATTGCAAAAGAAGCGAACATCATTCTGGGATGTATTAGCCAGGAGTGTTTTAAGCAAGACACAAGAAATAACTCTTCCACTCTACTCTGCACTGATTAGGCCTCAACTGGAGTACTGTGTCCAGTTCTGGGCGCCTCATTTCAGAAAAGATGTGGACAAATTGGAGAAAGTCAAGAGAAGAGCAACAAAAATAATTAAATGTCTAGAAAACATGACCTATGAGGGAATATTGAAAAAAAAATTGAGTTTGTTTAGTTTGGAGAAGACTGAGATGGGAAGGGGACATAAGTTTTCAAGTACATAAAAAGTTGTTACAAGGAGGAGGGAGGAAAAATTGTTCTCCTTAAACTCTGAGGATAGGACAATAAGCAGACGTCTTAAATTGCAGCAAGGGAGTTTAGGTTGAACGTTAGGAAAAAATTCCTGTCAGGGTAATTAAGCATTGGAATAAATCGCCTAGGGAGAGTATGGCATCTCCATCATTGGAGATTTTTAAGAGAAGGTTAGACAAACACCTGTCAGGGATGGTTTAGATAATACTTAGTCCTGCCATGAGTGCAGGGGACTGTACTAGATGACCTCTTGAGTTCCCTTCCAGTCCTACGATTCTATGATTATAGTGCACAATCCTTGGAAGTGCTGAGAGTCTTCAACTCCAAAATGCCTAGCACTGGAGTGAGGAAAATTATTTATGAACATTGTGATGAAAGAGAGATTTAATTTCAATTTGTTGTGTTCATGTTACTTTTGTACTTTATTGCCATGACTAGTCATGCAAGCAAAGTTTTGTTCATACATTTGTCTGTGGAAATTTTAGGCCTGTATCTGAAATACTTTTTGTGTCAAAGTTGTCTTGGGCAAGAGGAATATATCAGCTACCTAAACTAAAGGGTCATTAATAATTGTTTTGATCTTTGCAGGGCAGAGGGTGGTGGTGGGAGATTGTACTGGGATTCTTATCATAACTCAGTACTTGGTTGCCCTCATGGTCTGAGTTAGGGACTTTTGATTTTATTATTTCGTATTGTAAATGAAAGCAAGTATATCTATAGTATTTGAATCTTATTTTTCATGTATTGTATAGTTAATGACTGTTGGGAGCCTAGAGGTGTTGTTAGGAATCCGCAAGGGCTAGAGCCACGAGAGTCCAGTGCTTGCCTCTTGAATGTGTGATACCCTGATAATGCTGCCAGCCTCAGAGGGGACTTATAACTCTGCGCTTGCAGTGAGATTAGTTATAGTGTCACATGTAACTTAGCACTAAAATGGAGTCTTTAGCCTAAAGAATATGCTACAGGTGGAAGGCCAGTTGAATTAATAAAACAGAAGATGGTCACTAGAGGACTTAATTTACTGTAATTGTTTTAAGAGCAACATAGTCAAATCAGTAATTGCCTCTATCAGCACTGGTTCAGTTTCAGCCGTTTTCTTGGTACAGACATATTAGGATGGAAGACCAGTGAATTATGACACGTTTACCAAGGAATGCCGCTACACAGCTGGTGATTATGTGATTGTCATAAGATTTGGTGGTGTCATAAAATTGCCAATGATGAATGGAGATTGAACATCCAGCCAGAGTGGTGCTCAAACTGTGGTGCTCAAAGGGCTGTGTCCCTTTGGGATTTGTCTGGATGATAATGAAGAAGTATCCCCAATGTGCTGGGCACTCTCTGCCCAAGAAAACATAGTTCCTGTCCCCGGGTGGGGGGCAGAGGGCTCCATGCGTTGCCTCCAGGCACTGCCCCCCCGCAACTCCCATTGGCCGGGAATGGGGAACCGCGGCCAATGGGAGCTTCGGGGGAGGTACATGGAGGCTCGGCAAGGGCAGCACAAGTGGAGCCCTTCGCCCCTTCTCCCGCAGGGGCTGCAGCACTTCTTGGAGTGGCGCGGAGCTGGGGTCAGGGCAGGCATGCAGGGAGCCTGCCCTGGCCCCGGTGTGTGCTGCTGCATGTTTGTTGCAAGGTTCTGTGTGATAGTGGCCTACTGGTCCTGGCAATTCTGGTTCACCAACATCCTGAGTCTCTCTGCCTAACCATACATCTGACTCTGCCTTCTCCTGGATCTCCTTAGACAAGATCAGGGTAGACTCCGACATCCCAGGCCCTCTTCACCTCACACCCTGGTATTTGGATGGGCGTTGAGTATAGACCATGCATGCTCCATCCCGGTTTGGCAAATCCTCACCCAAAGCAGGAGAGTGTCCACCGGAACCTGCTATCACACTAAGTGGAGATACTGATTACATGGTGACCATTCCAGTTGTCCTGGACTACCACCTCGTCCTCAGAACATCAGGCCTGACTCTCAACATTGTCCGAGTACACCTGGTGGCACTTAGCGCCTTTCCTCCCACCAGTGGAGGGCACATCCATCTTTACACAGCCTGTGACTGTGCACTTCACTTCACAAAGGGCTTGCTCAACATCTTTCCACCAGTTGTGAAGCCCACATCCCCATGGGACCTTAACCACCTTCTCTCCGCCCTCATGAGATCAACCTTTGAACCCATGGCAACATGCTCTCTGACTCACCTCTCTATGAAAGTGGGGTTCTTGGTTGCCGTCACCTTGGCCAGACAAGTCAGAGACCTCACTGTCATGATGGCAACCCCTCCCACACAGTATTTAACAAGGGCAAGATCTCCTTAAGACTGCACCCCAAATTCTTTCCTAAGGGCGGTGTCTGAATTACACCTCAATCAATCCATTCACTTGCCTGTGTTCCATCTGGAGCCACAGGCCTCCCCCACCAACAGGGTCTTGCACTTCCTTGGCATTCGACACACCCTGGCATTCCACCTTTACAAGGCGCATCGAAGTTGCTGAAGCTTTTCGTCGCTATCGCAGAAAGGTCAAAGGCCCAGGCCATCTCATCCCAAAGGATCTCTAAATGGGTCTCAGGGTGCATACTGGAATGCTACAGACACTCCGATCTAACCCCTCCTGGGGGAGTGATGGCACATTCTACATGAGCACATGCCACCTCCTTGACCTCACTAGTGGATGTGCTATGGCAGGACATCTGCTGGGCTGCAACATGGCACTCTAGCCACATGTTTACGGCGCACTACACCATAACACACGCAGCAGGAATGAATGCAACCATTGGCCACGCTGTACTGCAGAATTTCATTCGCATCCTTGCACCCACCTCCATACTCATCACTGCTCACAAGTCACCTATGTTTGGAATACCCACAGGGAACAACACTCGAAGAGGAGGAGGTTACTTAACTGTAAAGGGAGGTTCTTTGAGAAATGTGGTCCCTATCTGTATTCTACTACCTGCCTTCCTTCCCCTCTGCTTTGGATACGTTACACAATGATTAGAGAGGGAAGAGAGTATCGTCGACCAACACTTTTATACTCTCAGTTGAGAGCATGAGGAGATGCATTATGTGCGTGCAAGCCAACGGACACTGCTAGGAAACACTTCTGGGCTCAGATGCATGGTGCACATGCATACCCACGTGTGGAATACAGATAGGGACCACCCATCTCGAAGAACTTCCAGTTACAGGTAAGTAACCTCATTTTTTCTGGAAAAAATAATTTAAAAAAACCATGGTGTTTATTTAAATTATAGTATTCTCTCTCTCTTTTTTTTAAATAACCCTGTTTCAAATGAAATCAGAATTTAATACAAAATGTGTTTAAGGCCTAAACTTACTATAATCTCTTAAAACATTTAAATAAAAAATATGCTGAGTCCATGAGCCTCTATCAAAAAACTTGAATTAGACTTCTTTTCTATGTAAAGTTAGAATCGGGAAAAAATCTAACTTCTGAGACTAAGCTTCATAAATGTGGCGCAATCGGTCACATAGTATATTAAGGATTTGTTTTGTTCAATGAAAATGAATGTTATATGTTGTTTTGTGTATTTTAATTAAATTCCGGTTACCGTTCTAATGCAGCTTGACACAAATCATGAGCAAAAATTAATTATCTAGTAAATAAGCCATTAATTATTCACCATTTTCTAACGTACTGAAAATGTACAATTAATAAGAATCTGATCTTTTCAGAGCCCCAACCATCATCTTACGAAGTAAGCATAGTGCTTTTAAATTTTTTCCCTAAGAGTTGAGATAACTTGATAGTACATGAAAATATCATGGAGTCAGTCTTCGGGGACCGGCCCATAGCCAGTCACAGCAGGAAGGATGATACTGCTTTTGTTTTACAGGCTAAAAAAATGCATGCCTGCTTTAAAGAAATAGTGAAAAGGGCATTATTTCCCTCATCAGGGACTGACGACACTGGATTTGGGTATCTCTTGGCTTTCATTTACAGCATAAAAAGTGACACTTCCTGTTTTTGAGTGGAGTGACAGATTGGTGAATGACTTCTGTAGACCCGTATGTGGCTAGACCTTAAATTTGTCGTCTTTCCCTGTAAGTCAAGACAAATTGTCAGACTGGTTCTGTCCCCTAATTAATTAAGTAAAAGCCTGGCTCTCTCAGTCGAATATAGACAGCAAAAGGATAATACCCCAGGAAGCTATAGAAGAGAAAAAGACAGCATACCCAGCAACATGTCTTTTTAGTATGTTGTTGAATTTAGACCAGTCCATACAAAAGTTATAGATGAATTCAGCACAGAGCAGTAGCAATTATTCTTGACTAAAATTTGTGTCACTGTAAAAGGCTAATTAACTTAAATAGTGTTTAGTAGAAAGATAGCATATTAAGAGACCAAAACATACATAAACTTGTTTAGAAAGACAATTTTTCTTCAAACCACAGTAGTAGTATCATGCAGTCAAACCCATAAAAACAAGGAATTTATGAGGAAACTGAAAGAACATCTGCCTCTCCAGATAACTGTATGCACCTTTGTGAACTAGAAACCTTGTGACCAGTTTGATAAAATATCAAATGTCATACTCATTGCAGAACTACATTGTATGGGGACATATCATTTCATACTTAAGATGGAAGGTAGCATGCAACGGTAGATGGGAAGTGTTTGCAGTGAAATTCCGATGTTCCCCCTCCAGGCTTTTCTATGGATTCTATTGGGCCTTTCAGACATGCCCTTGTCCTTTGAGGTCGCACCATCAGTGGCACGTCTTGAGGACAGCACAACTTCAAATTAACTGAGTATTCTGAAAAACTTGACCATATCATTCTGTCCCATAGAAGAACCCAGGAGATAGCATGATATGACCATTTTAATTGGTTTATAGATATTAAAACTGGAAGACACTTATCATGCATCTAGCTACAGCATACTTTTTGGAGAGACTCCAGTCTTGATTCAAAGATGCCAAGTGATGGAGAATTTATTCACAATACTTGGTAATCTGTTTCAGTGGTTAATTACTCACACAGTTACAAGCTTGCATCTTATTTTCAGTTTGAATTTTGCTGACTTCAGCTTCCAACCATTTCATCTTTTTCTGCCTTTGTCTTCTAGATTAAGGAGCCCTTTAGTATCAGATATATTCTTCCTGTGTAGGTAATTATAGATTAGCTTTGTGGTTGGTTGATCTATCAGTGATTATTTCTGAATGGTTTTAATTAGTTATACAACACTTTGCCTTTTCTCCAGAAGTTGGCCAATCAAGTTTTATTGGCATACATAGCTTTTCTCTTGGACAATTTCTTAATGCTTTATAAGTTTTAATGTATTCCTATTTAATTATGAATGATTAGACTGTGTATATGAATGCTGACTTGCAATCTAAAATGACAGTAGTTTAACACTTGCTGTGAAAGTTATGCATACTGTACCTTCTAGAAAGCTTGCTCTAATCAGTAGTAGTATCCATGGGATTTGATAATATTTTGGAAGTAAAAAGATGCAAGGAAGTTCAGTGTAACACAGGAAACAAATATTAGGGTATGATAAAACAGAGTAGTGTTATTTTACTTAAAACAAAAAATCCTTCATCTTATCATTTCCACTGACATTATTACAAAGCAATATCAGAATATTTTTTTTACAG
Organism: Chrysemys picta bellii; assembly: GCF_011386835.1. Classification (NCBI taxonomy): domain Eukaryota; kingdom Metazoa; phylum Chordata; order Testudines; family Emydidae; genus Chrysemys; species Chrysemys picta. Next base: position 116,299,314 of record NC_088797.1, on the reverse strand, counting down.
TGAAGTGGAATGGCTTCATCAATGGCTATCTCCCTTTTCCAGGAAATTGTTTATCAAAAAATCATCAACTTTTGTGTGGAACAGGAAATCATTTGCAATTTACTAGTGCCACAGGGCTGGTCTATACTTGGGGGGGGGGGGATCGATCTAAGATACGTGAATAGCGTAGCTGAAGTCGAAGTATCTTAGATCGAATTACCTGGGGTGCAGGATTGATGGCCGTGGCTCCCCCGTCGACTGCGCTACCGCCGCTCGCTCTGGTGGAGTTCCGGAGTCGACGGTGAGTGCGTTCGGGAATCGATATATCGCATCTTAACGAGATGCGATATATCGATCCCGGATAAATCGATTGCTACCCACCGATACAGCGGGTAGTGAAGACGTACCCTTATATGTTACCTTCCTTAAATTTTGAAAGCTACCAGGAAAACACTGGTATTGAGTGTAAATGAGTGCCACTGATATTTCACAGTATTTAGAGTAAAAATAAATTTGTTGCAGCCTGCTGTATAAGTAAACCTAGTTATCTATGAATGAATTATAGAACAGTAATACTAACATTTCATTACTTGAATTGGAATTTGATATCATGCTCCCATTTTTTCTAGAGGGTTAATGTTTTAAAGGTGGTGAAAGAGCACACATCCAAACATAAGCCCCATCCTGTAATCGGATTTGTACTGGCACAAGGTTCCACCCGAGCAGAGAGCAATTAACTTCAGTGGGGCTCTGCTTGAGTGTGCTGACCCAATTTCAAGATCAATAATGCAGCATTTATGCCTATGTTATATTAGAGAGACAAGATGGGTAAGTTATATGTCCACTTCAGTTCCACCGCTGCCCAAACAACTGAATAAATATGTATCTCATGGGTAAAATAGCCAAAAGCAATTGTGCAAGAATTCTCTCCTGTACTTACACTTTCTGGTATATAGTTTGTTTATCTGGGGCATAAGTATAGAGTTTTAGGACTATTATACCCCTGTATTTATATTTGTCTATGAAAAGACACCAATTTAGTTCCTACTCAGCTGAAATCTATTAATCTTTGCACTCCATCCAAAGATTGTATACAAAGACTCAACACCAACAGTCTGAGTTCAACCTCCTCTTGTGTTAAACAACCTGATCCTACTGCTAGGGATGTCAGGTTACACTTCATTATGGTTTTATTTGAGAACACCTAGGCTGTTGTAGATTTGCCAGTCACTTACTCAGGCCAGACTCAATGTTAATTCAGTGTGACTGCAGGATCAAATCGCAACTCTGAAGCACAAAATAATGTAAAATTTGCAGAAAATTGGCCCTATTTCTTAATTTATCTGAAATCAACCAATAGAAGTTTCCATTTTGTATGTTAATGCCAGTTTTCTGTCTTAAGGCTATTTCTAAACCACATACAGACGTCCGTCTTGACCCCCTCACCTGTGGATACCTCCATCCCCGATGTCAAGTGCATGGCAAACGAGAAAAGAAGGGAAAGGAGAACAGGGGGCCAGGGCACATGTTTGTACTAGTTCATGCACCCTTTTTTGGAAATGTTCTTTTGTAACTGGTGTATGGGTGTTGTAATGGCAGCTGGTCTGCCTCGCAGTGGGTGACATTAGTACTATTTTAACACAATTATAAATAAAGCTTTTTATGTCATCAAGAGAGTTTTTTGCTGCCATTGCAGCTCATCATATAATCCTGATTTGAAATAATAAAACTCAACATATGACCAGGAACAACTTGGAATTAATAAGCTGCTCCTCGATGCCGGTAGGTAGAGCAGTTCACACTTCAGGCACTTTCTTACATGAATCCATACTATGAATCATTCCTCCAATTAATAATTAAGCAAGTCTTTCATAAGTACATTGCATGGCAATCAAGCTCTACCCTTCTTCAAGCACTGTACCACCCCCAAATCAATTAGCCTCCTCCTTCTCCTGCACTACCACATTTATAGTGGTACTACCCTCTTCAAGTCCATAATGTTGGAACACAAAACATCCTTGACTTCTGTTTGCCTGAGTGCATCCAGCTCCAGTGTAGGTAGGTGCACTTTCTAGCTAAGTGTACTGATTCAACAGCCCCTCACTGTCATAACTCCACTGGGAGACATGGCTCATTTCTGGCTTCATAGAGATTGTGAAGAGTCCAAGAAGCCACAGTGATGCAGCAGCATTAATGACACTAGCATCCAAATAGGCCTGTAGACTCTCTAATAGGATTTCAATCTGCCCAAAGCACAGTCAACAACCATTCTACGCCTGTGGAGAGTGTAATTAAATAGTCTTTTGTCAGGGCCTCTCAAATCTAGGTACAGTTTCATAGGCCAAGGCAAATGGGGTTATGTGGGCCCCCCAGAATAACGGTGGGTCAGTAACGCTGTTTATGATAATGTCATTTGGTGGGAATAGTGTCCCAGCCTATCCATGAATGTAGACTCCCGATCAGCAAAAAACCCTGGCATCATGAGTTTTCCCACATTGGCATTCATAAATCAACCTTGAGGTCCATGAGGGCCTGCATAAAAATGGAGTAGTACCCTTTGCAGTTCTTGTGTTCATGTGCTCGGTGAGGAGGGTAAACTTTGGGCATATGGGCACAAAGCCAGCAATTATCTGGAATATCTTTTATGCCTGTCACCTTGGGGGAAACCACACACCTGATTACCTCAGATACCTCTGCCACCACTTTACCCACAGTTGACTTTCCAACACCAAACTGGTTGGAAATGGACCTCTAGCAGTTTGGGGTAGCCAGCTTCCAGATGGCTACAGCAATCTGCTTCTGCACCAGCAAGGGTGCCCTCATGTGTCTCTCTTTATGCTGGAGGGTTGGGACAAGCTGCTTGTAGAGCTCCAGAAATGTAGCTTTCTTCATGAAAAAGTTCTGGACCCACTGCTGGTCATCCCAGGTCTGCATGATGATGTGGTCCCATCAGTCTGTGTTTGTGGCCCTGTCCCAGAAATGCCAATCTATGTAGGGGGCATCAGCAGCTATACTGAGTGTACTGAGCAGTATTGGCCAGTGAGAGTATGCTATGCCAGGGTACTTTTTCTCCATTGCTGCCTCCATCTGAAGCTCTGTAAGGTGCCTTTGGTGGGTCAGCAAACATTGCCGAAATGTCCACCAGCATCTCACAGAAGCTCTGCATGTTTCCTGACACAGGCGTGAAAATGCAAGCAAGAGACATTCTCGAAAAGGGGTCGTCTTCATGTTGTGTGGCAGGCTGTATTGGCAGACTGTTCAAATCTCCTGTAACATGCAGGGTGAGCAGTAAAGTTTACCCACAGTCCACCCTGGACAAAGGGCTAGAGCAGCCGCATTTTGTGAGTGTGTCGGGAGTCTGGGGTATGGTTGGTTTGACCTGAGTCTGTTTGCTGCAGTGCAGATGCTAGAGCCCCGGTTTAGAGCCTGGGTTAGAAAGTTCTTAATATAGTGTTAAAAAGAAGTGTAGGTGCTCAAATCTAAGGTTCTTTAACACTGTTCAGCTGACTTGAGTCCCACTAACCTGGGCTTACATTGCAATGCAGATATATCTTGAAAGGCTGAGAGCTTGGCTGGGAAACAGCCTGTTACTGGCAAGGGGGCAGTGGTAGATGAGACAGGTAGATGATTGGATGTGGCCTGCAAAAACAGTGTGTTTGTGTCAGGTCTGAATAAGACAGACAAAAGGATTAAATTCTATCTGGGGGATTTGCTGGCTGGTGCATGATGAGAGAGGCGGCTTGGAGGCGCTCCACCTTCAGACCCCTGAATTAGGGGTTGAATTAGGAACTGTTGGTTCATCTTTTGCTTGTAACTTAAAGCAATCATGCCTAGGGTAATCAGAATATTTGTCAGCTCTAGAAAAACAGCCCCCCGTTATTCATCAAACTCTTGTGAGTGTTCATGGGAAACCACCAGAGGCTAGAACCTAGAGCTCAGAGTGCCCACAGCACTTGTCTCTAAGCACATTGTACACTCAGCATGCTACCAGTAATCTAGGGAACGGGTTACCAAAGTGCTCACAGTGACTCCTTTCCGAGGAGTCAGTTTCAAGACTTAATAATTGGCTGCTGGGGCAGGGGAGAATTCTTGCTACAAAGGCAGCTGACTGAGGTATGCTTATTTTCCCCCCACGCTGCCACCCATATTGCCACCCTTTTTTCAGTGGTTCAGTGGTTTTCTGTCTCTCTACGTTTATGAAGATAAAAGATAAAAGCACCTATTAGCACCTCCTAGGTGCTTTTGAAAGATTTTCAAAATTAAGTAATTATTACAGTTACATCAACCCCACCTCACCACCAATAGCCTGGCAAAAAAGAATAAAAAATCTCAATCACTACCACCTTGTTAATTCTCTCTTAAAAGGTGGGCATTGCAGTGTGCCTTAAAGATTAACAAATTTCAGACTTGGCAGACTGAGGGAGTGAATTTCAAAGATAAAGGTCCTCACAGATACCTCTCTAGCAGCAACAATCTCCTTTATAGAACAAGGATTCTGTATCTCTGATCTCAACTGCACTTCCAGGTGTTTATAGCCTGAAATTTGGAATAACGGACCTCAGTGCTAGGGTGGCAGAGGGGCAGTTAGGAGTTGAGTTCTTGAAGTCAGTTCAAGTTTAAATGTAATTCATTTTCAGTAAAAGTTGTAGACCACTTTTTGCACATGTACATACATGGGCAAATTCAGAGATGATGGTTACGGTGACATAAGCTAGATCCTTGTGCACTTACACTGCTGGTGAGAGAATTTAGTTGTTTTCCACCCAGTTATAATCAGCTCAAGACTTCCTCAGATCTACCTATCTCCATTCTACTACTACTACTTTGTAAGGGAATTGCAAGTTACACCTTATTCTGGCTCAGTGGCATGTAAGATAAGAATGGAAGCATAATAGGTCTAGCAAGAGCAATTAATATGTATGTATATGTGTTCTGATCTTTTACTTAATCATCACTTGTAAAATGTTTTTATTTTGTATTTAGTTGACAACTGCCACTCTGAATTTCAACGTTGGTTCTTTCTTCTGTGGTAAACAGAGTAAGACAGAGAGGGTGTAAATTATCAGAGCTCCATTTATTTTAGTGAAACGTTGACAACCTTCCGCAATGATGCTATGGGCTAAATTCAGAGGCAGTGTGTAAGATGACACAAATTAAACCTTTCTTTACACTCTGCTAGACCCACTCTGTGAAGGGCAGTGTAAGTTGTGTGTAATTTTTGCACACCACAGAGCTAGAAGAAGATGCAAGTTAAAGTAGCTTCGAGTAATATTTGAGGCAAAGGAAATAAACGGTGGTGATATATCACCATCTGCATTTATAATACACTGAAACAAAAGATATAGGATATGAAGCCTCAGATTATTAAACAAATGCAAGCCACCTCCAAGATAAAAGATTCTGATTGTCACCCCATCCAAACATCTGTAATTGGGTGTTGATATTTTTATGCTACTGTGCTTCAAGAAACGTCTTAAGGTTTATATTACATTACTGTTTTTTCTCTTTTAGGTTAACAGAACCCTCTGGATATTTAACAGATGGACCAATAAATTATAAATATAAAACTAAATGTACATGGTTAATTGAAGGATAGTAAGTATATATTTTAAATAGATCTAACTGTCTAATGTATGATATGTTTACTCCAGTGGTTTAGAGAGTTAATTCAGTATATGTTCTGTTTAAAGCACCTGGATGCTAAGCGTACATTTCTTAAACTTTTTAACAGTGATAATTATTAAAGTTAAAAAGCTAGGGTGGGATTTTCAAAAGTGGTCAGAGTTGGGCTAACTTTCTTCCCACTGAAGTCAATGACAAAAGTTAGGCCAACACTGCACGTTTTTGAAAACCCTATAATAATTTTTTATTGTCTGTTTGATTATTAAAACATGTGTGCCCCATATATAGTCACAGAACCCTGTCATCTAGCATGTTGTTATTGTTCTCCTCAGTGATGTATCAGGAGTAGCTTAAAGTACAGAAAATATCCAAAGGCCAAACTAATGCCATTTAACTGGAAATATGCCCAGCAGGTGTCAAGGAGCTGAAGGTGAATAGCCTGAATGAGTTACTTTGAAGAGTAAAGAAACAACAGGATCCCTTTGAGCAGTCACTGTCTCAGCAATATACCATTAGAGTTCAGGACTAAAACTTTATTAGCTATATCATGGAGTCTGAACTTTTTGCATCTCACAATTGTCATGCTCTCTGGAGCGGCTCACGACCGTGAGTGCCTACCTCTGGGCAGACTGTCAGAAACCAGGGCAGATTCCCCAAGCTGGTGGTGTGTTCTATAACTGGATTTCACCAAGCCAGTAACAAATGTGGACTCATGGATTACTATTACCAGTCTTACCATGGAGTCACAAACAGTCCCTTTAGACTCTCTAGTCTGTCTTGCCATCCAGACAAACTGGACTTTTGGTTACTTACATCAAAAATCACATCACATTTGGGTTGCTTCCAGTCCCAAGGAAGCAGTAATTTACTCCAGATCAATTGGTACTCTAGATCTTACACCAAATTCTAGCCAGTTCCATAGTAATGTAGCTGAAGGTTTATTAGCTAAGAAAAGGAAGCCTGACAGTTATTGAGAAGTTAAAGCAGATAAAATATATCCACAGATGAGTCACAATTTGTAATTCCAAATGGTGGCAGTGACATCATAAACTGCCATTTTCCCAAAAGTCTTTTCAGGGTACCCAGATTGTCTCTGGGGATCTTTGCATTTAGTAGTACACTTCCCTATAAAAGTCAAAACAATCGAGAGATCCTGGATCTTTCCTTGAATGCATATGTATAGCTTATTCTCACAGAAAACAAGCTGACAGTGTCACTACCCACCTGGGCTTTTTCTTTGATGGAAAGTGAGGAATGCATTTTGAGTCTTTGACACACACACAATGACCACTTGCTTTGAAATTAGCACTTCAACGGAAAAGTTTTTTATTTGCATTCCACAAGGCTTCTTTCTCGTTTGATGCGTTATTTAGTGATAGGGGTATATACAATGTAAATGTTTACTACTACATTATAACAGGATACAGATAAGTGAAAACAATGCATGTAACATCCCAATAGTTTATATGAAGTTTAAACACCAAATACACTCTAATACATTGAACAGTCACTATGATCTATACCAATACACAAGTGAATTGGCCTAGTCTGCCACTGTCACAGCAAGATTTCAAGTATCAGCCAGTGCATGAATGTCAGTTGTCAGCAGAATATGTACAAACACTGCATGCATTCAGAACAGTTTAGTGGTCACAAATATTCCTATGCTATGTTCTATTTGAGAGTTTCAATCCTGTAACAAGTGTTGCTTTCATAAATATTTGTTTAAAAAAAGGCCTTTTTCTCTGAGACAAGATCTGTGGTGGTTTTGTATATTTTACAATACTCTGTTTTGACTTCATTTGTGAAAGGCATAGATGCTGTTATAATTACTTTGAGACCGTCTTAAAGTAACAGTTTTCGAAGATAGCTTTTTTTCCTTTCTACATTTGATTTTCCCCAAACAAGACTGTGCCTAGTTCTTACGTTATCCATTGGTCACTGTGTGTTATGCATTGTCAACTGTGCCTGAGCCACAGGGGATATGGATCTATTACTAGGGTTACCATATTTCAACAAGCAAAAAAGAGGACGGGAGGAGCCCCGCCCTAGCCCCGCCCTAGCCCCGCCCCTGCCCCTCCCACTTCCCGCCCCCCCAGAACCCCCAAGCCTCCCCCCGTTCCTTGTCCCCTGACTGCCCCCTCCTGGGACCCCTGCCCCTAACTGCCCCCCGGGACTCCACTCCCTATCTAAGCCTCCTTGCCTCTTGTCCCCTGACTGCCCCAACCCTTATCCACACCCCCACCCCCAGACAGACCCCTGGGACTCCCACGCCCCATCCAACCACTCCCCACCCCCTGACAGCCCCCCCCAGAACTCCCAACCCATCTAAACCCCTCTGCTCCCTGTCCCCTGACTGCTCCGATCCCTCTCCACACTCCTGCCCCCTGACAGCCCCCCCCAGAACTCCCAACCCATCTAAACCCCTCTGCTCCCTGTCCCCTGACTGCTCCGATCCCTTTCCCCACTCCTGCCCCCTGACAGCTCCCCCCCAGAACTCCCAGCCCCCTACCCCCCGCTCCTTGTCCCCTGACTGCCCCCTCCTGGGACCCCTGCTCCTAACTGCCCTCCAGAACCCCACCCCCTACCTAAGACTCCCTGTTCCTTGTCCCCTAACTGCCCCCTCCTAAGACCCCCCCCCAACTGCCCCCCAGGACCCTACCCCCTACCTGTACCCTGACTGCCCAAAACTTTCTCCACTCCCCTCCAAAAGCCCCCCCCCCCGTTTCTTGACTGCCCCCTCCAGAACCTCCCTGTCCCTTCTCCTGCCCCCCCTTACCCTGCTGCTCAGAACAGGGTGTTGGGCTCTGTGCCAGCCGGACACATGGCTGAGCTCCCCTGCACAACACAAAACCCGGTCCCTGGCCCTGCACAGGGTTGCCGGAGCGGGCTGCAGGAGGAGGAGCTGCCGGCCGGCTCAGAATGCAGGGGGTGGGGGGTGGGAGGAGGAAGCTGCTCCGGAGTCCAGCCCGGGACTTTCCTGCAGCCCTCCCAGCCGCTCGCTCTGCTCTGCCGGGGGAGGGGGAAATCCCGGACATTGTGAGTGCTTTACAAATTCCCCCCGGACGCTATTTTTAGCACACAAAAGGAGGACATGTCCGGGTAAATCCGGACGAATGGTAACCCTATCTATTACAGCTCTCAGTTTTAGATAATGACTCTTTAATTCAAGCTTTGTAGAATTGTGCTTTGGTGCAGATGCAGAAACAGTGAGACATGCACACTATAGTGTGGTTAAATGTGGAGGCCTCAACTTTATTTAAACTATTAACAGGAAACCCTATCTCCATCCAAGTATCTAGCAGGGCTGTGCCAATGTGGAGTTCAACGGGCACCATTGACCCCTGTGCATCCATATGAGGGTGATGCACTCTCTAAAACAGTGTTTCTCAAACTGGGGCGGCTGCTTGTGTAGGGAAAGCCTCTGGCAGGCCCGGCCGGTTTGTTTACCTGCCCTGTCCGCAGGTCTGGCCGATCGCGGCTCCCACTGGTCGTGGTTCGCTGCTCCAGGCCAATGGAAGCTGCTGGAAGCGGCGCAGGCCGCGGGACGTACTGGCCACCGCTTGCAGCGGCGAACCGTGGCCAGGGGAGCCACGATCGGCTGGACCTGCGGACGGGACAGGTAAACAAACCGGCCAGGCCTGCCAGGGGCTTTCCCTACACAAGCGGAGGCCCCAGTTTGAGAAACATTGCTCTAAAATCTCAGCCCTGTCCATGTACCCTGGCTAGAAGCCAGACTTTGAACCCTCCTTCACACAGGAAGTAGGAGAGATGAAATATGGAAAACCACATGCTGTACAAGACATGGAGGCCTACTCCTTCACCATGCAATGTCATGCTTGAGTCCAATGCTCTAGCAACCCATTGGGTTACATAGACCTCACACCAGATCCTTTATTAGCCACCATCTTCATTGGAACCTGCCAGACTCCCAAAACAGACCTCTGGGATGCCGCATGGAAAGTGAAATAACCCATACAACAGTTTGCCGATATTGCCAAACAAAAGATTAGTGATCAGACTTGCCCCTGGCATCATAAAAAATAGAGCATTCTAGTTAAGAGGGGCTGAAAAAGAGAGCCCAACAGCTACTTGTCTCAGCCACCCACCTCCCTTTCCTACTCTGGCAGGGAAGAGCTAATCAGCTGGCTCATCACAACACCCCTGTCCAATGGCAGCAGGAGTGGGTGAAACAAAATCCAGAGCCCAGATGCAATGTGAGATGAGCCCACTCCCCTCCCTCAGCCTGCAGCGTGGGGAAAGCCTGTGAATAGACTGAGGGGGAAAGAAAGCAGCACCTTCCCCCTCTCCCATACACACATACTGCAGGCCATCAGGATGGGAGAGGGAACAGGATGAGCACATTTAGCATTGACTTAGCTGCTGTTGGTTGAGACCCCCATTCAGTCCTGCCCACTCCAGAGGCTGTCTTAATTGCTTCTGGCATCATCAAAGGCACATCCTGGCTAGCGAGGTGAGCATTTAGCTCTTGAGGTTTCTGGTTCTATTTCTGGTGCATTGGCCAAGATGGAGGTGGTCTCACTTAGTCTCATGATAAATCCTATTGAAGTCCCAGATGCTGCATTGTATTCCCTTTGAAGTCATCACACATTTCTGCGTTTTATATTGGAAGGTGTAGTATTGTTAGTAGTCAATCAACAATCTTTAGTATTGACATTTTAATATAAAAATAATTTAAATTTTGTATTAGTACAAAGTTTTGAAAACTTTTTATCAAAGCCTAAATTTAAACATTGACAGTTGCCCTTTTAAAAACTTTATGGTAGTAATATCCATGGGTAATTTTAATAATTATTAGCCTTGAATTGTAAGCATGACTTTTAAAATACTTTAAGATAAAAAAATTAAATAATTGGCTGGTTTAAATCTGGTTTTATACCACCTTTTATCTGCACAAGTTATGATTAGCACTTAAGAAGAATGTTTGTATTTAATAATGTAATATTAGGATGGTATGGTTAATTTTATTATACTCTACAAGTTATTTTTATTATATAATTGTATTATCAGTCTATGCTTCTGCTAAACAATATATCACTGTAATATGCTCTTATTGTTTTCTTCTTTCAGTCCTAATGCAATATTAAGATTAAGATTTAATCATTTTGCCACAGAATGTAGTTGGGACCATATGTATGTTTATGATGGAGATTCAGTATATGCACCTTTAATAGCTGTATTTAGGTGAGTATTTTTATTTAATAGTTCTTTAGTATTAGTATTAGTATAAAATATTATTGATGTGAGGAAAAAGTAGCACTAGAGGTTTTAATTTGCTATTGGTAGTTTGCTCTCTCTCTCATTAATATTAGTGGGAAATATACACTGATGGTAGAATAAGTTGCCAAATGGAAATACAACATAATAGAACTTTTGCCTTTGCGTAAGACAAAATTCCTTTCCTGGCTTATGTTCAATGCTGACATTGCACTGGAACATTAATGCTAATATGAGTGCCATCCTAGAGAGAGTGAGTTTCCAGTAGATTCCTGGTATCAACTGAGGGGTTTTTTTTTTTTTTATGGAAGTGAGGGACTGGCCAACAAAGGAAAGAGGAAATTGCTTAATATAGTTAAAGGAAAATCACAGAATTTGTGACTTATGCAACAAAGACATTGTACTGCTTATAAGACATGAAGGATATCCATTAAGCCCATTACAGATAGACCACTGAAGCCATCTATTGAGGGATATTGGTGTGGAGGCAGTCCCAATTACCAGTTATACAAGGTCATTTCTTTGTCTATCAGAATGGAAAGTATTGTGACTAAAAATAAAAAATATGTCTGGGTAGTACTTAACAGCCTGGCCTTTGAGATATCAAAGCTCAAAAGTATCCTCAAACTTGTTAACAGCAGAAATCACAAAAGGGCTTGATTGCTCTATTGTTATCATTAGATAATATGAATAATTATAATTGGATCATGTCTGAGTTAGATATTTATAGGGTGCCAATTACTATACTGTCTAGGCTGCTGTAGGCAATTTACAGGCCAGAGCAAACAGTAATGGACTAAAAAGTTCTGATATATGTCAGTGCTTCAGAAGCTTTTTCCTCAGAGTCCTGTAGCAATATGTAGAAAATAATTTAAAGAGAATCCACTCATGGAAAGGAAGTGAGTACATAAAAGTTTAGATGTCTATAGTCCTGGTCCATGGCCCATCACATCTTGTTATATCTACTTTCCACGACAATATCTTTCACACCACTGCATTCTCTGATCATTTCATTTGGGATGCGATCCAGAAGGGAAATTCCCAATATAGCTTGTTCCATTGCCCTTTCAGCTACCATCAGCCGCTGCTCTTCTCTCTTCGTCAGTGCCCACTTTTCACTGCCATACCGCATGGCTGGCAGCACTGTTGAATTGAAGATATTTGTACTTGTCGATTTTTCCTCTGAGGACATCCTTGATGGAATTAAATGCACACCATCCTGCCCGAATCCTTTGTGAGAGTTCTCCGTTCAGATCTTGGCGCATATTAACTTCTTGGCCCGAATATATTTACTGTTCCACTTCTTCGATTTCTTCTCCTGCTACTGTTGTTTGGGCTTTTCGTAAGAGGTCTGATTGCTGCAAAACAAAATACGTGCGATTCATTTTCGGGCCGAGCTGACTACTTTTCTTGATGAGTCTTCGTAGCATGTTCTGCAGTCGGTTGGTGCTTTCGGCAATTAGTATGATGTCGTCCGCTAGTCTGAGATGAGATAATCATTCTCCGTTTATGTTAACACCACTCCTCCAATTGATATTGTTCATAACCATTTTGAGGCAGGGGGTGAATAGTTTCGGTGAAATAGTATCTCCTTGCTTTATGCCTTTCTCGATCGGGATGCGGAGGGGCGTTTCGAGGAGAGTAATGTCTGTTGTACATCCAGTATTCGCTTCCTTCAACAAACTGATGTACTGCGTGTTAATGCCCTGCTCTGTGAGCGCCTTTAATATTGCGTTAAAGTCGATGCTATTGAAGGCCTTTTCATAATCAACGAAAGCAATGCACAGTGGGAGTTTGTATTCCGTCGCTCTTTCTAGAAGCTGGCTAAGGGTAAATATATGGGTGATTGTGCTAAAATTTCTTTGAAACCCTGCCTGCTCTCTTGGCTGTTGTTCGTCCAGACTTTTTATTCATCTCTCTCCTTCAGTACCTGATAGGATTCCCAACTTTCCTTCCCTCTCAAAGCAGACCAGGAATAATGCTCCTGAAGGACATCCTTTCAGCTTGATGGTATTTTTCCTTCTTCAAGATATCGACTGAATCTTAAAGCGAGTGCTTTCCAAAGTTTTTTGCCTCCTGCAGAAATCATTTCTGGTGTTATTCCATCTTTGCCTGGAGCCTTTCCCTTCTTCATCTGGTGCAGTGCGTTTCGGACTTTGCTGACGATTACTGGGGGATGCGTTCTTCTGACTCTTGCAGCGTTGGGAGAAGGACGTTAATTCTTGATTTGAACAGTTCTGTATAGAAGTCCTTGCACACCTCCTCCATCCCTGCTCTGTTGATTGCTGTCTCTCTATCCTTGTTCTTCAATTCTGTTATGCTCAATCTATACTGCGTCAATTCTCACTTGCATGTCTTGAGGCTCTTGCATAATTCAGATGTTTTGAGGAGCTTTTCTTTCTGGAAGTTCTCAAAGTCATCCTTCAGTTTTCGCCGTATAAGCTTACACAGAATGGAGTACTCAAGGTTGTTATCAGAGCTCCTTTTCATGTTTCTCCGCTTCTCCAACAAGCTTTTCATTTCATTCAAGATTTTTCCCTTCGCCTTCTTCAGCTTTTCAATTTCAGCTGCTTTTATGCAACGTCTCAGCTTGTCAGCAAAGATGCTATAGTCCTCATCACACTTTTCCATCTGGCTCCAGTCAAACCCAGAAATTGCTTTCTTCAGCTTTGCTTCATCGAATGTCTTCAGCCGCTGTTTCCTGTTTGCCATCTGTAATGCCTTCTTTTCCACTGCTTCGTCGAAAATCAACTTCACTCTAAGCAGGTGATGGTCACTGTCAGTGTTGAAAGGCTGCACCACAGAGATGTCTTGAACGATGCGCCTTTTATTGACTAAAATATAGTCAATTTCATTCTTGCTCTTCGCATTTGCAGCGATCCATGCCCACCTTCTTTTGGTCTTCTTTTTGTACCAGGTGTTTGCCACGTACCGTTCTTTCGTTTCTGCCATAGCTACCAGGCTTTCTCCTCTTTCATTTCTTTCGCCACTGCCGTATCTCCCTATAAACTTTTCACCAGCTTTCCCTCGCCCCACCTTGGCGTTAAAATCTCCCATCGTGACAGTGTAAGTGGACTTTTGCACGAGGGCTCTTTCGAGCTCTTGGTAGAATTCTTCCACTTCTTTGTTCTCACTTGCACTTGTGGGAGCATAGGCCTGGATGACCTTGAGGGTAGCTTTTGACTCCATCTGAAGATGCAACACACCAATACGTGATGATATTAGCTGTCATGATATAACTTTCAAAGACCAATCCTTACTGACAATAAATCTGACTCCTCCAACATTTCTAGTGCCATCTTCCTTTTCGAGCCTCACAGCGCTTCCATCCTTCCAGTTGATTTCCAACTCCTCCTTTCGTTGGGTTTCACTGACACCAAGGATATCGCATCTTATCATTTTCTCCTCCTCCATCAGATGGTTTAATGTTTCTTCCCTCACCAGCGATCTACAGTTGTAAGTACACACAGCGAGGGTTTCCTTTTCCATGTTGGCCTAGCACCTCACATTTTTAGCAGCCTCTCGTCACACAATTTCCGCTCTGCCACCATAGAAGGGTTCAATGACGTGCAGGGAACTAAATCCCATTTACTCGTGTTGTTTTAGCCGTTAACTTCAAGCCATCCCACTGGCTAGGCGGATAGGCATGTGTACCTCCTCAAGCTTAGCTAGCCTTCAACCTCTATGGAGAAGGAAAACGCTCTTTCTGAGAGAGCAATCCCCCTCCCTGCATTGGATAGTCTGACACCTTTGTAGCATGGTTAGACCTACCAGGGTATACGCCCCACTACCATAACTGTCAGACGGCCAGGGCCACCACTGCGCCACGATGAGGCGTTGAGGTAGGATTTTGCAGTGGTTTTATTGGAATACTGCAGCAAAATTATTTAATTCTTATTTAGTTAGCTGGAATATGGTCGATATGAAATAGAATTCCAGTTTGTTTTGCGTTAGGCTAATCAGATTGTCCACAGTAGAATTAGATGTCTGACTTTTCCAAACTTGAAATTAAGCAGATGCTTTTCAGTATAAAAGAGCGTCTTTTTTTTTTAGTAGAGTATATAAAAAATCCCCTTTTTACTACAAGAAACACACCTATAAATTTCAAAGCAATAAGATTCCATTTACTGTGCCACAAAAGCAAATATGCATTTTTTTCATATTTATGTCTTAATAAAATACCACCCCAGGAAATGTAGCATTTTCAACAGTAGTATCAAAACCAGGATCACAGTGTAGAGGAGCCCGATGCAGTAACAAAATTGCCTGTCTGACAGATTGTATAGGACCCATTCTTCTGCTGCAAAATGTTGCTGCATAACTCAAAGTGATTATGCTTGTTGTATTAGCATTTTTGTATTTGGCATCACTACCATTCTGAAATAACCATGTATCTAGCAAGTAACAAATTTGACATAATACTGTATTATGAGTCTAATGATTTGCCTTGCAAATAACAATAGAAGTTACCAACTGAAATAAAGAATAGGTCGCTCTCCCAAAACCTCTAAATTAACAATTAATTATTGTGTGATATACTGAAAACAGATGTTTAAGCTTCACTCTTCTTAAATTTCCCATTTTTCCTCATTTTTAGGGTATATTCAAAGAAATTCTTATCTATTAGTTCCTACCCATCCTACCCCAACTCTTGGGGAAACATTCCATAAAAAATTACCATGTCACTTACATTTTGTGGCCCTGTGCCTCCATGACTGGGCCACAGAATTTCTTTGGTAATTTTAGGACTGTCTCCACCCACTGACTGTACTGTTAGATCTCTAGGATAGATATTCAAATATGTCTAATATCCCATGTATAGACATGGAGTGGGTGAAATCCTGGCCCTGTTGAAGTCAATTGGAGTTTTGGCATTGACTTCAGTGGAGTCAGGATTTCTCCTAAGATATCTAAAATGAATAGGTGTAAGATCCACAGTCTCCTTGTAGCAGGAATGTTATTCTATTTTGTATCTTGTAAAGTGTTGCTCATGTTGGTGTTAAACAAATAAACAAATAGTTTTTACAGCACCAATGGACCTCATTCTTAGCAGAACATAGCTTGCCTATTCGTTCACCTGATGAAACTATCCCGGGTTCCTGCCAAACTCTGACAATCATCTCAGCTCCCTGCTACCTCCTTTCCTGATCCCTCCTAGTTATCTGCTTGCTGCTAGTTTTCCTTCTAGTCTCCCAAGTTTCTGTGCTCTACACAAGTTGTTGGATGTCCTCCAGGAGCATGATTCCTGGTCTGCATTGAGAGGGAAGGAAAGTTGGGAATCCTATCGGGTACTGAAGGAGAGAGAGGAATAAAAAGTTTACATGTATTTGAATTTTGGGTTGCTTGGTTATTGGTTTATTCCTCCTTTTTAATATCCCTTCCCCCGGTTTTTCTGTATGGGACTAAAATATTTAATATTTTTTAACAGTTTGCTTGCTCTTTGTAGTCTTTAATACCTAAAAGCTCCTAGTGGATTTTCTATTTTTTAGGGTTTTTTGTTTCCCACTTTTTCTGGTTACACATTATTATATTATATATTCAAGAAAAAGAATGAGGAGTACTTGCGGCACCTTAGAGACTAACAAATTTACGTGAGCATAAGCTTTTGTGGGCTAAAACCCACTTCCTACTGTATTTTCCACTGCATGCATCCAATGAAGATATATATACACAGAGAACATGAAAAAATGGGTGTTGCCATACCATTTTTTCATGTTCTCTGTGTGTATAAATATCTTCCTACTGTATTTTCCACTGCATGCATCGATGAAGTGGGTTTTAGCCCACGAAAGCTTATGCTCAAATAAATGTGTTAGTCTCTAAGGTGCCACAAGTACTCCTCATTCTTTTTGCTGATACAGGCTACCACTCTGAAACCTATATTATATATTGTATATTGTACATTATATATTTAAAATTTCCTTTTGAGTTTTCCTTAGCTTAAAATTTATTTTAAATTTGCTGTGTGGTTATCCACTGTTTTATGTACATTATGTTTTTTCTCTGTTTCAAAGCAGTTATGTATCGATTCAGTTTCTCTTTTTAAAGTTTTTAATCCAAAATTTATTTTACTTTCCTGTGGAAATTACATTTTCCCATAGAATTTAGTTAAAAATCATACTTTTTGCATGTGAACTAATTATTCTAGTAACAAAGGGGAGACTTTCAAAGGAACAAATGTCTTTTAGGTGCTCAGATGTGTCAAAGTCAATGAGAGTGGAGCATCTAAATGCCATTTGTATCATTTGAAAAAATCATTCCCAATGTGGTCTTTAATAATTAGCTTCCAACATTTTAATGGCAATGCATGTGCATAGATAGCAAACTTATGTGGAATTTTGTATTGTTACAAAAAACAATTGGGAAACCCTGTCTCTCTCAAGGTGTAGAAGTGTTCATGTGTTTGAGACCTGCCTTATTCAATATAATTTAAATAGGCTCCATAAGATTTCCAAATTGTGTTGGATATATGATTAATGATTGAATCATAATTTTTATTTTATTATTACCATTAGTAAGAATCCTTCATTTAATCTCTCTTTTCCAGTGGTCTAATAGTCCCTGAGGTGCGGGGAAATGAAACTGTTCCTGAAGTAGTTACTACATCTGGCTATGTGTTGCTACACTTTTTTAGTGATGCTGCTTATAACCTAACTGGATTTAACATATTTTACTCGTAAGTATTTTTTTTTTTAAATAATTAAGTTATTTTATGAATTAGGGCTATAGTGTTCTTCAGGAGAATTTCATACTTGTAGACTATATTTGTCTTTTGATTGGGTTAAAGGTATTAATGATGTCAGAAAATTATTCACACTGATAAGTCTTTCATTCCAGGACATCCGGAAGGTTTTTATGGGTTGAGAGTGAATGATAGAAGTTTTTAAAAGCAATAAAACAAGGTGAAACATATTTCTGCGTAGAATGTCCCAAACTCTTGTCAGTGGGGACTCTTAGGGTCAGATTCTGACCTTTGCTCATGTTGAAGAGCACTTTAATATGAGTAGTTGGAGTCAGTGGGACAAGTTGTGCAAGTAAGGGGCTCACAATTTGCACGTCGATTCTCCGGTAAGTCTAGACAAGCCCGTAGCTTTTCTTGGATAAGCTAAATATGTTGAGAGTCTTATGTCTCTTAATGTACGTCATGTTTTCAAGATGTAGAATCATTCTTGTGGTTCTTTGTGAATCATTTACATTTTTTCAATTCCTCTTTGAAATGTGGACACCAGAATTGGACACAGTGTTCCAGTAATAGTCTCACCGGTGCCATATGCTGCGGAAGTACAACTTTTCTACTCTCTCAATATTTCCTGTTTTTTTTCCATCCAGTGATCGCTGTCCTCTAAGCCCCAACATTACTGGACCAGATCTGAGGTCCTTTGAGTCAAATACCCAGTCTCTGACAGTGGCCAGTACAGGTGCAAGAACCTCACAATAGGTATTTGTGGGATAATCTTCCTACCATATTAGGTCTCATCCTGATCCTAATAGTTAGAGGTTCGTTTAAGCCTTGAACCAGAACATTTAATACCCCTCCCAGAATGTTGTTGTTAATGATAATAACTAGATATTCTGGTTATCTAATGTTCAATCCCTTTTTTAAATTTTAAATTCTTTGACTTAACAATTTCTGTGGCTATGAGTTCCACAGTGTAATTGTATGTTGCGTGAAAGAATATTTTCTTTCATCAGTTTTTAATTTGCTAATTTTTAATTTTATTGAATGTCCTGTTCTTGTTTTATGAGGCAGGGAGAATAGACATTCCTGATCGATCTTCTCAATAGCTTTCATTATTTTATATATTTTTATCATGTTCTCTCTTATTCATCTCCTTTGTAAATTAAATAATCCCATTCTTTTCAAACTCTCGTCATATGAGAGTTTTTCCATACGCTTGATCATTGTTGTTGCCCTTCTCTGAACCCTGTCTAATTCTGCCATATGCTTCTTGAGATGGTGGGATTAGTGCTGCACACAATATTTCAGAAGAGGCCTCACAATTAACTTATATAATGACACTATAATATTGTCTGTGTTGCACTTTATTCTGTTCCTTATACATCCTAGCATCTTGTTTGCTTTTTGGATCCCAGCTACACATTGAGCAGAGGGCTTCATTGAATTATCTAGAAGGAGATTGCTCAGATTCTCACTGAGGATAGGTCCATCAATGGCTATTAGCCAGGACGGACTGGGATGCAAAACCATGCTCTGAAGTGTCCCTAGCCTCTGTTTGCCAGAAGCTGGAAATGAGCAACTGGGGATGGATCACCGGTTCTGTTCATTCCCTCTGAAGCACCTGACATTGGAATTGTTGGAAGACAGGATACTGGGCTAGATGGACCATTGGTCTGACCCAGTAAGACCTTTCTTGCATTCTTATGTTCTCCTGTAATTTACAGTAGTTTTCCTTATGTTGCTTTTACTACATGAGGGAGTTATCCAGTGTTTGAGAATCCTTTGACCGTGTGATGTTGTATATGCAGTTAGACTATAATATAAAGAAGTCTTGAAAGATATTCTTCCTTTTTTGGCATGTGTGATTGCAGTTTTGTCACACAGAATAATCTACTTACTCCTTTCAGGTGACAGCAAGAAAATATAACCATCTAAACAATTTACTGTTGTTGTAATTGTTTCCCCAGTTGTTCCCAAAGTTCTGGGAACCTGTCTGCTTATCTTGGAAGTCAATGGCAATATGACATAGCATTCTTAACTACAGTGTGTTCAGTATTCTTTTATAGCTCAAAAACACTAATACATGCTATTAAATTATTATGTTGGAAGAGTCATAAGTAACTGAAAAGTTATTTATATCCTTCAATGTATATGCAAAGGGAAATTAATTAATGAATCCTTATCTACTTCCTCTGCCCTCCTGTTACTGATTTTATAGTAAGGAAGTCTCAAACTTAAGCTTTTCACTAGCCAGCTTTCATTGCTATGCTTATGGAGAAGATATGATTACTATTCTTTCTATTTCTCAGAGAGACTCCTTCAATACTTATTTAGGAGTAAATTAAGTCTTATATGTATTTCGGGTTTACCAAAACTTCTGCTGCTTTGTCTCTTTCCTCTTGCACTATTTCGATAAGCTCTTCTTCAGGGACCTGGACAGATAGTCCTCTCATCTCCCACCTTCAGATGGATTCTTCCTCTGCCTTTGCTCTGTTTCTGCATTGAATTTTTTTTTAAACAACTTAATTTTGCTGCTTGCCATCACTCTCCTATGAACTCTCAAGTTCTAGACATGATGATAGGCTACCCCATACCATGTGCTTGTTCTGTGCCTTCCAAGTAATCTTCCTCAAGTGGGAGAATAGAGAAATAACGTTCTTGGAACTGAGCCATCTAAAGAAGATAAAGGAAGCAGCCTGGTTATTTAGTCACTGTATTGGGCCTGGCAATACACAATGAGCAGGACTTTCTGCTTTCAGAGTCACCACACAGCAAGGAGACGAAAGGCACCTTCTGTTACAGATCTTTTTCTTCCTTCTGAATGCCACATCAGTGCTGTCAATCTGGCCCTTTTCACTAGCACTAATTAAACTTTAAAACCCTTAATTTTGGAAGGATGGGAGGGCGGGAGGAAAGCTATTTTGCTTTGATTTGTTGCTCAGCACAGGCACATTCAATTATAAATATTTTATAACAGGGGCTTTGTATCATGGCTTTACGGTTCTGAGAAAAAAAAAAAGAAACTATATTAAAGCATATGAAAAAGCCATCCTGGCAGACGTGATGGAAACACTTTATACTGTTAACAAAATAAATATAGGGAAGATCCAAAACTGAGTTAAAGCACACAGCAAATTACAGAAACAGAGGCTTCCACACACCACAGGGTTAACTTTATTGGAAGGATAATATAAAACCAGAGCCAGCTCCAGGCACCAGCGCAGGAAGCAGGTGCTTGGGGCAGCCAATGTAAAGGAGCAGCAGTCTGGGTCTTCAGCGGCAATTCGGCGGCGGGTCCCTCACTCCCTCTCGGAGGGAAGGACCAGCTGCTGAATTGCCGCCGAAGAATTAAGTGGTGCGGTAGAGCTGCCGCTGAAGTGCTGCCGATCGTGGCTCTATCTTTTTTTTTTTTCTCCCCCCCCTCCCCCCCCCCCCCTTCGCCGCCTGGGGTGGCAAAAAAGCTGGAGCCACCCCTGTATAAAACAACTTCTATTACCCTCCACTGGTTATTAAAAGGTAACATTAGTTTTATTTAGAGTATAAATTAAACTATTAAACGGTTAAACAATGTCTAAAGAATTTTAGCCTTTGTGTTTTTCCTTCTTTCATGGATCTTTGTGAAGTTTATATTCAGTTCTTGGTGCAGAGCCAATCCTGCATAGTGCAGCACAAGGAGGCCTCACTTCTGATTCTGTCACTGACTGTGTGGGAGCCGAGGGAGTAATTTAACCTTAGTGCACCTCAGATCCCCTGTCTGTAAAATGGTGATTATATTTACTACATTTGTATCAGTGATTGGAGATTTTCAAATAAAAGGAGCTGTATACTTCAAATGCAAATTATGATTGTAATGTGTTGTATGAAAAACTCTACCCAGCTCTCTCATTTCTTTGTTGCCTTATTTTATTTATTTATTTTTTACAGCATTAATTCCTGTCCTAACAATTGCTCAGGGCATGGGAAGTGTACAACTAGTGTTTCCATTCCAAGCCAAGTGTACTGTGAGTGTGACAAGTATTGGAAAGGCGAAGCCTGTGATATTCCATACTGTAAAGCTAACTGTGGGAGCCCAGATCATGGCTACTGTGATCTGACAGGCGAGAAGCTGTGTGTGTGCAATGATAGCTGGCAAGGTAAGTTATTAAAATATATATATTAAATATATTAAACACATATTATACATATATATGTCTTAGAATCAAATCTATGTGAAAGAAGAGCCCTCATTTATGTATCTTATCTGCTATGCAAATATAAATCTTTAAAACATAAATGTAATCAGTTCATTTAAAAAAATACACTTTCCAAATGAGCTCAAGAATTGTATCTGGATCTAAATGTACTTTGGGAACCTGGTTTATTTTAATGAAATCAAAGGCAGGTAATTTTAACTGAAGTTTACTATTTGACTTATGAGTGAGTCTATTGTAAAATCAAAGATGATTGGACTGAAAAGACCTTCTGGATCATCTAGTCTAACCTTCTGCATGAAGCAGCATTCTCCTCTTTATATTAGTGAGTGTAACGCCGACCACCTTGGATGTCATCGGCAGGGATCAAACCTGTGATCTCTTGAGCCAAATGCACAAGCCTCTACTACATGAGCTGACACAAAGACATGTCTCTTAGCCAAGACTATAGCAGGCTCATCAGTCTCTATCTAGTCACCACCAGAGGGGGACAGAGCGCCTGTCTGAGCAGACAGGTTACATAAGTATAAATAATAATGAGTCCCTCCAAATTTTTGAATATATCAGGCATCTTTAAAGACAGCTATCTCCTTAGCCTAATTTCCCTTTTTGTTTATATATTTTTTATTCCTTATGGATCCTATGTTTTTTTCTTTTCTTAATTATCCTTTTCCCATTCAAAGTCAGTGTTTTACATTTCAAGTACATAATTCACTTATGAAAATGGGACGTAGGCTCCTAAGACATCTAGATAGTTTTGAAAATTAAGGCCTCTTAACAATCCTAGCAGGATTAGCTTCTTTCTTGTTTATATTTCTGTTTTTCCTCTTGAAAAGGCATGGTTAAAATTACTCCATATAACAGATTTGGTCCTGCATATAGTGGTGGTCATTGTTTGTTATTTGAGTGACACAAATAATTTACTAACTTTTACTCCTGTTAGCACTCAGCCAATACACCAAAGAGAGAATGAGATGTGTTAATTTTTTTTGTGAATAATATACAGTACTGTTTTGTAAATGTCAATCAATACTGCCCTGTAAATCTATTTAAGGCAATAGAGTGACATTGGGATCATCCAGTGCATGCTCTGAAGACGTGGTTGGTTGGCACAGATGTTACTGAGGCCTGTAGAACCTTTTATTATGGGTAATGATGCATAAGAAAGGAAGCACCCAGGTTCATCCTTGTGTAGTCCAAGTGAAATTGCAGAACTGGGAGTTAGAAAATCACTAGTTTACTTGTGCACTTAGTATATGTGATACTGAATCACTGACAGACAATGAACATGAAACAGAAAATTGCCAGTTCAGCAAAATCACTTTTCCGGGTAGACCCACACTTTAAGAGAAGACTGACTATGCTGCGTGGCACCTTTTCCAGCAGAAGGAAATCATAAATCTAAAATCCTAACTCAGTTTTCTTAGCATATTCTCTTCATCTAACAGTCATCTCGCTAAACCATTCATTCTTGCAATAGGTAGGCTAACAGACGATAATTTGTTCAATGATTAATTTTTTCTCAAAGTCCTTGAAGTCTTTGATGAATTTTTCTCTTTGTTCTGTATGTTCCCATTGTTCTAATGTGGATGATGAGTGGGTTTTCTTTAATGCCCTTCACAATTCTTTCTGCCATTCCTTCAGTCTGGTGATCTTTGAAAGCACTATATTTTGTTTCATCATTTCTTACTTCTAAATGTTCTTTTCTACAATTCATAAACTTTTTCAGTACCTGCTAACTAAGCTGGCATCTGTAAAAGCTGTCTGATGTCTTACCATTCCTGCTGCTTTACCAAGTACTTTAAATATTTGGTAATTTCCTGAAAACTTGTAAAGGTATTGCTTTATCCATTGTAAATCCGTACATTCTATCCTTCTTAGAAATAACTTCCTGTTATCTCTTGCTTGCACATCCTGTTTTGTTTAGTTTGTTCAATTCACATGCACATGGGAGTTATTCTGTTGGACTATATTATCTGGATCAAGTTGTCAATTTATTAAAAAAATCTTTCCCTCGTTCAGACAAAAAGAACATGCAATATTATACGTGTATGGTATTTTTTTGACTATGGTGACATCTTGTGGATACTGTGGAAGAAGCGTCTTGTTGAAGAACCTTTCATGTACATTGATAATACTTCCCTACATCATAGGAGTGTTGTGAGGATAAACATATTAAAGATTGTGACACATGTTGAGATCTATCGATGAAAGGTGCTATGTAAGAGTTAGGTGTTATATTAGGTATTAGAATAGTAAAGATAAGGACTATGAGGAAAGAGAAGAGAGTATTCATTGGAACAGAATACAGTAATTGTTTTTAAAGCCTCTTCTAATCATGGGTCTGATAGATCAGAAAAGCTATTTTCCTTAATTTGGTTTTATATGAGATTGGAAGCCATGCATTTTGCTGAACAAGGAACTAATGGTGTAAATGTTTTTCAAATCAGCTGCTGCTCATAAAATTATAGAATTGTCCCCTGACAGTTGAATTAAATGTTTATGGTCTGAAAACTCTATTTAAATTATTTGACATCTGCTTATTTTTAAAGGAAGATATGTATTTTCTTTACTGTAGTAGAGACAGTTTGTATTAATAATACAAAAGACAGAAAACCCAGCAGTCCCTTACAGCGGCCAGTGTAAAGGGAGACTAAAAGGTCACGGAAGAAAAACCCATTATAATGGAGTTCCATAGTCATCATAGAGAAAATGTAATGGGTCTATGCTGTTTCCTTCCTGATCCTTGTTGCAGGTATTCTAATTTTAACCTATAATTATACCTAATTGGGATTGCCTAGGGAAAGGCGTTAGACTGGAGCACACTTCACTTCAGCTAGCCTGTGCTGGCACTACAGCTCATAGAAGGCTGTTACAAGGCAGATGGCTTTACTCTTAAGTTACACTGGGGACTGGGCCTAGAATTAGGGAAGCACAAATCTGTTTTAAAACCACCTACTCCCTATCCTTTCCTGTACCTAGCACAGGAACTGAAGAACTGAGAGAATCTGGCTGAGGCAACAGTATTGGCTATTACATTATTGGAACCACTTTAAGGAGTTTAGATTTTTAATAAGATAACTTAATAGGATGCTCTTATGAAAGATATCCCCAGTGGCTAAAGAACTGTATTGTACTTGATACATTTTATTATTGGAAAACCTAATAAAATTTGAGAAACATAATTAAGAAACTCACTAGCAGTAAATGGTCTAATGACTGTTTGAACTATATTTAATTGGCTAATCAGATCAGATTACTTTTCATTACTATGTTTAGAGTTGTCCAGATGCCACAGACATACTTATGCACTATAACTGTAAGAAAATACTAATACATTAAAAATGAACTTTACCATTGCTATCCTTTGTTTCTAGTATTTGCAACAATTTTATAAATGTTTTCTCAATATGGCAATTAATTTTATATTCCCGATTCAAATAAAGATCCTAACAGTCTCCCAGTAAAAGATTATCTGATTCCTATAGTAGTATTTCTCCAGTACGACATAGAACAGTGGTGAGCAACCTGCGGCCCATAGCGGTAATCTGATTGCGGGCTGCAAGACATTTTGTTGACGTTGACCGTCCGCAGGCACTGCCCCCTGCAGCTTCCAGTGGCTGCGGTTCTCTGTTCCCGGCCAATAGGAGCTGTGGGAAGTGATGCCTACAGGCAAAGGGACTGAGAGCTGCGAGGATGGTGTCTGTGGATGGTCAATGTCAGCAAAATGACTCACGGCCTGCAATCAGATTACCCTGATGGGCCCCATTCGGCCCGTGGGCTGCAGATTGCCCACTGCTGATGTAGGATGATATGGTGATATGGTTGTATTCATATAATGGAAATTATTTTTTTTTTTCTTTGTGGAACCATATTCCATACTAACCTTTGGGTCAAATATTCAGGAAAAATGATCCTAAATATGTCAAGTTATACTAATAAGGAATAAAAGATTCTCTCAAGATTCTCTTTTTTTTTATGCCAAACAAATATGATCTTTACTTTGTCAAAACATTTTATCTTTGGACTGTACTCTCATACTTGTAATATGTTTAAAAGGAGAGAGAGAGGAAAAAAAGTTTGATTAAAATAAAAATGGGAGAACCTTTTAATCCCCCCCCCCTCCATTTTGCCTAGTAGATAATTCCTGTAGTGTATTTACTAAAGGAACACTGTATGTATTAACAATTTTCACAAGCAAAATCATGCTTGAAAATTTGATATTCTTTACATTGAGTGAAGGAAACCCATTAAAACAATCTTCAAAGACTTTGGGCTAGATTCTGATATCCTTATTCACCTTGAGCTATACCTTACTCTTCAAGTAGTTCTACTGAAATAAAGGCCAAGGCCCATGAACTGTTCTTGAGGAATAAGGTCTGTCTTATAAGAATGATAGTTACATTGTCAATTTTTAGGCCTCCCAAAAACCCATAATGTAAAAAGACTTTTAAGATTTCTTCAATTACAAATCTTGATATGATTTATCACCTTTCTAAATTGGGGACGTTTCCATATTCAGTACAACCCAAGCCATGCACTGCTGCTGTGGACAACAGCTTGGTTGTGCAGTTTTATGGTGGGTTGGTTTCTGACTCTGGTCATGTTTGCAAAGGAATAAAATCCTTATATATTTAAGTATGATAAGAATGTAGCTCAGTGTAAAATAAGTGCAACATACACCCTCGCAAATAGCAAATGTTAACGTTGTCCCATTGGACTCTGCATTGTAGAATCTATGACATCATGTTGTATGAATTCTATCTAATTTTTATTGCACATCAGGTTGTTCGGGTTTCACTATGGTCTTCCTTATTTAGGTCAGTGCAACAGCTTCAAGCCCTAGTACATTTCCAGAAAATGCACCAGGCTGTGGCTCTGGGGGTCGCTGTCTTCCCAGACATGGAGGCATCTCTAACAAAGGCTGTACATTATGAAACTCTGAGTGTGTTGGTGTCTCTGAATAGCTGATGTCTCATCACTGCCATTGTATTTCATCAGACTAAGTGATGCAGCTGGGATGCAATGTTGAAGGAAATAAATCTTTATTAAGTATGCTGAGAGTCCAGCTTACATGCTACGTCTCTAGAGTTGGTCTGTTAACAGCATCACCCCATCTTGCCTTCCTGAGACTCTGGTGTCACACCAAACTCGATCCTTCCTGAAAGTTGACCCTCTTTCTCTAGTTGCACTCATATTATAAGGAACCAGATTCACTAAAATCCCTGGAATTTAAGGTTGGGGCCACATGGAGTGTAGAGTTTTGGTGTCTTTGCTTCTCAAATTTCTCTTCTTACTGTAGCTCAGGGGTAGGCAACCTATGGTATGCGTGCTGAAGGTGGAACGCAAGCTGATTTTCAGTGGCACTCACACTGCCTGGGTCCTGGCCATCGGTCCAGAGGGCTCTGCATTTTAATTTAATTTTAAATGAAGCTTCTTAAACGTTTTAAAAACCTTATTTACTTTGCATACAACAATAGTTCAGTTATATATTATAGACTTATAGAAAGAGACCTTCTGAAAATGTGAAAATGTATTACTGGCACGCGAAACCTTAAATTAGAGTGAATAAATGAAGACTACTCGGCACACCACTTCTGAAAGGTTGCTGACCCCTGCTGTAGCTGAATATGTACTTCAGGAAGGAGGCTGCTTCAGAGAATGGGCAACTTAAGTGTTTTGTTTACAGCAACTGCACCACCCAGAGCTCAGCAGTCTCTTCCCTCTGCAAAGTGAAAACAGCGTCACTGAAGGAAGACTGCATTAAGTGGTGGTTTCACCTTAAACAAAATAGTGCTTTTCTCCTCAGTGGTGAGGGATCTGGTGGTTCCAACCATTTCCTGTCTCTCTGAATCAGAAGAGAACAGCAGGCTGAGAAGAATAGTCCTAGTGCCATGCATACTGAGTGACAAGAGATTATATAAATCCTACCCTTTTTCCAGATGGGGAGAGATTTTCAGGGAAGGCAAGCACTGTTCATGGTGTCTCTTTGGGGGCTACAGGGTAAGTAGAACTTAATCCTGTACTTTTTAAAATATTGCAAGTGCTTGTTTTCTGGCCTTTTTAACAACCTAGAATAAGACCACAGGTGGGGGAACTTTTTGCTTCCCTCCATGCTACCCCTCAGCATGGAAGGAGTACTACATAAACATCCAGAAAATCTCATCTCATTGTCCTTCAGATTCCTCCTTAAAACTCTCCTCTGCTGTGTTGTTTACAAAAAAAAAGTTGACAATGGTCACAGTAAACCAACAGCTTTTCATGTGTCATTGTTATCTTATGCTTCTCTGTGTGTATGTTGTTCATAGAAATGTAGGGCTGAAGGGACCTAGAGAAGTCTTCAAGTCCAGCCCCATGTGCTGTGGCAGGACCAAATAAACCTAAACCATCTCTGATGGATGTTTGTCCAATCTCTTCTTGAAACCTTCAAGAATTGGGATTCCATAACCTCCCTTGGAAGCCTATTCCATAGCTTAACTACCTTTTATAATTAGAAAGTTTTTCCTTATATCTAACCTAAATCCTCCTTGCTGCAGATAAAGCCCATTTTCTTGTCCTACCGTCAGTGAACACGAAGAACAATTGATCCCAGTCCTCTCTAAGAGCCATTAATATATTTGAAGACTGTTATGAGGTCCCTGCTCAGTCTTCTTTTCTCAAGACTAAGCATGCCCAGTTTTTTTAATCTTTCCTCATAGGTTTTCTAAACCTTTTTTTCCCCTTTCATTTTCATTGACTCTAGACTCTCTCCAATTTATCCACATTTTTCCTAAAGTGTGGCTCCCAGAATTGGACACAGGACTCCAACTGTGCCAAGAAGACTGGGACAGTTACCTCCCATGTCTTACATATGACACTCCTGTTAAGACACCCCAGAATGATACTAGCCTGTTTTGCAACTGCATCACATTGTTGATTCACATTCAGTTTATCCATTGTAACCCCAAGTCCTTTTCAGCAGAATGATCACCTAGCCAGTTTTCCCCCATTTTGTAATTGAGCATTTGATTTTTCCTTCCTAAATGAAGTACTTTATTATATTTTATCTTGTTGATTTCAGACCAATTATTTGATTTTTGTCAAGGTAGTTTTGAATTCTGATCCTGCTCTCCCAAATGCTTGCAACGCCTCCCAGTTTGGTGTCATCTGGCAAATTTTATAAGCTGTGACATAGTTCTGAGCCTGTATTGGTGGGTCCCGCGCTTCCAGGCGGATTCAATGGCCTCAGAAGCTCTCTAAGGCCCTCAATGTGACCTCCCTTTTTTTGTGTAGCGGCAGAAGGTTACAGCTTTATAGAGCTACTTTCATCACAGGCCAGTATGGGAGGTGGGAAGGGGGAATACCCCACAGTCTTTGTTGCTCCTTAGAGCTCAGTAGGTGCAGTCCTGCCTCCTGCCTAGGCCTAGGCCTGCTTCCCCTCTCAGGGGAGTAGAGCAAGGAGGTGGGGGGGGGACCCGGGCCCACCCTCTACTCCAGGTTTCAGCCCAGGGACCCTAATAGCAGTAGCTGTTGGTGGCTTCCTTTTCACCACTGGTGCTGCTTTGATTCCTGGGCCACTTTCCCATGGTCCCCTTTTCCTAGCTGTACCCTTACTTTAGGATTCAGCAATGCTTCCTCTCCTCCAGTTCCTTCCACCTGGGCTCTCTTAAGGGCACTGGAAGGAGAGCTTTTAAGTACTATGACTGGGACCTTGATTAGTCCCAGCTGTCTCCATTAGCCTAACGGCCTTAACTGACCCTTTGCTGGTTAATTGGAGTCAAGTGCCTGCATTAGCCTAACTACCTTAACTGGTTAATTGGCGTCAGATGTCTTGATTGTCCTGGAGTAGCCTTGTTTGGCTACCAGGGAACAGGGATCTGCTCATCCTGAGGCTGATATATTTGCCTTCCACTACTCTTTTATATCCTTCTGGTCTGAGTCCGTCACAAAGCATGCTCTCCATTCCATTATACAAGTCATTAATGAAATATTCACTAGAAAGGAACTCAGGACTGATCCCTATGGGAACCCACCAGCTATGCCTTCCCAGTTTGACAGTGAACCATTGATAACTACTCTTTGAGTATGGTCTTTCGACCAGTTGTGCACCCAAATTAGAGTAATTTCATCTAGACCACATTTCTCTGGATTGTTTATGAGAATGTCATGTGGGACTGTGTCAAAAGCCTTACTAAAATCAGTTTATCCCTCAGTTCTCGCTTGTCTTATACTTACCTAGGGTACAACTATACTACCTGCTGGATCGGTGGGTAGTGATCTATTTATCGTGGATCGATTGATTGGTTCTAGTATAGACGCGATAAATCAATCCCCGATCACTCTGCTGTCGACTCCTGTACTCCACCGTGGCGAGGGGTGGAAGCGGAGTAGACGGGGGAGTGGCGGCAGTCAACTTACACCATGAGGACACGAGGTAAGTCGACCTAAGATACGTCGACTTCAGCTACGCTATTCTCGTAACTGAAGTTGCGTATCTTAGGTCGATTCCCTCTCTCTTCTCCTCCCCCCCCCCCCAGTGTAGACCAGGCCCTAGTAAACTCTTCTGAGCATGGTAATTTCTTTTTTCATGTTTTTGACAGTGCTTAGCATAGTGGGACCCTGATCCATAATTGGGCTTACAGACCCCTTTTTTAGCATTTCTGTAAATCTAAAAAAATAAAATAAACACTACTTGCAAGAGAACATTTTTGTTACAAACACACTCATAGTTTTTCTTCATTGCAAAGTTAGCTTGAGGTACAATGCGAGTGTTGCACCTAATGTCACTCCCATCCACACACACATCTGTAGCCCAAGTTAAGTGGTTAACCTGTTAGGAACTATGGGTTGAAGCTCGGGTAATGCTGATGCCTGAGCTAGTGAGTGCAGTGGGGATGCAACTATGGCTTACTGGAGTGCTTGAAGGCCACACTGCCTTCCCAACATTTCCTCAGGGATGTTTGTGGTGTTGTCTTCTCCTGCCCTAGAACTGAAAGTTATCTCCAGCAGTACAAACACCAAATTTTGGTGTTCAGACCCTGCTTAGCATATGACTCTCTGCCATGTAGCACCTATGTAGCATCTGTTTATAGCTCTGCACTCTCACATGTCCAGTCAGATGGTGTCTGGTGAGGACGGATCATCCTCCTAGTGTGTGACTAGCTGGCCTGAGGCTGATACCAAAGTACTCGTGCAGTTGTGGTGTGATGCCATCAGGACTTATTTTGGATCCAGGACTTACAAAAATCTCTTAATGAATCTTTCTGAGGAAGAGATCCATTGGATTGTCCTACAGTGCCAAGAGAGGATAATATCTGTGAAAGGTCTTTACTTGCTAGGCAAAGAAACATAGCTCACAATCTAGTAAAAGTCCTGAGACCTCTCCATACTCCCACTAATTTGATAGGGGTCTGTAGAGAGCCCAAAGTACAGAGCCAGTCTACATCTTGGGCATCTCAAAGGCCCATGAGGAAGTTTGTGGGCAATGAGTGCAGAGTACCCGGAGTTCTGTTGTCCCAGGCCTGCTCCTCAAATAATTTTTAAGGCTTTTAAAAATAATAAATACGAAGTACTAGCCATTGTTTAGATGGGCAGTTATCCTGGAATCCAGCTTCAGCCTGCTGCCATCAACTCCCTCCATGCTACCAGGTCCTGCAGCCAATGACATTTGGTTGGGGGTTAGCCAGTACCTGGATGATGGATAGTGCAAAGGTCAGGTGTACCCAATGCATTCCATCCTTGTTCAGGCATGGTGGAGCAATGATTGTGCACTTTCCATACTTGTGGCATAGTACTGTACCTCTTGTGCACCTACCACCTTCGTGTGCATGACATACCTGGTAATATAGCTGGATTGCCAGTGGTATTCACTTTGAATAATTTGTTTTCTTCACTCTGGTTTTGTTTGTGCAAATACTTTGATAGCAGTAGAGAGGAATGGGGAACTTCACAACATGTATTTTATTGCAGTATCATCTTCACAATATACAGATGAGATTTTCATATAGGTACACGGATATAGAGCAACAATATGCTCAGATAGCTATCTCATTTTCCCTTTCCTTTGTTTCGTCCTTCTGTATGTGGTACCATATTCTCTTCAGTTGACCAAATGCACAGTCTACAATAACCCTGC
Source organism: Chrysemys picta bellii (assembly GCF_011386835.1). Classification (NCBI taxonomy): domain Eukaryota; kingdom Metazoa; phylum Chordata; order Testudines; family Emydidae; genus Chrysemys; species Chrysemys picta. The sequence continues at coordinate 116,267,492 of NC_088797.1, read as the reverse complement.
ACTTTCTCAGAATGTCCATGAACCTTCTTTAGCCAGATTATCTCTTGTTAGGGTAGTTTGTACAGGATTTTCCTAGAAGGATTGTTTGTGGACTGGTACTAAGTCAGTCAGGGAAAATAGTTTTTGGTACCAGTCCAGGAACTATCCTGTTACAGTAATTTATTCTAGTTAGTTTGAAGGAAAAACAAACCCAAGACCTAAGTTTTTACTCTCTTTGAATGTTAGAGTTGGAATATTATTGCTTTGGTCTCATCAACTTCTCTGAAAAGTGACTATTGAAGAATCCATCCACATCAGTCCCATTATTATTGAATTTAGTTGTTTTCTGTGGAAAGCGCTCTTGGTTTTTGCATTAACTGGAAAAAAATCAAAAGCAATGGATATATCCAAAAGACCAGATCCCTCTCATTTTTAGCATTTTCCATCTCAAATATGCAAGAAAATAACTTATTTAGGTGTTAAAATTTGTTCAATTGTTCCTATAAGTATGGACTATATATTAAAGGAGGTAGAGAGGTGGCATCTCTTCCCTCTGTCCTTATTGGGGAGAATAGAAATAGCCAAAATGAATATCTGCCCAAGAATGACATATCATTAGCCTATTGCCTTTCAAAGTCTCTCCTTTACTCTTTGCTCAAATATACCCTGGGCATGGGGTTGCCAGATTTGTATCTATATTATCTAACATTCTAAATGCACCCTATTGTAAGGTGGTTTCCCTCAGTAGCTCTGTATATACACTGGCCTAAATTACAATTGAAATCTATGCCATTTGGTTCCCTCTCCTTTTCTATACCTTAGGAGGCTACTCACACCCTTATGGAAAACTCCAATCTTTGCATCTACCTGGGGCATCCTTCAGTGCATTAAGATGATCACAGCATTCCATCTTACTAATTCTCTTTTTGTACCACTATGGAATAACCCATGCATCAGGATCAAGGCAACTCCATGCTTAAGAAAATTTGGATAGAAAAAGGTTTAATAAAAATTAAAGATCTAATACAGGATGATAGAGTGCATTCCTATATTTACCTATATAACAAATATCAGCTACCACTGTTTCAGAGTTCCTTCTTCCAGTGGCTATGCTCAAGGATTCATGCAAAGATAGGGGGCAATTGGTCTGTTTCAACATTCTCATCTCTAGAAAAACATGTTAAGAAATATGGAAACAGAAGCTTTGTAGGAATTATTTATAGGTGGCTTAATGCTTTGCGTTACCCTCTCAATCTCCAGCTCAAAGAAAAGTGGGAAAAAGATTTAGCCTTGCTATCACAACAGTATCCTGGGAGGACATCTGGCTTAATGTGAAAGATTCTTCAAGTTCTTTATTCTTATGATTCTTCCAGAACAAGATATCAAACAGATACTACTTAACTCTGTAATGTTTGTTTAAGCCTAGATTGGCAATGAACAGTGAATGTTGGAGATAGAATCAATCATATGCCAACCTTTCACACATCCACTATACCAAAATGAATGTTGTTCTAGAACAATATATTCAGTTCTCTCTCTCAAAATCTTTTAGGTGTTGCTATCTTTCCTTCCCTGACGTTGTGTATTTTACAGGTGCTGGATGGTATTACCAGTTAACATTAAGAATTTATGGATTGCAAAGAAAACAAAAGAAATTGTATTTTTCAATTCACAGCATACACGTACTGTAGTACAATCTCTTTATCATGAAAGGTGAACTTACAAATGTATAATTATGTATAAAAATAACTGCGTTCAAAAATAAAACAATCTAAAACTTTAGAGCCTACAAGTCCACTCAATCCTACTTCTTGGTCAGCCAATCATTCAGACAAACCAGGTTGCTTACAATTTGCAGGATATAATGCTGCCTGCTTCTTGTTTACAATCTCACCTGAAAGTGAGAACATGTGTTCACATGGCACTGTTGTAGCTGGTGGTGCAAGATATTTACGTGCCAGATGCACTAAAGATGTATTTGTCCCTTCATGCTTCAGCCACCATTCCAGAGGATATGCTTGCATGCTGATAACGATCCAAAGCAGTGTGGACTGACGCATGTTCATTTTCATCATCTGAGTCAGATGCCACCAGCAGAAGGTTGATTTTCTTTTTTGGTGGTTTGTGTTTTGTAGTTTCCACATCAGACTGTTGCTCTTTTAAGACTTCTAAAAGCATGTTCCACACTTCGTCCCTCTCAGATTTTGGAAGGCACTTCAGATTCTTAAACATTGGGTCGAGTGCTGTAGCTATTTTTAGAAATTTCACATTGGTACTTTCTTTGCATTTTGTCAAATCTGCTGTGAAAGTGTTCTTAAAATGAACATGTGCTGGGTCATCATCTGAGACTGTTCTAACATGAAATATATGCAGAATGCGGGTAAAACAGAGTAGGAGACGTACAGTTCTCCCCCCAAGAAGTACAGTCACAAATTTAATGCATTATTTTTTTAACAAGCATCATCAGCATGGAAGCATGTCCTCTGGAATGATGGCTGCAGCATGAAGGGGCATACAAATGTTTAGCATATCTCGCATGTAAATACTTTGCAACGCCGGCTACAAAAGTGCCATGCGAATGCCTGTTCTTACTTTCAGGTGACGTAAATAATAAGTTGGCAGCAGTATCTTCCATCAATGTAAACAAACTTGTTTGTCTTAGTGATTGGCAGAATAAGAAGTAGGACTGAGTGGACTTTTAGGCTGTAAAGTTTTACACTGTTTTGTTTTTGAGTGCAGTTATGTAACAAAAAATCTGCATTTGTAAGTTACACTTTCATGCTAAAGAGATCACACTTCAGTACTTGTATGAGGTGAATTGAAAAATACAATTTCTTTTGTGTATCATTTTTACAGTGCATATATTTATAATTAAAAAATATAAAGTGAACACTGCACTTTGTATTCTAGATTGTAATTGAAATCAATATTGAAAATGTAGAAAAACATTAAAATATTTAATAAATTTCAATTGGTATTCTATGATAAGTGCGATTAATTGCGATTAATTTTTTTGAGTTAATCGCGTGAGTTAACTGCAATTAATAGACAGCCCTATATTTTTTTTAAAATGCCCTGTGGATTTTCCATATGCAGGAAAAATAAATAGAGGCGGCAGCCATATGAAAAAATGGAGAGTAATACATAAGGCTCCAACACTGTGGTGCCATGTAGAAATGGGTGAGAGAGTTGCTTAGCAAGTCCCACATGGTGGGCTCATCACCACGAAAGCTTGACTTCCTGCTGATTTAAGATGTGATGACCTAGAAGGGGTTATGACTGCCCAGATGCTATTGGGTTAACACGCAAGAAGGACATCTCTTAACTGTTACCATTTTAAAAAGCAACAGCGTCTGCTTAAAGTAAATCTGCCATTTTATAAGCATCCAGTATAAAGAATGCAGGGTGGGCAAATGCACCACTGTATTCTGAACAAGCTGAAAGTGACAGGCACTGCTGGAAGCCCTGTTATGGGAGAATTACAGTAATAGAGCTCTGTGGTCACCAGTGCATGTGTTGCTGTTGAAAGGTTGTGACTGGATAAGTAAAGCAACTTTCTGCACAAATAGCACAGCTGGAAAAACACTTTCATACCATGCCGAACACATTCTTTCTATAGAAATTATACCAAAGGTCTTCATCTAGAGGAAAAGAGAGCATCCTGCCACAACGTGTACATATCAGCAAACTTGTTTGCCTGTGGTGGGGATGAGGTAGCTCTGGTGTACACAGCTGACAATATTGACAAGCATTCTTACAAAATAGAGACTGAATTTACATGGTCTGTGAGGTGAGCTAGTTGCATTTTATCAGAGTACTGATGGTACTGTACCCCATGGTCCCCAAAACCATTGAGAAGTCCAGCAGGACCAAAATGGCAATCCAACTGTGATGCAAATTGCCTCCTGGTTTTCGGATCATGATGCAGGAAAACATTTGTATTCAAGCCCACTTGGAATTAAATAGCAACCAAACAATTTCTCAGTCACACACCCTGCCTCCCCCCGCAAAAAAGAAAAGAAAAAGGTAATTGGCGAAGATTCCTTGTTAATTGTTATGCATTAGAAGCGTTCTTGAAGAAAACGCTAGTTTGAGGGTGGTTGCTTTGTTCCCAAGTAAATAGTTTATTATGCGTGTCACAAATAATGCCACATGCATATGACTTGCTTTAAATAGTTAAGTCCCATAATAGAGAGGATGGTAAAAAGCGGCTTGAGGGAGCCCAAAGCAAAATAATTTTTAAAAACATCCTTACCAGAATCCTGTCAAGGCAACTTGGATGAAAGAGTTTCCAGATTCCTGATGGACCTTCATGCTAATGGGCCTGGAGACACTAGTCCAGACCTTATATAAATAAACTAGAAAATATAAAGGAATTTCTATAACTTTTGTGGGCTAGAGAATTTTTTGTCTTTCTAGATCTCCAGAGAGAGACTGTGTACCTGAAAGGATATTTTAAAATGTCTCAAGTTCATTGCGATACAGAATATTTTTTATTGTACACATTTTGATAATGAAATAATTTGGGGATGTATTTGAGAATTTTAAAAAACCTTATTTATAGTTTATAAATAGTGTAGTCAAAATACGCTATATAAAAATTGTGTATTTTGACTCCAGTAAGATGACATGAAAAACAAGAAGCAGCTAATAACTACAAAACCTTTGTTGGGATAGTAGGATTAGCTAAATTTATTCCTACTGTTCATATGAACAATAGAGCTCAGAAGCCTATATTGAACAAGTCAATATTTTTGTTTTCCTAGTAGTCCCTAAGGAACAGATTAAGGTCCAAGACTATAGAAGCTGTTTTCTCATTAGGTGGAAATTGATTTGAGGACTTGAACTACAGAAGCAGATTGCCACTTTGGCAGTTCATTAAACTCTTCAATAAATAGAAATTTGATTCTTTCTCTCATGTTGTATGTTTGAGTAAATTACTATTTTAAACATATAGAATTTTTTTCTACCTTGAGTGTAACGTAATTGATTTCCAATTCAGTCTTAGAAGGTAAAAATCTCCTCCTTTCCCATAGACTGAGTGATCCATTATAAGGATAGAAGGAAAATTCAATTAAAAAAAAAAAACAAAAAAAATTCACACACAAAGTAATAAATGGGTATTTCTTAACTTTTTACAGCTACCATGCGATGTTTCAGACAAAATGCATATATTGTATTTTTTGAAGTTTCCATAGCATAGATATACTTTCTTTCCAACAATGTTGGTAGTTTATAGTATTTGTATTTACTTGGGAAAACAAGACCCATATGTGGCATTTGTCAGCACTCCCTTTATGACCCATATTACTAAGTCTGGGTAAGGAAATAGGACAAACTATTCTACCATGCAAAAGCATCTGCTCTTTAAGTGATTTTACAATAAAAATCCATGTTAATTGTATCTCTTTGTTGTTGTTTGTTTAATTATAAATTCGTCACATATACAGTCTGATACCTAAGTTGTATTCATGGCTTTAGATTTAGATTAGTAAAATGTAATGGTTTAAGAAAGTTATTATGCATGAGATTTTTTTAATTGTTGATCATGGGAATGAGATTGTAGGGTTCATGTACTTCTAAGCTTTGAGTGTTGAACTTCATATTTGTTCTTTTAAAAACCATTTTCTCACATAATCATTTTACTGTTATGTACAGTGAGATTTATGTATTGAACACATTAATTGAATGTAATTGTTTTTTTTATGATCTGACTTTATAAATTGAAGTCTGGTTTAGAATAACTAGTGCATCATTTGTTTTTCTTAAATATGTTAACTACTAATTTTCACTATTACTGGTTTGTGTATTTTGTTCAGTGTTTGCCACTTGGTGTCAGTGTTTACCACTATATTTCTGAGCCACAGTGGTAAAACAAATAAAAGATGTAAATGTACTTTAGTTATCTGACTCTGGGCCTTGACTCAGCAAATCACCTAATACATGCTGAACTTTAAGCATGGAAGGCCTTCTCTAATCAATTAAGCACTTAAACATTGGTTTAACTTTAAGCACCTGAGTAGTCCCATTAATTTCTGTCTTAAAGTTAAGAATATTCTGAAGTGCTTTGCTGAAACAGAGTCCAGGTGAGGTTAAACGTCTATTAGAGTATGTGTACTAATGCATAAAATATAATTTATTAGAATTGTTCGCATTTTCATTAGAACCTATGCCAATACCGTTAATCTTTTCTGGCCACAAAGTAAAAGGAAAGATAGTAATTGAGCTTGTACAGCATTTAAGAAATAGAGTGTAATTTGTGTACAAGCAATCATGATCCTTTTGTTATTTAGGAAGTTAAGTTGACAATTTATGTGCAGCTGAGGACAACATACAGATGATGTTTTCCTGGCAATTGTGTGTGAATTTCTAGTCCTAATGTGTCTTTCAATAACCTATACACTTTCTCAGTTTTTCCATAGAGGATAATATAATATGTATAGATCATTTACTTGTAATAATTATCTCTATAAAATATCAAGGCGGTTATTTTAAGGGGAAAAGTTCATATTAATTTTGGGCAGAGTTGAAGTTAGATTGACGGGGTGCAGAGGCATCACCTCGTTCCCAGTACACAATGAGTTAACTCCAGTTTCCTTTTTCTTTCTCCTTTGGCATGTGTTAAAGAGAAGGGCTGTAAGAAGGCTGCGGGAGAGACAGAGGGATGGGAATGTCTGTGGATTGGGCAGTCTTTTATTTTTCATGAAATCATAGATTCATAGGGTTGGACGGGACTGCAAGGGTTATCTAGTCTAACCCCCTGCCGAGATACAGGATTTGTTGTGTCTAAATCATCCAAGACAGAGGGCTGTCCATCCTCCTTTTGAAAACCTCTAGCGAAGGAGCTTCCACAACCTCCCTAGGCAGTCTGTTCCATTGTCCTATTGTTCTTACCGTTAGGAAGTTTTTCCTGAGATTGAATCTAAATCTGCTATGCTGTAGTTTGAACCCGTTGCCTTTTGTCCTGCCTTCTTTGGCAAGGGGGGTTTGTGTGTTGTTTGTACTACCATGTTAGGGACTGAAAAATAACCTTTTTTTCTCCTTGTCAATACATCCTTCCCCACTTGGCAAACATTTACTTTGTTGTGTTTTTAGTGCGGCACTACTCTTTTTATCTTTGTTTATTCCTTTGTCTGAGAAACAACATCAACAGGAATGAATGGCTCTGGGAACAGTACTACAGTAGATAGTGGAGTTCACATATGTTATATTCTTGTGATCCCAGCAAAACTGCTTTGCTTTTTAAAATGTATTAGAAAACCAGTTGTGGATTTCAAGTATACATTTAAAATTGATGCTTAGACTCTATAGAACATTTCTCATTAGATTGTAATAATTTTATGGTCCATACGAATTTGGGCCTAAACCAATTGACATTCTTCCTTTGATATTAGTTGTGTGAATTGTTTTGACAACTCAGCTGAAAAGATGTAAGTACTTAAGCAGTAAAATAAAATTTACCAATCCACAAACAACAAAAAACCCAGAATAGACTTTTGATGCTAAGTGCATGATTTAGGTATTTATAATATAGAGGTTAAATGGGCATAAGCCATTGAAATCTCACTTACACTTCAGCTGGTGTATACAGGTCAGACTAGATAATCATAATGATTCCCTCTTGCCTTAAATATGTATGAATCCAGTCTATTTCCTTGGGACAGAATGTTCCCAGGGAACATGCTGTTATAGAATTATTTCAGTCTTAACATTGTACCTGGATACCCACTGAATTTCAACACATGATTTTTGCTTAATATCACAACTAAAAAGATATACATAGCAGATTATTGATGACGTTGTAATGATGGAGTCAGTACAAGATGAAGTCTTTATGTAAGGCTTGAACCCCAAAACCTCTCATTTAGATGTAACAAGGTTATTGACTGAGCCATTCTGACACTTAGGTACTAGAGCAGAAAAGACACTGCAGTCTTGCAAGAGTTATTTCCTCTGCTATAAAAGCATATTCTTGTCATTGTATGTTTAATCTATATGTATAGTTATTGATTATAGTGGCACCAGGTAGCAGTTCTATTATAAACCACAGTTTATAACTTAGCTGGAAAAAATTGGCTTCAGGCTGAAACTTGACATACAGGGCACCAGCCTGAGAGCAATTTCTTAAAACACCTTTTCAAAAACCATCCATTCAGCCATTTTGGGGGTTGTACCAGCAAAACAACACACAGTTGTTGTACAGCTTTCAAAATCACAGCATATCATCTCTTTGATTTGTAAATGTTTAGGTACAGGAAAGAGTGATTACTTGTTCATGTAAGGGGAAAGCTCCTCACATGTTAAGTGTGGAGTTAAGTTATTCAGCCAAAATGTTGATTGCATCATGTGCAATGAGAGGTTGCTTTCTTCTGACACCTAGGCTTGGTCTACACTACCCCCCTAATTCGAACTAAGGTACGCAACTTCAGCTACATGAATAACGTAGCTGAAGTCGAAGTACCTTAGTTCCAACTTACCTTGGTCCACACTCGGCAGGCAGGCTCCCCCGTCGACTCCGCGGTACTCCTCTCGCCGAGCTGGAGTACCGCAGTCGACGGCGAGCACTTCCGGGTTCGACTTATCGCGTCCAGACTAGACGCGATAAGTCGAACCCAGAAGTTCGATTGCCAGCCGCCGAACTAGCGGGTAAGTGTAGCCAAGGCCCTAGAGTAAGAATAACACAAATATTTACATATAAACCAACATTTCTGTGAGCCAACTCCTTAATGTACATATTAGATTTTCAAAAATTTGTAGCTTTGTATATTTGAGTATGGTAGATAGGATGGTTCTGTCACGCAAGGGAGTCCAAATCCCAGCCAGGAGAAGTGAGGCAGCACAATGCATGGGAGGAGCTGGTGGGAGTGGAGGACCCCATCCTGGATGCATGCTTGTATAAACCAAACTTATCACGAGATAAAGCCCTGAAATTTTGACATGCGTTTCTCTGCTTGTACAATAGCATGTAGAATTTTTTGTCATGGCTTAATAGAAGTAATTAAAAATGACAGGCTCAATGTCTTTGTTATCCAAACTTTTGTTCATATTTGTAATTGGATAAGTTTCCTAACTCTAATTAGAATTGAATGACTAATCCTTTTTTCTAGATTTTTATCACAACTATACTTTGCTCATTAAATTAGAGTATCAAAACATCTTAAAGTGAAAGAAAAGGAAGAATCCAAAGAATTGTTAGAATCAATATTATTCAAATGTTTGAGGATAGCATTCTTAAAAGCAAAGTTGTTTTCTGATGTTAAAAGTAGGTGGAGTTGGAAGATATTTTTCTCTAGTGCCATAATGATCTTTACTTAATTTCTTAATCAATAAAACCCCTGTTACCTGCAACTATTAGGGACACAGAAAATGTTATAATGGAGGGCAGTCCCTGAATACTGACTTCAAAGCATGCTTCCTAACACTAATGCACCGAATTCCTGGAGTGTCAGCCAGCTTTGGAGAAGGTAGCCATTGGTCTAGCCAGACCTCTTATCAAGAATTCTCAGGAGTCTTGTCCAGGTTCTGGGTAACTGAGGTTCTGTTCCATAACCAAATGAAAACCATTGAAATAAAACTAACATTAACATTCATTATATTTTTCTGGTATAATAGACTACTTTAAGTTGTCTTTTTCAAGGAATTCTTAGAACTCTCAGTTAACTAAATACCCCCTCTAACTAACTTTAAGTCTTAACACACTGGTGAACCTCCAGTTGTATGTCACTTTGGATGCAGACCAATTTTTAGTGAGCCAACACTCTGTTCCTCTAGCACAGCCGGCTCCAGGCACCAGGCAACCAAGCACATGCTTGGGGCGGCACCTGGTAAGGGGCGGCCAATCTTGGGGTGGCGGGGGGGCAGCGCAGTGCGGCATTCCATGGGGGGGAGGGGCGCTCCAGCGGCGCTCGGCGGGGGGCGCGGCACTCAGGGGGGGTTCTGGTGGCGTGGCGCTCGGCGGGGGGGCGGCACTCTGGGGGGGGGGGGGTTCCCAGCGGCGCAGTGTGGCGCTCAGCGGGGGGGGGAGGGCGGGTTCCGGCGGTGCTTGGAGGGGGGGCGGCGCAGGGCGCGGCGCTCAGGGCAGGGGGGGGTTCCGGCGGGGCGGGGGGCTCGGCGGGGCGGCGCTTTTTTTTGCTGCTTGGGGCAGCAAAAAAGTTAGAGCCAGCCCTGTCCCCTAGAAAGTGAGAGAACTACACCAGACCACCCTTAGCAGCCTTCGCCCTAGGGTTCAGTAATTTCTTATGGCTTGGAATAAAGCTTTATCTCCCAACTGTCCAAGTTGGAGAGACTTATCACCTTCCTCAGTTTCAGCATCAAAGTGGTTTAATAATTTAACTGTCCTGGAATATCTATCTGCCATCACTTTTTACAACAAAAGTTGTATTGCGTGACTGATGACACCAAAACCAGAATAGGATATCTAGGATCACCAAATAATTCATTGTTCCCTAAACAAAAAGAAACACCAGTCACTCAGTGTGGACAATAACTGACGTAAGGTGAATAGTGCAAACTGTGCCACCTTTCTAGCAAAGCCCTAAACATACTTAGTCTTGAAACATTAAAATTTTAAAGTTTCCTCTTGCCTATAGAACATAAAATCTTTAAAAAAATATATAATCTCATGTCTGTGATTATAAACATCTTTTCCTGTGAGTGGTTTTAAAATACTTGTCATTCAACAACAAATTTCTCTTGCAATAAACAGCTACCAAATGTTAGAATAAAGTGTTTTTTTTTCCTGCTAAAACAGTAGATTTCTGAGTGTTGCTTTTGGCAGCTCTATAGAAGAATCTATAAAATATTTTATATTCAACTCTGTTTTTTTCATAAAGCACTCTGTGCTGCATTTTCCTCTCAAAAACATGTGCACTATGGCACTGGCAAACACTACATTTGTTTCCCCAGATGTAACATAGTATAATATATACTGTAACATAATGTACTGAAGTGTTATGTACCTTGATATAAAATTACCCAGGTTAGATCAAATAGCAGTATGATTTTTCTCCATGGTAATGTATAGTATACCCTTTGCTACCCTTTTATGACTAATCAGCATCTGAAAATTTGGTATGTCTTCCTTTCATTTTGTGATTCATACGGTATCTTTTCTGAGTCTGAGTCGAATGCAGAAATCTACCTTTTATTACTTGAGCAAATATAACATTTTTAATGTCAGTGGCTTGCCTTGTTATCTAAATTATGCCTCAAGCTGCTGTTAAACATAAAAATCAGCGTACTGTCAAAATGAGCAATCTTGACATCTATAATTAAACCATTCTAATTTCTACATTGTAGAGCTTTTAATACCTTTGCCTAACAGACTATACAACTTACATATGTTTGTTTGTAAAACAGGCCCTGATTGTTCTTTGAACGTTCCTTCCATGGAGTCTTACTGGATTCTACCAAATGTAAAGCCATTCAGTCCTTCTGTAGGTCGGGCTTCCCATAAAGCAGTTCTACATGGAAAATTTATGTGGGTGATTGGTGGATATACCTTTAACTACAGTTCATTCCAAATGGTATTAAAGTAAGTGATTCCCTCTTTGTTATTCTTTGTGGAATTGATCTTTGCTAGGTAAATAACATTCCATTGAATTACTATCCTTCATTTTCATGAAAGCCTTATCAATCTATTTTAAAGGAATCTTATTAATTAAAATTTTCTGTGTTCTAGTCATATTTTTTTAATGGCTGAGAATTAAAACAATGTAAACAATATTAGTTCATGACACTGGCACTTTTTTATAACAGTTGCTGTTACTCTTTTGGGCTCTAAAATATTTAAGATATTTGCAGTGTGACAAAATACTTTCATTTGAATGTATTGTTTGTAAATATACCTAGAATGCTTTTTGCAATGTTAGTTATATTAAAATAGACATATTATAATTAATGTTAATGTGAATTTACTTGCTATTTTATTATTTATATAGCTTTCCAAAGTTCTCTAAGAAAGATAGGTTGCTGCCCTGAAGAGCTTACAATCTAAATAAAAAAAAAAATCAGACGTGGGGTGGGGTAATATATATAACATTAGCTATGTTTTATATACCTTCTTTCCCAGTTCTGTCTTCCTGTTCTCTTTATCCCCTTTCCCTTCTTAGCAGACTTCATTATGTTAAGTCCTGAATGCCCTCAACTCCTATTAAAGTTAATAGGAATTAAGGTCAACCCCACAGGAAGTGCTCAGCACTTCATAGGATTGAACCAATACTACTTGGGCTAAGAGGTAGTGGTTTACTACATGAGGATGTTAATGTGAAAAAAAGGAGTTAGCCAATCAAAAATTTTAGTAAGACCAATTTTGCCAACTGTTGTGATTTTATTTCAAGTCTTGTGATATTTGATATTTTTCTTAAAACACCAACTTTTGGAGTCAAGTGATTATGTGAGAAATTTGGCTTTTATTAAAAAAATACATTTCTGGCCCCCCTGGTTGCAGGGACAACCTCCCTCAGATCCAGCCTATTGGCCATATTGGATACCCTAGTCACAATACCCTCCCCTCGAAACCCACACTTGCCGCAAGGGCTCCTTTGCCTGCCTCACTCTTAAGAGATCCTTCTGGCAGGTGTTCGGGTCTGGTGGTGGAGGAGGAACTCTTTTTTTTTTTTTTTTAGTCCAGTACCAGCAGTGCTGCCATCTAGCAAGATTTCCCTCTTCATCTCTGGATGAGGCGATGATTACAGCATCCCTTTCCCCACTGGATGACTTTAGAAAATTTCAGGAACTGTTGTGGATTGTCAGAGGGGAACTCCAAATTCCCCTGGAAGAAATTCAAGACTTCCCCAACACAAGTTGCTAGATATATCCTTCACACCTTGAGACTGGTGAGAATTTCATTACCAATTAAAAAAGCTATTCTGGAGCCTTCTAGCACAGTGTGGCACAGCTACCCCTAAAGGGGCTGAAAAGTGCTACTATGTTCCTGCCAAGAGTTCTGAGTTCCTTTTATCTCACCCTCCTCCAAACTTTTTAGTAGTGCAAGCTGAGACTGAATGGGCCAAACAACAACATCCTCAATCCACACCAGCTGATGAAGAGGGCAAACATCTGGACCTTTCGAGAGACAAGGTATTTTCTTCTTCTAGCCTGCAATTCAGGACAGTTAATTATTAGGCATTACTAGCCAAATATGGCTTCCTGAATTACAGTAAATTCAAGGAATTTACTGATAGCCCACCACAGCACATCAGGCTCATTTCCAGGGCATATTTGAAGAAGAGAAGCTGGTGGCCAGAACAGCTCTCCAATCGGCGGTGGATGCAGCAGATGCCTTCTTCAGGGCCATGTCTATGGCCATAGTCATGTGTAGGGAGTCTTGGCTCTATTCTTATGGTTTCCCTAGGGAGGTACAGAACACTATTGAAGACCTCCCTTTCAATGAATCCCAGCTTTTTAACCAGATGATGGATGAATTGCTGCATACACTCAAGGATTCCAGGGCCACCCTTCGCACGCTGGGCATCTACACTCCTGCCCTGAAGTGAAAATTCCACTGCCAACCACTCACTCAATGCTATAGATCTCCTCAATTCTACTCTGAGACTTTAAGAGTCTCTGAGGAAACATCAAAAGAGACAGAGGTCTTGCCTCCCAGGGTCCCCCCTCACAGGCTTCAATGTCACAGCTGCAACCTCCGGCCAAGAAGAATTTCTGATGCACGCCTGAGAGCTGCCAACCACTATGTCTACCACCTCAGAACCCTCCTACTCCCTTTGGGGGTCATTTAGCACTCTTTTTTGCCATGCTAGGAATACAATAACAATGGACAGATGGGTGTTGAACATCATCCACCATGGCTATACGATCGAGTTTATCATGCTAACTCTTCTAAGGGCCCCCTGCCTGACCCCTTCAGGGACCACTCGCACAACAGCATTCTCACTCAGGAGGTGAACTCCTTCTTTCAAAGGGGAGCAATAGAACATGTTCCCCCAGAATATCAGGGAACAGGATTCTACTTAACTTACTTCCTGTTACCTAAGAAGAAAGAGGTGGACCAGTCCTCAATCTCTGGCACCTCAGTTGCTTCATCCACAAGCTCAAGTTGCATAGGGTCACACTAATAGTGATAATTCCATCCCTAGAGAAGGGCATGTCGTATACGGCTCTCGATATGAAGGATGCTCACTTTCACGATGCTTATCTGCCCCACAGACATTTCCTGAGAATCACAGTGGGTACCCACAATTTCCAGTACAGAATGCTCTCATTTGGGATAGCCACCATGCCCAGAGTATTCATCAAAGTTATTTCCGTCATAGTGGCTTATGTCAGATGTTATGGTGTCTTCATGTTTCCATATCTTGATGACTGGCTCCTATTCGTAGGGCCAGGCAAGAATCCCAGGTGTCAACCTCCATGTTACTCAACCTTCTTTCTTCCCTCAGAGTCAGCATCAATGTCCAGAAATCTATCGTAGACCCCACACAGTCTTTGGACTTCATAGAAGCTACCATAAGTTTGGTCACAGTATGAGCTTACTTACCAGCAGACGGGGTCCAGGCAATGAGCAACATCATAACTCACATCATGAACTATCCATATGTACCAGCCAGAACTTGTCTGTCCCTCCTCAGCCACTTGGCTTCATGTACCTACGTGATCCCCTTTGCACGACTCCACCTTTGCTGCTTCCAGACATGGCTCCAGTCTGTTTACTTGCTGAACCACCATTCCATGGTTTCCATGCTGATAGTCCCTGACAAGGTGCTATCATCCCTCTAATGGTGGACAGACGCACGTCACATATGTTTAGAGGTTCCTTTTCTTACTTTCTCCCCAGACAAGATGATTATCGCTGATGAATCTTTGGTGGGCTGGGGGAAGGAGTGGAGTTCACCTCAACAGCCACCTGGCTCAAGGAGCATGGACTCCCGGAGAATCCAGGATGCACATAAACATCCTGGAACTTTGAGCTGTGAGAAAAACATGCCAGTCGTTTCGTCCCTTCATCCGCTTGCATCATGTTCTTATCATGTCTGATGTTGTAGGGGCACAGTGGTCCCTTCTCCTCTGGCTCGGAGGGAGGCCACCCCGCGTCAGTATGTCACCAGGATCATGGCCTACTGTTGGAGGAATTAGCAGAGTGGGTGCAGTGTCCGGCCTTTGTGACAGGGTTAAGTCCAAATGGTCAAGAGGCCCTAGGCAGGGTAGAGCTGATAAGCAGTCTATAACACTAACCCTTAGGCAGGGGAGTGGCAAGCACTTGCCACGTGGCCTATGGCGGGGACACTGCTACCCCAGGGGTGTGGTGGCAGGGGTAGGGGAACGCAGGCCTGCCCGACTCCACTGCATTCCAGCCCAGGACCCTAACAGTGGCAGGGTGTCCCGCTGCCGGGTCAGCGGGGATCCTCTCACAACATGCTGGCTGGCTGTTAAGCCACAGCACCGTCAAACTAAACCCCTGGGCTACTTCCTACCAGAGTTCCAGATCCAGCTCTGTAGTCTCCAGTTTGTCAGGGTATTCGGCCACTAGCAGTCCCAACAGCTCCAGCTACTCCTTAACCTCAGCTTCTCTAGGTCCAGGCCGCCATCTGGCTCGGCTGCAGGGTCTGCGGGCAGTAGCAAGCAGGACATGTCTGTCTCCTTCTCTGGTTCAGCCTCCCTGGGCTGGGAGCTCCACCTTTTGTACTTCCTGCACCGCCTCTCAACTTCTGGTGGGAGGGCCGGGCCCGGTTGGACACTGCCCAGTGGGCGGAGAGACTGGTCCCTCCTCCTCTGGCTAGGAGGGAGGCCACACCACCTCACTACATCTGACAACACCACCACTGTTTTTTACATCAACAAACAGGGAGGGACGAGTTCATCCGCATTAAGCGCAGAGGTGATCAATCTCTGGAATTGTTACATTAACCACCAAATACTCTTGTCTGCAGCCTATGTACCTGGGACACAGAAGGTATTCTCAGACTCGCTCAGCAGACATTTTGTGCTCAACCAGGAGTGGGAACTTCACAATTTGGTAGTACATGACATTTTCACTCAGTGGGGGATTTCTGCCAGAAATCTGTTCACTTTGCAAGTGATCAGCAAATGCAAAACATACTGCTCCAGGGGAGCCCTCAGCCACCAGAGGTTGATGCCCTCCTACACCCATGGTAGGACCAACTCAACTGTGTCTTTCTTCCGCTACCGCTTTACCTTGAGTACTGTACAAGATTCGATGAGACAGAGTGACGGTGGTGGAAGGAGGAAGTGCATGAAAAAGCAAGATTAAAGTACTAAGAGAAACAATGTGAGTTTCTAGGACTAAAGTAAAATACTGTGGGCCAAATTCTGCTGTGAGTTACCTCAGTATTTATTGGAAATAATTAAAGTCGATAGGATTACTCTCCGTTTGTGCATGCATCACTCAGAGAAGAATTTGTCCCTTTTGTTTTTTCAGTACTGGTGCTTAATATGTTTAAATTAGAATATTTGTGTCATGTAATATTTTGTAATTCAGTTTTATCAAGAATGACTTATAATTTTACACATGCAGCCTTGTGATCAAACGTCTCACATTCCAGATGCTAGTTCCTTTTGATGCTGATGTTTGCTTGAAATAATAAGAGGATTTTGGAAGTGATTTCTCTGCTGTTTTCACAGGCAGGAAGGAAGGGACTACTTAACAACTGGTGGGAGTGCTAATTAGAATCAAATTATAACTTTGTTCACCTGTCTTGGCAAGAGATATATGCTTAAAACAATGATTCAGGGTTTCTCGAAATAAATGAAAGCTCTTTGACCAAGAAAGAGGAATTTTCTTGGCAAAATCAGTATATTAAGGGAATTTGGAAAATTCAATAAAAATATAGTATACGTATAGCAATGGTCATCCCAAAACATTTTACAAACTATAGGCCCGATACTCCAGTGTGCTGTGACTGTTTTGTACTGCTCTGTTGGCACAAAGTAGGCCTAAAGCTGGTCTTTTAGCATCTGGTACAATTTTATATAGTCGCTATTAGGAGAGAAGCTGGAAAGCAAAGTGGCTTGAAGCTGCTTTTGCCCCAAGCGTCTCCCTCCTTCCCCACAGTTTATTGGCCGGACCATAGAATCTGACATGATATATACAAAGTAATTGCTTCACTCCATTCCTAAAATACCTCTAAGGCAGAATACCCTAGCTATTTAACAGTGCACATCAGCACTGCACATCAGTTTTAGATTTCATTAATGGTAAAATGAGGAAAGGAACTATGACTTCAGGTAACTTTCCTTTTGGATAGAAGCAAAGAATGAAGTCTCATTGCACCTTCGTTTTTGAAAGACATGCTGTATGTTTTAAACCATATGTTAACTATTGTAATAATACTGTAAACATACTATTGTAACAATACTATGCCACTATTAAACATATTTGTATGCATTAATGAACAGGATATGAATCATGAAATACAGAGTTGGCCAAATGGATCCTTGTAATCATAATTTTATTTGATATATGCCTATAAAGTGACATTTTCCTGATTTTCACAATTCCATACTAGAATATTGAAGCCCAGAGCAAGAAAAAACATTCAGAAAAATAGGGATTTTATGTCTAGTATGTATAATGCAAGAAAATGACGTGTCCAGAAATGTCCAAACCCAGCATTTTGTTCTAGATAATAAAATGTTTACTTCTCTGTTTATCTTTTAGCTATAATTTAGACAGCAACATATGGAATGTAGTACCTGTATCAAAAGGACCTCTCCAGAGATATGGACACAGTCTTGCTTTATATCAGGTTGGGATAATTTTAATATTTTAATTCATTCTTTCATGTGCAATGTTAATGATCATATATTGTGCAAATGGCAGTCTGAAGCTGAAAATGTGATTAGCCATAAATTTTAAACTGTGAGGATAATCTCGTTTCTAGGTTTACACTTGTGCCATAAGCTTCTTCAGTCCTGACTTAGAAAGATTGTTGTACCATTTCTTAATGTTGATGGTAACTCAGTTTTCAAGCTGACCCTAAACTCTGAAAACTGAGACTGAGTAAAATAGTGCAGAATAGGAGCGTATGGTTTTGTGTAATTTGAACTGTTGACGTCAGAAGTACATTTTTTTGTTAATTTACTTATTTCAATTTCACTGTCGTCTTGCTAGCACATGCAGGGCCATAGCTGTATTACAAAAATAAAATTGCAGTACAGTAGTATCATGTACTGTAAGATGTATAGGTAAACTGAACTGTCAGTTTTGTTGCTATGGCAGAATCTCTGGAAAAACTGAACTAAGTCTTAGAGAAAGCTGTTGTGCTGCTTTCTTGAAGGTAAACTCAAAGGCTTTTTTTTTTTAATTAAAAAGCCTGTTTACATTAACAGTATACAGATGCGGAGTCGATACTTATAATTAAACACAATTTTTAAAATCAGATTTTCTTGGCCTATAGTTTGAGACCTCTCCGACTTTTAAAGCAGCGTAAGGTATTCAGGGAATGCAGTGTAATTCTTTAGGTAGCTTTAAATGTTAGCAATCTCATTGACTCTTGCAGGAGAAACACAGAACCTTGGTTTTAGGTCCTGATATATAAAAGGGTTTCCAGTTCAGTTGACTTAAGACAAAATGCCCTAACCATTATCTCCTGTCATTACTGCTGTTGGCCAATGTGAACTTTTTAGATAGTGACCACTCTAGTAATATGTGATTTAATAAATGCTTAAACAAATAATTTAAGGCTTCTAAATTTCACTCTACAAATACTTTTCTTGTGCTATTTCAGTGTAATCTGCATCTGTTTTAAATGTTCTTTTACCAGCAATATATAGAAAATTTTAAAAAGCAGTAATTGTAATAAAAGGACATGATAACATAGGGATCTATTTCAACCTCAGTGTGGACATACAGCTCTTGATGATAATAATGAGAGCTGTAGGCACACATCTGAAAAGATATTATTCAGTGAAACCAAATTTATTGGTAATTAGTATCTGCAATTAGTGAACATACAAGACCAGCAGTATAAAACAGATGATTAAATAATCAGTTGTGAAATTAGTATGGGCCAAATGAGTATTCACATGTGAGTAAGATGAAAGAATTTCAGTTGAACTATATTCAAAATGTACAGACTTTTAAAAATCCTTTAAAATCTTTCTAGGACAAAGTTTGATTATTTACTTTTTGAGATCTTCAAGAAATTGAACAGGAACCTAATTTATTGTAGAAGAGTACCTGGAGATGGCAGCTTTGAGCTGTGGACTAGTCATTATATAACACTTTTTATTTAAGAACAAAAATATCCACAGAAAGAAGTGATTAGATTAAGTTTTAAACTTTAACTCCTGAGATTTTAAAGTCTCACTCCAGACCAAAGTGAGAGCATAGGAGCCAGTGTAGCCTGATTGTGGTGCAAAGTAAATTGAAGCTATATAATTGACTCTGTGGAGAATGAAATAACTTACTGTGCCATTCCTTAGAAAGCTACTTTAGTTAAAGTTGAAGTGTTGAAATGTTTTATTCTGAAGGTAAAAAGATCAGAAGATTCTCGCTGATGTATAGTTATATAAAGTGCCCTAGACATTTTTATGCATTTATAGGCAGGAAAGCATAGAAGCATTCTTGCTTTTAGACCCATCTAAAGCTTTACATGGCATTATCTTAAACACCTCTTCTCATGACCAAACTGGCTATTAGGAAGTTGTTCGTCTCTCTCTGCGTGGCATTGATGCACCACCATGAAGAAGACTGCATATAGTTCCAAACACCTCAATAATAGAAGGAAATCAGCAAATTGGAAGGAATTCATAGAAGAAAAATTAAGAGCCTTGATGGAATAGTTTCTGACATTAGAGAAATAAATGTGGATATCTTCGCTAAATGATGAATAAGGGGGGTGTTAAAGTATGAAGTTAGACAATACCATCTTTTCTTGCATACCCCTAGGCATACAATAAAATGCAGTTTCACAGAAAATGAATGTGGTTGGTAATATTATTTGGATTTCTAGTGATCTGGTAGTCACATTACAAAATTTTCCATCATAATTGCCACTATTGTTGGCAGTTTCAAGACAATCAAAGAATAAAGGGGATTAAGATTGAATTCTGAAGGAACAAGGATGAAGCACACGGGTAGGGTGATGTAAGAATGACTATAGTGGTATTGCTCTTTGTATAGACAAAGAACTTCAGTATTCAAGCCAGTCAATTTGACACTTGCAGAAACTCTAAATTCACTTCCCTCCACTCCAGATTATATTAATTTAATAAGTAAGGTTTTATCAAAGAAAGCTAATTCTTTGGTATTGATGTTGAGACCATATAGCCCTTCAAATATGATTTCACTGATTTGATCAAGAGCTGTTCCTAGAATTAAAAAGGAGTAAATAGTTTCTGTATTTGCTTTAATACCACTTAGGCAAAATTATTTTATCAGCTGGTTCATTGTGGCCATTAGATGTATGCATGCACTTGTGTAGGCTATTATAATTTACTTCAGAACACTTACATAATGCTTCAAAGGTCTTTTCTCACTGCTCTGTTAGCCTTTGATAGCAAGAGGTAACCACAGGTCACATGGTTTAATTCTGTACATCTTTCGGTTACTTACTATACATCCACAAGTTGGTTTCTCATTTTGATCTATACAGTATCTTAGAAGTGATTGAGAGCTAGATAAAATGAACCATCACACACATACTGTACAGAGGTTAGAAAAGTCTCTTATTGGCACACAACTGATTTATTCAAAGTTTTTCTTCAATTCAGTAGACCTCAATCATTGATGGAGTTTGTTTCTTGCTATTAAAGGCTGAGATTTTTCAAAATTCAATTTATTGTTATATTCTTATTAGTTCGTTAGCATAATACTGTTTTGGCAATCATTTCCAGGAGGCCTAAAAGCTTATAATCTATAGTTAGTACATTTTTATATAGTTTTTGTTTTTTATTCCTTTCAATATATTTAAAATATGTGCAATTCAAATACTAGTTCTTCTTTGAGTGCTTGCACATGTCCATTCCATTGTAGATATTTGTGCGCCCCAAGCACAATTGCCGGAAATGTTTCCCTTAGCAATATCTGTTGGGTCGGTTCTAGTGCCTCTGGCGTTGCATGCTCATAGCATCAGTATAAGGGCTTGATGACCCTGCTCTCTTTCAGTTTCTTCTTACCTCCCATGACAGTTGCTGAAACATTGATTGCTCAGGCAATCTCTTCCATTAGTGGTGCAAAAAGGAGTGGAAACCACATGCAAGCTCCTAAGCATGGGAGAGTCTCCAGTGGGTAGAAAGTCAGTGTTGCTTGTGCATGGGGCATGTTGGAAAGTGGCTGTAGCTACTGTGCTCTGGCCATCCACAGTTGGTATTTAGTCCCTTGGGGTTGCTAGCCAGCTGGCAGGAGGTTTAACTTAAACCAGGTCTGCGGCAAAGAATCACAGAGATGTAACCAGTTGTGTGAGAGCCCAGTATTCCAGGTGCAGGCTAGAATCTGCCCTGGTATGGTCCAGGACTATTGTGAATGTGTTTTCAGGGGTAGCTTGGGGAATAGATGTTCTGGCTGGGCTTCTGGCCCCTAAATGATTGAGAGCCTAGTGTCTGGCCGCTGATTTCTGTCTGGATAGACTTAGTAGGGGGAACACTGTGGTTGCCTCTGCCTGATACTCCCTGGCTGGGAGAAGAGGACTCTGGCCCTGGCTGTGGACCCCTGGTTACTGTTTATAGGCCTCTGTGGTCAGGTGGAGATGGTTAGAGTATTGACGAGTATCATAGCCATTGTACTGAGTTTACGGTCACAGGTGGTTTGGAGAGCTGTACTCTCCAGCCTTCATCTCTATATCAGAGTCCACTTGGCTGGGAGCCTAATCATAGAGGTTTGGCAGAGAGTGGCCTTGCTTATCTGTAAATAAACAGCCTACAGAGAAAGGAGAACAGGAAAAGACCACTAAAAACAATCTCCTGATCAAAACAGAAGATTTAACATATCTGGTCTGGAAAGCAAAATTCTGCCTTCCAAAACTATAGAAAAGCACCGTCTTCGGTGTTTTATTATTTTTAATGCATTTCAGTATGACAACTTTATTTTCAATTAAAGGGTCAGATTCCAAAAAACCCCCCAACCCTGTTGTTTTTTTACTGAGATCCTCAAAAGCTTTTAAAACTACTGCCATAGAGTAGTACTGTAATACTTAGTTATTATGGAGAGACATGTATACTCATTTTTAGGTAAAAAGAACAGGAGTACTTGTGGCACCTTAGAGACTAACAAATTTATTTGAGCATAAGCTTTTGAGGGCTACAGCCCACTTCATCGGATGCATAGAATGGAACACACAGAAGATATTTATACATACAGAGAACATGAAAAGGTGGAAGTAGCCATACCAACTGTAAGAGGCCAATCAATTGAGATGAGCTATCATCAGCAGGAATAAAAAAACCTTTGAAGTGATAATCGAGATGACCTATAGATACAGACTAACACGGTTGCTACTCTGAAACTTGTCATTTTTAGGTAATAATTGAGCTTCTGTAATGTGAAGCAAGCTCTGTGAATTATATCAACTAAAACATTTAGTATAAATTCTGTTACCTCTTGGTAACTTGCCTAGTGAAGGGAGTTATAAGGAGAACAAAGTTTCTTATTTCCTCTTCCACTTGCCATCCCAGCACACTAATCTTTGTGCCATTTCATTGTGATGGCAGAGGAAATAACAAGAGCTAATGACAGACTGTACAACTTTACTTCATAACTGACACTTTAAAAAATACTTTGTTTCTCCAGTCATCTGTCATTCATCAATGTAAGGTCTGCTGAGCACAGTACAAGGTTAGGCGAGTTATATAATTGATTATTTTTGTCTTTATAGTCATTTCAGTCTCTCTCTAGTGTCTCCATGCAGTGATTCAGAAAATATCTGACAAATGAAGAGTCATATTGCTTTTTCCTGATCCTTGCTTACTGCTTAAGGAGGGTAGGGCATAGTGAAGTAAAATTATTTCTTACGAGAGTTGTAGCAAAAACACATTTTTAAAATATTAAGTCAATTACTCATCCCTGAGTTTGAAAATTAAAAAAATAAAATAGAATAAAACAGATGTGAAGTGCTTTCAAATGTGAATAGGAAGAATATTAAAACCATCACTGTGTGTGTCTAATGAAAGTAATTAATTTACATTTTATGTTAACTGAAATGGCTAGAATCTACAAAATAGGTATCTTAGGTACACATCAGCTAGTGTCCCAGAATGGTGTTGCACATTTTTCTAATGGAGCAATTTTTCAGCCAGTAAAAAGTAATTGATGTGATGTGTCAGGAAATATTAATTTGTGTTGAGATTTGTGATAGTGTATTTCATTGCATTACACAGTGATAATTTTAAATGCAGATATAAAACAAGATATCTATCTGTGGTTTTCATGGCTGCTAAAAGTTTTTGAATCATATTCATTCTTGTTAGAGAATATGGGAAAACTGGTATAATACAATGGTGGAAAATTAAAAAGTATCGGTTATTTCTCTTCTAAGAATTATGTGACACAGATCGTACATATACTGTCAGTAGCCATGCTGTTGAATCAAAATATAACTGCTGTCCAAATGAATGTCAACTTTACATTTAATATTGGTTAAATTAATAAGCATTTTTCTTCAGAAATGTTGGTTTGTGCTTTGCCAAAATATTAACGTAATGTTGTAACTATTCATTCTATTAAATTAATTTTGATTTATTTGTTACTTTCCTATCTTTTGGGGGAATTTAAATTGGTTTAAATAGGTAAAACCTCAAATACTGAATATTGTATCCAAATTAAAATGTTGATGACACGGGCAACATATTTTTAAAGAGTTGATATTTCTTGAGATTTAGTTTATTCATTACTCAACTGTTTTTCTTAACTATAGTCATGGTATTTCATAATAAAAAAGTCAATTTCATTTGCATTTTGTGTGTAATATTACAGTTTAGTTTGTAGGAATTGT